>NC_056730.1:291419555-292037055 GCF_019279795.1 Protopterus annectens | reverse complement strand
AAATCAATATACCTTGATTTAGACATTTGTGATCAAGTACTTCTGTACAAATACTGTATACATTTTAGAGTAGGAAGACATTAGCTTTTAAAATTGACATAACATAAAATAAAACATGTTGACATGAGATTTTCTTGTCTGAATAAAGTATGTTGTATGCCTAGAATGTATCACTATTCCTTACAGTTAAGAATATGTTACTACTAAACACACCTGTTTTATTTATGTGTGCATTTATCTATTTATTCATGTCCATTAATCAGGTAATTGCTTTTTTCACTATGACCCAGGCCAGAAGAACAAGGGTATATATGTAATTGTGTGGTGTGTGTGTGTGTGTGTGTGTGTGTGTGTGTGTGTGTGTGTGTGTGTGTGTGTGTGTGTGTGTGTGTGTGTGTGTGTGTGTGTGTGTGTGTGTGTGTGTGTGTGTGTGCGTGTGTGTATATTCAGACAATAAAGGTTTGATTTGTTAACAAATTGCTTCCTGCACACAGTCTACAAGGTTTGATTCTTTCTCTTACCATATATGTATTGCATGTCACTTACCCAGGCAGTGTTCCTGGATTGTCCTTAAAAAGAAATACTTCTGTCCAGTGGGTTTACCCATTTACAAATGAATACAAAATTTGTGTGTGTTGTATGTGTTTTATATATATATAGATAGATAGAGAGAGAGAGAGAGATGTGTGTGTGTGTGTGTGTGTGTGTGTGTGTGTGTGTGTGTGTGTGTGTGTGTGTGTGTGTGTGTATATGTATATGTTTTTATTTATGGTTTACTATCAAAAGTGTGAAAGGTAATTTATTGTCATTCAGATGGTCGAGGGTAAAGGTGCAAAATTTGAAAATCCCAACTTGAAATCACATCACCTATGGAATGTCGAGATGCAGCTTGTATTCATCTTTGTGAGTATCGCTGTTTATAATGGATCGCACTACATTGGGGATCGGGAAAATTACCCTTTTCCTCACTGTAGTGCGAACTTGGAGTTGGAATATATAATTAGCAGAGAGTATGGGGGGTGCAGGAGTGCTTGCCTCCCTGCAAAACGTGTAGAGGACATCTCCGGAAGTGAAGGTAAGTTGGGTAATGTCGATAATGTCGAAGTCAACATTATCGACATTACCATGTTCGACTGTGTAAGGACTCACTGGATGTCTGTTGCGCTCATCTGGTTCAGGTAGGTAATAACTCAATGAGGAGATTTTTCACACTTTTGATAGTAAACAGATATATATATATATATATATATATATATATATATATATAGATAGATATATGGTTTACCTTCACTTTATGTATCCACAGGTCAACCATCTAAAAATCACAATGTTGTTTAATCTACAAAATAATAAGACCACATAGATGGCTTTTGAATTAGCCTATGGCCAGAACTCTGAATATCAAGCATTGTGTTTCGTGGTTTTTATGATGCCCTTGCAGCTACTAGATTCCTGTAAGTGGCAGTGACTTTAAAGTGCAACACTGTCATAAGAAAATGAAAGAAAGCCATGGCTGCAACAAATACTAGTGATTTTTGACAGTTGTTGGCACATTTTGATAGCATTTTTGTAGGGATGGAGCTTCACTTCTTGCACAGCCTCTACTCACTCAATTTACATATACCAACTCTGGATTGGGTCGCTATACCTTGAAGTAGAGGGAATACTTGGAGATACCACTATTTCAGACTTATCTTACTACATGTCCTTATGTGTTTTTACACTATGTCTGTAAGACCATGTGGTTTTCATATATTCTTGACATTGGATATTGAGGTGTTTAGCTTTTATTTATGTTAAAGTGAGGGTAAACCATATGTTTATAAATATATATAATAGATGTGTGTGTGTGTGTGTGTGTGTGTGTGTGTGTGTGTGTGTGTGTGTATTTTTCATTTATTTTTCCTTTGTTGAGCAAGTTAGTCCCTGTAGACTAGTAGCCTGTTTTAAAGGTACATCTAAGGTACTATTTATTAAGGAGAAAATTGGCCAGGGCATCAGGGGAACTTCCCCTACTTACGAGCGGCACTCATGGTGTTAGTGTGCGCTAGTATGTGTGCATGTCCTGTTCCTAGCACAGATGTGGCTGAGAAGAAGGTGAGTGAGATGGAAAACCAACTGAAGGGAGCAAAGGTGAATATCAGCTCAGAAAAAGTAAATAGTATAGAAGTAGAAGACTTTGAAGACGTTTTTTAAGAAAAAGTTGTTTGATTAGACCAAGGAGACAGTTGAGAAGAGTATATAAATAAACTCTCTGATCCTCCAATTGGGAGTGTTGTGGGATGATTTACTACAAGAAATGATAAATCAAAGTGAACTAGAGAATGAGGTATTGTGGGGGGCACATTATGGAGAAAAATGAACAAAGTGGATATAGAAGTGATGCTAGAAGGAGGCAGCAGAAAAGCAAAGAAAATGTATGCAGAGATAGTATCAGCTACACAAGAAACAAGAGAAAATTTAAAGAGAACAGTATAAAAAGAAAATTTGTGGTAAGAATAAAAAGCAAAAGAGATTAGGAGTTGAACAGGTAAATGTATGGGACAATGTAATTTTACCTTTGGGGGTAAGAAGAGGTAAGAACATTTATTTTGATTAACAAACAGACATCTTGTAACATTTTGAGACTATACAAGGTATGGAAAGATTTTTGTGTGAATATGAAAAAAGTCAAAATAATAATCCTTGAAATAAATATATAATTAAAGCATCTTTTCTTTTCAGGAAACTAAAAAGAAACTTCATATACAATTTCAAACTGTACTGGAAAGAAAGACTTTAAAAGAACATTTAAAAAATATATGTAAAAAAAATGAACATTTCAAAACTTTATGATAATAGGAATATGTGCATTGGGCATGGTATTGCAATGTCATTATGAAAATGGAAATGGAAAAAATTGTACATATTCTGAGTATAATAAATGTTGATGGCAACAGGGGTGTTGTAAAATATCAAGGACAACCAAAGACATGTTATTTTTGTGGAAAATAAGGACATTTAGTCAATAATTGTGACAAAAAGAAGTGTTATATATGTGGTAAAACAGGACAAGAAGCCACAGATATGAACTTGAATGTTATAAATGTAAACAGGGACATTTATGGATAGATTGTAAAGAAAAAGACATTGGGTTAAGTATTATGAATCAGAGTAAAGATAAAGAACAAGAAAGGACTGAAAATGAGATAGAAATAGATGAAAGATTACAGCCACAAAAAAAATGAGATGGAGAATGGAGAAATAATATGGAATATAGGGAACAAATGGTGTTTAGGAATAGTAGTCTTGTGCAGAAGAATGATGAACATTTTTGGATGTTATATTAGTTAGAATGGGAAGATTAACAATTCTAAGTGTAAGATAGTGACAAAAGGTATATAGAATTATTGCTATATATGCTTATGTGATTAGTTAAAAGTGGAGAATCTGTTTCAGAAAATATTGGATTATGTATTTGTAAATATGGATATAATAATGACAGGAGATTTCAACTGTGGTTTAAGGGGAAATAGAAAGATAAGAGGAAGCATAAAAATGATGGAAGTAATAAACTGTGGAAAATTGGCTATATTGAATAAAACATGGACTTACATGACAGGTACTTTAAAATATGAAATTTGTTATTTTTTAGAATCAGAAAGAATATGTATAATGGAAGAAGAAACTACTGCAGCAGGTTTCTCAGATCATTTGGCAATATGGTTAGAAATATATCATAATAAAGAAAATATAAACATAGGCAAGGGCATAAAAAGAATAAATGATAAGGAATAAAATGAAAAATGAAAGACAAATATTAATCAGTTATGGAAGGACCATATTACTATGAAAGCATTTTATATTAATTGGTCAGAATAGTACATTACTTTTAAAAAAATATATAAAGATAGTTATTTTCTTTAGCAGAATAAAGTAAGAAAAAAGAAAAGGAGGAATATGCTTAAACATATATAGATGTAATGGATAATTCTAAAAATAATAATAGAGAATATAATGAACAAGAAAAAGAAATTTATAAGCAACATTATGAGAAAATTAAAGAATTATTGTATAAACAAATATATTTTTTATAAGAAAGAAAAGAAGTTTCATCTTATCTAAGTAAGATAGTGAAGGAGGTTAGTAGCACAATGACAGAAATGATAGATAAAGGATGTAATATAAGGAAAAGTCAGCAACAAATTATGGAAATCATTGTAAGGTATGCAGAAGAAATGTTTAGTAAAAAAAGAGATGTAGTGTAACATGAGCAGTAAAAAAATTCTGAAAAAAATAATAAAGAATTTGAAAAAGAGATCACACTATATGAATAAGAAAAAGTGTTTAAACAGTTAATTGCAGAATCAGCATCTGGTCCAGATGGTACTGGTTTTGAAATGTATAGAAATCTAGAAAGATGGTAGAAAATTATTTAATATGTGTATTTAATGAATTGTTAAAAGAAGGATTCAATTCTAAGGCATTAGGTATTGGGCTATTAAAATTTATATTAAAATTTATATGAAAAAAGGGAGGAAAAAGTAGATGTAAAAACTGGAGACCAATAGTTCTAAATAATACACATAAGATATTTATGAAAATAATACAAAAAAGATTTGAGAATAAGATGCAGTATATAATGGAGGAGTGCATATGGTATAAAAGGAAAAGGATGACAAGAATTATTAATTATAGTGAGATAAATTATAGATGCTATAAATAGAAAGAACAGAGATATAAAACGTATGCTATGATATACCATGGAAAATAATGGATATATATATATATATAACATTAACGATAAAATCAAGCAAGTGTGTAGAACAGTCTATAAGAATAATAAAGTAAGAGTCTTAGTCAACAGTTGGCTAAGTAAAGAAATATATATGAATAATGGTATAAGATAAAAGTGTCATACGAGAAGTATTTAATTTGTTTTAGTCGTGAATTCAATGGTTAGAGAGGTTAATCAGAAAATGAAGAATGCAATAATTATAAATTTCAAATGGAAGTTGAAATTCCATATTCAGATGATATTATAATAACACTAAAACAGAGAATGAATGAGAGAAGTTATCTATTTAGTTGAAAGTTTAAAGGAAAGAGGTATGATTCTTAATAAAGGAAAATGAAAGGAATGGGTGACAATAAAAATAGCAGGAAAATTAAAGGAATGGGTGACATAATAAAAATAGCAGGTATACAATTTTCTATGAAAGAAATATCTGTTCTAGGGATAAATTTTGATAAAGAAGGAAATAAGAAGGGATGGAATATAATAATAAAGGAAATAAAAGATATTTGTATAGTATGGAAAATGTACAGATTAGCATGTAAAGAAGTGTGTTTCATTAATTCAGCATTAATAGGTAAACTAGCATATTTGTCCATTGTTATCATGATTCCTAGAATGTATGAAAAACTTTTATTAGAAATATTATTCTCTTTTATATGGAGATTGAAATTAAATCCTGTTAAAAGGGGTGTATTATACATGAATAAAGAAGAAGGAGGATTAGATATGATAAATCCAATAGTTTTTGCTGGATCATAAAATTTGCATAAAGTATTGAAATGGCAAAATAAAAAAATGAGAAATCTGTGACAAATGTGTTTAAATATAAGTGTAAGTAATTCTAGGAGAGAATAAACAATAGTACAAGAACAAAAGAATGTTTTAATGAAGAAATTGAGAATTATCAATAAAAGATAAGAATGTGGAAAATAAAGACTGATGAGGTGGAAAATGATAGAAAAAAATGTGGTATAAAATATAAGGAAATAGTATTGTATTAATCTATGGAAAATATTTCAGAAGTAATGTTTTAAGCAATTAAAGAAATAAATAAATGGTGCAGACATAATTTTGAATGTCAAGATTTTCTATAAAGATTAGGAATAAAAAAATACATGTAATGGCAATTATGTCTTATAAAAAGAAAAGTGAAATAATATGTTTGTACTATGGGGAAGAAGAAACAATAAAACATGTTCTTCTAAAATATGAAAGAGTTATAAATCTGTGGAATAAATTATGTATAGAATTTTTTTGAAAATTTCAAGAATAATGAGGATATAAATACAGATATAATTAAATATGGATACTATGAGAATATAAACAAAAATTGGAAAGTAGACAGACAAGAAAATGTTTTATGTAGTTTAGGTATTATGGAATGAAAGAACCAATGAAATCGTGTTTTAATGGAAACTGGATATTGTCACTAATATTAAAGAAGATTAGATTATGGTTATCAAAAAAGGAGTGGGGGTCGATATAAAAATATATGAATGGCAAGTTTGGTGTGTAAAATATGAAAATGACTTAAAATGATTGTATAAATTTGTAGATGTTTGTGTGTGTGTGTGTGTGTGTGTGTGTGTGTGTTTGTGGATATATATATATATATATATATATATATATATATATATATATATATATATATATATATGTTGTTCTTCTTTCGGCTTTTCCCAGTTAGGGGCTGCCACAGCGGAACTCCGGTCTGCTAATGATTGGCAGCAGATTTTTACGGGTGCCAAGGTGCCAGCTCAATGCCCAACCTTCACAAAGGCACGCCCATTCTTTGCATGTCTTTCGATATATATATATATATATATATATATATATATATATATATATATATATATATAGTTTCACTTCAGAAACCTGAAATATCATAGTACTGAAGTTCATAATCCGGAAGCCCAAAATCCTGAAAATTTAATATCCTGAATCCCAAAATACTGAAAATATAGAGGACACAAAAAATGACAATATTCCAGTACAAGGAATTATAGAAACACATACAAGACAAAGGATAGCACTTTTCACCAAGATGTCCCAGATCATCATCATCATCATCATTAACCTCCTTTTTCCCATGTTCTACATGGAGTAAGGGTGTTGTGTCAATTGTCACCATCTCTTTCTCTTCAATGTCACTATACTACCTTCTTCAACACTCATTTATGACTGTCGCAGGTGTTCTCTCACACAGTCTATCAATCTCTTTGCTTGACACCCTCATTTCCTCTTGCCATCTTCCTGTCTGTCCAAAATCTTCTTCACTAGATTGTCTTCTGCCTTTCTGCTCATATGCCCAAACCACCGCAATCTGTTCTCTTTGACATTTTCGGCAATTAGAGCTACTTTGACTTCTACTCTTACGTCCTCATTTCTTCATCTGTCCCACAGTGGGCACCTTACCAAACATAAAAAAAAACACGGAAACTGGGATTTGTATTTTACTCAAGTCTGCACAGTTAAAATGTATACTGTTATATTTTTAAGCATTTCAAAATGTACTTGGCATTTTAAATGTACCTAGCATTTTAGGAGTTAATATTTATTTTATTTAATTGCTGGGCCAATGAGATGGATGTGGCTTGCAATATAAATTGTGTATAACCCTTTTGAACGCTGATTCTGATGAAGTCTCTCGAGTGGAGATGAAAGCGCTTAATCTATTTTTTATTTCTTTTTGTGTGAATAAATCAACATTTTAATTAATTCCTTGGGCTTATTGTTGAAGTACTGGTATCTTTTACATATTCCTCATAATAAAGGAACATTTGGAGGGACAGCCTTCATTGGAGTCACAGTTTCTGTGGTTTTTTTTTTTTGTGGTTTCATGACATGTGCTTTCGGCACCTGTAATTACCTTACCAAACACTTCAAGCACTTCATCTGCTTCTTTAACTTCTCTGTCTTTAATAACCAGGTTTGTGTACTATGCAGTAGTACTGGTCACACCACTGTTTTGTACTGTTACTTATCACCTTCTTTGTCATTCTTCTGTCATACACTATATCTGATATTTTGTGCCAGTTGGCTGCAACCCCTCTGATTCTAGCTTTGACTTCCTCTTTCATACTTCCCTTCTCATCAACGACCTCTCCCAGATACCTGAAGCTGTTAACCTGTTCCACTATTTTCCCTTCTATCTCACTTCTCAGCATCTTCTAATTTCCTCCATTTCCTCCATTTGCTGCCATTACAACTGCCTTATCTGTACTCAGTTTCATCCCACGTGCCTTCAATTTTGCATTCCATTCCACTATCATTTGATGAAGTTCTTGCTCAGAATCTGCCTGTAACGCCACATCATTCGCATACAGCAACTTTGTTGATCTGCCCCCTCTGACCTGTTTGCTAATGCACTCCATCACCAATATGAACAGCAGTGGGCTCAGAGCTGAACTCTGATGCACACCTACTCACACTGGGAGCCCTGCAGTGAGACTGAATACTGTTTGTAATTGAATCATTGGGTCATTGTACGTAGCCTGGACTAAGTCTACCTGTGTTTCTGGGACTTCAAACTACTGCAAGACTGCCCAAACTAGCTTTCATGGGACCTTGTCATATTCTTGCTCCAAATCAAGGAATGTCCAGTTGTACTCTTTTCTCATCTCTAGCTTCTTCTCAAATATCCATCTCACTGCAAACATTGAGTCTGTTGTGCTGGATTCTTATCTGAAATTGAACTAATCATCTCTCACCCTCTCCAGAACTTTCACACAGTGTGATAAGAGTTTGATACTTCAATACTGCCCTCAGTTATGAATGTCCACTTTGTTCTTGAACACTGGCACTATTATGCTTATTCTCCAGTCATCTGGGACATCCTGTTCTTTCACTACTGCTATGAGTACCTTCAGGAGCCATTTCTGCCCTATCTCATCCAACATCTTTATTATATCTGTTGTGATCTCATCTGAGCCTACTGCTTCCCTGACTTCATTTTCCCTTTGTGCTGTTCTTATTTCTTCCATGGTCGTCTCCTCCTCTTCTCTCATTGTTTGCTGTGTATGAGGAAGTACAGCATCAGTGGGGTTTTCTTCATTCAGAAGCTGCTGGAAGTACTCCTTCCATCTGCTTCTAATATTCTGTGGACTGGTGAGAAGGTTGTTGCTAGCATCCTTTATGAAGGGTGACTGACTATCTTCTTTATCTTTCTGTCTTTGTATTGCAACCTGATATAGTTTCTTTGTGCCATCGACTGAGTCATTTTCCAGAAGCTGGTAGAGTGCCTCTGATGCCTTGTTCTTTGCTATTGAAACTCCTCTCTTAGTCTCTTTGTTAGCCAACCAGTATTCCTTTGTCTGTCTTTTCTATTCCACTTTTTCCTACACTCCTTCTTTCTTTTGATGACTGTCTGGACTTCTACATTCTGCCATCAGCATTACTTGTACCTTATTTCCATACCTGGCTCAGACACATACCTCTTCTGTAGTCCTCACATATGCTGTTTTGAGATGCTGCCATTCTTTTTCATCTACACCTATTTCCTCTTCTTCTTGAGGTGCTAGAGCCCTGAGTATTTCCTGAAAAGTTGTGTTTTGTCTCCTGTCAACTTTCAGTTCTTCAGCATTTTCTCTGTTGATCTTAGAGCCTTCTCTGACTACTTCTTGCAGCTGATTGTGGCAACCAGTGGTTTATTCTGTGGGCCGACTGTTTCATTATGGATGACTTTGCAATTGCTGATTCTACTACACTGCCCTCTCCTTACTAGGAGAAGTCTACCTGAAATTTATGTTGACCTTGTATGTGATCTTGTGACTCTCTCTCTTGCTGAACCATGTGTTGGTCACCATCAAGCATGGGTGGTACCCCAGATAATAGTCAATAATGTTGGCTCTTTCTATTGTAAAAAGTGGCTGTGAACACAAGAGGGAGCAGTGGGGAAGGTAGGAAAGTCCTAAATGTATCTACATACATCAAGATGGTGTATTGGTGACAGTAAATACAAGCTTTATAGACAGAAAACAGAAAATCACATGAGGGTGAAACCAGTGGTTGCTTTGGCCAGAGCTGTGTGTGTGTGTGTGTACAGTTGGGAGATGCCCCCCCTGCATCTCTGAGTGGAAGAAGACATCTTTAGCAGAGTAGAGCTATTCAGCAAAGAAGGTCAAATGAACATGTGTGCTTGTAGTGTTTGCCTTGCTTGTGTTGGAAGCTGTGAAGAATCTTCAGTACCTGTAGAATTGTTGCTACTCTTGCTGAAAAAGGTAGAAATACCTGTGAACCCTCAATGTTTTTTGGGCTAGCTTTGAGAGATTTTTTGATTGAACTTTACATGACAATAATGCTGTTCTGAATTATTATTTTCAATAAAGCTGTAAGCACTGTTTTAGCACAGGAGCATAGGAATGAAGAAACAATTCAAGACAACTCAGTACAGGAACCAGGAGTAGGGTTGCCAGCTTTTCATGTAAAAAATTCTGGACATGTACATGAAAGCAAAATGTGTGTAATTTTGGTACTTCTGTCCCCTCCCATGCAGCTATTCCAGTGTCCCACTACTTGGCTGTTTCTCCATTTCTTCCCAGTTGCCATAGACACTGTTCAAAACTGTCAGTGTGCATAAATTTTTCTGCTTTACTTCTACAATGATTACAGATATTTGGATTTAATTTAAAACTTTTATTTCAAATTTTATAGCACAAACATTGAAAGACATTTGCTAAACAAAGCAATACAGTTTCGCAATTAAAGTCAAAGTCAAAGTCAAAGTAAACTTTATTGTCATTCAGAAATCACACAAATGCAAAAACTGAATGAAATTCCGTGTCTCCGGACTCAATGTGCAGATAACATATAGACTATTTTCACAGACATTTACAGATGTAACACCTAGCTATTACATCACAGACATGCAGGTAGACAGACTAATATTGCACATTTTTAGAAACAGACTTAGCTTTAAAACTTCTCTGCCTATGAAACTCACATTCTCTGAAACAACACTGAAACCCACATTTAAAGAAAATGCATCTGGCCAGTGGCAGATTAAGTTTACCTTTGAGCTGTTTTCAGATCATAGGCCCCTTGCACACATTTTTAGGACCATACAAAAGGTCTTTGATTCACCTTCCTGATTGTATTAAATTATAATATATAATAATTAAATTATATTCCTTGCATATTATACCACTTGTTAGAGTGTGTTTTAAATGTATAGTTTTGAACATTTTTCCAGTAAGCAATGAAATAAAACATATGAACCAATAATGACAAAACTGCCCAATTCAGAACATTTCAACCATAAAAGGCCACTCAAACGTCTGTCATAACAATCCACCAATATCAATCAATATGCACAATCTCTGCACAAGTAAAAGTCATCTGAATAAGTCCACATTAAAGAGACCTGTAACTAATGAAAAGGTTGCTGCTATATTTTAGTGTTTCATCTACAAATTCAGTGCCTGCTGCTCTTGAAGAATAAACTTCCTATGTTACATTAAAACTGGTAAGCTGGTAATATTGCAATAGGGAATGGATGGTAAACTGAAAACAAGCATAGTTACTAGGCATCTCATCCAAAGGAGGACATGCTCAGGACTGCAGCACCCCGCTCCGTTAAAATACAACACAGTATCAGCAATCCATCCACATGCTGTGGATTACTACTTCCCTATAAGAGTTCAAGTCAGCCCAAGACATACAATGTCCAAAACTGCATACAACTGGTTTGCTACACTTTAGTTGCCTATGCACCTCATATTACAAAAAAGTTCATGAGACTGGAATCTAGTAAATAATATTATTGGCCAACGTTCAAACATGGCTATTTGGTACTTCATCTAATCCCTTTAGCTCTGATTTTTTTAAATAAATTTTCTAATCTGCCTTAACCTGAGCTTATCTTCATTATCCATTTTCAAACCCTTACCTTATAACCACTATTCTACTCTTCTAAGTGTAGCTATTAAAAAATACAACTTTTAAACTTGATACCAATTTATAGCCCACATAGTCCAGATGGACTCCCACCTTCATTCCTCAGTCTAAGGAGCATCTCATTCAGTCCTTATATAACACCTACAGCCTCTGCCTCTGTAAAAACATCATGTCTTACATCTGGAGAGAAGCATCCATCTTCCTACTTCTTCAGCACAAGACATGCTACTCTCAGCTGGCCAGCTATATGGAGAAATACTCTTTGTTGTCCAATAAGTGGCATATATTTTGGACTGGTCATAGAGCAATAGCAGCTAGTTTGTTATACCTCTACTGATGACATTCTAATTAACACAGACAAAATCAACCTAAAAGGAACTACTTGTATAGATCCAACAAAAGCCTTCAACCTAATTGACTACCTATAATCTTCTCATAAATACTCTACTATCGGAATTAGTGTCAAGGTTCTTGGATGATTTCACGGCTTCCTTTCTTACAATTTTTTCAAAGTCAGAAGAGCCCAAGGACTGCCTCTATTAAATAGCTATAAAAGGAGAATGTCACAAGGCTCTTTACTAACCACCTCTTGCTTTGCACTAACTTTATAAGCACACTTTCACCAGACTTACCCCACATCACAATCATCCTTTGTGCTCAGCCCATGGCCATTTAGAGCTCTAAATCTCCCATCTCCACAAACACAATCAGTTAGAAATTAGAAAACGATTTTAACATTTTATCTTTCTACAACATATGAAGCACCTTTTATATCTGAAAAAAAAATATTTGAAATATAAAAAAAAACTAAAGTCACTAACATGCAAACTGGCAAATCCTTCACAACATTGACATCCAGACCTCTTCCAGTACCTCAGCCTCTGACTTGACTCTGAATTAAACATCAGCAACAATCTAATATAATCAACACCATAACCTCTAAAACAGTTTTCTTGGTCATAAAAGTTTGTATTTAATTTATCCACAAGGTAGTGATGCCATAGAAAATGGCATTCTGTAAGCCAGGCTAAAACATTTCCTGTCATTAACATAATGCTGCTTCAGATAAGCACCTATTGATCCTACTAACAGTTTACAACAGAGCTGTAGTTTTAGAGCCCGCACCACAAGAAAGAACAATAGTGCCACATCTCTCCAAAAGCAAAATGGCTAACTATACAGCAAGCAGCACAACTACTTTTTAGATCTCCACTTTTCAAACTACTAAACCAAAAATCCTTCTCCACACTGGCAGGTCAGTTTAGATATAGAACTTCCAGCTACCAGTTTAGATTACTTATTTTCTCTTACATAGCTTCTCTTCTCCTTCACAGTAAACTGTACTGTACTGATCATGCATTTTCTGAGCTAAGATTTATAATCTGGGAATCTTTTTCTTCCAAATTAAGAAACTCATTATTTCCTTTTTTCATTCAGAGCTAGAAAAAAATATCAAAGTTTGCTGAATGTACTTGATTTCTCAAGCTATATCTTAGCTCATTCTAGTCACTGGTACTGTTTCAACTTCAATGTTAAACTTCTAAATCAGAACTTTCTGTGATTTGCATATCAGAACTGCACTCAAGTCAATAATCTCCTTTTACATAAAGTACCATCCCCGTTTCCTCTTTATGTTACTCCTGTTAACAAATGTAAGTAGAGGAGGATTAAACAAACAAATAAATAATAATAAATGCATGCACACAGAGTGAACCTCACCATGCCCCCCCAAACTGTAATATGTAAATGCCAGATCAGACTGAGTCTGTCTAGGTTTATTTATCTACCTCATATACTCCATTTAGCAAAGCGTCCTGTTCATCTGTTATACTAAAGATAACTTCATTGCTTGTGTTAAGTATAATGTAGTGTAATCTGTGTATTCAATGGGTACCGCTGACTCCTATATAGTTTTACCTCCCTCTCGTCCTGCTGCTGCTGCCACCTCACCTAAATACACACTCTCTTGCACCTTATATATTAATGTCGTTATAACCAAATTATTTGCTAAAGAGTTGGTAGACTATTATGGAGCAGCTCTTCTTTCATGGCATAAGTAGATCTAACTTATGTCTCTTAAATGCTGAAATGCACAGGACCAATATTGAAAAATGTGTTTCTACAAATCAAATGCAAAAAAAATATATAATTTTACTGTTAAATGTATTTTGCAAATGAGATTCTCAGAAATATAGTTGTCAAGGCATCCCAAAATCAGAAACACCTCCTTACGCCTCTTACCTGTAAAGCTAGGCTGCACTAGTGTCTGTATCCCACTGCATACATTCTGTAGTATTGATGGTAATTAAAGCAGACTTGCACTAATCTGGTTTATCGCCCACTGCGCAGTTCAGATGGCTTCAAGAATTAAAATTCTGAGTGCACGGATGACAAAGATGTAAGCAATCGGTTGCATGCATAGATGCAGAAGATTGTTTTCGTCTTCTACGTCTGTGCAGCCAGACAGAAAGGGAGTTCTTAACTCAATACAGCCGAGTGACATCTCCAGGCGTTTCTGCAGTTACCTCCTACTGCTCCTCTAGGTGTCAAATATTGCATGTTCATATTTGCATTAATAATTCCAAAACCATGTTACATACAAGGTATCAAAAATTTTATCTTGCAGCATACATGATGGCAAACACAGTTGTATTGATATATGACCTCTGTCAATGGGTATTTGTTAAAAATGTAAGGTTATAACTTCATTTTTTTAAATGCTGAAGCCACGCCCACTCAAAAGAGCTCTACTGGAGGGAATGAACGGTCTTTAAAAAAAAAAAAAAAATATATATATATATATATATATATATATATATATATATATATATATATATATATATATATATTTTTTTTTTAAATTAAAAGAAAATTAATTTACTGATATTTTTTCCAAACAATATACTGTCTGGTCCATTTTCCGGACAGTGTCCCTTAATTATGGACAGTTCGAAAGAATTCTGGGTGGTTGGCAACCCTAACCATGAGATGCTCAGTCATATACATGTTTAAGAATAGACACCTAAAAGGACTTGCCACCCTTTACAGACACCTAATAGTGCTGAGTTCCAATATTGATTAAAGCTATACTTGACAACCCAGTTGTAAATTTGTATCTATCCATCCAGTCACAACCACAAACATGCTGGCTCAGAGGATTTTGGACTTTGTCAATGCAAATGCTGTGGAACAGCTAGTCAGCACACCCACAAGAAGAGACTCAAATGTCCTGAAGATAGTACTCGCTGACATGAGAGAGTGTTGCACCCCCCCCCCCTTGTGTGATGTCCTTCCTGGTAAGATCAGACCATAAATCAGTCTCATTCCATGTAATTATAAGACCAGATACCCCATCAAGCTCAAAAATGCTTAAGAATTTTTCAGAGCAAATTACCTCCTACTAAGTGATGGTATAAACAGTTTTAAAGCCCCCTTGAACCCAGGTAACACAGACTCCTATGCAGAGGTGTACACCAATGCCCTGTATAACCACTTAAGCAGTTACCTAACCTGATTAAAACCAGGTCTTCTGAAAAAACAAGCCATAGTGGTAGACTCCTAGTATAAAGAGGCTATACAGCAAGAAAAAGAAGCTAATGTCCAATAACAAGGGGGAACTGGCTCAGCAGAGGAAGAAATCCCTCTCTAGTTTAAACAAACAAATCAGAGATCTTGTCAAGTCCTCCAAAGCTAACTACAAAGTAAAAATAGCCTCCCTAGCAAGGGTAATCACAAGGCATTCTTTAACTACGTCCAAAATCTAAAAGGGAATACCCAGCTATGCGCTGAAATCATTGTGGATGGCACCACCCATACTCAACTGGAAGTAATAGCCAACCTGCTAGCTAACAGATTTGAAGCAAACTTCACCCTTCTGTGCCCTATAGTCATCCCCCAAAGTATATCTGCCATCATTCCTCAGCCTATTATTTAAAGAGAGAAGGTCATCTCAGTGCTCTCCAGGGCTAAAAACACAGCATCAATGGGACCAGACAACATCCCATGTTGCCTTTTAAACAGCTTAAAACATGACCTAGCAGACCCACTTGGATCTTTGTTTAACCACAGCCTATGAACTGGCTGTGTTCTGGCAGAATAGAGAACAGCAACAGTAATCTTTCTGCACAAAGGGGGACCGTCAACCAACCCTGGGAAATATAGGCCCATAAGTTTGACTAGCCTCATCTGCAAGGTCATGGAAAAAAATCATTATTGATCTTATTAACAAGGACATAGATACTTTCCAATATGGAGCCAACCCAGTTTGGATTTGTTAAAGGAAGATCATGCCTGTTAAACATGATTGACTTCTTCGAGAAAGTCACCAAGGCCCTGGATGAGAGAAAGTTAGTGCATATGGCCTAACTTGACCTAGTCAAGGTATTTGACAGAATCCCCCACTCAGATATTATAGAGAAACTCTCCCAATTAAGAATGAACCCCTACATTACCAAATGGGTAGCCAACTGACTCACTGACAGGGCACATACTGTCAAAGTGGGTGACTTAACCTCTAGCAAAAAAACAGTTACCAGTGGCATACCACAGGGTTCTGTGCTGGGCCTCTTACTCTTTGGAATTTATTTTTCAGAAGTCTAGGCAAACTTGGATGGCCTATGACTGACCAAGTTCATTGACAATTGCAAATTGAGTCTCTCAGTGATGTTAATATACTGCAGACAGGGTTAACACAGACAAGTTATTGGTGTGAAAGCCATGGATTAAAGCTAAATGCAAATATAAATGCATTATTATTCCCTTTGGGAAAGCTAACATAAATGCTAATTACATTATAGACAGCACTCCCTAAGTGTAGACCCAGTGGTATGTGATCTGGGTATTCAGGTTGATAACAATCTGAACTTTGACCATCATGTATCCACAGTAGTAAGGAAATCCTTCAATGTGGCACATCTTATAAGTAAAGGCATCACATCTAGATCTAAGAATGTTATAATTCCATTATACTCAGCTCTCATCAGACCAATAATTGAGTACAATGCTCACTTTTGCAGGTACCTCTCCAGACACCTGCAACAACTGGATACACTACAGGGGTTTCTCACCAAGAAATTACAGGGTATACAAAACTAGTCTTATGTGGAAAGACTGAAAGCCCTGTCACTGTATTCTGCCTCCTACAGGTTGCTAAGAGGTGACCTGTGCCTGGCTTACAGGACAGTCTCTAACGTGGCCCTGAGGGAAATGCTACATATTTGTAAGTCAAACTGCAGGAGGGAAACTAGCTCCACAGATCTTAACCTAGCCTCTGACTAGAACAAGTCATGCTGAAGAGATATGTACATCTCCCAGAGACTCCCACTTCTTTGTAACGAGCTTCCAGTTCACATGAAACACGTGAAACACAGCCCTTCCCTGACCCTCTTCAAATGCAACCTAGATCAATCGATGGGTGTGTGAAAAACTGAAAGGCTGCCAGCCCAACTAGATAGAATTTTGTAAATAATTCTATGTCATTGTAAATATTAATATAATCCACAGGCTGTTTTACAAATGTAAGAAAAATAAATGTTAGAAAAACTGTGTTATATGTTCTGAACTTCAAAAATGTAACCACAGTGCACCCTGCTGGAAGAAAGCTGATAAATAAAGCATTTTATGACTCTTTGATCTCAAAGCTCGGAGACAGGATGTCTGGACGAAGGAATTCTTTCTATTGTCTTAGGACAAGAGTTAATTGGTAGATTTTACATGTATAATGTATTTTATTGCGGTGACTTCCTGACCAGGCGCAAGCTTACTCAGAAATGTAAATTTCAAGTTTCTGGTAGCCTGAGAACCAGAGAAGTGTCAAGAATAATATAATCTAAAATGAGTCAGCAGTAATGTATTATCAATTTAAGAGATCTCAGAGAGAAAGAGATAGCATTTTGCATTTGTCTTCAGAAATGACATCACCGGCACTTGCTTGCTCTGTATGTAAATAGGATCTTAGACTTTAGTATTTCTTTTAGAAATAGATAGAAAATAGTAAGATTATAGGTTCATAGGTAGGTACTAGGCTATCGGCTCAAGGGCCTAAGTAAGCCTAGCCAACAAGGTTCCATGGCATAACCCACCCAAGAAAGTTAATTTCCTGTGCCACTGTCGAGCAGAGCCACAGAAGTGATCCCTGGGGTGTATTTCCTATTTTCCATCCACTCATCAAGATTTTTCTTGAAGAGTGTTAATGAGGAACTTTGCTTGACATAGATGGGTAGCTTGTTCCAGAGTATAGGAAGTCTCTGGGACAGGAATCTATCCCTCCAGCATGTCCTGTTTATTGTGGTGACAAGGTTTAGGTCCCTAGAGCATGTAGCACGGAGGTATTGGGATTTCTTAAGGTGTAGCATGTCCAATGGCTCTGGGTTTAACATAGCTTTGTATGTTAGGCAGAGATCTCCTTGGAGTAGGCGATATGCTACAGAGTAAAGCTGGAGTTTTTTGAGACGGTCACTGTAGGGCATCTGTTTGAGGCCAGTAATCCTCTTTGTGAGGTACTTCTGTGGCCTTTTCAGCTGCTGCAGATTTCTTGTGAGGTACATTTCAAAAGGGGCATTGTACTCTATAATGGGTCTAATGAGTGCTGAGTAGAGGGGAACAATTACCTCTTTTTTCCTGGATGAGAACCCTTTTATGATGAGGTGTGCCACTTAGAAGGATTTCCTGACTACTGTGGTGATGTGAGTAGCAAAGGAGAGACTACTGTCCACCTGGTTCCCAAGGTCTCTTATCACACATTCGGCATTAAGTAGACTGCCATTTATGTGGTAGTTCGAGGGTACAGAGTTTTTACCAAAGGGGATGACAATGCACTTTTTGGCATTGAGCTTGAGACCATGCCTCTGACACCAGGCATCTGTCTCAGAGAGGCCCTTCTGTAGGATGTCCACATCATTTGGGGACTCGACCATGGCTCCTAGTTTGCAGTCATCTGTGAACTTCATTAGCCAGAGGCCTTCTGTGTTAGCCTGTACTTCAGAGATGTAGATACCAAACAGGAGAGGTCCCAGGACTGAACCCTGTGGTACTCCACTTGTCACTGGTTTGAAGTCAGATTTGGAGTCTGCAACTTTTACAGTGTGGGTTCTGTCAGTGAGCCAGTTGGCAACCCATCTTGTGATGTAGGGATTTATACCTAGTTTAGTGAGTTTAGCTATAATTCCAGAATGGGAGATGGTGTCGAAAGCCTTGGTGAGGTCAAGATAGGCCTTACCCTCATTTACGGCTTTGGTGACTGCCTCACAGAAGTCGATCAGGTTCAGAAGGCATGATCTGCCTTTCACAAACCCAAACTGGGTGGGGTCCAGAGTTTGTAGGTTACCAATGTCTTTGTTTATGAGTTCCATGATGATACATTCCATGGCCTTGCAGACCAGGCTCGTCATGCTAATAGGGCGATAGTTCCCAGGATCAGTGGTGGCTCCCCCTTTGTGGAGTGGGATAACTGTTGCTGTGTGCCATTCAGTGGGCACAAAGCCTGACTTGAGATTATGATTGAACATGGTGCTTAGGTTGGGAGCCAGTTCGTTCTGAAGTTTGTGTAAAATGCAGCCTGGGATGTTGTCTGGTCCCATGGATGCTGTGTTTTTGGTTTTAGAGAGTGCAGCTTTTACCTGCATACATGTGATTACAGGGACTCTGCATTCTTCCTGTATAGATATGGGCCCTTTAGGGGGTGAGAGGGGAGTAAAGCTAGCACTGAACCTATCTGCCAGGATGTTGGCAATATCAGTTGGTTCTGTAATTTTCATACCGTTGTGCTGTAACTCAGAGCAGATCTGGGTGTTGCCATTGAGATTCTTGACATAACTATAGAATGCTTTGTGGTTGCCCTTAGAATCAGTGGTGATTTTGTTTTCGTAGCTAGCTTTGGAGGATCTTATAAGGGATCTCAGCTTCTTACTGAGGCTGACCAGGCAGCTCCTCCACTCATGGGATTTTACTCTCTTTTGCAGCAGTTTCTTCCTTCTGTTGTAGAGTTTGTTTATGGCAGTGGACTACCAGATTGGCTTCCTTTTTTTGGAGGATAGCATCTTGTTTCTGTATGGGATAGCATGATCCATGGACTCGTGTAAGTGCTTATAGAGTGCATTTGTGTAGGATTCAGCAGTTGTAACTGTATTGTCCATCTGCAGGGGTGTCATGAAATTCTTCACTTCTGTCTTAAGAAGCATGAAGTTGGCTTTGGAGAAATTTTTTACCATGGTTTCCTTAAAGGTGGGCGGGGGCGGGATGTGGATATCTAGGGTGATTAGCTTATGGTCGGATCTGACTAACGAGGAGTTGATTTCAGGTGTGGAACACCGGTCACTCATGTTGGTAATGACTAGGTCTAGGATATTGTTGCCCCTGGTGGGGGTGTGGATAAGTTGATCCAAGGCATTGGAATTTATAAATTCCAGAAAGCTTTGAGTGAAAGAGTTGGTACATGCGTAGTTTTCCCAGTCAATGGTGGGGTAGTTGAAATCGCCCATTATTAGGGTGTTTTGTTGAATCCTAATATTTTTCAGTTTATCAAGAAAAGAGGAGTGGGAATCCTGGGGCATGGTGGGGGATCTGTAGCAAGCTACAATTTGGATTGCAGTTTTGCCCAGAGTTAGTTGCACTTGGTTAAGCTCGGATGCATTATGCTAGCCTGGAGGTGTGAATATCCTTAATGAATATGGATACACCTCTGCCTTTGGTGTTCTGGTCCAGGTTAGATGGCCGAAAGCTGTTTTCTATATTTATGTCAGACTATTCTACAGTATTATTTTAAGCATTTTCCTGTGATCTCTGAACTCTTGAACAGCACTGTGTTGAATTGAGAAGATTTGTCATAATAGCTTCATAAGTTGGTACTAAGCTATTGGCCCTAGGGCCTATACAAGCCTAGCCATAACAATTCCCTGGATATTTCTTCCCACAGTATTTAATTCCTGGACCCCTGTCTAACAGGGCAACTGACGTGATCCCTGGGGTGAATTTCCTATCTCCCATCCATTTGTCAAGGTTCTTTTTGAAGAGCAGCAAGGAGGCGCTCTGCTTGACATGTATGAGCAGTCTATTCCAGAGTATGGGGAGGCTCTGGGTCAGGACCCTATCTCACCAGCATGTTTTGTTCATTGTGATGACAAGGTTGAGATCCCTGGAGCGTGTGGCTCTGAGGGATTGGGATTTCTTTAAGTGGAGCATGTCCAACAGCTCAGGGTTTGACATGGCCTTGTATTTTAAGCAGAGATTGCCTTTGAATAGATGATATGCCACAGAGTATAGCTGGAGTTTTTTTAGATGGTCAGCATAGGGCATCTGCTTTAGGCCTGTGATTCTTTTAATGAGGTATTTCTGTGGCCTTTCCAGCTGTTGCAGATGTCTTTTGAGGTACATACCAAACGGGACATTGTACTCAATAATGGGTCTAATGAGGGATGAGTACAGTGGGACAATGACCTCCTTTTTTCTGGATGAAAAGCCCTTAGTGATGAAGTGTGCCACATAGAAGGACTTCCTGACTGTTGTGGTGATGTGGTTATCGAAGGTGAGACCACTGTCCACCTGTGTCCCTAAGTTTCTCATCACACTTTCGGTGTTTAGTGTATTGCCACCTATGTGATAATTCATGGGTACATGTTTTTTTCCCAAAGGGGATAACTATACATTTCTTGGCATTAAGCTTGAGCGAATGGCTATGCCACCAAGCATCTGTTTCTGTAAGGCCCTTTTATAGAATATCCACATCATTTGGGGATTCAATAATGGCTCCCAGTTTGCAGTCATCTGCAAACTTTGTTAGCCAGAGTCCCTTAGTGTTGGCCTGTATTTCAGAGAAGTAGATGCCAAACAAGAGCGGTCCCAGGACTGAACCCTGTCACTTGTCTGGAGCTGGATTTGGAGTTGGCTACTTTTACAGTGTGGGTTCTGTCAGTAAGCCAGTTGCCATCCCATTGAGTGACGTAGGGATTTATACCCAGCTTAGTAAGTTTATCTATGATTCCAGAGTGGGGGATGGTGTCAAAGGCCTTGGCGAGGTCCAGATAGGCTGTGTGGACCGCCTTACCCTCGTCCACAGCTCTGGAGACTGATTTGAAGAAGTCAATCAGGTTCAGGAGACAAGATTGGCCCTTCACGAGCCCAAACAGGGTGGGTTCCAGTGTTTGAAGGTTGCCAGTGTCTTTGTTTATAAGTTCCATGATAATACGTTCCATGCCTTTGCAGATCAGGCTCATCAGACTGATGGGACAGTAGTTCCCAGGATCCAAGGTGGATCCCCCCTTGTGGAGTGGTATATCTGTAGCTGTGCGCCACTCAGTGGGCATGAAGCCTGAGGTAAGGCTATGATTAAACATGACACTTAGGTGAGATGCCAGTTCATTTTGTAGTTCATGTAGTACACAGTCAGGGATGTTATCTTGTCCCATGGATGCTGTATTCTTAGCTTTGGAGAGTGCAGTTTCTACCTGTGTAGCCGTGATTACTGGAATTTGACAGTCTTTTGGTATTGAGATGGGCCCTTTAGGGAGTGAGATGGGGTGTTCTGTTTTTATTACTTATTATTAAATATTTTTAAACTTTTCAACTGTGGCTGTTTTGTGTAGAGATAATTTAAGCTCTAAAGTACTTGCATGTATTTAGTGATACTGTACTAAGCCACTCCAATAGCCGTAAATGTTCTGGTCACACTTACTAATCGGATAATAATATTGCCCAGTAAAATTGGACACCCCTTGGGAAGGGCCTTATAGTAGCTGATAAGTAGGGGTGGCAGTAGATTACTATCTTATAGCCTGGGCAGAAGGGGCATACCTAGTGACCCTGTGGTAGCCTTCCCCAGTAGTGTCTGTGTGTTTGTATATAAATCATTATCTCAAAGTGTGTGTGTGTGTGTGTGTGTGTGTGTGTGTGTGTGTGTGTGTGTGTGTGTGTGTGTTTCAGCTACTTGGGCAGGGACACAAAGCACTTGTTGGACAGAGGGAGTGCTGGGAGGACTTGACTTGGAACCCTGGCTAAGGATTCCACTCTATTGCTGTGCCAGTGGGGACTCTTACTGGGGATCTGGAGAGTAAGGGAGAAACCAGCCCTAGATTGACTGTGATCTCTGTGTGCTGATAAAGGAAATTGTACTTTACTGTGTGTTATCCTCCCAATTTGCACGCCCATCACTGGTGTTAGTGGTGAGGACTGAGGCTCCTTGATTACTTGGCCAGTGCACAGGCATCACAGGCTGACTGCAAATTCACTCCTGGGGTGGTGCCCATGTCACTCCTGGACAGAGAAAGTCAGTATTGACTTCAATAGACCCTTACCTCTGCAAACTTCATTCGACTAACTACTGACAATTGGGGCTAGGCTTGTAAGGGCTCTAGGGCCATTAGCCTAGTAATCTTCTGTGAACACATGAACCTATGAACAGGGATGGAAAATAAATCTTGACATTTCAGTGGCATGAGGATTATTTAGAATTTAGGGAACTTTGTTGGCAGGTTCAATTAAATGCCTGTGTTCCCCCAGGTCTCAATGACAGCATAAGCATTGGTAGCCTTCTCAGGTTACGTTCATAAGTCATTTAGTTATGGAAAGTACTGTGGTTGTTTGCACCATTATTTATGTGGCAGGTTGTATTATTTTGTTTTTTACAGATTTTTTTTACCAATGTGTTTTTTATAACAGTTTTGGCTAGTTAGGTTTTTTACTGGGAATATCATCTTTTGCATAGTTAATTAATTTGTGTATTTAATTGGTTGACACAGTCGTGTGTTTTATCTTGTGCTTCTATTTAAATAGGTGTGGAATTTGTTGTAAATTATTCTGATGAAGTCAGTGGATATAATCCGACGAAAGTGCTAAATAAACCTGTGTTCAATCAACGTGGTGTTTTTTTGTGGAACTTCATTCTTGGACTGTTTCATACTGGTGTAGTCCTTTTTGTTTTGGTTCTTGATTTCAGTGGAGTTGCCTATAAATGTGTACACTGTTTTTCATTTTTAACAGTGCTTTTAAGTTCCATGTTGATACATTTATGTATGGTTTTGAGATAGGGGATGGATATTTCCTACAAAGTTTCATTATTTTTTTTTGTTATACAGTTTATTAATACAGTAGTTCTGCCAGAAAGTTTTATTCTATAGTTTGCATTGTATTTAGGAATGATGGGTATGGACTTTTCTATAAAGTTATTTAAATGCTAGTAAAAATTGGAGGGGACTGCAGCAACTCCCTCAGAAAGGATTATTTGCAGAGGTTTGTTGGAAATTTTATGCAGGTCTGTGATGATGCAAGGTAGTGCCAGCTATGCCAGAGGGAGTAGGGCAGTGCATGTGTAACGTATGCCAGCATATGTAGCATAGTGCTAGCTGGAGTTTTGTAGAGAATTTTGTGTCATTTGTATATCAAACTGATTTGTACAGATGCTTTTGTTAAAATGTATTTGTAAAGCTGTTTGTGTTAAAAATGTATTAACAGTGGGTCCTGCTGGACAGAAAAGAAATATACATTTATATTAGACTGTACTGTTGTAACTGAGAAAATGTATATACGTTAACAAAGGATGCTGGAAGGGAAGGGGTTAAGCTCAGCTCAGCTTATCTTAAGAAAAATAACCAGAAATTAAATGACTTGTTTTAGGCCATAAAGATTTTATCTCACTGGCCTGAATGCAGCCAGAGATGCAATGTCTGGACAAAGCCTGGACTCTTATTATCCTTAGTGGTGAACTAATTTCCACCCTGGGGTGACAGAGAATGGCTGGTTAGTCTCTGCAGAAGGACAAAAGTATTGGTATTGTTTTACAGTCTCCAGATGCCTTAGCAAAGTCCTAGGTGTATATTGTGACACATCTGTGCTAGATCCTGGTTCAACTTCTAGTCAGGGGAGTAATGTGGGAACCACAGAGTCAGTGGTGGTATAGTCAGCACTGAAATTGTATTTAGATATTAGTGAGAGATGTGATAGTGACACTCCACACTCTGTTAGTGGAACTGAAAACAAATACACTCATCCATTTCATCTTGCCTTGCTTTAGTAACTAACCTAACTAAAGGAACAGTAATTCTTCGGTCAGTTAGTAATATAGTGAGATTAGTTAAATACTCTTTTTCTGTATCCATATGAGTCTTTCCATTTGTGTTATTTTTTATATTTCCTTTGAATTGAAACTCTGGTATTTATTATAAATACATATTCAATATATTCATGTTTTCTATTTTATTATTTATTATTAAATATATCTAAACCTCTGCTTGTGGTTGTTCTGTTAGAAACTATTTTAACCTTTGAGAGAAACTGCATTTATTTGGTGGCACTGTGGTTTCATGCTCCTGAAAGTCTTGCCGCTTGGTTAATACTACCATTTGTATAAGTACTGATTTTACTAAGAATAATTGGGTGTCCTAGAGAGAGCCTTAAAGTGTCTGGCTGGTGGCAGTGAATCTACCTTATAGTCTTGGTGGAGGTGGCAGAGCTGGTAAATCTGTGCCAAACTTTCCCAGGGGGGCGTGTGTGTGTGTGTGTGTGTGTGTGTGTGTGTGTGTGTGTGTGTGAAAATCAAATCTCAAAGAGTGTGTGTGTCAGCTACTTCAAACAGGGACACAGAGCACTGATTTCTGCAGAGAGAAAGGTGAAGTCTTATTTTGGGCCTGGAGAGAAAAACCCAACCTCAGGTCTGGAGTGTGCTACCTGTGTGCTCTTAAGGGAAATTGTACTTGGTGCAGAGAGCTGCATCTGAAAATACTATGTGTATCCATTTTTTTTCTAAGTGAACGTCCGCCACGGGTGTCAATGGTGAGGATTAAGTCTCCTTGATTACTGGCCCAGAAGAGGGATGTCACAAGGTCTTCTATAAGCTAAAGTAGGTTTGCTTTAGAAAAATCTCTAAAGACAGTCTCATGTTGTGGTGGAGTGGAACCATCAGACCTGATAGAGAAGACAACTGATTTTTGGTCAGATTTAACTAGGAATGAGGGAATGAGGGTGGGCAATAGGAGGAGGCTAGGTTAGTAAGGACTGGGTCAAATATATTAAAGCCTGTAGTGGGTAGATTTACAGTTTGAAGCAATACAATGGTATTAACAAAGTCTAGGAAATGCTGAGCACATCCATTTTTTGAGGTGTAACTGTGCCAATTAATGCTTGGGTAATTGAAGTCTTCAGCCAGAAGGAATTTTGTTTGATATTTAATCTCTCAATGGTACTAAGGTAATTTCCATGATCTTTGGTGTACATTGATGGGGATTTGTAACTACCAGTGAAGTAATGGTTGGATTTATAAGGGTGATTTGGATGGAACCCCAAATTAGGGTCATAAGTAATCTGACATGAGATTCTAGTGATTCAGACAAATACAGATCCTTCCCTACAGCTATCCAAGGGCACACAACCATGGTACAGAGTAAGTGCAGACACTGTATTGAAACCATATATCAGTATTATACGTATATCAATGTGTTTAAGTTTCAGGAGGGCCTCAAGTTCTGCCATTATTCTATTTAGACTACTAGCACTGAGTAATACCTCTATGATATTTGAGTTTACTGTTAGAATGTCCAGTAGGGGAATTCTGTTTAAAGATTTCAGTATAGGGGCAGCAAAGGCTTTAGCCAGTATGTAGAAGCCCTGGTATAGGATAATTCCCCTGGTAAAAGCAGGAAGTCTTAACTACCATATCATCTCAGGCTGACACATACTGGATCCCCTTAGTATGACACCAAGTACTTAGTCAATTGTTAAAGCAAATTGTCTTAGTATCTAAGCATCATTCTTGATGAAGGCAATATACCACTCAAGGCCAGTGTCTTTCCTGTCTCTAACATATGCATAGTAATTTCCATCATGTCTTTCTGCATGTCCCTCTGTGGGAAGCATCTTGGGATATTCACTAACACTTGGGCTTCAAATAAGTCATAGTCATATTTGTCTGGTTTAAGGGATTTCTGAACCTTATTGACATCACTTATCTTGGCACCAGACAAGTAGCTTAACATGCCCTGTTTTCTCCAGTATGGTGAATGTGGATTTTGTATGCTTAACTATAGAGTCACCTATGACTAAAAACATTTCCCTCTGTGGAAGCATTCTTAGTGGGTCTCATGGGCTTTGGCCTGATTTCTCTGTGACTCTAGGGTGATCTGTTTGGATGTGCACTATGTATGAGTAGAGAAGGAGAAGCGTTGCCTTCTCTGCTGGAAGCTGTGATGTTTCAGAGTGTGTGTTCTCAGAGACTTTTTTTTCTTTACAGCCTCAACATAAGCAATGGGATAATGGGTGTGCTGTGATTGTTGTGGTGTGGTGGTAGTATGATTCTTACCAATAGTGGACTGATGTGAGAAGCTTGTCTATATTTCTAAAATATTTAGATCTCATACAGGTTGTACTATCATTTTATTTATCGCTCCACTTCCCCCTAGTTCATGTCAATGGCCACTAGCTCCTCTCCTCATTCACTAGGTCTACCATACCTGCGTTAGCCTCCCCCAAGCTCAACCAGACTCACCTGCAGGCCTGGTGAACAGATCTATGATGCTGAAACAGCATCATATTGCTTGCTAGGAAGTGTGTCCTGACTGTCTCCCATGATGTCAGCCTTGTGAACTCTGCAATCACTGCCTGCAGGTGGTGCATGCATGCCTCAACTCATACACAACATCCTGCCCAAGCAGATTACTGCAGCATGTAGCTTACCAGGATCTTAATGCTGCTATTGCAGGAAGCCTAGGCCTCCTCCTCCTCAGAGTGGGTGAGCCAGCATCGGCCATCTCACTCACATCCTCCCTTGTCTGATTCCCCCCCAGAATCCATGCTGCTAGTTGAACACAGGCTGAAGCACAGTAAAGGCATTATCCCCCTGTACCACAAGGCTGGACTCCAGGTTGCACAGTTGGTAGAGGTAGTGAACAGTCACTTAGTATAAAGCAGTTATTAAACTGCCTTAGAATACCTAAGACAATCAGACTGGTCATAAATTGGCTATAAGAACGGGCTGTTGAGCTATGTAACCAGAGAGTGAAGAGCTAGGGGTGATCATAAGTACCAAGGGGTTATAGGGAGACTGCTATAGGAAACCCTGAAGATTTATGGATAAAGTATTAAATGGGATACTCTGAAGTTACTCGTATGTTAGATGGTGACTAATCTAGCAGTACTTAGTGAAAAGACAGAACTAGATTTGACATAATGCTGGTCTCACTGCAGCTATACTCAGTTAAGAATCAATGCCTCTTTGTTCCTTCTTTCACTAAAAGCAAAACAGTAGCTCTAATCCCAAGCTGGTTCCTGAGAAGCAGGTAATATACTCTTTAGTGATCCATAGACTCATTCCAGGAGTTGCAGGAGTCTATAGGCTTGTTGCAGCCTTGTCATGTTAGATGCCTTGCATTTCATTTAAATGTTCTATTTCTACTTGTTTTTCTAGATAACATAATAGCTTTGTTTATCTCCCTTGTAAATAAACACATGCTGAATTTTAAAAATAAAAAAGGTACTTAATGTTTTTATGACTACTACTACTGAACTTAAATATATTTAGTGGAGAAATTCAATATGTATCTTTTGATCCTCCACATTTAAATTTCTAGAAGAAAGTACTACATTTTGTATTACAGAAAGAAATTAGCTGTGTTTACTATGTGCTTTGAACTGGGGGGGGGGGGGTGCACTCCCCAAATACTGAGAAAGAGTTTGAAAAAGCTCTGTTATTATAAAAAGGTTGTGAACTGTGCAACTACAGTGTTGTCACCTTGCCACTTTAAAGTGATATTACTATGTTTTACCACTTATATCTTTTTGTATGTGGACTACAGTTGCTGCGTCTGAACTTAATATGGCAGAGGTTATTAAAGCCTTAGAGAAGGACACCATAGACAGTGAGGACCAATCAAGACAAATGGCTACCAGTTGCTTAGTGTTTAGGAAGGCCCTGACAACAGGAGCAAAACGTGGTTAACTTACAACATCAAGTTGGGCAACACAACAAAAGCTTCCACAATTATTCAACCCTGAGAACCAGGACACCACTGAAGAAACTGATAGCAGATGAGTTTTTTTAGGCCTACATAACTGAGAACTGGCTCACAACTGAGTGAGCAAGAATTTTATTTGCACATTTTATGGAAGGACTGTCTGAAAGTCTATATGGGAGATACAGATTCCATGATTACTGAATATTAAAAAAATAATAATAACTAGAACAGGTACTTTACTAGTGGAAAAGGCAGACATATTTAATCAGTGGGCAATCACCACAAAAAATGGTTAGACCCTAGATGACTGATTTTAAACAAATTGAGACTTTGGCTAGAAGCTCATGTGAATGGTACCTAAAAAGAGACATCTTAGCCATCCATAGAATTAGGAGGTCACTACATAACACTTTATGAAAATGTGTATTTCAGAATGATGTGCAAACATCTGAACAACTAGTAGAATGTTTGGGATTGTTTGAATCTTAAGGCAGACTTGATGCTAACAAGCCCTCACATAAGTATATCTGCATTTCAGTAAGTAAACAAATTATGAGTCTATGCTTGTCAGTCAGCGAAAAGCACTGTTGTCTCAACTAATTTCCTGTAAATGTTTGAAAAGGGGACATGAAGTAAAGTATTGTACAGTTTTTGACAAAACCATTGTAGTAGTAGAATTTACTGACAATTGTCATCCAGCTGTAAATTAACTTGTCTCTGGAGATTTAGAAAATAGAATGTGGTCAGGCTAAGTGCGGACCACCCAACACTACAACCTGCGAGATGCACTTACATAGCCAAACTGGAAGCAAAGCTCTCTCCGGCCAAAATTGTGCTAGACAGTCAAGAGAAGAAGGTTAACACCTGCATCACACCTCAAGCAACTCATAGCCCTTCAAAACCCACACCATCAACACCTACACATGGCAACACTAAACCCACATATGCGGAGGCCCTTAACATTAACCTGCCCAAGCAACAAGGACCTCCAAAGCCGAAACGCAAACAAACACCAGTCACAACCAAAGTGACACATAGCTCACAACACCAGTGTGTCACCCAACAACAGCCCCTAAGGCAAGACAATGTACCCAACACTTTAGTCATAGGTGACTCTATAGTCAGGCACACTGATGTCCCACTCACCAGACTGAACAAGGAGAAAATTACAGTCAGCTGCCTGTCGGGTGCCAGGATCTGCCACATAACGCATGCACTCAAGTCACTCCACAACAAGTACAAATACGACTCTGTCATTGTCCATGCTGGAGTGAATGACTTGAGATGTACCTCCCTGGACTACATGAAAAGAGATATGGAAGAGCTCTTGGATCATGTGACCCAGGAAGGTATGACCCTAGCCCTGAGTAGCATCCTGCCTTCACCAAGAATGATACCACAGTATAAGGACAAAATGATTGACTTCAACAATTGGCTAAGCTTCTGGTGTCATTCAAAGGGGATCCAGTATTTGTCTGCCTGGGAAGACATGATCGACAAACCACGATGCTTTGCCAGAGATGGTCTGCACTTGTCACCCCTGGGATTCAGGTTACTGGCTAAAGCTCTTGCCACCCCTATAGTGCCTTTTTTAGGCAAGGTTCAAAGGATAAAACCACCACCGTAACAGATAGAAGCAGGCAAAATCTGAAGGTAGTGCTACTCAATGCTAGAAGTCTAAACCTCAAAATGCACTCTCTCGAGGCACTCCTAAAAATGGAGAACATCGATATCTGTGCAGTAACTGAGACCTGGTTCAAGGCTCCAGAGAGCACCCCTGAAATACCAGGCTACAATTCTTACCACACTTTTCGGCCACAAAACTAGGACCGAAACACTAAAGGTGGAGGAGTGTCTATATTCACCAAGGATATTCACACCTCCAGGCTAGTTGCCCAACACAATGCATCTGAAATTCTCCAGGTGCAACTAACACTAGGTAAGACTGCAATCCAAATTGTAGCTTGCTACAGATCCCCAACCATGCCCCAAGATTCTCACTACACCTTTCTAAACATACTGGAAAATATTAAGATACAACCAAACACCCTAATACTGGGTGATTTCAACTACCCTGCCATTAATTGGGAAAACTACTCAGGTACCAACTCCTTTTCCCAACGGTTCTTGGAATTCATAAATTCCAACGCCCTGGATCAACTAATCCATTGTCCCACCAGGGGCTCCAATATCCTAGACCTGGTCATTACCAACATGGGAGATAGATGCTCCACACCAGTGGTCACCCCCTCATTGGTCAGGTCTGACCATAAGCAAATCACCCTTGACATCCACATCCCACCCCCACCCCCAGTAAGAAAACCCCCTTAAAAAACTTCTCCAAAGCCAACTTCAAGCTACTGAAGTCAGAAGTGACAAACTTCACAACACCCACGCAGATGGGATCTGGAAGTTCAACTGCAGAATCCTACACTAAGGCACTGTACGAGTACATCCACTCATGCATGAATCGTGCCATCCCAAACAGAACCAAGATGCTCTTCTCCAAAAACATTAAGCCAATCTGGTGGTCCCCTGCTATAAACAAACTATACAACAGAAGGAAGAAACTGTTGCAAAAAAGAGGAAAATCCCAGGATGCAAAAAACTCCCTCACCAGCCTCAGTAAGAAGCTGAGATCCCTCATAAAATCCTCAAAAGCTAGTTACGAAAATAAAATTGCCAAAGATTCCAAAGACAACCACAAGGCATTCTATAGCTATGTCAAGAATCTAAATGGCAATGCTCAGATCTGCTCTGAGTTACAACAGAATGGCATTAAATATACTGATCCCAAGGATATTGCCAATATCCTGGCAGATCGATTTAGTGCCAACTTCACCCCCTAAAGGGCCCATCTCAATACCAAAAGATTGACAAATTCTGATAATCACGGCCACACAGGTAGAAACCGCACTCTCCAAAGCTAAGAATACAGCATCCATGGGACCAGATGACATCCCAGGCAGTGTACTACATGAACTACAAAATGAACTGGCACCTCACCTAAGTGTCATGTTTAATCATAGCCTCACCTCTGGCTTCGTGCCCACTGAGTGGCGCACAGCTACAGTTATCCCGCTCCACAAGGGAGGATATACCTTGGATCCCAGGAACTACCGTCCCATCAGTCTGTCAAGCCTGATTTGCAAGGGCATGGAACGCATTATCATGGAACTTATAAACAAATACATCGGCAACCTTCAAACACTAGACCCCACCCAGTTTGGGTTTGTGAAGGGCCGATCATGTCTCCTGAATCTGATTGACTTCTTCGAATCAGACTCCAGAGCTGTGGACGAGGGTAAGGCAGCCCACAATGCCTATCTGGACCTCGCCAAGGCCTTTGACACCATCCCCCACTCTGGAATCATAGATAAACTTACTAAGCTGTGCATAAATCCCTACATCACTCGATGGGTTACTAACTGGCTTACTGACAGAACCCAGACAGTAAAAGTAGCCGACTCCAAATCCAGCTCCAGACAAGTGACAAGTGGAGTACCTCAGGGTTCAGTCCTGGGACCACTCTTGTTTGGCATCTACTTCTCTGAAGTACAGGCCAACACTAAGGGACTCTGGCTAACAAAGTTTGCAGATGACTGCAAACTGGGAGCCATTATTGAATCCCCAAATGATGTGGATATTCTACAAAAGAGCCTTACAGAAACAGATGCCTGGTGCCAGAGCCATGGGCTCAAGCTTAATGCCAAGAAATGTATAGTTATCCCATTTGGAAAAAAACATGTACCCATGAATTACCACATAGGTGGCAGGACACTAAACATCGAAAGTGTGATGAGAGACTTAGGGACACAGGTGGACAGTGGTCTCACTTTCAATAACCACATTGCCACAACAGTCAGGAAATCCTTCTATGTGGCACACCTCATCACTAAGGGCTTTTCATCCAGAAAAAGGAGGTCATTGTCCCACTGTACTCATCCCTCATTAGACCCATTATAGAGTATAATGCCTCATTTGGTATGTACCTCACAAGACATCTGCAACAGCTCGAAAGGCCACAGAAATACCTCACTAAAAGAATCACAGGCCTAAAGCAGATGCCATATACTGACTGTCTAAAAAAACTCCAGCTATACTCTGTGGCATATCGTCTACTCAGAGGTGATCTCTGCTTAACATACAAGGCCATGTCAAACCCTGAGCTGTTGAACATGCTCCACTTAAAGAAATCCCAATCCCTAAGAGTCACACGCTCCAGGGATCTAAACCTTGTCATCACAATGAACAAAACATGCTGGAGGGATAGGTTCCTGACCCAGAGACTCCCCATACTCTGGAATAGACTGCCCATACAGATCAAGCAGAGCGCCTCATTGGCCCTCTTCAAAAGGAACCTTGATGATTGGATGGGAGACAGGAAATTCACCCCGGGGATCATGTCAGTCGCCCTGCTAGACAGGGTCCTGGAGATGTAAATATTGTGGGAAGAAATCTCCAGGGAATTGTTATGGCTAGGCTTGCATAGGCCCTAGGGCCGATAGCCTAGTACCAACCTATGAACCTATAAGTGCGTAGCCTCATGAAGTATACAATCTGCCTTTGCTATTACCAAAGGTTAATTGTACTGTTTTTGTAGCTAGATAGCAATTACAAGGATTATTAGGTTGAGGAAGCATTTTAGTTATTTTAATTAGAAGAGAATATGTATTTAAATATAAAATTACTATCAATCAGAAAATTGAAGTAATGTCTGGACATGGAGACAGGAAAGCATATTATATAGCCCCAGCAGGAATGCAAACTTATAGCCAGAGTACTGCACCAAGTAGCTTTAGGGCCCAGTCTATCACATGTACTCGGGCAGGACTTTCCTTACTTCAGTGAGTTGTACAAAATGTGGAAAGAAGAACAAAACTAAATGTAGTGACAGTGATACAAATCCCTAATAAAGAAGAAGCTGAGAATTAGAAATCTGAAAAGGGAGAAAGGTTCAGATCTGACCAAAAGGCTCTGATGGGTAAGACTATGGAACGAGTTAGTACAGAAATGGACAGGGAAGGGTTCACAGAGAAGGATACCCTGCATAAAATACCAAAAATACCAGCAGTCAGATTACTGACAGAAGGCAGTGCAGAGAATGATCATTGTCACAAAACCTAGACTAATAAATAAATAAATAAATAAATAAATAAATAAATAAATAAATAAAAAGACTCATCATCTCCTTGCATATCAGATCTACAGACAATACCAGCATTAAAAATGTGTCTCTCTTTAAATACTTAAGAAGATGGGTAGACTTATCTCTTACCTTTCAAATTCACCTAGACAAAACTGGAATACAAATAAATGACCTCCAGTGTTGGACCAGGCAAATATCCTAATTCTGACCCTATGCTAGAAACTAGATATCATCAAAGGCATCCTTCTGTCACAACTTCAGTATGGACTGCCACTTATTGCTGCTGTCTCAAAAATTAAAGATAAAAACAAATCAAACTCTTTCCAATAAAATTTTCAGATTTACCACTCTTAACCAGACAAGAACACCACTGTTCAACTAAAGCAAAAGCCAGATAGGTGCTATTACTTAGCTACCAAACTGTACTGAAAAACAATCTCCTACAATTTCAAAAGCCAAGACCACAATTGGACTCTGCTCAAAATACCATCTTCCAGACTTCAATGTACTAAGCTCAGTTTCTACACTGTAGACCCAAAGCTTTGGAAATCTCTTTCACTTTTTCTTAAAGTAATTACATCTTATCTAACATTCACAGCTAAGATGAAATCCTACCTGTTCACTCAAGCACATTGTAAATGCTTGCAAACAGGATATGTAACATAATGCATTTCCACCTCTTCAACAATTTAGTCTATCATGTATTTCCAATCTGCTTGTAGATTTTTATTGAAGCTCTTTACATACTTTCTTTTCATCATCCCTCTTTCATTCCGTTCCCCATATTGATTTATTATTATTATTGTTATTATTATTCTCCCCTTTCCTCTTATATTGTACATATGTAAATACATAAATAATGGTAGTCTGAACACACTGCAATCTGTTGCAAAATGTAATTTTTCTTTGTTACTGATGTCCTAAAATTACTTAATGTTCATGTTGCCTGGTATCAGTTTGTAAGTTTTGTCATCCTCTATGAGATAAATTCCATCTGCTAGTAAAACCCTTTATGAGAAAGTAGAAGGATATGAAGAAGTATCTTTTCAACATCTGAAAGAGCTTTGGTATTGTTTGTACCATCAGCAGCATCATGTTCTTTCATTGTTATGTCTATACGCATGAAGAACGCTCCATTTCTCATTTTTGCCTGCATTTTAACCGTCAGCAACTGACATTTTTTTACTCTTGTTATCCAGACAGTTGATGGAGATGCACAGTAGACACATTAGGGGACTGATCTTACATTTTTGCCTCCTGTCCTGCACGGACCTCCGTTTGAAAAAAAAAAATAAGTATGTCAGGTGGTGTGGAGATTAGATGAATGATTAACAACAGCAATGGAGATTTCAGAGGGTATTCTATTCTCCACAGTATTCCAGTGTCACATACCCAGCAATTGTGGGGATTCTAGCCACTGTCAGGAAATACATTACAAGGTGTCAGAAGTGTGTCAACTCCCATGGGGTCTTGGACTGGAATGGTTTAGTGAGACATTATTAATTAAAGGGGATCTCTGTGGTGGTCAGGCAAGGGACATTTTCAACAAGTGCAAATTTAATGGCAAGGCTTGAGGATTTTCTTGTTGATTGTCGGTTTGATGATGGATCTGTAGAATAGCCTGAGGTTACAGTTTAGTCTAAAGATAAAAATATTAATATAAAGTCTTGTTTCCACTTCCTATGTCATTAAGAAGTATTATTAGATAAGTTTACCTAACTGGGGCTCCCATAACCCTCATGACTCCAGTGTAATCCCCTTCCTCTTCCTTCCTTGTCTCAAGGCTAAATAAAGTTAATAAAGATTTTAATTAAAAAACACTATGAACAATCGGTAAGAGTTTAACTTGCCAGACAAATCTTCTATAAAAGTAATTCTTCTAAAGGAAGAAATTCATGTCAAACTCTTAATACATGGCTGGCTAGCTAACTCATAGCAACTTTTTAAAGCTGCTTTTCTATAACCCCAAATGCCAGAGTTATAGATTGCTACTGGAGGTAGCAGTGTGAGTAAGCATGTAACTTACCGTGTTAATGCTTAACATTTTCATGTTGCATTTACTTGCAGACTTTTTCATTCAGTCTTTTTAGCTGTGGCATTTAAGCATTCTCTTTTTGAAGATAGAGTCTTTGATTGGTAGTTACATATTTCTGAAAGTTTCTTTTATAAGTTTGACCATTCTCAGTAGACTACCCCAACAGTATGGGATTATAGATCAGGTTGTAATGAATTCTTGTACTAAAATGCTGATGGTGCCAAAGCCAGAAAGATGTTTCAAAAATATAAGTAACATAGAGACAATGTGACAAGAGAACTCGGTCTTAAGAGGAATTTCTTCTTTACCTAGGTACATTTTTCTTCACTGTCAAATACATAGTCTTTATGATATAAGATCTATTTGGAATCCATATCTCATTCATAATATATAACACTCATGTATCTTTTACTTGCATATAAGATAAATACGGTCTATATTAGTTTGTCGAAAACTAACTTCAGCGAACAGCCATTCATCGAATATAAATCAGTGAATGACTGTTTATCAAACGTTCACATCAGCAAACGTTTTTCACAGGGCAGTGCGTTACTAGGCCAGCATTAGGAAACTTGCCCTTTTCTCCACTGTATTGCGATCTTGGAGTTTGTATATGTAAGTAGGGTGGGTCACGTTAGTGGATTTGATATACTGCTGTGTGTTAGTCAGTATGAAGGCCAGGTAACTCTTTGCCTTGTGAAAAATGTTTGCTGATATGAAGTCAGGCATACAGGCCTGTCTCAGGCATACAGTCAATCTGATAGGACTTGAACAAGTGGTGGGGTAGTCATTTGGCATAGCAGTAGTTGACTGCTAAGTCAATTAAACACTTTACTGTTACCGTTGAGTCTGAGTCAGACAGGCATGCAGGTGTGATGCCCCACCACTGGCCCAGTAATCAAGGAGCTTCAATCCTCATCACTGGCACCAGTGGGGGATGTACATTGGGAGGATGACAGGTACACACACAGCATTTCCAGATGCAGCTCTCTGCATCAAGTGCAATTTCCCTTAAGAGCACACAGACATCACAGTCAGTCTGGGGCTGGTTTCTCCCTCTTTCTCCAGATCCCCAGTAAGACTCCCCATTGGCACAGCTATAGAGTTAATATCTCAGCTGAGTGGCCAAGCCAAGACCTCCAGCACCCCCTCTGTCCAACCAGTGCTTTGTGTCCCTGCCCACGTAGCTGACACACACACTCTTTGACATTTGATTTATACACACACACACACACACACACACACACACACACACACACACACACACACACACACACACACACACACACACACACACACCTGGAAAAGGCTGACACAGGTTTACTAGCTATGCCCCCTTCTGGCCAGACAATAGGGTCATAGGTTTATAGGTTGGTACTAGGCTATCAGCCCTAGGGCCTATACAAGCCTAGCCATAACAATTCCCTGGCTATTTCTTCCCACACTATTTACTTTCCTGGACCCCTATCTAGCAGGGTGACTGACGTAATCCCCGGGGTGAATTTCCTTTCTCCCATCCAGTCGTCAAGGTTCCTTTTGAAGAGGACTAAAGAGGCACTCTGCTTGACTTATGGTGGTTATTGCTGCCACCAGCCAGCTCCTTATCAGCTACTTTAAGTCCCTTAGCAAAGGGTGTCCAATCTTACATTGTAATGTTGCTATCAATACAGATGGTAGTTTAACCAAGGGCAAGGCTATTAGGAGTGGCCAACACAGTGTCGTAAAATAAATATGCAAGTACTTTCAGAGCTTAAATATGTCTAGACAGGCCAGCCACAATAAAAGGTTTAAATATATTTAATAATAAACAATAAAAGAACAAGACGATACTAAATATACATTTACAGTAACATCAGAGTTCACAATCACAGGAACTATTTAAAACAACACTGCAGGACAGTCTCAAATAAATAAAGAAAAACATCTAAATTAAGCTTTGCTATATTCCTGACTACATCTAAAAGAATTATACTGTACCCTACTACACTTACTTAATTAGAGTAGCAAGGAAGATGTGGTGAATAGATCCTCTAGCTGATGTTGTCAGGTCAAAGACAGAATACAGAATGCTCAGTCTCTCTCAGAGACTTCTTAAATTAATATCTCAAATATTACTGCTGGGATAGCTTGCAGAATGACATAATTACTTGTCATCAGACTCTATCCCAGGTAAAACTCCCACTACTGAAAGCTGGCAGTATTTAGCATTTACCTGTGAAAAATACATATATAAGAGCTTTTCCTCAGATCTTTGCAGATCCTGGAAGTCATAAAACAATAAAAAACTTCCAAGACAATACAGAAAACTTCTTAGCACAGACATAGGTTCATAGGTTCATAGGTTCATAGGTTCATAGGTTGGTACTAGGCTATCAGCCCTAGGGCCAATACAAGCCTAGCCATAACAATTCCCTGGCTATTTCTTCCAACACTATTTACTTCCCTGGAACCCTGTCTAGCAGGGCGACTAATGTGATCCCTGGGGTGAATTTCCTTTCTCCCATCCAATCATTAAGGTTCCTTTTGAAGAGGGCCAAAGAGGCACTCTGCTTGACATGTATGGGCAGTCTATTCCAGAGTCTGGGGAGTCTCTGAGTCAGGAACCTATCCCTCCAGCATGTTTTGTTTATTGTGATGACAAGGTTTAGATCCCTGGAGCGAGTGGCTCTGAGGGATTGGGATTTCTTTAAGTGTAGCATGTCCAACAGCTCTGGGTTTGACATGGCCTTGTATGTTAAGCAGAGATCGCCTCTGAGTAGACAATATGTGACAGAGTATAGCTGGAGTTTTTTAAGGCGGTCAGCGTAGGACATCTGCTTTAGGCCTGTGATTCTTTTAGTGAGGTATTTCTGCGGCCTTTCCAGTTGTTGCAGATGTCCTGAGAGGTATATACCAAATGGGGCATTGTATTCTATAATGGGTCTAATGAGGGATGAGTACAGTGGGACAATGACCTCCTTTTTTCTGGATTAAAAGCCCTTAGTGATGAGGTGTGCCACATAGAAGGATTTCCTGACTGTTGTGGCTATGTGGTTATCGAAGGTGAGACCACTGTCCACCTGTGTCCCTAAGTCTCTTATCACACTTTTGGTGTTTAGTGTACTGCCACCTATGTGGTAATTCACGGGTACATGTTTTTTCCCCAAAGGGGATAACTATACATTTCTTGGCATTGAGCTTGAGCCCATGGCTCTGGCACCAAGCATCTGTTTCTGTAAGGCCCTTTTGTAGAGTATCCACATCGTTTGGGGATTCAATAATGGCTCCCAGTTTGCAGTCATCTGCGAACTTTGTTAGCCAGAGTCCCTTAGTGTTGGCCTGTACTTCAGAGAAGTAGATGCCAAACAAGAAAGGTCCCAGGACTGAACCCTGACGTACTCCACTTGTCACTTTTCTGGAGCTGGATTTGGAGTCGGCTACTTTTACAGTGTGGGTTCTGTCAGTAAGCCAGTTAGCAACCCATTGGGTGACATAGGGATTAATGCCCAGCTTAGTAAGTTTATCTACGATTCCAGAGTGGGGGATGGTGTCAAAGGCCTTGGCAAGGTCTAGATAGGCTGTGTGGACCACCTTACCCTTGTCCATGGCTCTGGTGACTGATTCGAAGAAGTCAACCAGGTTCAGGAGACAAGATCGGCCCTTCATGGACCCAAACTGGATGGGGTCCAGTGTTTGAAGGTTGCCAGTGTCTTTGTTTATAAGTTCCATGATAATACGCTCCATGGCCTTGCAGATAAGGCTCATCAGACTGATGGGATGGTAGTTTCAGGGATCCAAGGTGGATCCTCCCTTGTGAAGTGGGATAACTGTAGCTCTGCTCCACTCAGTGGGCACGAAACCTGAGGTGAGGCTATGATTAAACATGACACTTAGGTGAGGTGCCAGTTCATATTGTATTTCATGTAGTACACAGCCCGGGATGTCATCTGGTCCCATGGATGCTGTATTCTTAGCTTTGGAGAGTACGTTTTTTAACTATGTGACCGATATTACCAGAATTTGGCAATCTTCCGGTATTGAGATGGGCCGTTTAGGGGGTGAGAGGGGGGTGAAGTTGGCACTGAATCGATCTGCCAGGATATTGGCAATATCCTTGGGATCAGTATATTTAATGCCATTCTGTTTTAGCTCAGAGCAGATCTGAGCATTGCCATTTAAATTCTTGACATAGTTATAGAATGCCTTGTGGTTCTCTTTGGAATGTTTGGCAATTTTATTTTCATAACTAGCTTTGGAGGATTTTATGAGGGATCTCAGTTTCTTACTGAGGCTGGTAAGGGAGTTTTTTGCATCCTGTGATTTTCCTCTTTTCTGCAATAACATTGTGTCTGTTGCTGCACCAAAACTAAAAAAATAACATCTTTTTTATAGCCCAGCTATAAAGTAATTTAATTTCAGCTGTTTTTCTGAAGTTTTGCAAGTTAACCTTCTGTATTCCAGTTTCCCCCTGTTAAAATATATAAATTTAAACAGTTACAATAGTGCAGGTACATTTCTGTTCTATTCCAGTAGGGCATGCTGTGGTTACATTTTAAGCACTTTGCAGAAACGTTTTCAACACACACTTCTGTACCAGCAGTTTGATGTATACCTGTCATACAGTTCTAATACATTTGTAACACAAGTATCTTATATGAATTGTTTTGATATTCACAAATGACACATAATTTATAAAATTCCAGATAGCTGGGCTGGCAGTATCTCCTTTTGTTACATTTCTATATAAATCATGTTAATATTCACAAATGACATATAATTATTTACAGAATTCCAGCTATCTGTGCTGCCAGTATCTCCTTTATCACATGAGGTATAAGGCAGGGAGTTAATTGGAATCATCTGTAGGTTGAGCTAGTTCAGGTTCATTACCCTGCTAAGGGTAAGATTCCTTTTCTTCCTGAGTTGAGAAAGGAAACCAAGAGATCTTGGGGAGAGACAAGGTGTCCCTAAAAGGAGAATTTAGGAGTTTTGCAGAAAGGGCTAAAGGTGCTATGTTCTATTCTGAAGAAAGTCCTGTGTAGGTACTTGAACTATCTGCTTAGCCTGACAAACAGGCCGAAGTTCTCCAAGTGGTTTTGTTCTAGGCCATTGTGTAGTGGAGCACCTTTTCTCAGTAAGAAAGGTAAAACAACCAAATGAAAATGCTGAACTTCTGATGTTTCTGTTAACCCCACACATTTTGGCAAAAAGGTTGTAATTATGTTGTGGAAAAAAATAATGTAGCTAAGACAACAGTCTTTACAAAGATGACACATTTTATTACATTAAGTGCTGATAACACAAGTTCTTCTAACCAAAATATAGTATTGTGGTTTTAACGAAAACACACATTCACTACCTTAAATTCTGTCTTATAGTACTGTGAAACTGTCTCTGATAGTGGCTGTTTATGATTTCCTTATGGAAGGAATATTGCCCAGCTTCTTTTTCAAGGCTGTTCTTCACTTTGGTTGGTTCTTTCTCCTGAAACTGCTACTGCTGTGGACATTAAATTCCTTTCAGCAAGGGCAAACACTCCGCCTTGGTTTGTCCCAGCCCTTTTTTATGCGGTCTCCAAATGCTTATTCAGCAAACCTGTTCTTACTAATATAGGTAGGTTCCTCTCTATTATAAAAGTAACAGTTTCAACTGAACAAAAAAAAAAAAAAAAATTAAAAACAGCACTCAATTTGCACATTGTTGGGTCTCAAATCTCATCTACACTAGTAAGTACAATTTTTGATCACGGACTTTATTTGCACCACTATTTGCATATATTTGGGTCACATGTACTATTTTATTTTATTTTATAGGAACCACCACCTTATGCTAAAGTTGACCCCACCCCCAGCTTGAAAATGCCTGATGATAGTATATGTGCCTGAAACAGGCAATCCTTGTGGTGGGATGAGACAGGTCAGTGCAGAACTCCATCCTTTGGAAGGTTACAGTCCACCTAGTGCAGCCAGGACACTTGCACGCTTCCACTGATTTTCTCTCCAGTTCATATAGTGGGCCATTATCTCCCCCTATTAATGCCATTCTGCCTCCTGTTATTTCCCCACAGCTCACATTCATTCCTTCTGGACCTGGGACTAACACTATGGTGTCATTGTGCTCACTAATATGATCTTTCTAATATGTGCACTTTAGCCATTTCCTTATTACTTCCTGTATGACTTTTTTCTGGGGTTCTGGTATGCTATGGGATTATAAACTAGCCTTTTGCCGTGAAATACTCTTTACTATTCATCTGAATTAGATTCACTCTGCCAGACATTTCTTGAAGCAACTTGATTCTGTGATTTAGATAGGGAGTCGTTAATATGAACTGTAGGAAGAGTTTAGTTTTCTCTCTTCACCATATTCATGAATTGTGTTTAATTCCATGGTTTCAGATGGTGATCTGGTATATCTGCTCTAGCCTTCTCCCATCATTCTGTCTAAATGTGGAGTTTGCCTTATTTATTTTCTTAGTTTGTCTGGAATGGATTGTCCAATTTAGTTACAGTTCGTCCAAGTTTGCCTGGACTTCTGAGAAATAAATATCGAACAGTAAAGTAACAGTTATCTTCTTCTTCTTTCGGCTTTTCCTGGTTAGGGGTCGCCACAGCGGATCATCTGTCTGCTCATGATTGGCAGTGGAGTTTTACAATGTCGAGTTGCCAGCCTGGCGCCCAACCTTCCACAGAAGGCACACACACGAACACACTCACACCCAGGGCCAATTTAGAGTGTCCAATCCACCTACTGCATGTCTTTGGGATGTGGGAGGAAACCGGAGCACCCGGAGAAAACCCACATGACCACAGGGAGGACATGCAGACTCCGCACAGAAAATACCCCAGCCGAGAATCGAACCGGGGAACCTCTTGCTGTGAGGTGGCAACGCTAACTGCTGCACCACCGTGGCCGCCAGCATCACTATATCTTCTTTCTAAAGTTCTTTGCCTCCACGTCTGTCATATTCATATTGTCTACTGTTGTCAGTAAAACTTCTGCATTATGTTGTTCCAGAAGATTAACTGTTGTGTGTGATATTCTCTTAAAAAATATTTTTATTATGTTCACCACACTATTATATTTGGCTTTGCTTGTACAATTTAAAACATGTTTTTCACTGCTGTTCAACAGTTTTAGTTTTGATACAGACATTGTAACATTTAACCTCAGCTCTTTTTTATATGACCCCACAGATGCTGGTCTGCATAACTGGTGCATATATTTTTCATGTCAAGCTGTTGTGTTTTTTTATACTATGTTTCTCATCATTTCAAATTCTAAGGTTTGATCCACTACATTATACAGGGTAATTTCACATTTTGGATTTCCTAGTCTTTATATCTTCCTCTCTGCCTCTCTGACTCTGATTTGCTAATCTGATGGACATGTTAACCTGACTACATAAGCTGTCTGCCTTTTCTGTGTTTTTCCTTGTACTCTCCCTCCCTGCAGCTGATCATCAGTTGACACAAGCTCCTCTCTTTTTTCACTGGATCTGTCAGACCCACCTTAATTTCCCTGGGGCTCAACCCAACCCACGTCTGGGGACAAAGACGAGAATGAGGATACTGATGCAGTACCATACACCTGTCGTGGAGTATGCCCTAACCCCTTCTTACTCTATGACAGCCTTGTGGGCTGTCTTCAGGATGTACATGCACATTCCTGCACATGTGCAACCTCCTGACCTAGTCATATACCACTTGCAGTGTGGATCCTGCAGGGTGAAGGAAACCTAGGCTGCCCCATCCCCTCTGAATCAGTCATTCAGTCCCATCCTCACCCCCCTGTATGGTCCCTCTAGAGCCTATGCCACTATTCAAACATAGGTTGACTGGGTCATAATGGCTCACTGACAGAACCCACACTGTGAAAGTAGCAGACTCCAAATCCAACTTCAGACCAGTGAACAGTGGAGTACCACAGGGTTCAGTCCTGGGTCATCCCCTGTTTGGTATCTACTTCTCTGAAGTACAGGCTAACACAGAAGGTCTTTGGCTAATGAAGTTCGCAGATGACTGCAAACTAGGAGCCATAATAAAAACTCCAAAAGATGTGGACATCCTACAAAAGGGCCTCACTGAGACAGATGCCTGGTGTCAAAGCCATGGCCTCAAGCTCAATGCCAAAAAGTGCATTGTTATCCCTTTTGGTAAAAACTCTGTTTCCATGAACTACCACATAAGTGGTAGTCTACTTAACACCAAAAGTGTGATACCTTGGGACACAAGTGGACAGTAGTCTCTCCTTTGATAATCACATTGCCACAGAAGTCAGGAAATCCTTCTACGTGGCACACCTCATCACAAAAGGTTTCTTATCCAGGAAAAAAGAGGTCATTGTTCCCCTCTACTCTTCACTCATTAGACACATTATAGAGTACAACGCCCCTTTTGGTATGTACCTCACAAGACATCTACAACAACTGGAAAGGCCACAGAAATACCTCACAAAGAGGATTACTGGCCTCAAACAGATGCCCTATGCAGACCATCTCAAAAAACTGCAGCTTTACTCCATCGCATATCGCTTACTCAGAGGCGATCTCTGCCTAACACACAAAGCTATGTCAAACCCAGAGCTTTTGGACATGCTCCACTTAAAGAAATCCCACTCCCTCTGAGCTACATACTCTAGGGACCTAAACCTTGTCACCACAATAAACAGAACATGCTGGAGGGATAGATTCCTGTCCCAGGACGTCCCATACTCTGGAACAAACTACCTATCTATATCAAACAAAGTTCCTCATTAGCACTCTTCAAGAAAAATCTTGGCGATTGGATGGGAGATAGGAAATTCACCACGGGGATCATTTCTGTGGCTCTGCTCAACAGTGGCACAGGAAAATAATTTTCTTGGATGGCGAAAGCCAGGTTACCTTTTGACTAGACTTATATAGGCCCTAGGGCCAATAGCCTAGTACCTGCCTATGAACCTATAATAAGGATTTTATCTTCTGTGCCACAAGGCTAGACAATCAGCATTTTCTGTGCTTTGGTCAAACATGTAAGCCTATTTAAAACTGTAAGGTGGTCACTTATGCCCATAAAACCGAAATGTCACAATACCGACTCTCAGAATATCAAGAGCCCATAATCTCGAATTCCACGTCACAACAGCATTGACGAGCAGTGCAACACATAAGCCAACACCAAACCTTATTCCTATGTGCAGAACAACACCCTGACATTTCATACGACCGAATACAGATAATGGAAAGAAACCTACATCACCATAACATCTAAACACCATCCCTTGACCCCAACATACTGTAGTGTAGCACTGACATGACACAACAACAGAGTTATAAAGTGTAAAACCAAAGTGCAAACAGATACTGGAACAATGGCAGTATAGCGATTTATATGCAGCTATAATATCTCACATTTTAAGGAGCCTTGCAATACATCTGACAAACTCTAGGGACGAATAATCAGCCTTATTTTCTAATAAGCGTTGGAACTTTTCCTGTCTTTCTACAACACGCCTCCGTTTAGGAGAAGGTGGACAGGCAGCTGCTAATTGCTCACGAAGGCTATCTACTCTATTCTGCTCTCTACTAATGCATGACATTAACACAGAAAGATCTGTAGCCCTATCCCCAAGTAAGCATTTCAATCGTCGATGCCACGCTTCTACCGAGTTTTGCATTCGCGGTAGAAACAGTTTATTCAATTGAGAAACATTCCAAAATGTCACAGGGAATAAGGGTGGAAATCTACTAATGGCAGTTGACCTAGTAGTAAACGTCCTTACCCTACCGAGTACATACCAGTCTGTAAAATACCTTATTAATTCTCTACCTTCCTCAGGAAATGACCCCTTCAACTCAGTGAACATTGGTATTACCTCTGACTCATCAAGGAATGATAGTCCAACCAAAGACTTAACAGATAACCGGAACCCATAGCATTTGTTATAAAGTGACCCTAACCCTAGATGTTGCACTTTACGCCACACATTCATACCGAAGTGAAACAGGCAACCCTTGGCTGTAACATCAGCGAAATTAAGCCTAATACTTTTAATAGCTGCCACCTCATAATCACACAGGATGAATTGTAGTGACAGGTTTAACTCCTGGCAAGAGAATAAATGTAGAACACAGTGCCACAACATGTTATATGCACGGAGTGAATTTTTGGACATTAGAGCATAAATGAGCAGCACAGATTTACTATAGCCACACTACTTTAGTATACCATGAATACTGTATAATTGACGACATATAGCGCCTTTACAGAAGTACGTTCCGTCCATCATCCAAATTGTTGCTACACTTAGATCGCTCAGATTATTAACAGTACTAAACACAATGACATGTGTACCTGAGCCGGTGTCACTAGCGCGTTTCACAACAAATTCACCGCTTTGTAAAGGGAATTTACTTACATCTAGTGTCTCTAGTGTCAAATTAGGTATGTGAACCACAGCTGCACTCTTAGACCTAACTCGCCGTATTTGCTGGAGCATTGCCTTCCTATTTGGAATACTTGGAACACAAGCTAGTGATGTGGATGCTAACGCATCCTCCACTAGTAAACATGGAGTATCTCTGGATATAGCAGCTTTGTCGCGGAGTGATCCATAAATGCTATAGCATTCTACTTCGAATGGATCACCCGCATGATTATGAGTGTTAGAAAAATATGTATTAATGTGTGTATTAGTAATATGCTTAGTGCATTCAGAGCATGAAAAGGGTTAACACATTTATTCTATTTCATACTGCATAAATCTGTACAAACTGCAGATGCTTTCTGACCTTGTATTGTTAGCTAAAATCTTGCTTGTGCCTAGAGAAATTTAATGAGAAGCAGATGATTTCTGCTTGCGTTAGGAAAATAATGAATAGAACAATACTACTTGTATGAAACCTAGACAAGAAAGTTCTGCTTATGGTGTGAGAAAATACACAGCTGAGGAAGTTAGAGATAATTAGGACAAAGCCTGTTTGAAAATATGAACTGCAATCAGCATTTGCTTGTATCTGAATTAGAAGAGTACCTTGAAAAGTAACACTGCACAATAGAGACTTGTAAATGGATTGATGGTCACCAAGGCCAGGTTGTTTTTCTCAAAAGTTTCTCACAAATCTAGTCATGTCAGCAGAAAATCTGAGTAACATCTGCTGTAGAACAATACTGAAAGTTGTGTTTGATTACGTCAGCTTAGAAGGCCATGTCTTGTAAAACAGTATAAGAATGAACATACTTCCTGTTAATAGTTAGACAAATCCTTGTATTTGCATGTTTTTGTCTCCTTGCGGCAAGTAAAATAAAAGTGCCTTAACTGAACCTTACGTGTATTGGTCCTTGAAGTTTTTTCCTTTGACAATGAGGCATAGTTTTCTTCAGCAATTCACCCTCAGAGAGTGATTCAGTTACCGTTCAACCCTTGCAAGTATTACTGCTTTTCACTTTACAACACCAGTAACGCTTTCTACCGCTCTTACGTTCCAAGTGATAAACGTACCCATCTATAATAAGGACTTCCTTACATTTTTGTGATCTGAGCCGTGGATAAAGCACACCTACACTACCAGGCGCATCACAGTTTGTGTTTGCCATTTCTGCAATGTCAGCCATTGAACAGCTGACACTGTGTTCCACCCAGTTTTATACTTCCATGTCAGTTGACGTGTAAATAACATTCTTACTATATCCGCTAGTGTAGTATTTCCCTGACTTACTTGCTTTTACTAACTTAGTGAATACATATATGCGATATTTTTGTACTATTGAATTTCTACACAGCATTCAACCATTACAGTATTGTGGGCGTCGGTATTGTGATAAATCGATTTTATGGGCATTTGGTCATGTGAGCTCGGTATTCTGGGCGTCGGGATTATGGGTTTTCGGTAATGTGTAGTGAACCCATATATATATATATATATATATATATATATATATATATATATATATATATATATATATATATACTTAAAACTCAGAATTTACACACACACACACACACACACACACACACACACACACACACACACACACACACACACACACGTGTGTATGTCTTTGTGTCTATATGCATATATATATATATATATATATATATATATATATATATCATTCTCTCTCTATGTGTACATGTATGTAGAGAGAGATTGATAGATATATATGGTGATGTGAGTGGTTCTCACTTCAGTAGTATATAAAATGATGTAAATTGTGAAAATAGTAGTAAGTACAACTGTTGCTTTAAGAAGGTAGATAATTTTTTTGTATTAGGCAGAGAGAATTACTGCATGTTTTAGTTAATAGCACAAATTGTGAGATTAAGTGGTGTATAGAAGAGAAGGCCACAGCACTACAAACTAAGGAAGTTAGCTTCTCATAAAGTGGGTGATTGGGGGGGGGGTAGTTATATGGAACATTGGTTCTGGGTATTATACTGCAGTAAGGAAGAATTGCTGTGGATTGTTCTGGGAAGAGCTATGGATCTTTCTGTGAAGGAATCCAGAGTGAAGAGATTTAACAAGAGAACATTTGTATGCTGTGGACTGTGATTTCTGCTTCTTGCACAGAAAATACTAGACTGTTTTGGAATTAACTGTTTCCTTGTTTGTGGGGCTCTGGGACTTTTGGAAAAAAAGTATTCTGCATTTTTATCTTTTATACAGAAAGTTATTTTGGTGCACTTGGCTCTGTAAGAAAGAGTCTGCACCATTGCCTTTTGATTTATTATGAAATTAAAACTGCACATTTTTGATAATGCTTGGACTTTTACTAGACTAATATACCGTAACACACACACACACACACACACACACACACACACACACACACACACACACACACAACCTTCTTTTTGAGATTCTAAGCAACTCTGAGCAGAGGTAAAAGAAGTAAAATAAACTGTGTATATCCTTCGTAGCTGCACATTATACAGTGAAAGGTTATTGAATAACTGGGGCTGGGACTGCTTACTTGTTTTTGCATGTGTAGTTGGGAAGGTGCTATGTCAGAAATGTAGATGTTTTCTGGTGTGGTAATGTACTACCCGGTAAGAATGGTTCAGAAATGGAGACATTCACATTAGTACTTAAAACAGCTGTAAACTATAATAAAAACACTGGAAGTAATTGGTTAATTATTCATCACAATAAAAAACAACTGGGAGGAAAAACGCAACAATTAAGATTCCACATAAACATTAAAGGAAAAATGGACTTTCTTTAAAGAAAAAAATATGGATGTCTGTTTACAGTTCAGATACATACAGGTTTCACTACTTGAAGTGGCTTCTTGATGGCAATCACATAGTGTAAATTTGCACGTCAGGCACGTTGATTCTTTACTTTCTGTTTAATAGCCAAGCCTGGTGCATCATGACATCATGAGATCATGAAATATGGTTGGGGTAACAAAAAAAAAAAAAAGTAGATGTCAGCAACTCCCAGGTAAAAAAAAAAACCTGACACATTAAACATAGTGAAAATGCAGTTTTAAGTGCAGAGTGTCTACTGCTACTGCTGCCTTAATCACAGAAGCAAAAAAAGATTACTATTTAAATAACATTTGAATCACTTTAAGGTTTGTTGTTTCAATACAATGTGTGCAACAGTAATAACTTCAAGACATAGTTAAGTTTGCAGAACTTTCCATTGCTCTGAAGGATCTGGATGCTTATTAAGAGAAAAATAGTTTTCACTGTTAAACATTTATCAACCATACCTCAGTTTCCATACTGTAGCTGGATGGAGAAAAACAGCCTTCTTTACAAAACCTGCATTTAATTCATTGAGGAGGAGGTGGGGTGGAAAGGTTGGTCTAGCAGCAAAAATCACACAGCAAGGCAATTGAACTCCACAGGATATGCACTTGAGGGTAATGTGGGATGCAGTTAAGTAACTAACCCAGATACAAGATGCAGTATTATTCTGGGCAGATGAAGCATACAGATAATAAGAGAATGGACCTTTTTGCTGTGCAGTATTGGACGCCTTGTAAGTTTTCACAGAAAAAAGCTGATGTTTAAGAAACTTACACTTCACATTTCATAATATGTATTGAAATTCCTTTAGAAGCAAGTTGACCTGCAGAACAACTCATAATTTAATATCACAAAGGTAGCTTTGTGATACTTTCTAGCACTTTTTCTTTTTAAGAATATATTTATGTAGCTGATAAAATCCTGACATAAAAAAGGCATGAAAAGCTAAATGCAGTGTCTTGTTAAAGGCAGTAGACACACACTTGAACATTTGATTTGAACGGAAGAAGTAGCAATGCATTTGCACTCTCCTGAATGCTTAAACAAGAAATTGGTTTATTTAACAGCACATACATGATTGTAATCGTCAGTAGATTGTGCTAGTGTAGTTTATTTTTATGGAGAGCCAAATTTATTTCTTGCAAGGTCTCTACTTGATTTGTGTATGAAACAGTACAGAATTATTCATTTTTGCTGCCCTGTAGCACAGAGGGATAAATCCCTTACTGCGCCTCAGACGATCTGTGTTTGATTAGCGGCATGGGTGTTGGAGGAGCCACAGGGGGAAAATGGGAGTGAGAGGCAGATTTTGGCTTGCCCATCCTGGGGAGGAGGGAGAGGAAGCATAGGCTTGTTGCAATATGCAGCATTAACTGCTTGGTGAGTTCTGTAATGTAAGTGGTCAGCCACTTAGTTGAGAGGTTGTGTATGTATGGAAGCATACGCGCACCTTCAACTGGCTGTGCTTGTGGAGGTGGCACTGCTGCCATGGCAGCATGAAGCTGCACCAGCATCACTGATCACCTTACTGGTCCAGACCGGGTATTACACAATGAAGACTCTAGCATGACTGAGTCTTTCTCCCAGTTTTTTACTTAACAGTTTGTCTGTGTGGACTTTTTACACCTTGGTTTGGATGTTATTTGGGATATTTTGCAGGTACCTAATACTTATTGGCATTAACCTTGATTTTAAGCTCAGTGCTTTTACTGTATAACCAAACAATCCACTTATACTGTACTGATGAGGTTAGGAAAAGACAAAAACATGGCATATCTGCAGCTACTGGGGTTTGGCTTTATTGGCTAAAAGTACAAAGTTATGGTCATTCAGAAGCCATACAGCTGAAGCACTTGTATGTCCTTAAGGGGTCATTTGCATATATCCTATGGGCCTCCAATACTGGAGGTTTCAGGTATTACACAGTAAAGACTCTAGCTCCACTGGTTCTTTCTTGCATGTTTTACTTTTGAAATCAAGGAGACCTTATCAAAAGAAGCAATTACCCTGTGCTTTTTGTAAGGATATGAGAATATGGTTAGTGGATTAGGAGTGTAATGGTTGCAAGGAAATGGGAGAAAGGGACCTCTATCTAGCAGGCAAGATACGCATAAAAGAGGGGTACCCTCTACCACACATGGATATAAGGGAACCTGTGGTATCTGTTTTAATCTTCATAGTAGGTTGCACAAGCAAATGGGGAAAACACTGGCTCAAGTATGTAACAAAGTTTTGGAGTAAAATGTTTCCAATGTAACCAAATGGTCCATTTATTTGCATTTTAAGCAGGATAGAGCACTGGTCCACATGGAACTTTTCAGACATAGCCTAGTAATGCTGTCTGGCTAAGTGACTTGCTCAGGGTCATGCAGTAGGCAGATGGAGTCTGATGGAATCAAATCCTTCATCACAGAAAGCAGCTTGCTGACAACTCATAGCCATAATTACAATCCAGATATCCACAGCAACAGGTCAGAGAACAAAAATCTATCTGAGGAAACTAATAAAGATAGCACCACAGTAGTGGTAGGTTGTCTTGAAACTATAGGTGCTCCAGTTTATCATAAGGGCCTTGACCCTATTGTGATACAGCATAGAGAAAACATTGCTAAGAAAAATACTGTAGCAGATGTAACTATGGTTAAGCATGAAGTTGTTTGAGAGAAATATTACTTGTCCAGGCAGTCCACTATGGTTAGGGCCAAGAGATGGACACCTTTGAAGGTGCCATTAGTCAGGGTTCATTGGGACTGAGAATGGGGGATGGGGAAAAGCACTTGGTAATGTCTGATGATATTCCTGCAGATTTTCTAATAGCTAATGTCTTTCATAACACAGTACTGTGCACGTGTGGTTATACACAACAAGTGTGGCAGCAACCATGTGGGAATGGTAGCAGCAAAGAAATGCAGCCACTGCCCACAGCTGTGATATAGATTGGTAATGTGGCCCCTTCAAGAAAAGTGAAAAGCTTGAAATTGTGCCTCAGCTGTCAGAAGGTACTTTACTTCTTCTGGAGGGAGTTAAAATTTGGAAATAATCATTTATAGTAGTACATCTAAATCTGAGACACAGGAGTGAATAATTTCTGAAATTCCATTAGAAGGATAACTAGAGAGGATTACAAAAAGATAACAGCCATGGCTGTCATACTCCAATTTACTAAATATGAGAGAGATAGGTAAGGCACCTCCTGATCATCAAGGGTAGGGGCTGTATGTATACTGGAAAAAAAGGGTTGTTTTACAGAAACTGCACTCCTGAAAAGGGGAGAGAGGGAGAACTGATGCAGTGTTGGTAGTCCCAAAGTCACCTCTGCAGACATTTCTAAACATAACCCATAATATTTCTTTCCAGACCATAATCATAAAGTGTACAAAAATGTCTACTGTCCAAGCATTACAAGTGTCATAAAAGGATACTACAGAGCTTGTAGGCTATGACAAAGGGTGTACTCAGATGATAGAGCACCATATAGATATGGACTCAACAAACCGTCAAAAGGGCAGAGTTCTGTAGAAGTGTGAAGACTGGTAGAGATGGGTGAAGGCTGCCAGCCTAGCCAAGTAGAATTTGATACATAATTCTATTATTTGTAAATACGGTGAATGTTGAACTTAAAACAATGTGGCAACATTGCCATCTGCTGTAAAGAAAACTAAGTCAAGCATTTCTTATTGGTCCCGAAATTAAAATTACTTTATGTCTGTTCCTTTGAAGTTAGAATTTGGAGTCGATGAGTCTGGAGTAAGCATCCTGCCTATTGTTTTACGTTAATGACCAGAATTTACATATGGAATGTCCTTTATTGCTCTAAGTGTAACAGAATGTAAATGCAGTTTTTGTCAGCCTGGGAACCAGGAAAGTGTAAACAAATGATGTAATGTTTTATCAGAACTGCAGTTTCAATTTAAACAGTGAGAACCAGAGATGACTGAGCATTTTTGTCTTGATATCCAACCTGAGCACTGCCTGTTGTCTTAAGTAAGTTATCATAGAAGTATGTTTTCTTGTAGCAATAGCTAGGACTATAAAGATTAGACTAAGTGTTTTTCTGTTATGTCAGAACTATACTATGGAATTATTTTAAGTTTCTGTGTGATCTCTGAACTCTTGAATATCACTGTGGTGTAGTAGTATTGTCTTGTGTTTTAATTATTTATTATTAAATATTTTAAAAACCTTTTACCTGTGGCTGGTTTTTGTAGCTCTAGAGTACATTGCATATTTATAGAGTTTATTGTACAAGGCCACTCTAATAAGCCTTGACTGATTAGTCACACTTACCAATTGGATAATAATATTGCACAGTAATAATTGGACACCCTTTTAAGGGCCTTTGGGTAGCTGATAATTATTAGCTGGTGGTGGCAGTAATTACATATATATATATATATATATATATATATATATATATATATATATATAAACTTTCTTTATTGTTATTTTTTTCAGTATGTCTGATAAACCGCCTTCCAGTTTTAAAAAGTATCAAAAGTGTGGGCACAATTGCCCTTATTTGATGCCCGTAATTTATGCATATACTGTTTGGGTCCAAATCACCTCCAAATCGATTGCTCCATTTGTAAAAATTTCAATCCATGGGCAATAGCGGACAGGAAGAACAAATTAATATTGAAAGATTTACTTCCTTCCTCTTTTGGTGAAGCTATTTCTGGGGCTCAGTCCTCCAAATCTAAAGTTAAGGAGCCTTTGACCCAGTCTCTGAGGCCTTCTACATCATCAACTCCATCTTTGGAGACATGAGGAAAAAAGGGCAAGTCAGATCCAAAGTCTGTATAGATCCAACCAAAAAATCCTCAGATCCTACTTCTTCTAGTCTGCCATTTATGCCTAGGATGAGATAATGTCCTTCTTTGGATCCAATTCCTTTGAGAATACCTTCTCCTTTCTTGGAGAGATGCCACTCCAGGTCACCTTCTCTCATCTCATCCCGTCCTTCCAGAAGTTTGACCGAAGAAGACATGGACAGAATGATGAGGAGACTCCTCTCGGTGCAGATACATATGGGTGTTCTCCTGGATTCTGCCCCACTGGGTCAGAAAGTCTGTCCTTTCACCCCACCACCTATGGAGGCTCCTTCTCTGATCCGACCGATCATTTAGAACCCCTGGATCTGAACCATCTGGGTCTGACTGGCTCAGATCTGAAGGTACTTCTATCTTTGGATTTGAAGCAGTCTCTGAGTACACTGGCTCTGACATCTTCAGATTTATTTTATTTTATTTATTTATTGAGATTTGTTTACCGGGAGAGTCCACTGGGCCACAGAGAGCCCGTTTTCAGTGGAGGCCCAGGGAAAAAAGCTCCAAAAATACAGTACTGAAATATAGTAATTGTAGTGAGGCAATACAGAAGAACAATGAGCTCCAAGACAGGAGATTAAAATACAGTGTTAAAAATACAATAGTTGCGATGAGACAATACGAAAACAGATAATGAATACAGTGATTGTAATGAGGTACATCATAATAGGCAAAATGCAGCAAAAGTCATGGAAACAATTTGAAAGAGCAGGTTGTGGAATAACAGTGTCTAAGACACAAATGACTTAAGTGAGAATATGATACAAATCAGTATTGTAGCATTACAAAGATCCAGTGAAAATTCAGGTAGGAGGAGGTTGATGAAAAGAGTTAGGAGGTAGTAGAAGGAATGAGTATAGGTGAATACAGTCAGTAGAAGTATGGAGAGAAAAAGTTAGGCAAACTCTGGTGAAGGTATAGAACATGAGATGGAAAATAGTCAACTTTAGGAGAAGCTGTAGCATAGAGAGATAGTAAGGCTCAAGAGGCAAGTGGGGATAGAGATGTTGCTAGATAATGAACAGGGATAGACTTGTTAAGGTGGACAGTGGAGAATGAATGGAGAAAAGGTTAGGTAATGGATTCACGAGTGGCAGTATATGGCTTTGTACAGTTACATATCCAGTTGGAGGGGAGATGATTATGTTGGGCAGACATGAAGTTAGAGAGATGTTGTTCACTGCGAATAGAGGAAGGGAGGCTATTCCAGGATCTGACCATGGTCCATGAGTATAGTAGTGTACCTACAGGAAGGTTTGGCTTATGGATTTGAAGTAAGTGTTGATGTTCTGAATGTAGTGGCCTGAGGGGGGAGTAGGGGATAAGTAAGGAGCTAAGGGTAGGACAATCTTTTTGGTTTATAGATTAGTTTGTGTGAGGTGGTTAGTTGCAAGGGAATTCTAGCCATTGTAGTTTTCTTAATGAGTTACAGTGATGGGAGGAGTGACGGCTGCCTGTGGCAAATTTGGCAGTCTTGCAACAAGATTCTAGTCTGAGTTTCAGGGAAGACTGTAGATTAATAAACAAGGGTTCACCATAGGTTAGTGAGGGTAGGAGATAGGACAGAGCTAAAGCTTGTTTAGATGGTAAGGAGAGAAAACTGTTGTGTCTGTACAGAAGCCCTCATTTTTATGGGTTTTATTAATATTGGATTTGATGTGTAGGTCGAACTTAAGGTTTTCGTCTATTATGACTCCTAATAATTTGCTATTAGTAATAAGTTCGATTTTAGTGGAGTTTAGAGAGAAAATAATGACATTTTCTTTGTTAAATATTCTGTATTTCTTTTGGGAGTAAATACCATCATCTTAGTTTTTTAGGGTTGAGAGAGAGATGATGTTTGTAGAGCCAAGATTCTACCACACTGAAAGCTGTTTGTGTAATTTGTTGAAGAGTTACAGGATTGGGTGTAGAGCAGATGATAGTCGAATCATCTGCATACTGTACTAGGGAGGCATTTGGAATAGTTTGGTGCAGATTATTTATAAATATATTAAATAGAAGAGGTCCTAAAATCGAGCCTTGTGGGACACCTGTGGGGTTGTGTAGGTAAGGAGAGATGGAGTTTTGTCATTTAACATCATGTTGCCTGTCTGAGAGATAGCTTTTAAACCAGTTAAGGGACTGAGAATATAACCCTATAGAAGAGAGTTGAGATAAGAAGATGGTATGAGATATAGTATTGAAGGCTTCTGATAGATCCAGAAAGAGGGCTGAGACTGTATGGCCATGGTCACGGGCTTTGTTTATGATATCCAAGAAAGAGAGCAAAGCAGTTGAAGTACTATGCCCTGGATGGAATCCATGCTGGGTTGGAGACAGGATATTGTGGTTTAGAAGGTGATGGATGATTTGTTTATAGACACATTTTTCCAATATTTTGGCGACTGGGGATAGAATGGTGATAGGCCGAAAGTTTTGAGATATCAGAGGAAGGGCCACCTTTGTAAAGAGGGAGGATTATAGCTTTTTTCCATGGGCAAGGGACATAAGATTCCTGGATAGACCTGTTGATTAAAATACTAACAGGATAGGCTATAGCATCTGCAGCAATTCTGAGGAATTTGGCAAGAATTTTGTTGGCTGAATTACAGCAGGGCTTTAGGTTTTGGATAAGTTTCTTTATCAGAGAAGTGGAAATAGGGGATATATTGAGTTCTTGTAGTGGGGATTCCTTACTGCAGTTGAGAGTAGGGATATTGGGCCTCAAGAGATTTTGTGCTGGTGGAGGAGGGGGGTAGTTCTAAGAGTATGGTTAGCTGGTAAAGTTTGGGAGAAGGAGGTTGTGAGATCTTTTATAGTGTCTATGAAGTAGGAGTTGAATTTAGAGGCAATTAGGTCAGATGACATATTAGGGTCAGGGCAGGGATTAGATTTTTAATCAGAGTATAAGAGATTGCTGACAGAAGACCAGAAACATTTGGGGTTATTTTTTCTATTAGGCTGTAGGTTCCAAAAATATTGTTACTTTTCTTTGTAGATAAGATTTTTTGGCTTGGTTATGAAGTTGTTTATAGAGGATAAGATTGGAGGGAGTTTTGGAATTGTGCCAATGTTTCCAGGCTTTATCCCTATTTTTCATTATTTCTCTACTAGATTTCAAGAGCCAGGGAGCATGGTTGGATTTAATTCTTCTATATCTGGTGGATACTAAGCTATGTAGGATGTTTAAAAAGGAGTTATTGAAGTAGAGGAGGCATCATCAAGGGGAAGGGTTTTAAGACCTTAGGAGATCCAGATGACTTTTGGAGCTGAAGCACCTCTGTTGGGTCCAAGATGCTGGAGTTGACCCTGAAGTGTTTGGAGCCATCTCTGTCCCTCGGAGCTTCTGCATTGGACAGCTTGGCTCCAACTTCTGCCTCCGGGAGATTGCTTTTGGTGTAGAGGGAAGCAATGGGCCAGAAGCCTGGCTTCTTGGATCCATTGTCTTCCTTCTCCATGAAGCAATCTGCCTTTGAGGTAGTGAAGACAGTGGTTTCTGTTCCTGCAGGACAGATAGACCCTCCCCCTTGGATATTCCATCTGGATCCCAGATGTTTCTGCATCTTGAGCCACATTATTTACACCAAAGGGACAGCCAGCTCAAAGTCTCCAGTCCACCCAGCAGGGTATTATGATCTCTTCCGATACTTCACTGGAGCATCCCACAAAGGAAGTCCCTAGGAAGAAGTGCAAGAAGAGGCACTTAGACTCCCCTCAGGAGTCAGTCACTGAGGATACTGATTTTGATGAAGGAGAAGGCTCCCCAAGATCACCTTGTGAAGATGTCTCATTCGGAGACATACTTTAGATCCTTAAACAGAGAGGTGGTTGGTCCTCCAATAACTCTTCATCAGAGGAATCAGTATTTCTGGAGGCCTTTCAGCAGACCCTTCTACCTCCTGAGTAACTCTGCCCACTGATGAGCTCATTAACTTGATCTCTAGGCAGGTGTGGAAGGAGACTGACTCAGCTGAGCCAATCCTCAAGAGACCAGATTGGATTCTGGCTCCACCTGTAGGGAGGGAGGGAGCGCTGGAGTAAGGGGGTGCCCATATATGCTATGGTCATGGCAGTGGCCATCAAGAAGAACTAGCTGAACAGAGTTCCTCTCTCCATCCCTCAACAGAGAGTTTAGGGTGTTGGACGGATTTGGAATGTATGTGCATGCTTCAGCAACTTTTGCAGTTAGGTTACTGAACTAACTACTTGGCACACTTCACAAGAATGCAAAGGGACTTGATCAAGGAACTTTCAAAATCCATTTCAGGGACCACTACTGTTGAGGCTCAATCTTCTGTGGCCTCAAAATTGACTACCCTTCAATCTATTGCAAATTTGTCCATGAGGCTTATCTTGCATGCAGCTGAAGGTGCCTCAGGGGTGGCGGGTTCAGGCATTTCCATCAGGAGACATGTCTGGATGTGCTTGTGTGATTTTGCAGAGCCTTTCAAGTCCTCATTCGTCAATGCACCCTTTGATGGCAGTTCTTTATTTGGCCCAAAAGTGAAGGGCATACTCTCCAGGTGTGAAAAAGGTGGAAAGACCCTCTCTGCAGTGATCAGACATCCTTTTCTAGAAATCAATGAGTTGGATGAAAAATGTAGTTCAGGAAGTCTATCTAGCAGGGTCCTTTCCAAGATCCACATGGAGATAGTTCACCCAGTGGCAGAGGTGGGAATTCCAGTGGACAATGATGCCCATGTGCCACAGGAGGCCTGCATATCCAAAAGTCCAGAGATTCTTTCTCCAATAGACCCTATTAGCACTCCTGAAAGGAGGCCCAGTTGTCCTCCCCTCTGGAGGCAATTGGGGGTTGTTTAACCCTGCACCAGAGAGCCTGGCTAGACATCACAAAAGATGCGTGGGTGCAGAGGATTATTTCTCGAGGTTATATAATTCCCTTTTCCCTTCCACCTTCATCTATATGCAAATTTCCCAATGTTCCACCTAGTCAGAGGAAAGCATCAGCACTAGGCATACAAAAGCTGCTAAAAAAATAATCATCAAAGAGGTTTCACCAGACCAGATAGAATCTGGAACTTACTCAAGATTCTTTTTTGTGCCAAAGAAAACAGGGGACTGGAGGCCAATTTTGGATCTCAGGGACTTAAACAAGTCAGTTCAACATACAAAGTTTCATATGTTCATGGTTCAGTCCATTCTACCCTTCCTGGGCAAGGACGACTGGATGTGCTTGATAGACCTTCAGGATATGTACTTATCACATAAAAATGAACAGAGAATCTAGAATTCTTCTGGCTGGGAGACAGTCACTATCAGTTCAGAGCACTGCCCCTTGACCCCACCACAGCCCCCAAGATGTTCACCAAATGCTTGGCAGTGGTAACCGCTCACTTGAGACTGCAGGGATTCCGAGTGTTTCCATACTTAGACAATGGGCTCATTAAAACCCCGACAAAGCATCTACTAATAAAAGCAAGGAATTAGGTACTATGGACTTGTTCCCAACTGGGAATAACTATAAACTACAACGTCTCAGTTACAACCAAGTCAAACACTGGAATTTATAGGAGTGATATTCAACACAACATCAGTGACAACTTCTCTTCCTGTCTTAAGAGTGCAGATCATCAGGTTAAAAGTCAGGAAAATAATTTGCAGTGCCAAAATTTCAGCTCATTTGATCCTACAAACCTTAGGGTCAATGTCAGTGGCCACAACTCTAGTTCCTTCAGCAAGATTTCACATGAGAATTCTTCAATGGATGTTAGCAATACAGTGGTCGATTCTTTATCACCATATGTCAGCAAAAGTAAGAATCACTCAGACATGCAAGAGATACTTTTGTTGGTAGATTCGATCAGATCAAGTTCTACAAGGACATCCTTTCATCCTCCCTCAGCCCAAGGCTATATTGACCATGGATACTTCCCAGATTAGGTGCGGGGTGGGGCACTTCCTAGGGAAAACAGTCCAAGGCACTTGGTCCCCCAAATAGGCCAACATGCATATCAGTATTCTGTAGATGAGAGCAGTGCTCTTAGCATTAGAGGCATTTCAAGACTCTCTCCCTTTCGTGACAATTGCAATCCAGACAGACAACATGTTTGTAGCTTGGTACATCAACAAACAAAGAGGAGCCAGGTCTTATCCCTTGTATCGAGAAGCCCTCAGAGTGTGGCACTAGGTGATTTCCTACAACAGCTTTCTGATAGCAGCACACATTCCATAAAAGTCCAACATGATAGCAGACAAACTGAGCAGGTTCATTCTTCTACCTCATGAATAGTCATTTTGAACTGTGGATGTAGGTTAGTATTAAGTAGTGAAGGTTTTATGGTGGCTTGTTTGTTTTGCATTGGCATGCGAGGTTATTTAGGAAATATGTTTTTAATGCTACTTTAAATGTTTTTATACAGTCTATTTGGGTAATATGGGAGGGCAAGGAGTTCCACTGTTTAGCAATGCTGTGGGAGAACAAGCGTTGTCCAGCTCTTTTATTGGGCTTGGTAACACTTAACAATTTATTGAAGGATCTAAGGGTATGTGTAGGAATATAAGTTTGTAGTATTATTGTTGAGAGTGCTGGGCAGGTATTTGGTTTATAAATTAGTTTATGGGCTAGCATTATCTGGGTATAACAGAGATAGTTGGGGAATTCCAGCCAGTTCAGTTCAGTGATTGCTTGGCAGTGGTGTGAGCGGTTATGCTTTCCTGAGGCGACTTTAGCTATTTTATAATAGCAAGACTGAAGTTTATTGCTGAGGGATGAGTGAAGGTTAGTAAAGATGGCACTACCATAAAGTAGGGAAGGGATGAGTAAGGTACTTGCCAGTTTTGTTTTGGTGGGTTTGTCCAGGTAGAGTTTATGATGATAAAGTTTGCCCAGTTTAAAGTGTGTTTACTTTATTGCGTTAAGGGTGTGTGTTTCAAAGGTGAGTTTGTCGTCTATTGTGATGTATAGTAGTTTGGCAGATTTTACTATTCCTATTTCAATTCTGTCTTTAGAAAAGATTTTGAAGTCTATATCTGGTGGTTTTGCAGAGAATAACAGAAGTTTTGTTTTTTTGGCATTTCGTAGCAGTTGTGCATTATTTAGCCATGATTCCATCTCTGTAAATGCATTTTGAGTAACTGTGAGGAGTTCAAAGAAATTGTTTGAAGTAGATATTATTGTTGAATCGTCGGTGTATTAGATAATGTTACTTAGTTGTAAGGCTTTATGGAGGTCTTTAATAAAGATATTGAAGAGTAATGGTCCCAGAATGGAACCCTGTGGGCCTCCTATGTTGTTTGACAGATAATCAGATTGGACGTTATGCCATTTTACAGGCTGTTGCCTATTGTTTAGGTATGATGTAAACCAGTTTAAGGATTTGGGGAAGCATCCAAGTTTTGTTAGTTGGATCGGAAGTTTAGTATGTGATACTGTGTCAAAAGCCTTAGATAGATCCAATAGGGTAACTGAAGTGGGGTGACCTGTATCTAAGGCTTTGTTGACACTATCAGTGAATGAGAGCAGGGCTGTAACAGTATTGTATCCTGGGCAGAAGCCATGCTGGGTGGGAGACAGAAGATCATTATCCATGAGGTATTTGAGTTATTGTGTCTGTACACATTTCTCAAGAATTTTGGATAATGGGGAAAGTACAGAGGGAGGGCGATAGTTTGAGAGGTCATGAGAGTTTCTGCCTTTATGTAGGGGAGTAATAATAGATTTTTTTCATAAATGTGGGATGTAAGATTCTGAGAGAGAGTGATTTTAGAATACTGCTAACTGGATATGCAATTGCGTTTGCTGCTAGTTGTAAATATTCTGGGGGAAGGTTATCAGTGGACAGAGAGCATGGTTTGAGTTTATTTAAGAGTTTACATATGAGAGATGTGGGTACTGGTTGAGTAGAAGTTGTGGGTGGATTGGAATTTATGTCAGGAATGAGTGGTGTGTTGTCATTTTGTGTGACATTATTTGTATTCTGGGAGAATGGGTTTAGGCTTGTTGAGGAGTCTTTGACTAACTTTTGAATGGTGTTAATAAAGTGGGTGTTGCCGGGAAATTTGCTGTGTGGTTTTTGTGGGTGCAGGAGACAGATTTTTTAAAGTGCCAGGATTAAGTAGAGTGGAGACTGACTACCAGAATTTCTTTGGATTATTTTGTAAGGTTGTTAGCTTAGAGGAGAAATATATATATTTTTTATCTTGTATGACTACCTTCTTGGCTTTATTTCTGAATTGTTTGTAATTAATTTCATTTTGTTTTGTTTTATCTTTTTGCCAAGTTTTCCATGCTTTAACTCTATGAAGCATGGATTGTTTGGTCAGTTTTGTTAGCCATGGGGCGTGATTCACTTTTGTTCTCTTGATACGTATGGGGGCTAAGCTATTAAGAGTATCCAATATGCTTTAAGTCAGAGTACCCCCTTTTTAAAAGTTTGTTATAGGTGATGTAGGTTTCAAGGTGTCATTTCTAGATGTTAATATCATGTGGGACACCTATAGCAGAAGGTTCTCTAGTACTGTTCATAGAAAGGATACCTTTTGCAATAGTTATGTACATTTCAAAAGTGGACATCCGAATTTTATTAAAAGGAATGTCCCTAGAGGACAGTTCATCAGAACATCCTATATGACTGTGGATGATTCTGTCTTTTTGTTAGAATTACAATTTATCAAGGGTCTTTTTATTTATAGGGGGTATTCCGAAGAGCCATTGTTAGGGCAGCTGAGTAGGTTATCAGCAGAAGGTATGTGGATTTTTCCCCAATTTTAATGGATGAGTTCCATAAGAAAGAGACAACATCAGGACAATTAGTTAATGATAACAACAATGTGTTGGATGGCCCAAGGTATGGCTTAGAGATGAGTGTAGATAGTCATGCCATACATAGCATCATTTGTGATAACTGGAAGGTTATTGAAGGTAATCCAGATGTTGCTAAATTATTGGGGGATAGTCCATCTTTTGTTTATAAAAAGAATTTTAGTATAAATCAACTTTTGGAGTCTAACAGAAATTATTCCAATGTTAGGCACCCTGTTGGAAGTGGTGGGGGAATGTTCAAATGTTCAGACTGTAGGGCCTGTAGGTTTATTTGTGAAGGTCTCCTCATTTCCTTAGGTCATATGGATAAAACTTCCAGGGTCCCTGGCAGGGTAGATTGTAACACTGTAGGTATTGTTTATATTGCTTTATGTTCAGCTTGTCCTGCTTTCTACGTAGGAATGTCTAGCAGGAGTTTAAGAAAAAGAAATTTGGAGCATGAATATGCTATTAAAACAAAAAATTTCTAATAATGCTTTGTTTAAACATTCTATTATTTGTGTCAATTGGAAAAAGTTTATTTTTTCTGTTCTAGAGGTAGTTAAGCAGGACATAAGGGGAGGCAACTTTAGAAATTTGGTTGCCCAGAGGGAGGCTGAGTGGCAATTTAGGCTGGCCTCCTATATACACCCGGGTCTTAATGCTGCTGTGAACATAAAGTGTTTTTTAAACAATAGGAAAGTGGCTATAAACAAATATTAGTTTTGGTTTTTAAATAGTGTGTTATGTGTATAAGTAAGTTTTTTCTTTGTATTTTTTACAGGTGTATTTTATTTTTATTTTATGCTTATATTTTCTATTTCAGCATTTAAACATGATGTAATCACTTTTAATTATTGTGACCTGGGGATTGGTTAGTGTTGATGTTCTGCATTATTTAAATGTTAACTGACAGGGTTTTGATCTTTTGTTTCTGAAGAAGTCTGTTATACGAATAGCGAATATTAAACTTTGACTATGCTAAAAACTCTGATTCTGAGTCCTCCTCGTGCATTTTTAGGTGCTTTTTTGTTTTATGTTTTTTCAGTTGCACCTTTGCCTGGTATTGCTGTGTTGTTTCAGGACCATATAAATAATGAAGAAAGGAAAGAAGAAAAGCAATCAGGATATTAAAAATGATAATGAACCACCGAAAGATTCCCCAGTAATAGTTAATACTCTGACGGCTAGCCCAGGAGACACTGAGATGGCTCAGGAAGTGACAATAAGGGATGTGTTTTTCGAAATCAGAAGAATGAACTTAAAGTTGGAGGTTTGTATGAAAGAAACTGATAAAACATTACATGGGATGACAGAAGTGATTTAGACATGAGTCAGCACTTAACATAGCAGACTTTTTGAAAGTAATGTTAACTGACTATGATGACAGAGCTAGGAGAAGGAATGCAAAGATCATAGGAACTGTAGACATCTAGAAGGGAGAAACTGTAAAACATTCATAAAGAAATATTTAGCAGAGTGGACTAAGATACCAGAAGAGGAACTGAAGATAGAAGGACCAATAAAAAAGCATGGGTCCCATTTGGGATGCCAAACAGGAATCCTAGGCCTGTAATAGTCTAATTTCAAGCATATGAACTTAAGGAGAGGGTTCTCACATTTATGGGTGTAAAGCCTACTTGTGCTGACAGAACAGTTTATGTAGAACAAGATTTCTCAGCTATAAAAATAGCAGGATTTTTCCAGGTACAAAGGCAACGCAATGTGAAAAGCTTTTGGTATAGACTCCTCTATCCAGCCACAATCAGAATTTCCTTCCAGAGTGGAGTCCAGCACTTCTCAACTCTGGGGGAAGCAACCTTGGCATGACGGGGGATTCAGTGGGGATTGATTCCAGAAGGATCAATCTCAGGAACCAGCTTAGGACAGGTGAAGAAGTTCTTAATAAAGAAATTTTCCATTCTTCAAAAAATATTTAGTGCTTTGAGAAAGTTTGGGTTTAATGCAAGAAAAGCAATAGAAAAGGGATGGGGAGACATGGTAAGTGACTGGTTTATTTGTTTTGGTAGGTGATTTTAAAAATCCAGAATAAAGACTTGACCTTTATGATTTGACTGATTAACACTATGTAAATCTCTGGATATAAGCTGTAGGTATAGTTGAAAAGTAGTTTGGTCTGTACATTTGGCCCAGATCTGAATAAAGGCTTTTTCTTTTTTCTGTTACCTTTATTCTTTTTACTTTGTACAGTTATTTGCCTTTTTTGTCACCACTCTATGGACACTGGAATTGAGTGTTTAATCAGAGTGTGAGTTTGAAGTTCCCATGGATATGGTGAGGGTGGAGCCAAATGTTTGACCACATGAGCCTTTGTATGGTTGGCAGAGGGGAGAATAGACCATATCATTATATGGGGACATTTAAACACTGTATTGTTTAGCATGTACCTCTCTAGCAGCTAATACCATTTATTGGGCACTGTCTCAGTTAGAGCAACTATAATTATATGAATGTAACATTTATGCAGTTTTACTGAACAGCTAATCAGTTCCAGGGATGGTGGTTTGCAGTAAAACTCAAGTCTCTTTCTTAATGGGTGAGGTACTTTGATTTACAGAGTGAAATAGGAGTAATATAAACCTTGGCAAGTGACTAATGGGAACTTTAGCCTAACAATCATTCCAAGTAGTTTCTTTGTGCTGTAGTGTGGTTATCATTAATTTAGAATGATCGGAACACTTTCTAGTTAAGTCAGTTTTGTAAAGCATTAGTTAAACTGTTTAGAAAATTAAAAGAATCACATTTTTTGACATTGGATCACAAAGGTTTTATTGCAGTTGAATTTTTGTTCTCTAACAGAAAGGGTTTATCCATAAGTGGGGAAACAAAGATAGATTGACTTATAGGTTCATAGGTTCATAGATTAGTACTAAGCTAACTGCCCTTGTGAGTCATTTTAAGCCTAGCCAATTATCCCTTGTGAAACTCAAACCCTGCACCTCATGTTTGTAAGGCAAACACCTTAACCATTAGGCCACACTCCCACCTTAGGTTTATTGAAGTATATACTATAATGCAAATTACATGAGGAGACCTCTGTACTTATTGGTATAATTTAGAAAGTAGAATTTAAAGAAATTGAGCCTGGTTCAGTAATGACTAGGTGAGTGGAGGGGGAAGCCTTTGTCTTTAGGCTCCACAGGCATTGAGCTAACCCTGGGGGGGGGGGGGCAACGTCCCTGCCTTGGGAGATAACTAATTCACATATGTACATACCGGATATAATTTTATATCTTGAGTTTTTTGTATTTAGATTTAGGGTCTAATGTAATGAATCTAGAATTTGTGGTTGTGTTTAATTCTAAGAAGGTACACTGGCAACCACAGGAACACCAGTATGTGGTGCTGCTAGGAAATATGAGACATAGATGCTTATGGGATAGGATCAAAGGGGTACATTTAGTTATGGGTTTGAGTATGATAATCCAATTGTGAAACCAAGGAACGATGTAAAACAAAGCTTTATTCAAAAATTTTAGACCACACAAACAGGAAAACCAGAAATAACTGCTATAACTCAAAGAACATGGAGTTAAGTGCTTTCATCCCCCACTAGGGACTTCTTCAGAACTGTTCAAACATTTGTTCCCAGCATTCTTATAGCATTGCATTTAAAGAGACATATCCAACACAACACCATATATTACAATTCCCTAAAAACAACCATAAAAAATATATAAAATTTTAAATTTTAAATCACGTCACTAACCCCCTCTATAATATATGTATAATAAATAAAATACAAACCAGTATGTTAAAAACCATAAATACTTTTCATTTTCAAATAGCAACTAATATTGACTGTTTCATTAATGCCGGGGGTAACTAGTAGCATCCAGCATTAGTTGCCACTTCATTTCACAAACCTCAAGAACCTCCCTAGGCATATTACCCTGTTCATTAATTTTTATTTGCTGCAAAATCAAAAACTTGAATGCATGACCGGGAAACTCAACTATGTGTCTGCTAAGGGCATTAGAATCTTTTTGATGTTTTATATCTAATGTATGCTTATAGATTCTTGCCCTTAGCTTCCTACATGTTTCCCCACATAAAACACCGCACATGAGGTCCACTTCGCTAAGTAAACAACATTATCACTTTGACAATTAAAAGACCCCCCCCAATGTGCAAAGTCATACCATGTAATATAAATTTATCAGTAGTAGTAATACCCAAGGGACATTGCGGACACATGCCACATCTCAAATTCCCAGCCTTTTTAAAGGTATATATATTCTTTCTACCCTTCCCAACTTGTTCCATAATGTTTTTCAAACATCTATCCCTTCTAAAAGTAAATTTTGTTTTTTTACAATTATTAAACAACTTTGCCACATGTCTGTCCAGGGATAATATTCCCCAGTTTTTCTCCACAATTTTACAAATCAATGGTGCATCTTTGTTAAAAGTTGAAATAAAATTAAATCCAATAGAAAAATCATTCCTTTTATCCCTAAGTTGGTTTATCAAAACACAATCCTGAACACTATGACCCAAAATGGGTACAAACCAACCATTTTGCCTCTTTCTAAAAACTTTGACTTTTACATTGTCCAAGAAATCCTGGGGATAACCCCTATGCTCAAACATTTTTTGGATAAAATCCACTTCTTGGATGAAATCACTTTCCAAAGATGTCATTCTTGCGGCACGTACCAATTGCCCCTTAACTATGGATCTTTTCTGAAAGGTAGGGTGGCAGCTATTAAATTCTAAATAAGAATTTGAGAAAGCAGGTTTCCTATAAATCTTTGAAACCAATTGTTTACCCACTCTATCTACCCTAATCTCCACATCCAAGTAGGTAATAAGAGTGTCGTGGAATGCATGGGTAAATTTAAAACAATCAACAGTATTATTGATAAAGACAAAAAATTCCCTCAAAGTAACTTCAGTGCCAGTCCAAATAAAAAAAATGTCATCCAAAAATATCTTAAAATATTTTATAAATTGCATATATTTTGATTTAAAAATATATTGATCTTCCCAGAATGACATCATATAATTTGTGAATATCGGGGCACAGGCCACACCCATGGCAACACCTTTAACTTGACAATAATATTGACCCTCAAATTTTATAAAATTATTCCTCAAAACCATTTCCATAAGGGCTATATAGGCATTTATATTGTCTTGATCATAAAGGCCTGTAACTTGTAACTGTGTTTCCAGCCAAAGCTTGTGAAATGGATGTGAGGGAGATTTATAAGAATAATTGTAGTGTTATGGGTGATAATTTAACTGATGAAGAAAAAAAGTTGTTGATTGATATTTTGGCAGATGGTGAAGTGCGTTACATGAAACCTGACAAAGGCAATGGGCTTGTGCTTATGGACTGTGGTGATTACTCTGATCATATGAATATACTCCTTATGAGTGATACCTATAAAGAGGTCTCAGTTAATGAAATTAATATTGCACATCGTAGATTGGATATTGCCTTGGATGATATGTTATTGGAAGGGCAGATTGATATGGATTCATATAAATATATGAAAAATGAGTTTCCTGTTATAGCTACCATTTTTGGTTTGCCCAAAATACATAAAAGGCTTAATGACTTAAAATTTAGACCTATAGTTGATGCAAAAAGAGGTAAAACCTCTTTTATAGGTAAATATCTAGACCATCACCTTAAAAGAGGATTGCAACATTTTAAATACATATGTAAAGACTCATGGGAGTTCTTAGAAAATTTGAATGGGTTATTATTTGATGAGAATATGATTTTAGTTACTATTGATGTGTGCAATCTTTTTTCAGTGATTCCTCAGGATGATGGCCTAAAATGGTTGGAAACACAGTTACAAGTTACAGGCCTTTATGATCAAGACAATATAAATGCCTATATAGCCCTTATGGAAATGGTTTTGGGGAATAATTTTATAAAATTTGAGGGTCAATATTATTGTCAAGTTAAAGGTGTTGCCATGGGTGTGGCCTGTGCCCTGATATTCGCAAATTATGTGATGTCATTCTGGGAAGATCAATATATTTTTAAATCAAAATATATGCAATTTATAAAATATTTTATGAGATTTTTGGATGACATTTTTTTGATTTGGACTGGCACTGAAGATACTTTGAGGGAATTTTTTGTCTTTATCAATAATACTGTTGATTGTTTTAAATTTACCCATGCATTCCATGACACTCTTATTACCTACTTGGATGTGGAGATTAGGGTAGATAGAGTGGGTAAACAATTGGTTTCAAAGATTTATAGGAAACCTACTTTCTCAAATTCTTATTTAGAATTTAATAGCTGCCACCCTACCTTTCAGAAAAGATCCATAGTTAAGGGGCAATTGGTACGTGCCGCAAGAATGACATCTTTGGAAAGTGATTTCATCCAAGAAGTGGATTTTATCCAAAAAATGTTTGAGCATAGGGGTTATCCCAGGGATTTCTTGGACAATGTAAAAGTCAAAGTTTTTAGAAAGAGGCAAAATGGTTGGTTATGGTTTGTACCCATTTTGGGTCATAGTGTTCAGGATTGTGTTTTGATAAACCAACTTAGGGATAAAAGGAATGTTTTTTTTATTGGATTTAATTTTATTACAACTTTTAACAAAGATGCACCATTGATTTGTAAAATTGTGGAGAAAAACTGGGGACTATTATCCCTGGACAAGCATGTGGCAAAGTTGTTTAATAATTGTAAAAAAGCAAAATTTACTTTTAGAAGGGATAGATGTTTGAAAAACATTATGGAACAAGTTGGGAAGGGTAGAAAGAATATATATATATATATATATATATATATATATATATATATATATATGTGTAAAAAGGCTGGGAATTTGAGATGTGGCATGTGTCCGCAATGTCCCTTGGTTATTACTACTACTGATAAATTTATATTAAATGGTATGACTTTGCACATTGGGGGGTCTTTTAATTGTCAAAGTGATAATGTTGTTTACTTAGCGAAGTGTACCTCATGTGCAATGTTTTATGTGGGGAAAACATGTAGGAAGCTAAGGGCAAGAATCTATGAGCATACATTAGATATAAAATATCAAAAAGATTCTAATGCCCTTAGCAGACACATAATTGAGTTTCCCGGTCATGCATTCCAGTTTTTGATTTTGCAGCAAATAAAAATTAATGAACAGGGTAATATGCCTAGGGAGGTTCTTGAGGTTTGTGAAATGAAGTGGCAACTAATGCTGGATGCTACTAGTTACCCGGGCATTAATGAAACAGTCAATATTAGTTGCTATTTGAAAATGAAAAGTATTTATGGTTTTTAACATACTGTTTTGTATTTTATTTATTATACATATATTGGGGGTTAGTGATCTGATTTAAAATTTAAAATGTTATATATTTTTTATGGTTGTTTTTAGGGAATTGTGATATATGGTGTTGTGTTGGATATGTCTCTTTAAATGTAATGCTATAAGAATGCTGGGAACAAATGTTTGAACAGTTCTGAAGAAGTCCCTAGTGGGGGATGAAAGTGCTCAACTCCATGTTCTTTGAGTTTTAGCAGTTATTTCTGGTTTTCCTGTTTGTGTGGTCTGAAATTTTGGAATAAAGCTTTGTTTTACATTGTTCCTTGGTTTCTCAATTGTATTATTCAGTTGGTGTTGTTCGTTTCCCAGTATTTGAGTGTGATAAGACATTATAAGCTACTATAATATTAGTACATTTTTACAAGAAAATTACTGTTGGCCATGTTGAATGTTAATGGGCTTACAAACCTTGTAAAAAGAGAGAGCATTCTGAACAGATTGAAGACAGAAAGGTCCTGTGAGATGCTGTGCCAGATAGCACACATGCAAGGAGAAAAACATGAAAGGTTGTCTAGGAAAGATATGTAAATGTGGCACAATCCTGTAGCAAAGGTATGAGAAGAAAAGGGAGAGTAATGTTGCTAGTCAAATTAATCCTGGAAGAAGTTATGGATGTTTAAGCAAATGAAAGAGGACATTTAATAGTTTGGAAGGGTGCAACAGCTGGTCAGATGCTAATTTCAGTGTTGGTATATTATCTTCCAAAAGCAGAAATAGAGATAAGAAAGTTATTTTTCATCAGTAATGCATTTCTATGGTGGTTTTAATTATGGCTGGGGAATGGAACATGACTTCTGCACAACCAGAAGTAAAGAAACAAAACAATTTGGTTTATAAGTTGACAAAGTTGAAAATAAAGTCTCATTCCTTCATAAGAATTCCAGGATAAGTGGATGTCTAAGAAAGTGTATATAATGCATGAATTCAAGGTTACACATGTTATAGCTTAGTGTAGAAGAGATGATCCCGATTAGATAAAACCGTGGTATCTGCTGGGCATGTCTAGCTGTTTGAAAGGTCTCAGGTAAACGAACCTAATTATATTATTGGGTCATGCTTTGATCAAAATAGACTTGAAATTGACAGATGAGAGACCTTAGTACTTCAGTTAGAGATTTCCCATGGCCAACGTCTGGTTTGTACATTGAGTAAAGGAAACTTTGCTTGGATTGTTAAAAGATGTGGGTAAGTGGACCCCTGTGATACAGATTAATGTGAAACTATGTTTATGACAGATTATACAGAAGGAAATCGCAAAGAGTAGGGGGAATAGTTTGTTAGATAAACTACGGGAGATGCAGGAGCTGAGGAAACTACAACTAAGGAGAGATTGCCTGAACACAGAAAAGGAGCAAGATTAAGGAGGCTAAAAGAAGAAATCCAGAGAAAGGAGGATAAGAGAATCCTGTCCCAGTGAATAGTGATTCTGGAACTTTATGATGCAAATAACATTGGAGCAGTTAAAGTTCTAGTGACCTGTATGAGACAACAGAAAATGGAAAGGGCTATTGTAAAGCTGAGGAATGAAAATCAGAAGATTCTGCATTGAAAAATGTTATTCTGGAAATATTCAGGCAATAGGGGCTTCATATGCCCCCACTTACGCTGTAATTTATATGGGTGAATTCTTGAGGCAATTCATGTATTATAATGAATATTTTGTGAATAATGTGATTTTTTTTTACAAGAGGTTTATTGATGATTTGATTTTTGTATGTAGAGGTGAACAGAGTGGATTTTTGGAGTTTATGGAACACATTAATCATACTACTTATGGATTCACACACCATTTAAGTCCAGATGCCATGCCATTTTTGGATGTAGAATTTTATTTAGGTAGTGACCAGAGGGTTCATTTTAAACCCTATAGGAAATTTACCTCTGTTAATAATTTTTTGCATGCAGATAGCATGTATACACCTCATTTGATTAGATCCATACCCTATGGGGAATTTAGGAGACTTTATCATAATACATCTGAGGTGATGTTAAGGGACATGTATTTAAATGAGGTTCATAATAGACTGGTAGTATGTGGCCACTCTGAACCCATTTTGTTGGAAGCTAGAAATCGAGAGGGGGTAAGAGATCTGATAGGACTGATCATGGTGGACATAACAGGGATATGAGACAGCATAACAGGGAAGACAGATTAATTTTTGTGACAAAATTCTCTTCATTTTCAAAGATTTTGGAAAGTATTGTTAGAGAGTCCTAGTATATGGTATGTGATGATTTGATGGTGGGACATTAGTTTCCCAAACACATTACTTTTTCATATGGTAGATACAATAACTTGAAAGAAATATTGAATGGTGATGGAGTGGTAGTTAAACAGGGTGAAAGGGTAAGGACATATGCTTGTAGTAACTGTTCAGTTTGTCATAGGGTAAAACATTTAAATGGATGCAAAATTAATGGTAGGATTTATAGGGCAAGGGAAATTTTCACTTGTAACTCCTTAGGGGTTGTTTATATTATTGGATGTGGATGTCAGAATGTGAAGTGGTATATAGGACAAACAAAGAGGAAGGTTAAGGTCTGAATAATGGAACATTTGGGAGATATCAGGAGACAAAATGTAAATAGTCCCATAGCTAACCACTTTACTTCTGCACATGGGAGAAATGGGGGCCACTTTGTTTTTTAGTGTATTGGCTCGACCCTTTTTGGATGGGCGGGTAGTTTCAGAGAAAGACTTAATAGGTTGGAATGCAGAATGATTATTAATTATAGGACACTTCATCCCAGGGAATAAACTTGGATAGTAATTTGACATTGTAGGAATTATTTATTAATTTTGTATAAGAAAATTTATTGCTTGAATATTGAAGCATTGGAAATTTTTTAATATTTTTTTGAGTAAGAAATGTTTAAAAATTCACTAAATGTCAATTGAATGTTGATTGAATAATTGTTTAACTGGGGGAGGTCGTATTTTTGTATATATATTGGAGTAGTTTGTATTGATTAAGTTATTCCTAAGAAGGTGAGAAGCTGAGGTACCAGAATAAAGTGTGCAATATATATCTGTGGGCAAAAGTGGAATTTTGGTGTTTTTTCAATGTTCATGCAATACAACGAGTTCCTGTATACAGGGGAGGGATAGGGGAGGGAATAATGGAAGAAATAAAAAAATAATATCTTAACAGCCCATCTCCCAAACAATCTGACAAACAACTAGAGAATCTTGAAAGTGAGTTTATGGCAGAAACTTTCAAGGAAGCAATACATGAACAAAAAGTGAGAAAATCTGTTGGAAAAGATGGAATATCCATATTGTTGTGGATGTTAAGGGGTGACATATTAGAAGAAATTCAGCTCCAGTTGTTTAATCAGATAAAGGCAACAACATTCATTCCTCCATTGTGGAAGAAGGGGAATAACAGTAGTCATTCTCAAGGACAGTAGAGATCCACTGGAACTAGGTTCTTACCACTCCTTCTCAATACTGAATCATAACTGCACAGTGTTTATGAATATTCTAGGAAATCTTTTAGTTTCAGTAGTCAACCAGTTAATAGATGTGGGTTAATGTGGGTAGTAGAAGGACTTAACAGTATACTCAGAGTACTTATGATTATATGAGAAAGGGGAAGAAGTAGCTATTATTTCTCTAGACATGGAAAACATTTATACATATATGAAGCAGTTGGAGTAGACTAGCAGAGGAAGAAATACAACTGGAAACAATGAATGTGCGATGCCAGGGAAAGCTTTATGATCTTGGAAATTTAAGATTTTTGCATGGAAGTGTCACCATAGGTACTTCTATACACCTGTTAAAAGGGCAAAATATATTCATAAGTGAATAATAGCTACTGGAGATGTTTCCTGTGGGTCTGGTGGTATTCTTAACATACTTGAAAGAGCTAATCCATGCATTTACACACAAACGACACCCCTTTGACTAAAGCAATGTAGTTCTTCAACCAAGGAAAGGGAAAAAAGTAGCTATTATCTCCACTGACATGGAAAAGACATTCAGTAGAGTCAAATGGACATATTCCTTCCAAGTATTGTCTGGTATGTGATTCTGACAACTCTTTATATCATTAGTGCTAACCATGTATGAGGGGTCAGAATCACAAGAAAAGACCACAGGAGATTCTCTGAAAAATACAGGTTAACAAGAACAATGCAGAGCTGTCTCCTATCCCCATTTTTTGTGTTCTATTTAAAACCACTAACAATAGGAATTAGGCAATCAGTGATTCTAGTTTCTCATTGGGGTTCCACAGAGTTAAAACTAATGTTATCATAATGTTATATGCAGACAACATAATATTGACTTTAAGAAAGCCTAGAAAAGATTCTGGGTATTTTTTAGTATTCTAAACAATTTGGGAAACTACCAGGATAAAAAAACAGAGCTATATGAATAAATCTTTTTATTTTCAAATATATTTTTATTGCATTTTTTCTTCTCATCTTGAAAGCTATAGGAATAAATCTTAACTGTATATATACAATGTGTGACTGAAGAATATTACTTCATGTGTGGCCAGGAAGCCCTGAGATGTTTGGGAATTTGGTTAAATTCAACATATGAAGATTCAATTAAGTTCTCATATGATAAAACAGTAAGCACAATTTGCTTGCATGTTGCTCTTCATTTGTACCAAAGAGTGCAGGTAGTCCACTTACACTCACTACCTCATTTATTGTACTTTTAGATAGACTTTTCTGGACTTGGCCAAGATTAAATGTGATGAGTATACTAAAAGAATGGCTCAGAAATTTAATTTGGGCTGAAGAATCACTGAGGGCAGATTGAGACAAATTGCTCTTGCCAGCACATATGGTGGGTTGGGAGTTCCTGATTTTTTAGTGTACCTTAAGCACTGAAGGTCTCTTTCTGGCTTAGATGTCAATTTAATTTTTACATGTCTAAATGGAAGGTTATGTTAAAAGAAAGAAATATCTGGTTAAGTAATAAAGATTTAATAGAAGCAACATGGATACTGGAAGAATGATCTCCTGCTAACTAGGTGCAGGTTTGAAGATGAAGGTTGGAACCTTTCACTAAGGAGTGGAAGAATATGCAAACACAGTTAAAGTTATGGGAGCTAATGTTGGCAGAGCAATGAATTTTAAACAGTGATGAAGCCTTATAATCTATCTGTAGACGGAAATCTGCTTTAGCAGGCTCTGAAACTGGAGGTTGAGAACACTCAATTTCTTAAGCCAGAACAGAGGGAGTGACCTACATTTGTAAGGTGAATTATTCAATTTAGAGTCAGTGGAGTAGTAGAAGAGGTGATAGTTCAATGGTACAGAAGGCCCTGTGGGAAGATAGACAATGTTAAGAAATATATGAAGCAGTTGGAATAGTCTAGTAGAGGAAGAAATAGAACTGGAAACATGGAAGAAATATGTGTTATGTCAGGGAATGTTTAAGATTTGGGAAATATAAGATTTTGCATGGAAATGTCTCCACAAGTGCTTCTATATACCAGCTAAATTGGTTAAAATATACCTACACATGGATGATAACTATCAAAGATGTGATCTGGGAGCTAAGCTTGATTGGAAAAATATATTCTGAGATTGTCTAAAGTTGTAAGTGTTTAATATGGACTTGAAAGAGCTAATCCATCCATTACACACAAATGATACCTCTTTGAGTAGGCAGTGTATTGCTTAAGGATTGAAGCCAATAACAATGGTGCAGATAAAAGCAGTAAGGATCTGACATGGATAGTTATGCTAGTAGTCAAGAAGGTGATAAAGAGAAAATGGAAATCCTTCCACAATCATACAGCTAAGGGCGCTCTTGAATACTTTAAGTGAGGAAAAGGCAGCTGTGCAATCACTTAATAAAAATTCTTGTTGGTTTATTTTCCATGACAACTATGCATGGATTCATTGACTGGATATAGGTGATTTAGGACCTTTGTATGGGGTGAGAATAGTTTACCACCACTAAAGTCATAACTATGGCATACTGAAAAATAGGTAGGAAGATGAATAACCTTGTATATGATACACATAGTTTATATTCGCATTGGGTGATTAACAGGTGAAGTTATATTTGATAAATTTAGCAATTTCTTTTTTGAGGAAAGGTGCAACTTAGCAAAAATAATAACTGACGGATAAAGGATATAAACAGCCATTTTCTGTTATACATGATGAATAGTCTTTACTTAAATGTGATCTTCTCATGCTGTGACAGAGCTATTGCATACTTCTAAGAATTTATAAAATTTGGAGTGTTAGTTTCTATGGGTGGATGTAATGGACATTTGTGAGTGCAAGTACTGGACTGAGACTAAATGTTTAAATAAACACTATTCAGTATCAGAATTTTTGGCCTTGTGAAATGACCCAGTCATTATCATCCTCATCATCATCATCATCATCATCATAAGTCCTTTTTCCCCATTTTTATATGGATTTGGAGTGTCATATCAGCATTAGTTAATGAGACCAACTCACCTAGAGCCAATGGTTACACCACACTGTCACGGGTGCAAAAAATATGTGCACCATGGATGAAGCTTGCACACTATGTATTAACTAGTTTCATTGCCTATAACAAAGTATTTAGCTTAAATATATATGCATGTATATATATATATATATATATATATATATATATATATATATATATATATATATATATACTATTTGATCCAGGGAATTTGTGTTTATCAAATCCAAAAATCTTTGGGAATACCATATTTTGCAGGTATAGATACTATTCTTTAGTACAGTAATTGATGTCCTCTAGGAGTATGGAGTTGTTATGTATAGAAATTTCTTCTAAAACTTCCAATAATATAAAATGACAACTGAGGAACATGGAGGAGGTTCTACAATGTACTATAACTTGTAAGCTTGTCTTTTTCACGGCATAATGAATTCTTGGCACTCATTTCGTTGGTCTATGAGTATCAATCTTTATGAGATGTGGTTCATGACAAATATAGTGGAGCCATTACAGTTTCCAACATGAGATAGATTTAATGCATTTTAGTTGAAATTCATCCTTATTAGATGTTTTTGAATGCTAATTCATCAGTTTTAGCTTATTCATGATAAGTTACATCTCTTAGCCTAATTAAGTATGTATATGACATTTAAAAACATTTAGACATTGTCCTTTTCGATTCTCAGCTAGAGCGTCTTCTGTGTGGAGACATGCGTGAATGGCATACCGTCGTTGAAGGTTGTGCATCAGGGCTGGCAACTCGACATGTAAAAATCTACTGCCAATCATTAGCGGTCTGGAGTTCCGCTGTGGCGACCCCTAACTGGGAAAAGCCGAAAGACACAACAACATATAAGGAGAAAACAGTGCAGCATTCGTGCATTCAAGTGGATGAGTATGTTTTTGATCCTAAAGTTTTGCTTGTGGTTTTAACTAACTTGTCCATTCAATGCTGTGTACATTAAAGGGACATAACACTGGAGACTTGTGCTTCTCAACTCAAACTTTGGTTAGCATCATTCATAATAATTCTGGATTTGTTGAATATGATTGTGCGATTGGCACAGCTTGGAAAATTGTTGTTATACATACTAATGACTGGATTGATGCAATAAATGTTAGATAAAGTGCAAACTGAACATATTTAGGAAAGGAAGTGCCTTTGCCAATAAAGATCACTCAACCCCCTGTTCAACATGATACTACTATGGAACTATGACAACTATGGAATTCAGGATACAAGTATACAACAATCTGAGGTTTCAGAGAATGCATGAGAAAAAAAGAAAGAAAGAAAGGGAGAATCTCACAACAAATAGATACAAAGAAGAAGACATTGACTAATGTATGCAATTTAAAAAAAAAGGATACTAATTCGATTTGTAATACCAGGATTACAGGGGATGGTAACATTGTTTATCAAAAAACATTCAGTTTACAGAAAGTTACATTATTGCTCTACTGGAGAGGGTAGAATGAAAGGAAGACATCTAAGCTTAATTTGAAAGGATTAAAGAACATTACTGTAAGAAAACAGAGACCAAGATTTAAAGTGAGATGAATTCCAATCAAAATATGAAAGGCTGATAATGGTGGCCCCATTGAAAAGGTAGGAGAAACAGACAATTGTTTATAAATATAAGAATAAGTAAATAATGCAAGTTCTATAAAACATCTTGAACAAAGAATATTGTTAATCTTGCTAGGAGCAAAAATACAGGATGTAAAGCTTAGCACACCTTAACATAAGGAAGCATGGAGTTGTTTTTGTTCATGTTGGGTCCAGTGATGTCATTTGTATGGACTCATTGATTGTTAATAGAGGACTTACAGTCCTCTTTGATAACTTGTACAGGTGTTTGGATGTATTTTTTACAAATTCTCTATAGAAAGGAGAGTCAGGTGACTGTGAATGAAAGTATTTATGAGGTAAATACCCACATGAAAAATGGCCCATTTTAAAAAGTAGGAATGTATCGAACAGCCAAGGCTAATTTGGGCACACGTAAATAGACAGAATGGAGCTTATTTGTCAAGACAAAATGAGAATTTCTGCAGATATATTACAGTATTTGTCTAACACAAAACATGATTTTTTTCTGCCCAGCAAGAAATGTAACAGCTCACAGACAGCAAAAATAAGATTGATGTTGTCATTGTTTGTGGAACATGGTTAAAGAACAATGACCGGAAACCAGTTCTGTTAGAGTATAAATGCTTTTCCATAACAGACATTCTAACAAAAAAAAATACGTAGAAGTGTTATGACAGGGAGTAAAGATTGCTATGAGACCTGTGAGCTTTGATGATAGCATCAGTACATTGTGTAACCATGACAGTAAAGGCAACTCTGGAGCAGATTACAATTATTGGTGTGTATAGACCACCAAAGTCAAGTGCTGATGACCTAGAGGAATTTATACATTTCTTGCATGAATAGGAGGAAATAAAAATCATAATAGCTGTGTACTTAAATTTGTCAGATGCAGGCTGGCATAACATTGATTTTACAGCATTGTTAACTGAAAGATTTACATGTATGTTCAGGAATAAAATTTGTTGCAGATTGTAAACAAATTTACCAGGGAACAGAGCATACTGGATATCACTGGCATTCCAAATGAGGTACTATTTCATGTCAAGTTTTGTCACCTTTGATGTGCAATGATCATTATAAAGGTTAAACTACTGTCAGATAATTCTGCCAAACAGAAATCATACCCATGCAGAGAAGATTAATAACAGATTATATATATATATATATATATATATATATATATATATATATATATATATATATATATAAACATTCACTATGTAAAACTAATTGCCGTGATACATTCACTAGAAAGATGTTAGAGGGAATGTGGCAAGTTTTGAAAGGGAAATATTTTGAATAAAAAAAAGTTGAGTATCAGGATCTGGGCACACAAAGTGATGAGGATATATTTCCATAAGAACAAGTTACCTAATTAAGATGAGAGATAAAAATATATAAGAAATGGAAATATAGTCAAGTTATAACTTTTTGAACTGAAAATAAACTAGACAGACAAGTAAAACATAGTGTGAGACAAGCTCAGGAATAATTTGAAGAAAATTTACATAAAGATGTTAAGCATAATAGAAACCGTTTTATAGATATAAAAGACAAGGTAGGAGTAATGACATACAAATCAATAAACTGTGCATAGATTCTAAAATGTATTCTCAAATGCAACAGGCTGTAGCTATATATACAAACTGTTTTGTAAAACAGGCTTCACAAAGTGGTAGATAATTTTGCTAGTAACATCCAGGTAATGTCAGATTCTGAAGTTAAATTAGGTTATGCTCAAAGATTCATGGGTAAATACAAGGCTAGCTGCCCTTGTGAACCATTTAAAGCCTAGCCAATTTCCCTTACAGGTGAGAATCAAACCCTGTACTTTGTGTCTATGAGGTATACACTTTAAGAACTAAGCCACCCCAACCCTAATTTAACTCTTGGTGACTCTCTGCTGAAAGAGTCTGAAGGTTCATAGGTTCATAGATTATTGCTAGGCTATCTGCCTTTGTGGATCATTTTAAGCCTACCCACATTTCTCATCCCAAAGGTAAGAATCAAACCCTGTACACTGTGTTTATAGGTTAAATACTTTAACCATTATGGCAGCATGCCATGCAAACTGGCCTCAAGCAAAGTACAGAGAGGAGGCATGACTAGTTATAATGACCTGAGAACACTTCATAATGAACTTACAACTTTGCAGTGCAAAGACTGCTCATCATCTCTTTGTAGATGATTTAAAACTCTATAGCTCATCAGATGAGGAACTGAAAGCACAACTGCAAGTTGTCAAAACTTTTTTAGATGATATAAAAATGTTATTTGGTCTTGATAAATATGCAAAAGCAACCTTTAAAGCAGGAAAACTGCAGCACCAGGAAAACATCAGTTTGGGACAAGAATGTGATATAAAAGAACTTGAGCAAGATGGAGTGTATAAATATTTGGGAACTTATGAAGGGTCAGCTACAAAACATGAACAAATGTGAATAAATACTTAGTAAGGAATACTATAGAAGACTTAATCCTGAAAACAGAGTTGACATCTAGGAACAAAATCCAAGCTATAAACCAATTTGCTCTTCTTGTCCTAACTTACAGTTTTGGAGTGATTGACTGGTCCCATTTTATTTTCTGACTGCCTTTAATTTATGCATAATAACAATGCTTCACTGGCCAAAAAAAATGTTCATGTAGTATTGCAATATAACTAACACATCCCCGTTCTTCACAAAGATTTATCCAAAAGCTAATTCTTTGAAAAACAGTTTTACTTCAGTTATTAATGTTTGCACTTCACTGACCCTTGGCAGACCATAACATCAATATGCACATTTCTCTGTGATTACTCATGTTAGGAACTATAGAAGATAATATGTCAAGTGTAGGTTATGTAGGCTGGGATAGACTGCTTTCTGAAACATTATGAGATATCAAGCATGAGAGCTGAACACCTAACAAATGGCAGGATCATAATGATCTGTGGCAAGGGAAAATGGAAGTGAAGAAATTAAACGGTACTGCAGGGTTTCCGAGCATGTACCTCACTAGATACCTGCAACAACAGGAGAGACCACAGAGGTTTCTCACCAAGAAATTACAGGGTACACAAAATAAGTCTTCCGCAGAAATACTGAAAGCACTATCACTGTATTCTTTTTTCTACATGTTTCTAAGGGGTGACCTATGCCTGGCTTACATGGCAGTCTCAGACCCGGCCCTGATGGAAATGCTACACATTCATAAATCAAAATGCATGAGGGTCACTCACTCCAGGGATCCTAACCTAGCCTCTGACATGAACAGGTCATGCGAGAGAGATGTATACATCTCCAAGAGACTGACACTTCCCTGGAACAAGCTTACAATTCATTAAACAGAGGCCCTCCTTGACCCTCTTCAGATATAGATCTATGGATGGGAGACTGCAAATTCACTCCCAGGGTGGTGCCCATGTCCCTCTTGCACAGAGGACAATTAACTACCATAGATACCATAGACCCTTACCTCTGCAAACTTCATTTATCTAATCACTGACAATTGTGGCAACTTGGGATAAATATGGCTTGGCTTGTAAGGGCTCTAGGGCTGTTAGCCTAGTAACCTGCTATGAACCTATAAACCACAGATGGATGATACTACTGGAGAAAAAATAACTCTGGGATTAGGCTAACTACAGCAGAGACTGTGGTGTTCCTTTAATGACTAGGTCAATATAACAGAGCAGCAGTTATGGAGGGGTTTGGAAGCACATAGGTAGAATGTCATCTGTCCGATTTAAGTTAAGATGGCAAATTATGAGTCTTTTTATGAGTGTGGGCTAAGTCTAGTAAGAGAGGTAAAAAATTGAATGAGGTTATACGAAAAGACACACAGGTATTCTAGTTGTGTATTAAAAGGACCAAATTACCGTAAGTCATAGCCATCAATTAGTATAACACTAGATTTATTGATCCAACACAGTATTTCAAAATTACTTGTATTGAGAAGATACAGAAGACAGGTGGAATATATAATGAGAAAAAACAAAGTTTAGTGTGGTCCCCTAAAGATATATGGAAAAACAAATAGATAGGTAAACTTGACAAAGAAAAATAAAGGTTCCACAGATCCTCTGATATTCACCACTTAATATTTATTCCACGACAACACTGCACACAGATCTATTAAAAAGGTTATTCAGGTGCTCAGGTATGGTGTCTGGTGTCCTGTCTCATTGTTCATCGGTTGATGAATTGTTCAATCACCACAGAAGTAACTTCCTGTCTATCATTGGATATATGTATAATCATCCTGTTTGGAAAATGTTTATGTATTTATGTATGTTTGTATATATGTGTGTATGTATGCATGTATGTATGTATGTTTGGATGTATGATTTGATTACTGGATTGTCAAAATGTTGTGGTTCATTTTCAGTAGTGACCAGGGAAGAAAAGCTACAAAAACCAAGGTACAGCAGCTCGAACACTTAGAGGCGTTTGCAAGGAGATGGACAGTTCTTTCAAGGGGGTGGACGTGGAGGCAGAGCCAGTCACTCACACTACTACTATCCATTCACAGGAGGGACAGCTGCACATGGGTGCATCCTGGATGCAGGCATTAGACTCACAAAGCTACCAATGTGTGGTAGCTTTTATAGAAAGTGTCTGGACGTGTACACTCACAAGGAGAGGGCATTAGGGAGACCATGGTGATGTAGTTTGCACACCTTCCCTACTGATGGGGATAAGGTTTGGCATGTCCAAATGCTTCCATTCCCAGTTATGCTTTTCAAGTGTTTCAAATGCACCCAGAGGCATTCAAGCTAACATAAGAATATTTTCTTCATTTATAGTACCTGTACTTGATTTATACAGTGATCATTACTGTTTTTAACACTTTTTAAGGCATTTATTTATGTTTGTGGGAAACAGACATTTCTCTGCTTGCTGACTTTTTAGTTCTGTTTGCCTCCAATTTACCTTGCAGAAGGGCAAATTAGTTAGGGATTTATTTTTTGGTGGTTGTTTATTTAATTTGCACTTGAGAGCTGCTTATGCTGTGCTTTTTTACATTAAGAAATTGTAGGATCATCCATTTTGTGGCAGAAGGTGTTTACCTGGTCTCTCTGAGTTGGAGAGTACCCTAGGAAACTCAAAGTGTAGTTGTTTATTGGTTAGAGGGCAAAGGAATCAGTTTTCAAACTTTTTTCTCTGCTATAAATCAGGCAAGTTTGCAGGGCTATGTATTCATTTACAGTGAACTCTGCAATTCTCTTCAGGTATTTTAACTGCATCCAGAGAAATCCAAGATAACATAAGAATATTTCTTTGATTTATGGCACTTGTACTTGCTTTTTACATTGATCACTACCGTTTTGAGCATTTTAAGTACTTATTTAATTTTGTGGCAAAAATAGTAATTTCTCTGTTTGTTGTCTTTTCCAGTTTTATTTGCTTCCAAATCACCTTGCAGAAGGGTGAATTAGCCAGGGACTTAGTTGTTGGTAGTTGTTTACATTTAGTTGTTGGGAGTTGTTGTTGTTTAATCTGCACTTCAGAGCTGGTTTTGCTGTGTTTTTACGTTAATAAGTTCCAGGATTACCCATCTTGTGGTAGAAGGTGTTACCTGGTTTCTCAGGTAAAATGGTGAGATGGAAAGTACCTCAGTGAGCTCAAAGTGTGGTTGTTTATCGACTAGAGGGCATAGGAGTCAGTTTTTAAGCTTTGTTTTTTCTCTGCTATAAATCAGGCAATTTTGTGCAGGGCTGTCCACTGAGCAGTGCCCTGGATAGTAGAAAACACCTAGACAAACATGGATATGCAATTTCCAAATGTCTCTGTGGCCAACTTGGTAGATTTGTCTATATTAAAATCCTGAAAGGCCTTAACATCGAATGTATGTACATCAACACAAAAAGGTCGATGTACATAAACAACGAAACAATTAATCGGTGAAAATCACAACGCTTAATGTGTTTGTATAGCCAGCAGCGTGATCGTGGGGATAAGGAAATATATCCTTTTCCCCAATGTAGTGTGGTCTTGGATTTGGTATATTTAAGTAGGGGGGTGTGGGAGGCACAGGGGGAATTGCCCTCCTGCAAAAGTGGGTTAATTTCAGTTTTTTATGTTAGTTTGAACGTACCTGTGAGGCGCTCTTGCTTGACGTAACAGTTCGGCATTGTGATTTTCGCTGATTACGTGTTTCAATGTTTATGTACATCGACCTTTATGTGTCGATGTACATACATTCAATGTTAAGGCCTTTCAGGATTATAATATAGACCCCTCTTTGGGCATCCTTCAGCAAAGTAGCAACAATTTTGTGTTCTCAGTCAGCCCATTCATCATTAAAGAAAATAGCACAGTATGGCAGAGATGTAAATACACAACTTCATTGGAGGCAAAAATGTATGCAAACAAGGGTGTCAGGAATACTCATACTACATGCCACTCACACACACACACACACACACACACACACACACACACACACACACACACACACACACACACACACACACACACACACACACATTCCTCACCCCACACACAGATTGTCTTATGCTAAGGTGCTTAAAAGAAACCTTCCCAAATCTCAAAGACCTCAAAGCCACCTAATGGCAGCACTGCTCTTCAACAATCACTAAAGCACATACCAAAAGCAACACTAAACATCTCACATAAGCATACACCTAATGGTCCCCAAAGTGCAAAGCCCATAAGGCAAGCATACACTTTACCTAATACTCTTGTCATTAGAGACTCCATTGTGTGACACACAGATAGCCCCCTCACCAGGTTAGACAAGGAGAAGATAATGGTTAGTTGCCTGTCTGGAGCCAGGATCTGCAGTATCATATATGCGCTCACGTCACTGCACCTCAGGTACCAATATGATTCTATCATAGTCTATGTGGGTGTAAATGACTTGAAATGTACCGTACTGGACTATATGAAAAGAGACATTATGGATCTCTCTGAATATGAGTCACAGTCAGGTATGCTAGAAGCTCCATCATGCCTGACTGAGAGTGCTCCTTAATCTGGAAATATAAAGCTGATATAAGTATATTTTTTGCAGTTTAACTGTTCAGTATTTCTTAACAGTACTGCACTGTTTTTATTTATTTGCTTGACTGAATTATTTATTTATCTGTGTCTGCATTTATATATTTGATGACCTCTGGCTGAAATTCTGTTTTTCTTCCACCCTCCCATACAACTGCTGTTGTGTTCTTAAAGTTGGTGGTTTTTGCAGTTGCCCGTCCCTACTGTAAATTTGATCTGGGACACTCCTCCAATCCCATCTCATTAGCTCATTCTAGCTAATACAGAGATAATTTGGGAAGGCCAAAAACCTTAGTTCCTTAACCTTGAATTATCTTCTATTCATCCTCTCTCCCTTTCCACTTTACTAAAAAAAACACTTTATTCAGCTGCTTTTACTTTATTTGTATTTCCTCCTACTCTATTACTTCATCTTGCTTTTTCTGCTACTTGCTGCTTGTTCACTAAAGTGTTCAATTGCATCTTTCCTGTTGCATTTATTACTACTTGTTTATAGCCTGTTTAAATTGTAAGTGTTATTCTAACCTCTTAGTTTTGGTTTAAACACTTGGGCTTTAGGCCTACCCCTTAGCTCTCCCTGTCCTTCTCCCTCAGATTCTGACAAATATGGATGGACAATTTCCTGCAGTTTCTCCTGCCAGTCTAATTGATATGGGCATCCTGAGACAGTGTAGCAACTGCCTCATGTACACAGATAATCACTTAGCTTACACAACATGTTAGCCTGACCACTGCAAGATCCCACTTGCTATCCACCCTCCTATACTTCTCTGAGGTCATTACTAACCTATCAAAAACTGACCTAAATAAACTAAACTCCTGCTATAACAGAATACCAACCAACCCCACAGAACACACCACTGCACTGCTCTCCGACAGCTCAACTGGCTAGAACTTCCCAACCTATTATTACTAAAACAACTTTCACTTGCCCATAAAATCATATTCAACCCTACCAACTGCCCAGCTCTATCAAACCTAGTCCAGCCAAACACAAAGTGTAGACTCCTCAGGTCATCCAACAAAGTAATGCTAAAAGTAACCCAGTCTCGCAACTATCACGGAGACTCCCTCTAGTCCCATAAAATAGCCAAAGATTGGAACACCCTTCCTCAACAAATAATTAAAAACCTCAACCTGGCCACATTTAAAACTGCCCTGAAAGACTATTTAAATGATAATTGGCTATGCCCCTGTATTGCTCCCAACTAATATTCTTCCTATTTTTTTCCCACTCATTTCACACATGTTAGCCCAAATAGTGCTCATCCCACATAGGACTATCCCACTACCTGTCTTATCTTTATTAATCTTTATTCCTTCAGATGACCTAACTTGCAAAACTGCATGAACAATTTTGGTCTTTCAGAAGTGACTCACTACATAACTTATATACCTCATATGTATATATTGTAAAAAAAAAAGTTGTATTCATGTATGCCTAAAACATGCATGTTTATATTGTATCCTGTTATTATTTTTGCTATAATATTTTTGTTAAGCTCATTTACATATTGTTAGCAATGTACTACTTAAACTAAGTTTACTGCTTGTACCTTAGTAATGTTCTTTTGTTGTGAAGCTTTTCTCCCTAGGTCTCAGCTGAAAATGTTTTTTTTTTCAACCCAGTCGGACACTACCTGGTTAACAAATGTAAATAAAATAAAATAAATAATACTACCACCTAGGAACACAATTTGTGAGAGATGCAATTACATTAGGAACCTAGAGTCTATGCTCTCTCCCTCACAAACCAGTATATCTGGCACTGAGAACGTTGTCAACACAGTCATTACACCTCAAACACCACCCATTCCTACACAGCACACCCCCACATATGAGGAGGTCCTCAACAAAAACATACCCAAACAAAGGAGACCTCTGTGGCAAAAACACACATGATTTCCACAGCCCTCCACACCACGAACCACATATAGTCCACACACCTGTGTCTCACAGCCACTAAGGCATAACCATAAACCCAACATATTAGTTATAGGAGACTTCATTGTGAGACACACAGATGTGCCTCTCACCAGGCTGGATAAGGAGAAAGTCACAGTTAGCTGTCTGTCACGGGCCAGACTCCACCATATCACATATGCACTCAAGTTTCTCAACAACAGGTACTGTTATGACTATGTCATAGTCCATGTTGGCATGAATGACTTGAGATGTACCTCCCTGGAGTATATGATTGAGCCCACTGAATATGTGTCCCAGGCAGGTATGACCCTAACCCTAAGCAGCATTCTACCGTCACCCAGAATGATGCCTCAATACAAACAGAAAATTATTGATTTTTATTTATTTTACATTTGTTTACCGGGAAAGTCCGACTGGAACAATGTCCATTTACAGCGGAGGCCAGGGGAGAAAAGCTCCATAACATAACAGTACAAATACAACGAATGACAAAAAAAATTCTGTACAGAGGCATATATACAATCAGAGCTCTATGTCTTTATATGACAACACAATTCATGAATGATAGAAAATTTCTATACAGTGGCATATATACAATCAAGGAGATTTTTCGTACCTTAGTTTGATTTGAGCAAGCTTGGTATACAGATGGCAAAACTGTGAATTCTGTATTGATAGTACAAAGCATAAAAATGATGGAATGGAATCTGGAAAATAATGCTATTCGGGAGATATGTCATAGAGTGAGAAATAGTTTGTAGGGCGCCAGTACCTGACAGCCTGGGAAGATATGATCGACAGACCACAATGCTTGCCAGAGATGGCCTGCATCTGTCTCACTTGGGCTTCAGGCTTCTGGCAAAGGCTCTTGCCTTAAATAAATAATTCCGCTGACCAGTACAATAAAGGTTGTCCTCCACAAATCTTCCAATAATATTCCAAAATTAAGACCCACGAGCCACCGCCAAAGAAATTTAATAAATAAAATAACACACAAAACATAAAACAAACAGATTTAGTGCGCTTTTGTCTCGTATCCCGAGACTTCCTCAGAATCAACTATAATTCAATTAGCCCTTGTCTAAATACCAATTAATCCCATTTGAATTGTAATTAGCAATCAGTTGTCATAGCAATGAATTATCATAGGTTCATAGGTTCATAGGTTCATACTAGGCTATCTGCATTATTTTGCTGTGCCTCTGTTGAGCAGTGACACTGAGGTAATCCATCCATTGGTCAAGATTTCATCTAGATTTTTGAGGTGAAGCATATTCATCAAATCTGGGTTTGACATGGCCTTGTATGTTAGGCAAAGGTCACCTAAATAGAGCTGGAGTTCTTTGTCAGTCAGCATAGGACAGATGATTGAGACCCTCTTCCTTTTTGTGAGGAACTTTTGTGGCCTCTCCAGTCAGACAGATGTTTGAGACCTTTATCCTTTTTGGTGAGGAACTTTTTGGCCTCTCCAGCTGCTGCAAGTGTCGGGTCAGATACATTCGAATGGGGCATTGTACTCAATCATTGGTCTGATGAGTGATGAGTATAGGAGACTATGACCTCCCTTGATCTAGATGAGAATCCCTTCATGATAAGGTGGGCAATGTAGAAGGTCTTCCTAACTACTTTAGCTACATGGGTGTCGAATGACAGACTACTATCAACCTGGGTCCCCAGGTCCCTGATAACTTCTTCTGTACTCAGTGGATTGACTATGCATTTTTGGCATTTAACTTGTGAGACCCTTCTGAAGGATATCTGTGTCAGATGTATAACCCTCCTGTGTTTGCTTGTCTGACCCTGTGGGTTCTGTCACTCAGCCAGTTTGCAACCCATCTTGTGATGTGGGTTAACATTTAAGCTGATGAGTTTGCCAGATCGAGGTAGGCTGTATGGACTGCCTTTCCCTCATCAATGGCTTTGGTGACTGTTTCGAAAAAGTCAACCAAGTTTAGAAGGCATGATCTGCCTTTGACAAAGCCAAACTGGGATGGATCCAAAGTCTGCATTCCCATGTTTCTATTTATGAGGTCCATTATGATCCTCTCCATGCTTTTGCAGATAAGGCTTTGTCAGCTAAATGGCCGAATTGTCATAGCAATGCAGTAAGTAAATATATGTAGTTTGATATGCATCTCAAGAAAGCTCATATTACTTGTTTGACACACAAAACATAATACATATAATTAAAAACACATAAAAATTGCAATAAAGTTAATCAACTTCTGCTAATAAAATATGTGTGTACATATATATATATATATATATATATATATATATATATATATGTATGTACAAACAATTGTATAAGTATGTGTGTAAAACATTAGCAACAATTAAATAAATAAATAAACAAACAAATAAATAAATAAATAGTAGTTATTGTTTATTTTATTTTATTTTGTTTATATTTTAATTTCATAGTAATTTTAATTTTAATTTTAATTTTAAGGAAGGTATGATATAAATTAGACTATCTAAAATATGAGAATATTAGTATAATAGTGTATGTAAAAACATGTAAAAATATATATATAAATATATAAATACATGTACAATAATGAGTGTAAATATAAATATAAATATAAACCTAACCTTTTGTGTGTTATTTTATTTATTAAATTTCTTTGGCTGTGGCTTGTGGGTCTTAATTTTGGAATATTATTGGAAGATTTGTGGAGGACAACCTTTATTGTACTGGTCAGCGGAATTATTTATTTTTGGTCCTGAGTGAGTTGCGAGGTGGTTTTTGGAGTTTAAAGGCTCTTGCCTTCCCCATAGTGCCTTTTTTAGGAAAAGTTGTTGTTGTGTCTTTCGGCTTTTCCTGGTTAGGGGTCGCCACAGGGGAACTCCGGTCCGCTAATGATTAACAGTAGATTTTTACGTGCCGAGTTGCCGGCCCTGGCGTACAACCTTCAACGAAGTTGCGCCCATTCACGCATGTCTCCACACAGAAGACGCTCTAGCTGAGAATCGAACAGGACAACGTCTTACTGTGAGGTGACAACGCTATCACAGCACCACCACTTTTAGGAAAACTAACTACCAACATAAAAATTTCAAAAAAATGCAAATTAAAGGTCATTTTGCTAAATGCTAGGAGTCTAAACATGAAACTGCACTCATTGCAAACATTCTAAACCCTGGAAAATGCTGACATCTGGCAGTTACAGAAACCTGGTTCAAAGCTGCTGAGAGCACCCCAGCCTTACATGGTTACTCATCCTATCATACATTCAGACCCCAAACTGTGGGCAGTAAAGCCAAAGAAGGTGGAGTTTGAATATATATTAAAGATGTACACACCTACGGACTGGTCAAACAGTATGGTGCACAGGAGACACTCCAGGTGTAGTTAACCATTGACAAAACCCCTATTCAAATCATAGGTAACTACTGGCCTCCAAATCTAACTCAAGATGCCCTATCCACCTATCTGGACATCTTCGAATCTATCAAGATTCAACCCTTTACCCTGATCCTGGGTGACTTTAACTACCCAAACATAGATTGGAAGAACTACTTATGCTAGAACACAAATGCCCAGAGTTTCCTCAATTTTGTCAATGCAAATGCCTTGGAATAGCTAGTTGATACCCCCACAAGAGGTGATAATATCTTGGACTTTGTATTAACCAACATAAGTAACCACTGCAGCATCCCTACAGTATCATTCTCCCTGGTAAGATCCGGCCATAAAGCGGTCACTTTTGAAGTCACCATCTATCCCAACCCCCCTCTAGACAGGGTCAAACAAAAAAAAACTTATCCAAAGTTGATTACAGCCTCTTGAGGGATAGTATAAACAGCCTTACAGCACCATATCCAAAACTACACCAAAGCACTATATGAGCATTTATACAGCTGCATGGATTCAAGAATACCCAACAGGACTAAATCATTATCCGCAAGGAAGAGTAAACTCATCTGGTGGGCATCTGCAATAAATAAACTCTATAACAAAAGGAAGAAATTGCTGTCCAGGACCAGAAGGAGCAGGTCCCCAATTGGAAGCAATCTCTCCTTAGCCTGAACAAGCAAATAAGAGCACTAGTGAAATTTCCAAAGCAAACTTCGAGTCCAAACTGGCCACATCTACTGGCCTTCTTCACATACATACACAACCTGAAAGGAAGCACTCAGATCTGTTCAGAACTGGTGGTCAAGGACACCACATATACAAATGCTGTAGATATAGCAAACTTGTTGGCTGACAGATTCAGTGAAAACTTCACCCCTCTGTCCCCCATCAGTAAATAAGGACATTCCTAGTACCTGCCCCCTTCCCCTTATATCTAGGGAACAGGTCATAACTGCTCTCTCAAAGGCAAAGAATACAGCCTCCACTGAACCCGATAACATCCCAGGCTGCATCCTACAGAACTCCGGTAGTAACGTGCCACACCATTAAATACCCTATTCAACCAAAGCCTGAGTACTGGCTTCATCCTAGCTGAGTGGAGGACAGCTACTGTCATCCCTTTGCACAAAGGTGGAGCGTTCACTGATCCAGGAAATTATAGACCCATTAGCCTAACTAGCCTGATCTGCAAGGCCATGGAGGGGATTATCATGGACTTCCAAACACTCGATCACACACAGTTTGGTTTTGTCAAGGGGAAGTCATGTGTGTTAAATTTGGTCAACTTCTTTGAGACAGTCACCAAAGCCATGTATGGGGGGAAGATGGTGCACACCACCTACCTTTACTTGGCCAAAGCCTTTGACACTATTCCCCACTCGGGCATAATAGATAAACTTTTTCAACTAGGCATCAATCTGTATGTTACCAGATGGGTAGCAAATTGGCTCACTGATAGAACCCACCTAGTCAAAATAGGGAAAGCCACCTCAAGCAGTAGACCTGTAATGAGTGCTGTATCCCAGAGATCGGTCTTGGGGCCTCTATTATTGGGATTTACTTTTCTGAGGTGCAGGCCAAAACCAGTGGGCTATGGCTGACCAAGTTTGCAGATGACTGCAAGCTCGGCACGGTCATCAGTTCCCCTAGTGATGTGTAATCCTCCAAGACGGTCTCACCCAAACAAATGACTGTTTCCAGAAACATGGCCTCAAGCTGAATACCAAAAAATGCATCATCATCCCCTTTGGGGAGAGTGACATCCTCACAAATTATCACATTAATAACAATGTCCTAAGCACACAGTCAGTCGTGAGGGATTTGGGCACCCAAGTTGATAGCAACCTGACTTTTGAATACCATGTTGCTTCCATTGTATGGAAAGCTTTCTACATGGCCCACCTCATAAGTAAGGGTATCTCTTCCAGGAGCAAGGAGGTCATAACATCCCTGTATTCTTCCCTTAGAAGGACCATTATTGAGTACAATGCCCCTTTCAGCGTGTACCTCATAAAGCACGTGCAGCAGCTGGAGAGACCACAGAGGTTCCTCACCAGGAGAATCCAGGGCCTCAAACATCTACCATACACACATAGGCTAAAAGCCCTATCCGTCTACTCATTATCATGCAAACTCCTCAGACATGACTTCTGTCTGGCATACAAAGTGATCTCAGACCCCGTCTTAATGGGACTGCTGCATATCCGCAAGTCAAGCTCCACTCGAGTAACCCCTCATGTGTGGCCTCAGCCTGGTCTGTGACATCAAAAGGACTTGTTGGCAGGACAGATTTGTGTCCTAGAGACTCACTCATCTGTGGAATAGACTCCCTCTCCATGTCAAGCAGAGTACCTTTTTACCTCTTTTTAAGGGCAACCTGGATAACTGGATGGGAAGCAGAATATACACCCCTGGGATTCCACCCGTGTCCCTGCTGGACAAGGGCATCAGGTGCTGACTTGTCTAAACATGGGCTAAACTCTTGGCTATGGTTATAAGGGCCTCAGGGCCAATAACCTACTAACATCATATGATCCTGTGCTATGCCTTACATTGAGCAGCATTCTACCTTCACCAAGGATGATGCTACAGTATGAATATAAAATGATTGATTTTAATAATTGGCTTAGTTTCTGGTGTCACTCCAGAGGAATCCAATATCTGTCAGCATTGGAGGACATAGTCAACAGACCACATTATTTTGCCAAGGATGGGCTGCACCTGTTCCCTCTTGACTTTTGAATATTGGCTAAAACTTTATCCGCTCCCTTAAAGCCTTTTTTAGGCAATGCCAGAAAGGCAAAACTACTAACATAGTAAAAACATCTCCAAACAAACTTAAGGTGTTACTGCTCAATGCTTACAGCCTAAACAAAAATCTCAACACCCTTCAAGTCTTCCTCATTCTGGAAATTGCACATATCTGTGCCACGGCCAAGACTTAGTTTAAAGCTGTAGAAAGTGTTCCAGCAGTGCAAGGCTACTTAGCCTTCCACACATTTAGACCAACAACAGCACAGATTGGGACCAAAGGTGGAGGTGTCTTGAGCTACATTAGCAACAAACATACCTCTAGGTTAGTTAAAACAATGATACCATGGCTCTCATCCATGTGCAAGTCACCATAGATAAGGTCCCCTACCACATCATGGCTTGCTAGCGGTTACCATATATGCCCTTAGAGTTTCACCACTCTTACCTAAACTGACTAGAAGCACTCTTCATCCATCCAAGTACCCTCTTTATGGGTGACTTTAACTGTAACTGCCTCTCTATAGACTGGGAAATTTACACTGCCTCAAACCCACAGGCACAATGCTTCCAGGACTTTATTAACACAAACACCCTGGAACAGAAAGTGCATGCTCCAACCAGAGGATTAATCATACTAGATGTGGTACTCCCCAACATGGGAGAGTGTTGCACCACCACCCCACCACGTCACGTCCTCACTACTGAGGTTGGATCACAGAGCTGAGTCCTTTGAAGTAAAAATCAACCTAGAAAACCCAGTTAAACCAGTAAGAGTTAGGAACTACTCTAAGGCAAACTACATCCTATTTAGTGACAGTCTGTCAAAACTCAAGGATCCCCACCCCATGGCCACAGCTACCTATGCAGAAATATTCTGAATGTTCCTGTACAAACATGTGAATGGCTGTATAGAGGCTGCCATACCTTACTAGAAGTACACCCAAAACAAACACTAAAAACACCCCCCACTGGCAGAATCCTCACTTAAATAGGGTATATAATTAAAGGAGAAAATTCATGGCCAAAATCAAGAAGAGCAACTTCATTAAAAACAAGTACTCTCTTATACAATTGAACAAAAAACTAAAAGGTCTAATTAAGTCTAACAAGGCCAGATGTGAGTTCAAGATAGCCATGCAGGCTAAGGACAATCACACAGCCTTCTTCAGTTATATCTGGAACCGTAAAGTCAACACACAGCAATGTGTTGGACTGGTGGTGAATGGTACCACCTTCACAATCCAGGGTGACATAGCAAATCTTCTGGCTGATAAATCCATCACAGACTTCACCCTCACTCCTCTCCAGCTCCACCAGCTGAAATCCCCTCCAACACACTACTGCCATTTATTAGCAGGTATCAGGTGCTGGCAGCACTTGCTAAAACCAAGAACACCACCTCAGTGGGTACTGGCAACATCCCCAGTTGCCTCCTGAACATTCTAAAACATGACTTATCAGGACCACTTGAGGCACTCTTCAACAGCCTTGAAACAGTCTATGTTCTAAGTGAATGGAGGACTGCAACAGTCATTCCCCTCCACATGGGAGGAACATCAGCTGACCCAGAAAACTAGAGACCCATCAGTCTAACAAGCTTAATGTGCAAAGCCATGGAACGAATTATCATCAACATGATAAGCAAGTACATCAGCAATATACAGACAGTAGCCTCATCCCAATTTGGCTTTGTTAAGGGAAGGTCATGCCTACTTAACCTGGTAGACTTCTTTGAGAGAGTTTCCACAGCAATGGATGAGGGCAAAACAGTGCATACTGCATATCTTGACCTAGCCAAGGCATTGAATACAATACACCACTCAGACATTATTAACACAGTTTCTGAACTAGGCATAAATCCCTAGATAACTCACTGGATTGCCATCTCATTCTCAGATAGGATTCAAGAAGTCAGGATCAGTGTGATCATCTCCACTAAGAAATCTGTCACCAGCAAAGTACCCAGGGTTCCATGCTAGGCCTGCTCCTATTTGGCATCTATTTCTTGGAAGTCAAGGCTAATGTTCAAGGCATCTGGCTCACAAAGTTTGCAAATAACTGTAAACTGGGAGCTATTATAGATTTCCCAAGACACCCACATCTTGCAAGAGGGTTTAACATGGTCAAATGACTGGTGCCAAAGCCATGGCTTAAAAGTCAAAGTCAAAAATGCATTGTAATGCCCTTTAGGAAACTGTCATCCCAAGTTAATTACTCCATCGATAATACACCCCTAACAGTTGACCCACTAGTAAGGGATCTAGGAACATGTGTAGACGGCAATCTGGCCTTTGACCAACATGTGGCTAAGGTAGTAAGAAAATCATTCTATGTTGCCAGTTTAAATTTAAGGGTATGGCATTCAGGTCCAGTGAAGTTATAGTACCACTGTACTTGGCCCTTACCAGACCTATTCATTGATTACAATGCCCCAGCCCCCCAGCATATATCTAACCAGACACTTGAACATTTGGAATATCCACAAAGGTTTTTCAGTAGGAGAATTCAGGCCAAGAATACTCTGTCCTTTGTTGATCACTTAATGGCTCTGTCTCTGTATTCAGTCACCTATAGTCTCTGAGAGGGGATCTTTGCCTGGCTTAAAGAGCTTCCTCAGACCTAGTCCTGATGGATCTGTTGTACATGCAGAAAACAAACAACACCAGAAACACTAGTTCCAGGGATCTGAATTTTGCTAAACAAAATGTGCCGGAGAGGCAGATATGTGTCTCAAGGAATTCCTGCCCTATGGAATAGACTCCCCATGTAAAACAGAGTTCATTCCTGACCCTATTCAAATGAAACCTTGACCACCAGATATAAAATTGTAAACTTATCCCCGGTCCTGCCCCCATGTCCCTTATGGACAGAGGCCGTCAATAAGAAAAGCATCATGCTAGCATCCCCCCACATAAATCCTTAGCTACCTCCCTATTAGCATGCCCCTCCATATAGATGTCAATACTACTTGTTACCCAAATGGTTTGGGGTGCACAGCTAGGCGTGTTAGCCTAGTAAGAACCTATGAAACTGGGTCAGTTTTGCACAGCGGATTAAGGCTGTAAGTTGCTGTGGAACTTCATCTTGTAGTCTAGACAGTGTTTCTGGATCATTACTGAAAAGAGGCATATGTAGCTAGTGGGTATACCCAGTTATCAAATAAAATAAAAAAATAAATAAATAAAAGGATAGGAGGACAGTGCTGGCCTTATAACTGATTATCACTTGTTATCAGCTGGCCACAACCATTGCAAAGATCCAGAGTTGTTGCTGTCCGTCTGGCTCTACAATTTATTCTCACGGTGCCATAGTGCTTCTTCCCTGATGTTGGGTTTATCAAGTAAGATACTCAAAACACATTTACCTCTCTGCTGTTGGTTATCATACTGTGTTTTCCTGTGGTCCTTGACAATAGGCCTCCTGATGCCGGTATTCCTGACATTTGTTCCTCAGTGGCTGATTTCTCCAGTGCTGGTCACAGTGCAGGCCTATTATGCTGGGTCATGCACATGCTTTCTTCACAATTCAAATCCACCAGTGACAGTTATTCTAACATCAGTACCTTAGATGTCAGGTTAGCTAATGTAGGCATGTCAGATATTGGCTTTTCTGATACCAGCTACCTCAACCACCTCTTTTCTGGTGTTGAGATCAGTGACTTCCTTTTGACACCAGTTGGTGGCACCAGGTGTACCATACCTGATGGGTCTCTGCTAGTGCAGGTACTCTTAAAACTGTTCACTTTGATTTTAGGTTCAGGGGTAGTGCCAGTTCTCCCATCTTCCACAAGAAATGCATAGGATTACCAGTCTGTTGTTCAAAAATAGGACTTCAATAGGCTTTTTTACCTCACTGCTCAGCTAATATTTCTCTGCTTAGGGTACTGGTCTCTATCCAAGCATCCCAACAATATCAAAGACCAGTTTTAGCAGTGCATTCACTACCTGGTTTACAGCATGCATCTTTTGTGCTTCTTACACCTTCTATACGATTAGAACTATTGCTATCAGCTCTTTAGGAGCCAGCAAAAAAGTGAAGGGATTTCCCAAGTCCTTATCAGCTTTTAAGGCAATGGGCATCACTTACATAATGTGTTTATAGATATCAATGAGAAGGAGGAAGCCATTTCCCCTTTCTACCTATGGGAATCTCATTTTTGGTGAAATCTTGAGGACCACACAGAAGAAAAGGCAAACCTCAAGATACCATTACTTCAGCCCACTTTAATTTGTAAGCATACATACATCCCATGATATATCAGCAGGATGTTACGCTTACCAGCTGATATATCTAGGAGCCCAACAAATCAAAACTGGCAGTTCTAATATGGTATTCCCAGTCCTGCAAAAATAGGGCAACATATCAGGCCACTCAGAACATTGCTAACTAGGTGCAGAATCCAAAGCTTGATCAAACAGTGTTGGGAACTGTATTGGAGAATAAGTGGCCCATTGCCTAAATTTTGGAATCAAATAGCCTGGACTATTTAAGGAAGTGGGTATTTGTGTTTTGATTATTTGCCTGTAAAAGTACTGCCATGTCTGATATATATATATATATATATATATATATATATATATATATATATATATGTATGTGTATATATATATATATATATATATATATATATATATATATATATATATATATACTTTACTTTCTATAACAGGAACTGGAAAAGGCATTTGATCGGTTTCCCTATGTTTGACTGAGACATCATACTTTGAGTTATGTTTTTTTGAAAACTCAGCTCCAAAAACATAACTAAATAACTTAAAAAGAAAAAAAAAATGCAGAAAATGTATTTTTTCAGAGGGCAGGCCCATTTGCACTACTCTCTCTATATTGAGGTTTTAGACCCCATTCCCTTAAATTATGTATACCAACACAGTTGCATTACAGTGGAGAAAAGGGGAAATATCCCCCAAAAGTGCACTGCTATCTCACATAATATAACACATTGCAGTTAAATGAACTGCAACATTCATCTTTCTGTAAATAGGCTTGATGATCCAGCATCCTTCAAAAGAGTGTAAGTATGCCTCTTTGCCACTTTTATGGCATGGAGGTTCTACCTAATAGCAAGGACAAGGATCACCTTGAAGTTCAGGTAGTCATAGCAACCACCATCAGATCCATGTTAGTGCACATTACTTAACGTTTTGCTATGTAGCAAGAAGCACACCTGGAGCTGGCAATTGATAAGTGTCAACAATATCGACTGTACCTCACCCTGTTTTAATATAACCTTCAGAATTTGCCTTTTACAGTATCACTGATGTCTGTGCCAGACAGTAATAGTCACTTAAAATGCAAGAAGGAGTGCAAGATGTTTTCTGCTGTATAGTACCCTACTGTGTACCTCAGAGGACACAGTACAAATCACAACAGAGCTAGCAGAAACCCTGATCTCACAAGACCTGTAGTAGTAGCAACAATCTAAGAGTCAGTAAGTCTCTGCTGTCTGAATCAGGTCACTGGGGACATTTCTGAGGTTCTTGTCACCAGAAGTGGGGAGGTAAAAGAATCTGTCAACAGTCCTGACTTCAATCTTACATGCCTTTGATAGAAGGGGGGGGGTGTTACAAGCAGAATTTATCTCTAACAAGTTCTTTTCTTTCACACATGCAAGAGCTTACAAACTGTATTGTTCTAAATTTGTTAGGCTTTTTACTTTGCAGTCATGTATTTAGTACACATTAATAGAGCAACTCTCACGTAACTGAATCTTAAAAATAACAATGATAGCTAAGGACAAATTCCCTAAATATGCTTTATCAGTGGATGCGGCAAAAGCCTTTGACAGAGTAAATCAAAAATTCCTCTTTTTTATACTTCGATAATCTGGATTCACACAAGAATACATAACAATGATCAAAACACTATATAGTAAGGCAACTACAACACTTTATATTAATAAGAAAACATCTAACCCGATAAAGATTATTAATGGCACCAGACAGCGATGTCCACTCTCACCAAACCTGTTCAATTTCTATATAGAAGCATTACTTCTACTAATTAGTCAAAGAACATACCATCACCTTATTTCAGTATCAAAAACCCAAATAAAATACACATCCTTTGCAGATGACGTAAATATTTACTTTCAATACCCTAATACCGATCTTGGTAAAATCTTAATTTCCATAGACAATTTCTCCCAAGTATCTAACTACGCAATTAATCCTAATAAGTCAATTATCTATCCACTAAACCCCCTAGGCCATAAGGAATTTTATTTTCTGGAGACTAATATAAAAGTGGAATATACTTTGAAATATTTAGGTACAATCTTTAGTCATACACAATCAGATATGATTAATAACAACATATTTAAAACTTGGACTAATATAGTCTACAACATTAGCAAATGGAAAAAGCTTAAACTTTCTCCTTTATCGAAGGCCTCATTTGTCAAAATGAACATACTCCCTAAAATTTTATACCAAATGAATGCCACTTTCATGAAAATTCCAGCTACCTTCTTTAATAAAATTAAAGTTTGACTAGCAAAATTCATATGGTACCCGAAGAGTACAAGAATTAGTTACAACAAACTAATACTACCAAAAGAAAAAGGAGGTCTAAGTCTTCCAGACTTCCAACTCTACCATGAAATTATTAATGCTAGCCTCATTATTCAAATAGCTAACTACGATCCATTGGGTAATGAATAGTACCCATTATGGATTAAATTATTTCACCAAAATATTATTTCATCTAAAATTAACGTGAAAGAGATTCCCTTCCTAAATCAAGAAACCCTTAAGATATTAAAAATTCACACAGTTTTAATTGTGTGACATTTTCAAGAAACTGCTAATATCATTGAAACTAAAAGATACAATTACTCTTCTACAACCAATACACAACAATCCTAATATAAAACTAGCAAACTCTATGTTAAACTTAGATAAATATCCATTAATAAAAAATCATACAGTATGGGACCTCTACCAATTACAAAACCTATCGATGGAAAACATCAAGAACACTCTTAAAGCAAGTAATAAATACATTGTGATAATAAAACAAATATTATACTTAGTTAACAAAATAACCAAGGATTTAGCATTGCCACCTCACAGCAAGAGGATCTCCGGTTCGATTCTTGGCTGGGGTGCCTTCTGTGCGGAGTCTGCATGTCCTCCCTGTGGTCACGTGGGTTTCCTCCGGGTGCTCCGGTTTCCTCCCACATCCCAAAGACATGCAGTAGGTGGATTGGACACTCTAAATTGGCCCTAGGTGTCAGTGTGTGCATGTGTGTGTGCCTCCTGTGGAAGGTTGGGAGCCGGGCTGGCAACTCGACACCGTAAAACTCCACTGCCAATCATGAGCGGACAGATGATCCGCTGTGGTGACCCCTAACTGGGAAAAGCTGAAAGAAGAAGAAGAAGAACAAAATAACCAAGGATATTATTGTAAATGAGCAAGATATCAAAGTAGCACAGCAAATTCAAAAGTTGCTGTTATACAAAAAGAAAACGCTCTCAAATACGTATATATTAATAACTAAAATAAAATATCAAAATACAATCCTGTTTTCAAAGTATTGGGAAGAAAAATGCAATAACTTGACAGAAAATCAGAAGGAATTAACCAATGGAAACATCATAAAACTGATGCCATTTAAGAAACTAATATACACATAGATCATGATCTTCAATAATGCATACCATACACCTGTCCATTTTAACAAATTTAATCCATGTAAGTCACCCTATTGTCATTTTGTCCTAATAAAGTAGCTGATATTTTACATAACTTCTGGAGCTGCAAAAAAGTTTATAAACTGTGGTACTCACTGAGATTTCTCTTAGAAAAAACAGGCTACACAAAATCTACAGTATCATGGGAAACAGCGATACTACATATTTTTAAGAGCAATAATAATAGCCTTACTAAACACATCACTGTAACACTATGTGACCTATTAAAATTTTACATAGCCAAAACCTGGCTGGTCAGATCCAAACTTAATTGGACATTATACAAGAACATGGCAAAAAACATGTATTAGTTAAGAGGCTGTATACCAAAAGTCAAAAGAACCAAACATATTATCAGAACTACTGTAAAGCCTTAATTGATATTTTATCATGAAGGGCAAAGTATGTGAATATACATAAAGTTATTAAACGCTCTCTTTAGTTAAAAGTAGTAACAGCATCAACTAAGGTGACATTTTTTTGTAAATATGTACGTGTGCACAAACAAATTCTCCAGCACCTCACTCTAGAGAACTTAATTACTCCCACCCAACACAGTTTTCACCCTGGCCATAGCACCTCTACAGCTCTCATCTCCTTCATAAACACTATTGCTCAAGCTAGAGACCAGAATAAACTTGCCTCGTGTCTCTTTCTTGACCTATCAAAAGCATTTGATACTGTCCGCCATCCATTACTCTTAGAGAAACTCTCCCAATTAAACCTATCCCCTGCTACAATCTTCTGGTTCTCTAGTTATCTTAGCAACCACTCCCAGTCCGTCAAATGGGATTCAGCCATCTCCACAGAACTTCCAGTGCTGATGGGAGTACCCCAAGAATCAATTCTAGGACCACTGCTTTTCAACATTTTTACCAATAAGTTATCAAGCTCCACCCCACACTCATCTCTAATGCAATATGCTGATGACTCCACAGCATCACCATTGCAGACACACTTCCCAAACTCCATACTAAAACTCAGGAATCCTTCTTGTCTATTGAGAACTGGCTCAGCCGTAACCATCTAATCTTAAATCCAAAAAAGACCAAACTCCTTCTCTTTCTGCCTAAAACAATAACCCACCTGAAATCAAACTTCTCCATCACCTCCCACAACAACACACCTATCACAGTGGATAGTCACACTAACTACTTGGGGTCATCATTAACGACCAACTAAAATTTGACCAGCATTTTCTAAATAACATCAAGAAAACCCACCAAAAACGAGGTCTTCTTTATAGAAACAAAACTTTCTCTCTACCCAAGCAAAAGTTGCTCTGTCACATGCCTACCTTCTACCTACCCTTCTCTATGGCTCTCAGATTCATACCAACCTGCAGACCTCTCTTATATCCAAACTTGAATCCACCTATAACAAAGTAGCGAAATTTGCCACTGAACTACCATACTCCTCTCACCACTGTCTAGCACTACAAAAACTGAAATGGTTGGAATTCCCTCACAACCTTATTCTCTCCCAGCTCCAAATAATCCATTCCATCCTATTCCAGCTCACCTTTTGCCCTGCTATATTACCCATAATCTCATCCTACACTCCAGCTAGAACACTCCGGAGCTCTGACCAACACCTCCTGACCATAACCAAACCCAAGCGCAACACAGGAAAAAACCTGTATAGCTATAACCCCACCAAACACTGGAATAAACTCCCACTTGACATCCGAAAAACTAGATACAAACTGCTATTCAAAAAGACTGTGAGAAATCACCTTAGCATAAATAAACTATGCCTCTGTTATCAGCCGCCTGACTAACCCATCCCTCCAGACCAACCAGTCACTTCTTCTTCTCCTACAAGTACCTAACCCTAACTCCTTCCTAACTCTCTTACCTTTCTTCTCTGCAAAAGCCTTCCCTACTTTCAACCCCTACACTTTCCTTAAACTGTTACAATCTCCTCACCAGTAGAATGTTCAAACACCACTTCTGCACTTTAATCGCTTCTCACTGCTACTAAGAAACTTCCTTATTTTTTTGTTTTCTCTATACTGTAAATATTTTTCTTTTCCTGTTTACCTACTACAATATACATAGTTAGCTAACAGTGTATATAATCTGTAATCAGTCTTATGTATTGTGGACTCGCATTACATTGCTATGTATCTTACTTGAGTATTTGCATATGTTTGTATTATGTCTGTAACTTTGGAGCTTTTCTCCCCAGGTCTCCACTGAAAAAGGGCCTTGTCCCAGATGGACCAACCCGGTCAACAAATGTCAAATAAATAAATAAAAATAATGTATAGTAGTTTAGACTTTTTGTGTATCATTGGGTTAGTGTTATACTTCAAGATATACTCTTACTGTATTAACATAATGTATAGGTCAATTGCTTTACTATATTCATGCCTCATGACTGAATCATAACACAATCATAACTTCATGGTAATCCTTTGTTGTCAACTTCAGCTAATTTGAAATTGTTTTTTTCTTTTTATCACAGTGTGTGAACACCTAGCTTAATAACTTGCTAGTGTTATGCAAATTGTAACATTAACAACTTCTATTGTACTATATATCATTTTTTATTTCAAATTATGAAAAAAATGAATAAAAGGATATTTGAGAAAAAAAATAACTGATAATTCACTGACTGCTGAAAAAAATCAAGCCTGACATAATTGTTTGCATTATAAGAAATGGGATATAAAACAGCACAGGACAACTCAAGTTTAACATTATATAAAAAACATATAAAAATGTTTGCAGGTTGGCTACACCCTTTCAGCATCCCCTGATGTGTGGGCTACTCCACCCACACCCCTCCTGCATGTTAAAATATATTAGCTCTAAGGTTACATTTTGTTGGAGATTAAAGGAAAAACTGCATTCTACAGCAAAAATATATATTTTCCTTTATCATCATGGTAGTGAGACCTCAGAGTTACTATATTAAATCATAGTTTCTCCTGCAAGAACACGCATGACCTCCTACTTTCTATAAGTATGCCTTTCTCACTCTGAATCACTAACACCTCCATGCCTTATCAGGTAGTAATGGCCTAACATTAAAAGATGCTCTCATTTTAATGATACTATACTACTAATGTATGCTCTTCTACCTCTTCAGCAGACATTTACTATGATGCATTGCCTCTTTAGTGTCCTTCCATAAGGTTCATAGGTTGGTACTAGGCTATCAGCCCTAGGGCCTATGCAAGCCTAGCCATAACAATTCCCTGGATATTTCTTCCCACAATATTTACTTCCCTGGACCCCTGTCAAGCAGGGTGACTGACATGATCCCCGGGGTGAATTTCCTATCTCCCATCCAATTGTCAAGGTTACTTTTGAAGAGGGCCAAGGAGACGCTCTGCTTGACATGTATGGGCAGTCTGTCCCAGAGTATGGGGAGTCTCTGGGTCAGGAACCTATCCCTCCAGCATATTTTGCTTATTGTGATGACAATGTTTAGATCCCTGGAGAGTGTGGCTCTGAGGGATTGGGATTTCTTTAAGTGGAGCATATCCAACAGCTCAGGGTTTGACATGGCCTTGTATGTTAAGCAGAGATCGCCTCTGAGTAGAAGATATGCCACAGAGTATAGCTGGAGTTTTTTTTAGACGGTCAGCATAGGGCATCTGCTTTAGGCCTGTGATTCTTTTAGTGAGGTATTTCTGTGGCCTTTCCAGCTGTTGCAGCTACCTTGAGGTACATACCAAACAGGGCGTTGTACTCTATAATGGGTCAAATGAGGGATGAGTACAGTGGGACAATGACCTCCTTTTTTCTGGATGAAAAGCCCTTACTAGTTGACTTTTTCTCCATGTCCTTAATTTTCCTCCTGCACATTACTCCCCCCATCTCATTCCATTACTGTCTTTTTTGGCATCAGAATACTCTATTTCTCACCTCCATATATTATTAGAACTATAGTCAATATTTCAAATAACTATATATTAGTTTACTTGACTCAGGGTATCCAGTTCTGCAAAGTGTCTTGCTACTTGCAGTACATGTTGTACTCTGGATCACTGTTTCTCCTAACAATTTTCTGTAAATATATTTCAATCTGTTGTGGGGGGCTATTAACCCCTTGTTTAGGAGGTAAATCCCAATCTGTTGTAAAGAGTTTTATCTGTTTTGGGCCTTTTCTCTTGTGTATAATTACTAACCAGCTACTATAAAATGTTTTTATATGTGTTTGTGGAGCCTTAATCTTCAACTCATTGTAGAATATTTGATCAGTTGTGGGGGCATTTCCCCCCTTGTATATAATTACTCGTCAACTGTTGTTTAACTGTTTTTGAATCTGTTGTGGAGTTTTTCCTCCTCTAGCCTCCACTGAAAATGGATCATTGGCTCAGTCTGAATTTCCCTGTTACCAAATGACAAATATATAAATAAATAAAATAATCTGTCTTTGGTCCTGTAACCAACACTGTCTTATCTAAACTACAGGTATATTATACTTGGCCTGCTTAAACACATAGACATTGTAGTCAGCAGGACCAAGTTGCATCTAACCCCCAGACCATACTTTTCCTAAGCTGCTATCTTAATACACATATAATGAAAGCCTTTCTGCCCTTGTCACAGTATGCCAACATTTTACAGTTGATCTTTTATTTTCTGACATAAACAGATGGTAGAGAGTTTCTTGTTTTGCTGGAATTTATGGTTTTAATCTTTTCCACCATTTCCTGGGTAAGAGATTCACAAGTTTTTTGAATTTATGGTCTCAGCCATTTCTGTGGGTAAGATTTTACATGAAGGTCTTACAGTGGGTCTTTAACATACAAGGGGTTCAGCACTCATATGAATGACAGGTCCCAAATATGCTGTCCAAAACTTTTCACAGGTCCATACACTGATGAAACAAGGTGCCTCTGCTTGATAACTGTATGACAATTCTCTGTCTGTCTGTCTGTTGTCTAAGTGTTGTGATGTTATAGATTTATTAGAGGCTCTGATTTTTAAACTGCATAAGATTTAATGTTATGTTGTCCTAACTTCCCTTCATTCTTACTGGATGGGTTAGGAGCCGATCCTCGGCTCTGACTTGGCCGAATACACTAGCTCGATGTCTCTAACTTGGCTCATGGCAGAAAGGTATCCCATCATGCAGTGGTGTAATTTCCCAGATCTCATTTGCCGCTTTACAAGTTCGGATGCTCTCTCCTTGGCTGTGGCTAAGTTCTTTAAAATCTTATACTTTTCCCTTTATTTAGCTTTAATATTGTTTATTAGTAGTTAGTCAGTGGTTGTCCTGTACTTTAACTATGTGCTGTAGTTTTATATTGTGTAGATTTCTTGGCCGTCATAAGTTGCAAGGCCTTTTTTGCTAGTTTCCCATTCTTTTTGTAGTGGTGCAGTTAGTGGTTACAGTAGTAGAAGTTGGTTAGTCTGTATTTCCATTTCTGTGTATATTAGCTTGTTTTAGTTAGAGAGCTAATTTCCTGTTCTGTGTGTCTCTCGCTCACAACTCTACTAGGTCCGTTTAAGTTAAAGGGCCTAGTGCCCATTTCATTTTGAGGGCAGAGTTGTTCACCTTGTTCCTGTCTTATTAGATGTATTATAGTGCTGTGATAGTTTTTGCTTAAAATTTAAATATTTAAAATTTTAATATTTTTTGCGTGTGTTAGTTTGCTTATAGAGGTGTGTTTTAGGCTTTACCTTTTATTGTACAAGTGCGGTTTCCTTCTTAAACTGTCAAAGGAAACTAGAGAGAAGGAACTCAAGCCTTCAGGGTTTAAGAAGTGTCAGAAATGCTCTCAGAAGATGTCCATCACTGATAGACATAACATTTGTGTTTACTGTTTGGGGGCCATTCACCTCCAAGAAACGTGCACCTTTTGTCATTCTTTCAGCTCCCGTGTCTTGCAGGAAAGAAAGAACAAACTGATACTCAAAGGGCTCCTGAAACCTTCCTTTGATGAGGCTCTAAAGAGCACTTCTTCTTCTTGTAGGTCCCCTTCCTCTAAGAGTGACAAGACCACAAAACGGCCATCTCCTGCTTCTTCGGCTCATTTGGAGCCACTGCTAAAATTGGCTAAGACTTCTGATACATCGATCTCCTTAGCTCCACAGCCCTCGGGACCGAGAGAGAGATCATAGACTTGGACAAATCTAGTGCTTCAGCTCCAAAGCCTTCGGAGCCAAAAGAGACTATATTTCAGAGCTGGTCCACTGATCTGTTACCGGTCTCCCCTACCTTGAGATCTCCCATTTTGGAGAAATCTCCCTCACCAACCCTCTCCTCCAGGTCCTCTAGGAGCTTATTGGACGATGACGTAGACAGGGTGGTGCACAGAATTTTGAAGTCACTGGTGCTGGCTAAATTGTTTTTGGCTCCAACCCAGTTGGTTCCGGAGCCAGCCAAGACTATGACTATTACATCCACGACAATTTCTCCTCCAAGCCAAGCTGGATCTTTGGAGCTGGAATGCCAGGTACTGCTTGCTGTAGATTCTTCGGTTCTGAGACCCCTTCAAGAGATTTCAGAACCAGTCCGTGCTCCGACACTCTCGGTGCTGTCCGGGGTGTCTAGGGGCCGAAGTTCTCCGGTCAGCTTCAGGGGGACGCTTGGATCTGAGTTTCTTCAGTCCCGTGTTTACCTCTTGGAACTTCGGCTCAGCTGAGCTCTGCTCCTACATAAGCCTTGGAGCTGATCTCCTTGGAGCCGGGGATTCCCTCTGTTTCCTTGGAACTGGAAGTGTTCTCAGAGTCAGGGGGATCTGCCTTTGAGCTGATGAGGAGTGTGCTATCCCCACCTACAGCTCTACATAAGTATACTGGTATTCTTCCCCCCAAAGCACTGGCGTCTGTCTCAGCACCACCTCATCCACAGGGCAGCAGAGATTCAGAGCCTCAGGGAGCCCCATTGAGCGAGTCCCACTCTTCCGAGACCTCCCCAGAATGCCCTTCTGAGGAGGCTCCTTGAAAGAGAACATGCAAGAGGAAGCATATAGACTCCCTTGATGAGTCCATCACCTCTGACACTGACCTTGAGGAGTCAGAAGGGTCCCCATGGTCGTCCTCTGAAGATATCTCCTTCCCAGATATCCTAGAGATCCTGAAACAGAGAGGCAGCTGGAAATCCATCGACCCTTCTGATGAGGAGTCTGTGTACCTGAATGCTTTTGAATCTCAACTTTCAGCCTCCTGGGTGTCTCCGCCTTTTGATGAGTTACTGGAGTTGGTTAGTCAAAAGGCATGGGAGTCACCAGACATTATGGAATCAGCCCCTTGGAGGCCAAATAAGTTCTTGTCAGCACCTTTGGAAAACGAATTTCTCATGAAAGGCATTCCTGTAGATGCTATGGTGGTGGCAGCAGCCACCAAGAAGGAACTTTCCAAAACATCTTCATCTGTCCATTCACCAAACAAGGACTCCAAGACGATGGACAGATATGGGAAGCGTGTTTTTTCGCCATTGACTTTTACCCTTAGATCGCTGAACTATCTTTCACACTTTACAAGGCTACAAAGAGATCTCCTGAAGGAGTTAGGAGATACTCTCCAAGGTTCATTAGCTGCGGGGGTGTCAGAAAAGGTTACTTCTCAGCTATCTACCTTAAATTCCATTGTTAACTCCACCATGAGACTAATATCCTATGCAGCAGATGGAACAAGCAGGGCAGCGGGTTCAGGAGTTCCTTGAGGAGGCACTCCTGGATGCGCTTGTGCAACTTTGCAGAGCCCTTCAAGTCTACCTTTACCAATGCCCCTTTTGATGGTTCCTCAGTTTTTGGACCTAAAGTCAAGGACACACTCACCAGATGTGAGAAGGAAGGGAAAATTCTCTCTGCCATTGGAGTACATTTTTCCGTACCTTCAAGACCTTATCCTAAAGGTCAGAAGAGTGGGAAAATGTGGTTCAAAGGATCCCAGGGAGATTTTCAAGACGTACGAGGTGAACCCTTTCCCAGGGGCAGAGGGGGAGGCAATAATGGTAGACGTTGTCCTAGAGGCAGAGGGGGTCTGCAAAACCAGGGTGACTGCGATTCCTTTTGCGGCTGGCTCTACCAGTGCTCCTGAAAGGAGGCCCGCCTGATCTACTCTGGAGGCAGTTGGGTGGGGTGTATCTTTGTAGCCAGAAGCCTGGTGAGATATTACAAGAGACAAGTGGGTACAAAGTATAATATCCAGAGGTTATTCCATTCCCTTTTGCCATCCCACCCCACACATCAGAACAATCCCAGATGTACCACCCAGTCAAAAGGAACAAGCAACTAGAGAAATTCAAAAGTTGCTAGACAAAAGAGTCATCCAAAAAGTCCCGGCAGACCAAATAGGATTTGGAACTTACTCAAAATTCTTTTTAGTGCCAAAAAGAACAGGGGACTGGAGACCCATTTTGGATCTCAGTAAACTAAACAAATCTGTGAAGAAGTCCAAGTTCTGAATGGTGACACTGCAGTCGATTCTTCCCTTTTTAGGGAAAGACAATTGGATGTGCTCAATAGACCTCCAAGATGCATACTACCACATAAAAATGGACAGAGTATCAAGGAGTCACTAACTCTTCCAGCTGGGAGCCAGTCATTATCAGTTTTGAACTCTGCCCTTTGGTCTCACTACAGCCCCCAGAGTGTTCACCAAATACATGACAGTAGTCACGGCTCACTTGAGACTTCTGGGATTCCAAGTGTTTCCGTACCTAGACGACTGGCTCCTGCCACCACCAAGCATCTACTTCAACAGGCAAGGGACACCACTCTTCAAACTTGTTCTTGGTTAGGCATTACAGTCAGTTTACAAAAATCTGCCTTGTTGCCCTGTCAACATATTGCATTCATAGGTGCAGTTCTCGACACCGTCTCCATGATGGCACGACTTCCACCAGACAGGGTTTCTGTTCTCAGGCAACAAATAGCCAACCTTTTACCCAGAAACAAAGCGAAGGCAAAGACAATTTTGAAAGTCCTAGGGACTATGGCTTCAACCATCACCTTAGTTCCCCTAGCCAGAATGCATATGAGAATTCTTCAATGGCTTTTATTTGCTCAGTGGTTGTTACAAGAACTTCCCATGTCTCACCAAGTCAGAATCACAGACTCATGCAAGAGAGATCTCCTATGGTGGCTTCGGTCTGACCATATGACTATAGGACGACCCTTTGTCCACAACTGCCTGTAGCTACAGTGACCACGGACGCCTCCCAGGTAGGGTGGGGGGCATTATCTGGGAAGAACTGTCCAAGGCACATGGCAAGAACACGAGGCCCAGCTGCACATCAATGTTCTAAAGATGAGAGCAGTGTTTCTAGCATTGCAGGCACTCCAGGACTCTTTTCCACTGGGAATGATTGCAATCCAATCAGACAACATGTTGTTAGTCTGGTACATAAACAAACAAGGAGGAACCAGATCATACCCCCTTTGTTGAGAGATGCTGAGAATATGGCAATGGGCAATTTCTTCCCAACATTTTCTAGTAGCAATGCACATCCCGGGGAAATCCAATGTGATAGCGGACAAGATCAGCAGGGCAATTTTAATGCCTCACAAGTGGTCTCTGAACCAAAACATAGCAGAGAAGATCTTCCGAAAATGGGGTCAGCCTTGCTGTGATTTTTTTCCCACTCCCATGAATACTAAATGCAACAGCTACTTTGCCCTAATCCCCCCTCTGGGGAAGACACTGAGACATATTCTTGTTCATGATTGGCCCTCGGGGCTTCTGTATGCATTTCCCCCCTTTCCCCTCATACCCAAAGTCATCCAGAAAGCAAAATACTTGGGAAGCAGGCTGATTCTCATTGCCCCATACTGACCTCATCTGATTTGGTTCCCCTTTCTCTGGCCTCATCTATAAGAGAAGCCCTGGCTTCTGGACCCAGTTCCAGACCTTCTGACTCATATGTCTGGAACTCCTCATTCTGCTCTCCAAACCCTCAGTTTGAAAGCATGGCTGCTCCACTTCCAAACTTAGTCAGGCTTCAAGACTTCACACCAGCAGTAAAACACATGTTAGTATCCTCTCACAAGGCGTCGACCAGAAAGTTATTTGGTAGTAAATGGAAGAGGTTCTCCTACTGGGCACAAGCAAAAAATATTGACCGCTTCTCTGCCCCAATCAGTTCAATTTTGAAATTTCTTGTGGAATTTTTTCAGCAAGGCTCTGCAGCAGCTACAATTAGAGTCCAAATAGCTGCAATATCCACATTGGTGAATATACTCCTAACCTGATGTCACACAAATTGTGTAAAGCATTTTTAAAAGGCACTTGTTTATTGAGACTTCCCATAAAAGAACTTCTTTCTCCATGGGATTTGAATTTTGTCCTGACTCATCTAACATCACCTCCTTTCGAATCCTCGTCATCTTGTGATCTCAAATTCCTTTCTTGGAAAACTATTCTCCTGGTAGCCATTACATCTGCAAGAGTCTTGGAGTTGCAAGCTCTATCAATCAAGCCACCATACCTGATTTTCCATAGAGATAGAGTATCCCTACGTAGTAATCCATCCTTCATGCCAAACGTTTGTTCCCAGACCAATCTAAATCAATCTATTGAGCTCCCAGTGTTTTTTCCCCAATCATAGCAACAAGGCAGAGTACAAACTTCAACAATTGGATGTGCATAGACAGCTTAGATTTTATCTGCATAGAACTAAAGATTTCAGGAAAACAGATAAATTGTTCATTTCCTTTTTCTGAAGCAAAAAAGGGCATGCCAGTTTCAAAAATTACACTTTCAAATTGGCTCTCAAATTGCATTACCTTTATATACTCCTCAAATAACAGGAATTTACTATTCAAAGTTAGAGGTCACTCGACCAGAACATTACCAACATCCCCTGCTTACCTAGTCAGATTGTCAGTGGACAGTATTTGTGCTGCTGCTATGTGGGCAACTCCTCATATGTTTATTACTCATTACAAAGTGGATTTAGCCTCTAGGGACAGGGCTTCCTTTGGTTCCACTGTGCTCAAAGGTATTCTTCCGTGAGCCACCTAGGGAAATGATGCTAGGGATGCTGTCCCATCCAGTAAGAATGAAGGCGAGATAGGACAACATAACATAAAGAAGTTATGTACTTACCATAATGTTCCATGTTTGTTGTCCATCTCGCCATTCATTCTTACGACCCTCCCACCTTCCCCCAGCCAAGGACTCCTAGAGGACCTAGAGGTGAGGATTTCCTTCCTTACTAAGGAGCTCCTTTGTAGTTTTCCTTGTTTTTTTCTATACCTATTGTGTCTTTTGTAGTGCAGACAGATTATTTATGGTTGGCAGCAAACAAGATCTGGGGAATTACACGACTGCATGATGGGATACCTTTCTGCCACAAGCCAAGTTAAAGACTTTGAGCTAGTGTATTTGGCCGAGTGGCTCCGAACCCATCCAGTAAGAATGAATGGCGAGATGCACAACAAACATGGAACGTTATGGTAAGTACATAACTTTTTTTTTTGTTTCACTTTATGAGAAGAGATAAATGAGTTCTACACACTTTAGCAGCAACTGAGGCTCCTTTCTTGAAACATCAAAAAGTCATTAAGACAAGTAATGCAATGTTCACTAATAAGCATTTCCATTAGACCTCAGTTTTCACGCTCTAACAGAGTAAACCTACAATAATTCTCTGAAATATAATGATTTGTTTTCTAGGTGGCATGTTAAAATGAGTTCCCATTTACCTGAGTTGATCATAGCTCAGGTGGATGTTAAAAAATCCCAAAGCACCAATTTGAAAGAGTAGGGGAAGTTCCCTGGTGCACTGGCTAAATTTCCCTTGGTCAATATGAATGCCATCTTGAGCCTCCCTGAAAAGTGGCCACTGACCTAATGGGACTAACACAGTCAGCAAAGTGTAAATAAATGAAAGAATAAATGTGAAATGGTTTTGTTTTGGTTTTGCTGTACCAAGTATTAGCTGAAAATGCTTGTTTGCCACTGTCTGCCACAATCAATTCAACACATCCTATCTGTTCACTTACGTTTTCCTTCCCTCGATATAACCAATAATTAATAAAAACATTTTATTACATCACATTCCAGCCTTTTTCAACAACTTCAATCCATTGTGTAGCCATGGCAAGCAAAGAAACACTTCATTTGTGTTTTCTCCTAAAGTTTTGAGCTCACCGTTCAGACAGTCACTTCCACTGCATTTGCCTTCTTGAATAATAATAAATATACATATATGTATCACAATATTATATTAACTGTGCCCTTACTGATTAAAATACAGATTTTAGTTTTTGAATAATTAATAATACTAACACCAAAATGATAGTGAGTATATAACACGGCAGTATTTCTAAATTGTTGCTAATTAATACTGTTGTAGATTTTATCTCACTAACAAAGATATTGCATAAAGAAAAGCTTCTGATGGCAGTTTTGCACATTTTCAGTTCAACAGTTCATCTCACTGCATTTTATTTCACCTCAGTGCTGGCATATGTTCCTTTCCCTCCCCCACTACTGATCTTTTAATTGTAGATATACATTCCCACAAATGACTTCTGTGTCAATAAATCCTCCTCTTATCTGCACCATTCAGTCACTCCTCTCCTGCCATTTGCTATGTGTTTTTTGTTGTTATACAATGGCTACCTGAAATTGGCTTTAAACAGCCAGTAGGTTTGCCAGAAAGAGAATGTTCCACAGTCAGTAAAATGAACTACCAGCAAGAAGAAGCACTGGGTTAACAAAACACTTAAATCTTGCTTACTTGTTGACACGAACAGATAGTGGCAGCTTAAGTGCTGTGGCTGAAAAAGCTAAACACAAGTATAACATTTATTTACATAAGTAATGTAGCTGTGTAATAGCAAAATACAATAAATATGTTTTGCCCATCTTTGTACAAAAATCAGATCCCTGGCTGAATTTTTAATTTCTGAGAACAACCCTTAGAAGATTCTTCCCAGTTAAAGGGATGTTAACATGAGATGATTGAGGAAAACTTTTTAATTGTGAGGCAAAATGAAACAATCTGTTCTTTAATGTGCCTTTAATCATTTTACTTCTTAGACAACCTTACTAGCAGCAGACACTATACAAATGCTGCTACAAAAGGATTATGCAGTGATTTTGAGTAGTTTTATGAAACTTTAAATTTAAATGAAGCAATCAGATGCTATTCTGATGTTAACTAAATGTCTTTTTTTGGGTGGGGGTGGGGGAGGGAGAGGGGGATGGTTTCTAGAAGGAAAGCCTGAATGAAGTCTAATTGTTTTGAAACTTGCTTTTCTGAATCCAGTCAGGGTCCTGGTTTTCCCAGATGACGATTCATGTTCCTTTCTCTCTGTGTGACAACTGTTATGAGACAAAACATTCTCTGTTAATATTTCCTGGAAGAGGTCAGCTGCTGCCCCCTACAACTTAATATTTTCTAGAGGAGTTCAGCTGCTGCAGTCTACCACTGTGTTAAAGACATATACATTTATTCAGTTAACGACTGTATAAAATATTCTTTAACATAGATTTTCAGTTGGATGCAGCTTGATTTTCCCCAGGCATGCATTTTAACTACCCAAAATTTTGCAGACTGTACATATATTAGTCTTATAGATTTGGTCTATTCAAGCTTTTTCATTATTAAGTTGAATTGGAGAATTTCTATTCAAAAGGATGAATAAAATGACTTAAGAAACATAGCTGGATGGAGCAGTGGTGTAGTGGTTGTGTTGTCGCCCCCTAGCAAGAGGTTCTCTGGTTTGATTCTTGGCTTGGGTGCCTTCTGTGTGGAGTCTGCATGTCCACCCTGTGTTTGTTTAACTTTTCTCCCATGTTATAAAGATGTGTGTCTTAGGGTTATCACTTGTCCCTTTTTGTGAGGGACAGTCCCACTTTGAGCAATTGTGTCCTGTAAAAAAACCTAAAAAATGGCAAATGTCCTGAGATTTTAAGGCAAAATATATTTCTTATGTTTTCTTTAATATTTGCATAAAAGTTATTTTGTATTTGAAACACATTAATATTATATCAGATACGATAATAGGGTTGCCAGCTTTCTTTGTGGCTAAAACCGGACTAAGGTTACGCCCCTCGCATCACCCATAACTCCACCCATTCCCACCCTCTCTCCCATCCATGCTCCACCCATTTTGTGACATCACTGTGACATCAGCGGGTGGGAACACCCTCTTTTTCTGTTCCAGATGCCTGCTTTCAGCCGATTTCTCCCCAGTTGCCATAAACACTGTTCAAAACTCTCACTGTGCATACTGTCTTCTGCTTTACTTCTACAGTGATTACAGATATTTGGATTTAATTTAAAACATTTATTTCAAATTTTATAGCACAAACCACTGATACACATTTGCTAAAGAAAGCAATACAGTCTCACAATGAAAACAGACTTAGCATTAAAACTCCTCTTCTACAATGATTATTTGGATTTTATTTTTTACATTTTACAGCACAACGATGCATAAACACTGACAGACATCTGTTAAACAAAGCAATACTGTCTCACAATGAAAATAAACTTGGCAATGGCATTAGAACTTCTCTACCCTTGAAACTCACATTCATTGAAACAGCATTGAAACCCACACCACATCCAAAGAAAATGCATGGCCATGGGTGGATAAAGATTACCTTTGGTTTGTTTGCAAATCATAGGCCCCTTGCACAGAAAACAAGAAACATACATGTGTTATTTTCTTTGATACACCTTCCTGACTTTATTAAATTATATTCCTTGCATAATACAGCACACTTGTTAGAGTGCATTTTAAATTTATTGTTTGAACATTTTTCCAGTAGACTGTACTGTAGGCAATGAAACAAAACGCATGAACCAATAATGACAAAACTGCCCAATTCAGAACATTTCCATCATAAAAGTCTACTTCCACACCCATACTATAAATAGAAAAAAAATACTTTTTTTTTAAGGGCATTCTTCTTTAGGAACACCCTTCATGTCCGGTCACACAGATGCAGAAGCCAAGATTGTTTACATCTTCGTCTTCCATGTGGGTAGAATTTGAATACCAGAAGACATTTGGACTATGCAGTGGACCACCATGAACAGCCAGACAAGTGAGAGGTAGGGGTGTATGTGTGTGTGTGTGTGTGTGTGTGTGTGTGTGTGTGTGTGTGTGTGTGTGTGTGAGCATGTGTGATGCATGATTTACTGGATGTGATAACTATAAATTAAACATTCTTGACATTCAGCTATACAACAAGTTGCCAAAAAAAGTACTTTTCAAATGTTTAAGCAAAAGTGCAGTATAATGCACAGTTCACCCAACAACCAAAACAGAAAAATGGACACAAAAAAAATTATTATTTTGTAGTGGGAAGAACTCCTCTATCAATCCTCCATGTAACCCAGAGCCCTGTTGCATCTTGTTTATTGTGTTTTGTCTCCAAGTTATACACTTCAGATTTAGTAACCTCCTTCTAGAGATAACAATGTTTTAAATGACAATGTTTAACCAGTCATAATCACCTAACCAGCATTTAACATATTCTCTTTTACTTAAACAATGTATGTGATAGTATAGAAACTGGTGCTTGATTTAATAAATTCAAATGCATGTGAACATTTTGTTGTAGCAGAAGTAAATATTAGTTCTCTCCAGGTATTCTCTTACACATGAAACACACACACACACACACACACACACACACACACACACACACACTTCATTCAAATGTTGGCATCTGAAAAGAAAACCCGTCTTATCACACACACACTACCTTTGTGCTGGCTTCTGAAACTGCTGCCTTCCCGTAAGTCAAGCTGATGAATTTCCCAAAGTGAAATAATATCCAAAGTCAGTTAATGCTGGTCTTCTGCTTCCCGCTCGCACTACATGCTGGGCTTCTGCTTCCTGCTCGCACTACCGGAAGTGAGGTCATTGAGCTCAGTTCCGACAGGCTGATAGCCGCGCATGTGATGACGTCAGTGCCGCAAAATTTAAAACCAAAAGTCTGGTTTTGATTGAAATTTCTAACTGGACAATTTGTCAGATAACCGGACAGTCACGTCAAATAACCCTATGGATAAGCAACTCAAATGCTACAAAAATAAGCTTTTATTTTGGCAAAAAAGTGAAGTTCTGTCCTTTGCATTGACCGTGGATATGTTTTGTCCTGCAAAATCTCGCATTTCTACAAAAAATGTCCCACTTTGTGTATTTGAAAAAGTGGCAACCCTAATGCGTCTGGAGTGTTTGTCCCTGGCCTCTGCTGAAAACTGGCTTTGTTCAAAGTTGGACTTTCCCAGTAAACAAATGTTAAATAAATGACTCAATACAAAAACCTGCTTAACATCTATGAACTAAAAATAGTATGGGACAAAGTCTATACTCACACTGCATAGCCAAACTATGGAACTCTATCCCTGTTCAGTCAGAACTATATCAAGCCTCCAGGTTAAACTACCAATATAAAATTTTCAACAAAACCCAAATTAAAGGTCATGCTGCTAAACGCTAGGTGTCTAAACATGAAACTGCACTCATTGCAAGCATTCTTAACCCTGGAAAATGCTGACATCTGCACAGTCAGAGAAACCTGGTTCAAAGTTGCAGAGAGCACCCCATCCATACCTGGTTACTCGTCCTGTCATATATTCAGACACCAAACTGTGGGTAGTAAAGCCAAATGAGGTGGAGTTTCAATAAATATCAAAGACATACACACCTCCAGTCTGGTCAAACAGTATGATGCACAGGAGACACACAGGTGCAGTTAACCATTGACGAGACCTCTATACAAATCATAGCTAGCTACCGGCCCCCAAATCTGACTCAGGATGCCCAAACTGCCTATCTAGACCTCTTCTAATCTATCAAGATTCAGCCCTTTATCATGCTCCTGGGTGACTTGAACAACCCAAACATAGACTGGAAGAACTACTCATGCCAGAACACACATGCCCAGAAATTCCTTGATTTTGTCAATGCAAATGCTTTGGAACAGCTGGTCAGTACCTTCACAAGAGGAGATAATATCTTGGACTTGATATTAACCAACATGAGTAACCATTGCAGCATCCCTGCAGTATCATCTTCCCTTGTAAGATCCAACCATAGAGCAGTCACGTTTGAAGTCACCATCTCCCCTGGCCTCTCTCTAGCTAGGGTCAAACAAAAAAACTTCTCCAAAGCCTATTACAGCCTCCTGAGGGATGGTATAAACAGCTTAACAGCCTCCTCCCCCTCTCTATTATATGAACATTTATATACATGCATGGAATCAGAAATACCTGACAGGACTAAATCATCCTCCGCAAGGAAGAGTAAACCTGTCTGATGGATCTCTGCAATAAATAAACTCTACAACAAATGAAAAAAAATGCTGACCAGGACCAAGAAGGAGCAGGTGCCCAACTGGAAGCAATCTCTCCTTAGCCTAAGCAAGCAAATAAGAGCACTAGTGAAATCCAAAGCAAACTTCGACTCCAAACTGGCCACATCTACTAGAGACAATCATAAGGCCTTCTTCACATATGTCTGTAATCTCAAATTAGCACCCAGATCTGTTCAGAACTGGTGGTTAAGCCACCACATATATAAATGCCATAGATATAGTAAACTTGCTGGCTGACAGATTCAGTGAAAATTTCACCACTCTGTTCCCCCCATCAGTAAATCTGGACATTCCCAATACCTGCCCCCTTCCCTTTATATCTGGGGAACAGGTCATCACTATTCTCTCAAAGGCAAAAAATACAGCCTCCATGGGACCCAATAACATCCCAGGCTGCATCCTATATGAACTCATGCAGGAACTTGCAGCACCATTAGGTGCCCTATTCAACCAAATCCTGAGTACCGGCTTTGTCCCAGCTGAGTGGAGGACAGCCACTGTCATCCCTTTACACAAAGGTGGAGCATCCACTGATCCAGGAAATTATAGATCCATCAGCCTAACTAGCCTGATCTGTAAGGTCTGTAAGGTCACGGAATGGATTATCATGGACCTCATTAACAAGGACATTGGCAACCTCCAAACACTCTATCCCACACAGTTTGGCTTCATCAAGGGGAGATCATGTCTGTTAAATTTGGTCAAATGTTTTGAGACAGTCACCAAAGCCATGGATGAGGGGAAGATGGTGCACACTGCCTACCTTGACCTGGCCAAAGCCTTCAACACTATTCCCCACTTGGGCATAATAGATAAACTCTCTCAACTAGGCATCAATCTGTATGTTACCAGATGAGTAGCTAACTGGCTCACTGATAGAACCCACCTAGTCAAAATAGGGGAAGCCACCTCAAGCAGTAGACTCGTATTGAGTGGCATACCCTAGGGTTTGGCCTTGGGGCATCTGTTATTTGGGATATACTTTTCTGATGTGCAGGCCAAAACCAGTGGGGTATGGCTAACCAAGTTTGCAGATGACTGCAAGCTGGGCGGTGTCATCAATTTCCCTAGTGACATGGACATCCTTCAAGATGGTCTCACCCAAACAATTGACTGGTTCCAGAAACATGGCCTCAAGCTGAATACAAAAAAAATGCATCATCATCCCCTTTAGGGAGAGTGATATCCCCACAAATTATCACATTATTAACAACATCCTAAGCACACAGTCAGTTGTGAGGGATTTGGGCACCTAGATTGATAGCAACCTGACTTTTGACCACCATGTTGCTTCTATTGTATGGAAAGCTTTCAACGTGGCTCACCTCATAAGTAAGGGTATCTCATCCAGGGCCAAGGAGGCTGTAACATCCCTGTATTCTTCCCTTATAAGGCCCATTATTGAATACAACGCCCCATTTGGCATGCACCTCGGAAAGCACATGCAGCAGCTGGAAAAAACACAGAGGTTCCTCACCAGGAGAATCCAGGGCCTCAAAAATGTACCATACACAGATAGGCTAAAAGCCCTATCCCTCTACTCTGTTTCATACAGACTCCTCAGAGGTGACCTCTGTCTGGCATACAAGGCGATCTTGGACCCCGCCTTGATAGGACTGGTGCATATCCACAAGTCAAGGTCCACTCAAGTAACCTTCACACGTGGCCTCAACCTGGTCTGTGACATCAATAGGCCTTGTTGGTGGGACAGATTTGTGTCCCACAGACTCCCCCATCTGTGGAATAGACTCCCTCTTCACATCAAGCAGAATACCTCTTTACCCCTTTTTAAGCACAGCCTGGATAACTGGATGGGAAATAGAAAATATATCCCTGGGATTCCACCCGTGTCCCTGCTGGACAGGGGCACCGGGTACTGATTTGTGTATACATGGGTTAAACTCTTGGCTAGCCTTATAAGGACCTCAGGGGCAATAGCCTGGCAACTTCCTATGATCTATGTATTTAAGTCCTCTCTCAAATAATTTCTCACTAAGTCATGGCTACGCCTATGCAACTCACCTGTATGATCTATATCAAGAAATACTATGCATTCTTACTAACCTTTCCTCATACTATCTATCTATACCTTTTGAACACTTCCCTCTCCCCATTCTTAGGGGGAACTTGTATCATCTTTTTCGATTATTTGCTAACATAGTAGACTGTACTTCTAATGCTTTTGTATATACTGATTGTTATATTTAACTGTATTTTTTATCTTATCCTTATGTCACTGGTGTCTCCTCATGCTTTATTGTATACTATGTATTCCACTGTCAAATTGTATGTATACATGCTTTTTAATTACATCTGTACTATTTGATGTTATTTAACTCTGTGGAGCTTTTCTCCCTGGCCTCCACTGAAACTGGATATTTATCACCTAGTCGCATTTCCCTGGTAAACAAATGCCAATAAATAAACAATAAATAATGACATAGTTAAGGACTTGGAGGTACGTGATTAATAATGTACATGCAAACAATTTATTTATGTATTTATTATTTATTTTTGTTAACTTGGTCAGTGGGCTGGTCCAAGGACCCTTTTCAGCCACAACCTGGACCATTAGACGATACAAACAGGATTATGCTTATACTAGTTCACACAGCACAAAAGATTTGCAGCCTACTGCTGACCTGTAACAGGTTAGTTTAACAATTCTCTGATGCTGCATCATGTTAGAATTTGCAGAGGAATATCTGCAGGTGGTTGAGATTAGGTTCCCTGAGTGTCAAGTGCCCAGATCACAAGACTTCCAGAAAAAGAATGATAACTGTTTTTCATATGAAATCACAGACATCACAGATGGTGCAGTTTCTAATTGTGCTTCCTTTCTTTTGGGAGATTTTTCTATTCTTCATGTTTATGCGACAGTGGGGTTGATATATAACTATATATATATATATATATATATATATATATATATATATATATATATATATATATATATATATATATATCAAGGGCATAGCATGGGGGACACTGGTACACTGAGTGCTCCCCACACTAAAGGATGCATGTATTATTATCTTTGTTTAAACAAAATACAAGAATGAAATGAATGAAGCAGAGTGGACAAAAGTTAAAAACACTAACACTGAAGCAGACTTTGCACAGCATCTCTCTGAGGATTTAGTTTCTTTTACTGTGCATGCCTGCAGAATGTTGCTTACCACCAAAAGTTCATCACAGGGAACGCATATATGTATGCCCAAAATATGCACTCAAAGCTTTGCAGAATGATGTCCATTAAAGCTAAACAAAACACATTTTTCACTCTAAATTTTTGGTAGTGCGTTGTTAAATGCAAGCAGCAAAGGGATATTTATTGCTTTACTTTGTTTTAAGACAATGGTCAGTTGTTACACAACTTGTACTGCTCAGTCATTCACACTAGCAAGCAATAAAAGGAACAAAACTTGCAAAATAAGTTGTGATTTGGATCTCAACTGCAGCCTCAAACAATGGACTCTGTTTACACACATTTTCTTTATGTGATACGTTTCTGACTGTAGATAGAAACAGGAAGGTATACATTATTATTTTCACATTTCATTTTGAGCTAACAATTCATATGGACAACACAGGACAGAAAGTTCTTCCATACAAATACGCTAACACCCATCTTCCAAACTTGCAACTCTGGTATTTTTTATTAGATACCCAGTTTACCAGCAATCAGTCTTGTAGAAAGGTAACAACAAATGATGATGATTAAACTTACCCGACACATGGTATGGGGGTGGGGGTGGGGTTGAAGGGGACTTCCCCCAAGAAAAAAAAAAAGAAAAAAACTAACAGATTCAGTTTTCTCCTTTTTGGTATTTCAAGTATTTGTGTTTGGCGATGTGGTTCACTGGCATCTTGTCAACAAATAAATAAATAATTTAAATGAATGAAGAAATAAATCCCCATCTGCTACTCTATGCTATTTTTCACCAGTACTTCCAGCTAGTTTCTTGTGTACTATCAATTTGACAAGACTTATTCTGTTGTGAGCCCAAATTTTGACATTACAGGATCCTGTACTTAACTGGACAGTGCTTGGCTGATCTACGGTGTGTGATACATGAACAGAACTCCATCAGTGATATGAGGGTAATGATGTCTGCCGGACAGTTACACAAGTCGTATATGAATATATTTTAATACAGGGAGGTATATGCAGTACAGCATCATCAGTGTGCATAAATTGCAAGGTTTTATGTAAGAAGGTTTGTTACTATAAAGATTTGTTCAAATTCTAGGACATAGGAAGATGAGATAAATAGGGCAGTCCAAAGAAAGGAAGGAGGGGTCTAGGTGCAAGGAAGAACAGGAGATGAGATGGTAGAACAGGGTATAATTATGATAACTTTATATGAAGTTTTATACATTAGAGAGGAATGGCACAAATTCACATAGATATATCAGTACCCGTTTAGCCAGGGTGATTCAGGTGCAGAACCATTTATTTATTGAGTGTTGACTCAGCTGGCATTTAAAATCTTTTAGGTTGCAGAGTGATCTTAAGTGGAGTGGGATGGTATTCCAGCTATTAGCAGTGCAGTGGAAGACCAGGGAGTATCCTGCATTGTTGTTAGGTTTAATTATGGAGAGCAATTACTTGTCAGTGGAACACAGAAGTCTCCTAGTAGTTTAAAACTGAATGATGGAGTGACGAGATGGGAACATTTTCAGGGCTGTGTAGTAGCTTGAACTTGTAATTAATTGTGAGTACAACAGATAATTATTTAGTTCAAGAGAGTTGTTTTAGAGAGGCAGTGATGTAATCAATATTATTGGCTGGTTGCATTGGTCTAGTTTGTCTCATAGAGTGGACTTGAGATTAGTTAGGATAGGAGAGGCATATAATAGGGTGGGGAGTAGAAAATAAGTGGCTATGTTTTAGCAGAGTCAGTAAGGTAGTGTTTTACTCCATAGAGGCAGCCTAACTATTGGTGTGTCTTCTTTATGGCATGCTGAAGGTGCGGGTCAAATTCCAGATGATTGTGTATAATCACATCTAGTAGTCTGCTGTGAGACATGAGTTATATATTGGTCTTGTTGGATGACAGTACATTAAAGGTATTATATGGGATGAGAAAGACAGGTGGGATTGAACAATAGTAGTTTAGTTTTTTTTCTGGATTCATGAGGAGTTGTGAGTTGTAAAGTCAGGCCAAGCTTCTATGGAAGAGAGAGATTTCTTGGTGAATATTTGGAGCATGGGTCAAGGCCTGGGAGTACATATTAGAATGACGTTTGTGGTATATTGTACTATGGTGGCCTCTCTGGTTGCTGTGTTTAGGTCTTTGATAAGCAACTTAAACAGTAGTGGTCATAGAATGGAGCCTTTTGTGACTCAGAAGAATATAGGAATGAAAGAGCATAAATCATCTTGCCATTTCACTGCTTGTGACCTATTAGTGTAGTAAGTAAGAAACTAGTTAAGTGAGGAGGGCGCTAGCCCATTGGAAGAGAGTTTAGTTTGGACAATTTGATGATTGACTGTATAGAATGCTTTGGATAGAGTCAGAAATAGGGCTGAGGTTAGAAGACCTGAATTTTTGTTGTGATTTATTATACTTGCAAACATTAGAAGGATAGTAGTTGTACTATAATTGGATCAAAAAACATATTGTGAGGGAGAGATTTTGGATAAAGTTGAGAGAATGGTGCTCGGTCTACAGTTTGTGAGCTCATCTGATGAGCCATCTTTATGGAAGGGTATTATAAAGGATTTTTTCCATAAGGTGAGGACGTAATTTTCTTGGCTAGAGCAGGTTATTAGAATTGAGAAAGGATATGCAAGCCTATCTGCAGTGAGTTTGAGGTGTTAAGATGGAGGTTGGTCACGGGCAGTGGTTGTCTTTAGGGTGTGTAGGTATTTTTTAATCATGGATGTTGGCACTGGAACGAGTATGAAAGTCTGCTGTGGCTTCAGTGATTGGGATGGGTGGTTGGATTTGACTAGTTTTGTAGGAGTGAGGTTACTGTATTTATAAAATGTAAGTTACACTGTGAAGTGATGCTTTTGAAGTTATTGGTTGGGAGAGGGCTGGGTTGGGTAGATTTTCCAAGACTGAGAAATGTATTTTGATGATGAATTTTGGGAGTTGCTGTAATAAGCTTTTTAGTCCTGTTTTATTGATTTTGTTTGTTATAGTTCTTTAACTGTCTATATTGTTACAGGTATGTTTGAGACATGTTTGTAGCCATGACTTCCAGACTTTATTTCTAAGTTGCATGAGTTGCCTTCTTTTTTTTGGTTCTTAATGGTGCTTGTTCTGCCAGGATATTTAGAAATATTGTATTAAATATTGCATTAAATGTGTCTTCTGCTTCATCAATGGGAAGGATTTTAAGTGGAGCCCAGCTGATCTGGACAGGCTGGAAGTAAGAGCTTCTTTATTGCAGTTATGGAGGTTTCTGATTGTGTTATAGTGATGAACCCTGTGGGGCTGTTTGGGGTGTCTGATCATATAGCCTAGGTGTTGGTGGTGTAGTCTATTGGGTAGGATGCTACTTGTGGCAACATTGTTTGCAGTGGATGTTAGAATCCAGTCTAGGATGGATTCTTTAGATATGACCTTGTTAATTCTAGTTGGAGTTCAGACATTCAGATTCATACATAGAGTTAATAGACACCAGAAAAGTAACCAGGATGGACAATACACTGGGGCTGTGCATAAGAAAGAGACAACTGAAAATGTATTTTCTGTTACAACATACAGTTGCCTTAGTCCCAGAATAATAGATCGAGTTAGATATTTCTGGAAATATATAACATCTTTAAGGGATGCTTCAGAGTGGTTGAACCAAGAACTAGCATTTTCCTACCGAAAAGGAAAAAGTATGCAGAATTTTTTGGTAAGAGGTAAATTCAGTATTCCATCTCCCAATATACCATATAGTTTGACAAAGTGTGATACATTTGCATGTAGCACGTGCAAGGCTTGCAAATATGTAATAAAAACTTTTCCTAGAATAAATAATGTTTCTTTTAGAACTTGTGGCCATATTACTTGCAATACTGAAGGTATTATATATGCCTTGAGATGTCCTTGCAACAAATTTTATATTGGAGAAACTAAAAGGTGTTTTAAAACTAGAATTTTAGAGCATGTGAGGGATATTGCTGATAAAAAAGCAGAGAGCTCTATAGCTGAACATTTTAGTTTGTTTCATGATGGAGAAAGTAAAGAGCTACAAGACACTGTTCTGGAAAAATGCAAATATCTAGATTTGATGTTCCTTTTGTCAAGAAACAGTTCCTTTTCAAAGAATCCACTTACATTTTAAAATGTGACACCCTGTCTCCAAGAGGACTAAATGAAGAATGTAATTGGAGAGTACTTCTTTAATTGTATGACTGTTTAATTGATGTATTTGTAGTGTATATATGGGGTAAGTTTTTTTACTTTGTGTTACACTCCTTGAAGGCTTTGGCCGAGATGTCAGAGTTTCATTAAATTTGTTGGATATACTGCTGGTTGTTTCTTTTTTGCTACAAGGCAACTTTTTATTTTGTGCATCTGTTGGTTTATTTCTAAGTTGCATGAGTTGCTTTGTTTTTGTTTTTTTTTTTTTTTTTTGGTTCTTAATGGTGCTTGTTCTGCCAGGATATTTAGAAATATCGTATTAAATATTGTATTAAATTTTGTATTAAATGTGTCTTCTGCTTCATCAGTGGTAAGGCTTTTAAGTGGAGCCCAGCTGATCTAGACAGGCTGGAAGTAAGAGCTTCTTTATTGCAGTTACTGAGGTTTATGATTGTGTTATAATGATGAACCCTGCGGGGCTGTTTGGGGTGTCTGATCATGTAGCCTAGGTGTTGGTGGTGTAGTCTATTGGGTAGGATGCTACTTGTGGCAACATTGTTTGCAGTGGATATTAGAATCCAGTCTAGGATGGATTCTTTAGATATGACCTTGTTAATTCTAGCTGGAGTCTAGATCAATTAAGATAAATTATATAGCTGAATTGAATTTGTTAGGATTTCTGGTGCTACCTTTTGCCAGTGTATGTTAATGTCTCATAGCAAGATGGTTTCTAGTCTTATGTTGGCAAAGATCCAGGAGACCACAACAACCAAATCAGTTCCACAAGACTTATAAAAAGCAAGAAGGAGAGACATTCATCAGCCACTCATTTTTTTCCTCCCCTACCTGCCTGCTTCAGCACTCATCCCTGTGCATCCCTCAGCCAGGTACTGCTAACATATGTTGTGGTAATTTTTTTGCAATGTCTTGTTAACTGTTTTTCTAAGAAAATGGGAAAAGGTATATATCAGTGTATCTGAATACGAAATAGATTTTTTTATATGTTTAATTGGATTCACTTTATAATCTCGAAATACTGAAATCTTGAATTTCAGTATCTCAAGACTATAAAGCCAAACACTCACAATATCGAAACCCCAAAAGCACGAAATTCAAAATCACAACTTTTTAATACACCCTCCACCACACAAACAAACATGCATACACCTTCCTCCCCACACTACAACCAACCAACTAAACACACACAAACACAACAACAGAAATACACACACCTACCCTACATAAAAGCAGGGGGGCAAGCCACCCTACACCCCCCATGTGGGGGGCTGTGCCCCCCCACACCCCCACTATTTATGTATGCTAACTCCGAGGTCGCACTGAAAAGACAAAGACACTAAACCCACACTACATACTCTTTATTCCCCTTACACAAACACACACCACATGCGTACAAACACCACCAGTCTCAACACTTACACACTCACACTCTTACCTACCTACCCTAACCTACACCTAAAACTTCCCAACACACTCACATACACTCAAATCCCTATCCAAAACCCTTAAAAAAACATCACTTACCTGAATCTCCACATATATCCATACAACGGTAGGAAAACCATATCCCACAGCACACCGCACCTTACAAACACAGCAAATCCCACATACTGCACCACCACAACCACAAATTCAACACTTTAAATTTGATAAAGTGCAGTTTTTCTCAACTGCACTTTCGGCATTTTCGTCTTGAGATACTGAAATTCAAGATTTCAGTATTTCGAGATAGTAAAGTGCTTCCATTTAATTTTACTCAGATGCTCTGTGATGAAAACCCTAAACACTGGGTGTGGTTTCCCTATATAAAACACAAAACTTCACACAGCTATATAAATAATCTGTTTAACTAATCAAGCAAGTGGTTCTGAAATAGTAAACATTTTACCAATGACATATAAAAATGTCATCCACTTTACATACCTTAGAATAATGCTTTTATTCTTACAGGGAAAACAATCTTCAGGGCCACTTATTTCTGAATTCACAGTACTGTCAGTGTTGAATATTTTCTTTTACAGCCAGTGAAATAATTGCTCTAAAGATTTCCCTTTTCATATGCAGGCTGATAGCTGGTAGCCAGAACCTAGCATAAATGTTTGTCTTGTAAACTTTGTTTTAGGATATGTAAGGAGCTTTTCAACAACACTGTTGAAGTGTTTTTCAACTTAAAAAAATATATAGAAATGCTATAAATAAAGATTGCATTGAAATAATGCTGTTTCGCATCACATAAATAATGCTCTTTTTTTACTCTTGAATTTGACTTACCAGACATATGCTTTAAGGAAACTAAGCTTTGTGCTTGCTGCCAAACTGATCCATATGTATTACATTTTTTAATATGTATAGCTTCTTGAGTTTAATATAAGTGGGAATTGTGTGCTACAAATGTACCTTAAAGTGTAGAAGCATTATGCATAAATGTTTATGAGAGTGCATTAAGTAATTATGTTACATTATAGTATCGTAATGAAGTAATTAATATTAACAGATCAAATATTAACTATAATACAAAGCATGCTGTTTCCTAATCAGTTAGTGAGATTTCATTAAAGCACAGTAGATATAAGGAGTAAATAACCAGTGGATGAAAATGTAGATATATTCTATGTAATAAAGCTACATGCTGTCACATTGTAATACTTAATAGAAAAATAGACCACCCTGCTATCAAAGAATATACTTAGCCTTAAGGTAAACACTAGACTTGTTGGTTGCACTAGTCTGTAGGGACTGAATTCGGAAATGGTACAGCTCTGCAAGTGATTTGTCAGGAAATTCTTGCATGCTGCCTGCTTCCAAGTAATCTGCACCTAGCCAATCTGCATGGGTCTTGCTGACTGAGAGCTTTGACAGAAAGACATTCTCTAAAATGTAATCATTGAGAGGTTGCATTATAAAATAACAGAAAAAAATGACAGTATCCCTATAATCCCACCCAACACGGTTTCATAAAAAAAAACATATCTCTTTCTGTTTATATGTGTTCATCACTTTAGCTAACTGTAAACTATTATGTATTTCTGTGCCATATCTATTGCATCATTGTCTGCTTCCCATTGTTACTCTATAGGAAGGGGATACAGTCTGGCACTTAGTATAGACGACTAAAGCTCTGACTAGTTAGTCAGCTGCTTCCTGTTCCAGTGGTACAGCATTTGAATCTTTCCACCTTTATTTGCCTATTGTGTGATCATGAGCAAGTCACTTACCCAGACAGTGCTTTGGGGAAATGAAGGATTTGGGCTAGGGGCTCCTTTACTGGTCTACTGGACTACGTGCCGGGTAGCTACCTATAAAGCCACATCTAATCTGCAGCCTTAACAAACTAGAGTTGAAAGGAATTTAAGGAAAAGCTATTAATTTCTTACCAAAACTTTATATGACAGCACACTTGACACCCCATTTTAAATTAGATATTAACAAAAGGAAGCAATTTGAGCCATGATGGTGCAGCGGTAGCATTGTTGCCTCACAGCAAGAGGTTTTTCTGTTTGATTCTCGACTGGACCGCCTTCTGTGTGGAGTCTGCATGTCCTCCCCGCAATTCAGTGGCGTTTGAAAGACATGCATAGAATGGGCATGCCTTCGTTGAAGGTTGGGCATCGAGCTGGCACCTCGGCATCCGTAAAAAATCTACTGCCAAACATTAGCGGACCGGAGTTCCGCTGTGGTGACCCCTAACTAGGAAAAGCCAAAAGAAAAACAACCAAAAGGAAGTAATTTAAGAACCTTTTCTTGAAGAACATTTAAAACCGATGAACATTTACATTTCACTACTGAGAAAATGCTGAATGAGTAAAAGCACAGTGACTGACTTGTTTATTTATTTTGTTTATTTTTTGTTAACTTGGTTATCCTCTCTAGATCTATAACATATTATGGCCAGCAAACTAAGACCACATATGCAGAACAAGATAGAGCACAATTTTATTGTCCCAGTTAAGCCCTTTTGGCCTAAAACACAGGACTTCATCAGAACTGAGATATTTAATCAAAATACCATTTAAATAAAAATTACAAAAGATCACATGATCTAGAACAACCAACCCAAGCATACAATAAAAGTACATGCAGTTATTTAATACTGCACATGAACAAAAACATTAGCAAAAATCTATATAACATTCAAAATTGTATTGTAATATATAGAAATATATTCTAGATTAGCCACTAGCAGCTTCAAAATACTATTTAAAGAAATAGCTTTGTTTAAGACTGGGTTTCACTTGCATTTAGACTCATTTGCCAAAGCAGTTCTCTAGGATTCTGTACCACTTATTCAAACATTAAAAAATAATCCAACCCATCATGGTTTCATAAAAAAAAAATCATATCTCTTTCTGTTTATATGTGTTCATCACTTTAGCTAATTGTAAACTATTATGTATTTCTTGTCTCATATCTATTGCATCATTGTCTGCTTCACATTGTTACTCTATAGGAAGGGGATACAGTCTGGCACTTAGTATAGACGACTAAAGCTCTGACTAGTTAGCTGCTTCCTGTTCCAGTGGTACAGCATTTGAATCTTTCCACCTTTATTTGCCTGTTGTGTGATCATGAGCAAGTCACTTACCCCGACAGTCCTTTGAGGAAATGAAGAATTTGGGCTAGGGGCTCCTTTACTGGTCTACTGGACTACATGCCAGGTAGCTACTTATAAAACCACATCTGATCTGTAGCTGTAATAGGCTAGAGTTAAAGAGAATTTAAGGAAAAATTATCAATTTCTTACCAAAGCGTTATATGACAGGACACTTGACACCCCATTTTAAATTAAATATTACTAAAATGAAGTAATTTAAGAGCCTTTCCTTGAAGAACATTTAAAACCGACGAACATTTGCATTTTACTACTGAGAAAATGCTGAATGAGTGAATGCACAGCAATTTACTTGTTTATTTATTTTGTTTATTTTTTGTTAATTTGGTTAGCCTCTCTAGATCTATAACATATTATGGCCAGCAAACTAAGACTACATGTGCAGAACAAGATAGAGCACAATTTTATTGTCACAGTTAAGTCATTTTGGCTTAAAACATAGGACTTCATCAGAACTGGGATATTTAATCAAAATACCATTTAAATAACAAATACAAAAGATCACATAATCTAAAACAACCAATCCAAGAATACAATGAAAGTACATGCAATTATTTAATATTGTACATGAACAAAAACACTAGTAAAAATCTATATGATATTCAAAATTGTATTGTAATATATAAAAATATATTCTAGATTAGCCACTAGCAGCTTCAAAATACTATTTAAGTTCATAGGTTCATAGGTGTGGACTAGGCTAATGGCCCTGGAGCCTTTACAAGCCTAGCTTCCAAAAAATTGCCCAGGCACTGTGCCACCCGATGTTAGTTCACAGTGCCCATATCCAGTAGATTCCTGGAGTGAACTTTCTGTTACCCATCCATTCGTCAAGATTTCTCTTGAAGAGGGCCAGTGAGGTGCTCTGCTTGACATGAATGGGAAGCTTATCCAAGAGTATGGGCAGTCTTTGGGAGATGAACCTGTCCCTCCAGCATGTTTTGTTAATTGTGGTAATGACGTTGTGATCTCTGGAACGTGTGGCGCAGGGGGGGGGGGGGGATTGGGACTTCTTTAGGTGTAGCATTTCAAGTAGGGCTGAGTCGGACATGGCTCTGTAAGTCAAGCAGAGATCACCTCTAAGTAGACGATAAGAGACTGAGAATAGCTGAAGTTATTTTAGTCTGCCCATGTAGGACATGTGTTTAAAGCCTAGGATTGTTTTTGTGAGGTACTTTTGTGGCCTCTCCAGCTGTTGTAAGTGTCTGGTAAGGTACATGCCAAACAGGGTGTTATATTCAATGATTGGTCTAATGAGGGATGAGTAGAGAGGGATAGTGACCTCTTTCTTCCTGGATGTGAAACCTTTGGTTATAAGATGTGCCACGTAGAAGGACTTTCTGACCACAGTGGCAATGTGATGGTCAAAGGTGAGGTGGCTGTCGCTCTGGGTACCCAGATCTCTTATGGCCCCTTCAGTGTTCAGTGGACTCCCATCAATGTGGTAATTCATAGGAACTGAGTTTTTTCCAAAGGGGATGATAACTCATTTTTTGGCGTTAAGCTTCAGGCCATGGTTCCAACACCAGTCATTGGTCTCAGAGAGGCCCTTTTGTAGGATGTCTGCATCGCTTGGGGAATTGATAATGACTTCTAGCTTGCAGTCATCAGCGAACTTGGTCAGCCAAAGTCCTTCTGTGTTGGCCTGGACTTCTGAGAAGTAGACGCCAAACAGGAGAGGGCCCAGGACCGAGCCTTGTGGAACTTTACTCATGACTGATTGACAGTCTGACTTGGAATCCACAACTTTCACTCTGTGGGTCCTGTCTGTGAGCCAATTTGCAACCCACCTAGTGGTGTAAGGATTAATGCCTAGTTTGGTGAGTTTATCAATGATACCTGAGTGGGGAATGGTATCAAAGGCCTTGACCATGTCGAGGTAGGCTGTATGTACTGCCTTACCCTCATCCCACAGCCTTGGTGGCTGTCTCAAAGAAATCAACTAGGTTCAGCAGGCAGGGTCTCCCCTTGACAAAGCCAAACTGTGTGGGGTCAAGAGTTTGGAGATTGCCCATATCTTTGTTAAGCAGGTGCATGATGATGCGCTCCATAGCTTTGAATACTAAGCTTGTCAGGCTAATGGGGTGATAGTTCCCAGGGTTTGTAGTTGCTCCCCCTTTATGGAGCAGGATGACTGTAGCATTGTGCCATTCATTAGGGACACAGCCTGAGGTAAGGCTGTGATTGAACAGGGCACACAGATGTGGTGCCAGTTCATTTTGTAGCTCATGTAGAATGCAGCCAGGGATATTATCAGGTCCCATGGATGCTGTATTCTTGGCTTTGGAGAATGCAGCTTTTACATGTGCCACAGTAATGGTGGGTACCAAGCTTTTATTTGGTATTGTGATAGGGTCCTTGGGTTGGCTCAGTATAGGAGGTGCCTTTGTGCAATAACTCAGAGCAAATCTGGGTATTGCCTTTGAGGTTTTTGATATAGCTATAGAAGGCTTTGTGGTTGTTTTTGGTGTCAGCTGCAATTCTGCCTTCATAGCTGGCTTTAGAGGATTTGATGAAGGATCTCATCTTTTTGTTGAGACTGATAAGGGAGGTTTTCCAGTCTTGTGACTTCATTTTTTTCCTGCAACAGAGCTTCTTCCTTCTGTTGTAGAGTTTACTGATGGCTGTGGACCACCAGAATGGCTTCCTGTTTTTGGAGGAGAGCATCTTAGTTCTATTTGGTATGGCAAGATCCATGCATTTGTGTAAATGCTTGTACAGTCCATTGGTGTATGATTCAGCAGTCATGCAGCTATTTTCCATTGGCATGGGTGCCGAGAAGTTAGCCACCTCTGCTTTTAGGAGCCCATAGTTGGATTTAGAGAAGTTTTTCAGGGTGGTCACCTTAGTGGGGGGTGTAGGTGAGATGGAGATTTCCATGGTGATCAGTTTGTGGTCAGATTTAACCAGGGATAGGTGTGGCGCAATGGTCTCCCATGTTGGTGATAACCAGATCGAGGATGTTTCTACCTCTAGTGGGGGGTCAGAATGAGCTGATCCAGGGCATTGGAACTGATAAATTCCAGAAAGCGTTGGGCCTGTACATTGGTACATGAATCATTTTCTCAGTCGATGGAAGGTTAGTTGAAGTCACCCAGTATGAGAGTATTGGGGTGGACCTTGATAGATTCTAGGGTGCTTAGGAAGTTGGCATGTGAGTCTAGTGACATGTTTGGGTTTCTGTGGCAGGCTATGACTTGTATCATTGTCTTACCCAGTGTTAGTTGTACCTGATGCATCTTGGATGCATTATGCTGGGCTACCAGTCTAGAGGTGTGTGTATCCTTTAAGAATATGGAGACACCACTGCCTTTGGAACTTCCGGCAACATTCTGGGGCCGAAAGGTATGGAATAAGTTGTAGCCTGGGAGTGCAGAGGTGCTTTTCTGCCTCTTTAAACCAGGTCTCCATTACAGCACAGATTTCGACATTCTCCATTTTGACAAGAGCTTTGAGCGAGTGCATCTTGAGATTTAGACTTCTAGCACTGAGCAGCATGACCCTCAGATTACATTTGTTTGTAGCTGTTATGGTGGAATTTTAGTCTTTGGAACACTGCCTAAAAAAGGCACTATAGGGGTGACAAGAGCCTTAGCCAGTAGCCGGAATCCCAGAGGTGACAGATGCAGTTACAACAGTAGCAAAAACACTTTAAATGCAGTACAAGCTAGCACACTTGAGTGTGTAGCAATATTAAGGCAATTACTTTAAATAAATGCAGATAAATTAAAAAAAACGACAAAAAACAAGTGCAGAGAGCAGTAAATTATGAAAAAATCAAAATGGAGGCAGTGGCACTTAGAATATCTCTTTTCTCCCTCTTGTTGCTCTTGTAGTCTGCAGGATGCCAAAAATGGATCCGTGGCGCTTAAACAAGTGCAAACTCACATAAACAAGGGCTTTTAAACTTTGTTTAGACTTATTTTAGGGACTGGATTATGCTATAATTATTATAATTATTTTATTTTATTTATTTATTTTTTATTTTACATTTGTTAACTGGGAAAGTCAGACACGACACATATCCATTTTCAGCAGAGGCCCGGGGAGGAAAGCTCCAATAGCATGTCGTAAAGAAATTACACAAGAATATCATACAGAGATGTAGGTTCCATAGAAACATAAGTTATGTATAGATTAACAATTCCTTTAGTAAAGTCAGCATACAGCATTCTAGTAGTAGGGTTTATATAGAATATAAAATATAAATACAAGAAAAACATTTTTTTTTTTTGTCTTTCTAAATTATGAGTACTCTCAATATTTTGTTACTGAAATAACCAGTGATTATTAAGCTTTACAGTGAAAGGAATTTGGGGACCTTTAGTAGAATCCTTGAACATGGTATTGCTGCAAATTAACCTGGGGAGTTTGAGAAGTGGGTTCTCAGGAGTTTCTTAAATTGAATAGTGGAGGTTGTGGAGGTTATTTGGCTAGGTAGTGAGTTCCAGATTTTGGCAATAGTGCAGGCAAAGAGAGATTTGCCAGCATCATTTTTGTGTCTGATAATGCTTATTAGGTTCTGAGAACTAAATTTTAAGGCTCTGGTAGGGATGTAGGTGTTAATTATATTTTGAAGTGCAGGGTTTTTTTCTGGAAGGTAGAAGAGATTATGCGCTATTGTGAGTTGATTAAACAGAAGTAGTTGAGGTAGCTTGAGCCAACTGAGTTGGTTAAGGGTGAGACAGTGGTGGGATTTGTATGAGGTTTCAGTAGCGAACTTGGCTATTTTGTTATAACAAGATTCCATTTTGTTCAGATCACTCAGGCGGAGATTAGTAAGGATGGGAGAGGCATAGAGAAGGATGGATAACAGATGAGTTCTGTCAATAGTAGCTTTGGTTTGTTTAGTTATAAAGTGTTTGCTCCTATAGAGAAGTCCTAGTTTTTTATTAACTATCTTAATGGTTTGTGATATATGGATGTCAAATTTGAGGTTATTGTCTATTTCTACACCTAAGAGTTTAGTGTGTGCAGTTGAAGTGATTTGAATGTTATCTTTGGAGTGAATGATGAAAGTGTTGTTGAGGGGGAGCATAATCTGAGCCGAAAATAATTAATTTTGTTTTTTTGGGGTTAAGAATAAGTTTGATGTTTGTGAACCATGTTTTGGCTAGAGTAAAAGTGTTTTGGGTGAGGATTTGCAGTTCCTTTAAGGTGGAGGCGGCACTTATAAGGGTGGTGTCATCTGCGTATTGTACTACTGATGCTGTGAGTGAGGAGGAATTGATTTAGTTGGTGAATAGTGAAAATAGTGGGCCAAGGATGGATCTTTGAGGGACACCTATGGATACTGGTAGCAAGGGAGACAGCTGGTCATGCCATAGGACTGCTTGCTGTCGACCAGATAAGTAGCTAGTAAACCATGATATAGTGGAAGGGCTGAGGCTTAGGGTAGATAAAGTTTGGAGAAAAATGTTATGGTCTACCATGTCAAAGGCTTTAGATACGTCTAAGAAAATGGAAGATACAAAGAGTCCCTTGTTTCTATTGTGGTTAACTATATCTGTAAATGATAGTAATGTGTGGTGGTGCTGTGGGATGGTCTAAAGCCATGCTGAGTTTTGGAGATTAAGTTGTTTTGTAAGAGGTACTGAAGTAGTTGGGAATGTACAACTCTCTCTAATATCTTGGCTACAGGTGAGAGTATTGTGATTGGGAAGTAGTTGGTGAGTTCTAAGGAGTTGCCCCTTTGTGCAGTGGAATAATGTGTGATGTTTTTCACAGGGTGGGGACTTTGAATTCTGCAAGTAACCTGTTGATGAGGATGGACACGGGATAGGCTATGGCGTCTGCTGCTATCTGAAGGAATTCGGCTGGTAGGGTGTCAGCAGCTAGTGTGGTTGGTTTGAGTTTCTTAAGGAGCTTTGAAATAATTTTAGTGGGTACAGGGTATAGGGAAACGTTGGTGGTATTGTTCTGAGTAGTAGGGTGGGTTTTGCTACCATCTGGTATAGGGCTGCTAGTGGTATTGAGGGCATTGGTAAGGGTTTGGACTGTTTCGGTAAAGAACTTGTTAAATTGTGTGGGAATGTTGTCATGGTTGTTTGGTAGTACTGGGGTTGGGGTGGTGGTTTTACCTGGGTAGATTATGCCATTTATTGTAGCCCAAAATTTCTTAGGGTTGTTAGCATATTTTTCTGCATGTTTTTGTAGTAGATATATCTGAGAAGTCCTTAAATTAGGCATAGCTGCTAAGAGATCACCTCAGCTGCACTTTTGCACATTAAACAGTCCCCAAACCACCAAATTTACAATAGTCTCATACTATTTAGAGACCCCTGCTAGTATAGACCCTTTATAGAGCACCCTATTAGTATAGACCCCATTTAAAGGACCCAGTTATACCACACCCCTCCATTTTCTTTCCCCATTGTGAAAACAGGATTTAAGCTAGCATTACTGATGGTCAGTTCCCCTCCATTTCTCCTACCAGCCTGATTGACATGGGTATCCTGAGGCAGTATGGCAACTGCCTCATGTACACTGACAACCCTCTACTCCTAAATCACCCAAGTACAATTTGTGAAATATACATCTACACTAAGAATTTGGAATCCTTGCGCTGTCGGACACAGAACAGTGACACTGAAACAGGTTGTCAGCTCACATACTACACCTCCTATGCAAACCATTCACTCAGCACATAAACCATCATACATGGAGGTACTCACCAGAAACCTACCTAAACACCAGAGACCTTCCAAACACAAGCATACTACACCTAATGCAGCACCTACAGCACTCAATACACATAAAAACACAAGCACCAGTGTCTCACCCAATAACCACCTAAGGCAAAGCATGTCTAAACCACTTTTTAGTCATAGCTGACTCCATTGTGAAATACACAGATGTCCCACTCACCAGGCTGGACAAGGAGAAGATTATGGTCAGCTGTCTATCAGGTGCCAGGACCCATCAGATCACACATGCACTCAAGTCTCTCAACAACAAGTACCATTATGACTCTGTCATAGTTCATGTTGGTGTGATTGACTTGAGATGTACCTGACTGGACTATATGAAGAGAGACACAATTGAGCTTTATGAATATGTGTGCCAGTCAGGTATGTCCCTAACCTTGAGTTGCATTCTACGCTCACCTAGGATGATACCACAATATAAACAAAAATGACTGACTTCAACAATTGGCTTAGTTTCTGGTGTCATTCTAAGGGGATCCAGTTCCTGTCAGCCTGGGATGACATGGTTGACAGGCCACACTGTTTTGCCAGAGATGGTCTTCACCTGTCACTTCTAGGCTTTCAGTTACTGGCTAAGGCACTTGCCTCTGTCATAGTGCCTTTTTTAGGCAAGGTCTCAAGAACAAAATGTCCGACATGAAAATATCACTCACAAATAAATTAAAGGTTACGTTGCTAAATGCTAGGGTTTAAATCAGAAACTGCACTCTCTAGAAGAACTCCTTTCCTTGGAAGATGTTGACATCTGTGCAGTCAGAGAAACTTGATTCAGGGCCATAGTGAGTACCCCAGTCTTGCAAGACCATGATGCCTTCTACACTTTCAGACCGCAAAATGAACATGTCAGAGCCAAAGGAGGATGAGTATCTATCTTCATCAAAGATAAATATACATCTAGACTGGTTAGACAGGAAAACTTCATGGAGTTACTTGAAGTTCAGCTAACTGTGGGTAAGACTCCCCCCTTCAAATCATCATTAGCAATAGGCCGCCTTCAATGAACCAAGATACCCACGCTGTTTATTTGGACCAACTTGAGTTAATCAAATTACAACCAAACACTGTAGTCATGGGCGATTTTAACTATTCCTCCATTGACTGAGAAATGTATATGAGCACCAACATGCTCGCACAAAGGTTCCTGGACTTTGTTAACACTAATGCCTGGAACAAATAGTATGCAACCCCACAAGACGCTCAAATATTCTCGACCTGGTCACACCAACACGGGTGATCATTGCACCACCACAAGTATAGGACCCTCACTAGTTAAATCTGATCACAAAAGAGTCACATTTGAAGTAGCTATAACACCTGAACCCCTATTAGGTGAAATCAGGCTAAAAAATTTCACCAAAGCTAATCATACCCTCCTAAGGGATGGCATAAAGAATTTTCAAGATCCTGTTCCCACAGATGGCATTGACAACTATACTAAGGTATAAACAAATGCCCTGTACAAACACTTATACAAATGTACTGACACAACTGTACCTGATAGGATCAAAACAAGATCCTCAAGAAAGAAAACAAGCTGCTGTGGTGGACATCTAGCAATAATAAGTTATACAACAAGAGGAAGAAGTTGCTGTCAAAGAATAAAAAAAGAGAGGTTCCAACACTGGAAGAACACCTTCCTCTGCTTGAACAAACAAATAAGACAACTTGTAAAATCCTCTAAGGGCAACTTTGAAAAAAGAATTAACAACCATAGCTAAGGATAACCACAAGGAATTCTTCATCTATATCCGTAACCTAAAAGGTAGGACTCAGACATGTACTGAACTAGCTGTGGCTGGCATCACACACACTGATCCTGTGAAAATAGTTAACCTATTGTCTGACAGGTTTGGAGAAAATTTCACCCACCTGTCCCCTCCAAACATTCCACAAAACATTCCCTCTACATCTCCCCTACCTTGTATCTCCAAAGAGGAAGTCATTAACTCTCCAAGGCCAAAAATACAGCCTCTATGGGACTGGATGGCATCCCAGATTGCATTTTAAATGGTCTAAAACATGAGTTAGCAACTCCATTAGGTACTCTCTTCATCCATAGCCTGAGTACTGTTTTTCCCTGCTGAATGGAAAACAGCAACCATCATCCCCCTTCATAAAGAGGGTACAGCAACAGACCCTGGGAACTACAGACCCATAAGCTTAATCAACCTTATCTGTAAGGCCATGGAACAAATCATCATGGATTTTAAAAATAAGGATATAGGTGATCTCCACACCCTTGATCTGACACAGTATGGCTTTGTAAATAGACAGGTCATGCCTGTTAAACTTGGCGGACTTCTTTGAAAACATCACCAGAGCCATAGATGAAGGGAAATCTGTGCATACAGCCTACCTTGACTTAGTCAAGGCCTTTGGCACAATCTCACATTTGGGCATCATTGATAAACTTTCCCAGATGGATATCAACCCTTTTGTCATCAGGCGGATTGCTAACTGGCTCACCGACAGATCAGACCAACAGAATGGGGGGTTGGAAGGGTGGCCTAATGGTTAAGGTGTTTGCCTTGCAAGCACAAGGTGCAGGGTTTGAGTCTCACAAGGGATAATTGGCTAGGCTTAAAATAGCTCACAAGGACGATTAGCTTAGTACTAATCTATGAACCTATGAACCTATAAACATAGTCAAAGTTGGAGACTTTACCTCAACCAGCAGACCAGTCACTAATGAGGTTCCACAGGGGTCAGTACTGGGCCCCCTACTGTTTGGAATATACATCTCAGAAGTTCAGGCCAAAACAGGGGGGCCGTGGCTGACTAAGTTTGCTGATGACTGATAATTAGGTGCAGTCACTGAAGCCCCAAACAATGTCAATTGGTAATTCAAGAGGGACTTACACAAACCAATGATTGGTGCCAAAACTATGGACTCAAACTCCATGCAAAAAAAATGCACTATCATTCCCTTCAGTAAAAATGATATCCCTGCAGTAACAACTCAGTAGTGAGAGACTTAGGAATGCAAGTTGATGTACCCTAAACTTTGACCACCATGTGTCTACTGTGGTAAGGAAGGCATTCTAAGCTACACACCTCATTAGCAAAGGGATTTCCTCAAGAGTGAAGCAGGTCATGACACCCTTGTATTGACCCTCATCAAGCCAATAATTGAGTACAATGCTCCCCTTTGGTATGTACTTTACCAAGCACCTGCAGCAACTTGAGAGACCTCAGAGATTTCTAACCAAGAAAATTCAGGGTCTCCAGCACATGTCATACATTGACAGACTGAAGTCACTGTACCCCGTAGCATACAGACTACTTAGTTCATAGGTAAGTACTAGGCTAGCTGCCCTTGCAAGCCATTTTAAACCTAGCCAATTTACCTCAGAGGTGAGAATCAAACCCTGTACCCTGTGTCTGTGAGGTAAACCCCTTAACCATTATGCCAACCTCAACTCTACTTAGAGGAGACTTGTGCCTGGCCTACGAAGCAATCTTGGATCCAAACCTAATGGAAATGCTGCACATCTGCAATACAAATGGGACAAGGATCACCCGATCAGGGACCTTAACCTGGCCTGTGACATAAATAGGGCCTGCTGGAGAGACAGATATGTCTCTCAGAGGTTGCTACCCCTCTGGAATATGCTACGTCCCATTGTTTGTCATAGGGGGTGGGTCACAGAGCATGCCTCCATCTGGATAGAATCTCAACTCAAGGGTAGCTTAAGCAAAATATCTAGAGTTTTGAAAGATACAGCAAATTTTTTGCAGACCCTACACTCTTATCTCAGTTCAATGACTGATAACAGCAGATGTTTATTTGTAACACTGGGTATAAACAGCTTATTCATGGTTATTTCTAAAGACTATGGGTTAATGGCCATAGAAAGAATTTTAAGTAACGATACTGGTTTAACACCTATCCAAGTGAACAGGATCCTAGTATTGTTGAACTGTGTTTTAAGCAACAACATCTTTATGTTTGCCGATGGTATATATCGCCAAAATAGAAGGGGTAGCCATGGGCACCCCCTGTGCAAACTCATATGCTAACCTTGTGTTGGCATACTGGGAGAATCAGGTTATATTTGATAACAATATGTTTAGATGGCAGCAACAACTGAAGTATTATACATGTCTTGTTGATGACATGTTTTTATTATGGGAGGGTACTAGTGATGAGTTATATGACTTTATAGCCTACTGGGCACCTCCTGTGGGAACTCATATGCTAACCTTGTGTTGGCATACTGGATGAATCCGGTTATATTTGATAACAATATGTTTAGATGGCAGCAACAACTGAAGTATTATACATGTCTTGTTGATGATGTGTTTTTATTATGGGAGGGTACTAGTGATGGGTTATATGACTTTATAGCCTACTGGGCACCTCCTGTGTGAACTCATATGCTAACCTTGTGTTGGCATACTGGGAGAATCAGGTTATATTTGATAACAATATATTTAGATGGCAACAACAACTGAAGTATTATACATGTCTTGTTGATGACGTGTTTTTATTATGGGAGGGTACTAGTGATGAGTTATATGACTTTATAGCCTATGTGGAGACAACAACAAATTTTTTAAGATTTAAGGTGACCTATTCTGATAGCAGTATAGATTTTCTAGATGTTCGTTTAACTAGAAATGATCATGATGTAATTGAAGCCATGACATATAGGAAGGATTGTTGGCGTAATACGCTCCTACACTATGATAGCATGCATCCTACCCATGTGTTTGATAATATAACCAAGGGGCAGTTTTACAGAACATCTAGGCTATGTACAAATGAAATGTGTTTTAAACAGAAGTCACTAGAGTTAAAGCATACTTTTCATGAGAGAGGATGTAAGGGTGACAAAATAAATTTAGCCTATCACGAATATACTAACAAAAGACGAACTAAGGCTAAACCTTGGTTTTCTGGTGATACAGCTGATTACCAGAATAATACAGGGACTCAGAAACAACCCTTAGGAGTAACTTTGAAGTATAGTAACAACATAGGAGGTATTTGTAATATCATCAGGAAAAATGGAGTATATTACACACAGATGATAGATTAAAAGAAATTATAACTCATAAACCACTGTTTTAAACTAAACAAAAACTTAAAAGATCTGTTATGTAATGAGAGATCGAGCAGATGTACCAATAATATTACATGTTAGGGAACTTTTCCACTGAAACATTGCAAAGCTTGTAAATATATTAGGAAGAATAATTTATTTATTCATCCTGTTACCAGTAAACATATTCATTGGCATCATATGCAGATTGTCATGCAACAGATGGTGTCTGTTTAGCTCAGTGCAAGGACTGCTATTCGTTCTATGTGGGTAAAACCAATTGTAAATTAAAAAATAGAATATTGCAACATTTATTAGCAATATGTACATCTAATACCCACAATGCTTTATATCATCATGTAAGTGAACATACCGGGCATACCTTTGATTTTATGGTGTTACAGATTGTTAAGTTATCCAGGAGAGGGGGTGATATAGGCAATTTGACAGAATACTACGAAAGTAAATGGAAAGTAAATGGATTGTAGAGATGTGTGCACACAGACTACCTGGGATGAATGGGGTCATTCCCATTAAACCCGCCCTCAAGATGAGGAGGGCTCAATATTGACTGCGATTGGCTACTTTGTGTTTTAAATGTGATTCAGTTTATTTGTGAATTGTCTGATGAAGGGTATTTCACCCAAAAGCGCTTACATTGAGTGTCTTAATAAATAACTGATATTTTACGGGTCTATATTAAATCAGCGAATGCTTAAAAAAGCGAACGCTGATTTATCGACCCCATGTAAGCTAAAGCTTACAATCCCGAACACTCAAAACAGCGATTATTTTCCCAGGGAAAAAATACATACATAAAGTGGGGGGGGGGGTTTCACCCCCCCACCCCCCTACTTAAATATACCAACTTCGAGATTGCACTACAGTGACGAAAATGGCAAAGTAATGGAGGCGGCCAAGCGATTTCTTTCCCAGGGAAAGAAATCACTTATATGCCATTTCGCTATCTTGCTGTTTTGTGCTGTCAAGTTTGATCAAGACGCATTTGAAGGATTGTGTCTTCGATTATACAATAGGAACCCTATTTTACAGCGTGGTGGTTCGAATTTTGTTATTATTTTCTTCACCTCTCTGGAATAGGCTACCAGGTTGCATGAAACAAAGCCCCTCTATGACCCTCTTTAAGTGTAGCCTGGATCACTGGATGGGAAACCGTAAATTCCTGCCAGGGATTTCACCTATGCGTCTATGACCCTCCTAGATATGGACAGTAATTGCTAACTAAGGTCTCAAGTTTAGGCAAGATCCTTTATATTGGGTTTCTCTAGTATTATATTCGGTACACACAACTAGGCTTATAAAGACCTTCGGGTTAATAGCCCAGTAACCACCTATGAACCTATTATCACCGATGAAGAAGAGTAAAGAGAAGAGAAAGAAAAAAAAAACATTATATTTTTAACATAACCCACAAAGGTGGAGCCACAACAGACCCCGGGAACTATCGTCCTATAAGCCTGACTAGCTTGGTTTGCAAGGCTATGGAGCACATCATCATGGAACTCATTAACAGAGACATTAGGAACCTCCAAACACTGGACCCCACCCAGTTCGGCTTTGTTAAGGGCAGATCATGCCTCCTAAACCTGGTGGACTTCTTTGAGACAGTTACCAAGGCTATAGAAGAGGGAAAGGTGATACACACAGCCTACCTAGACCTCGCAAAGGCCTTCAACACCATCCCCCATTCTGGTATTATAGACAAGCTCACCAGCCTGAACATAAACCCCTATGTCACAAGATGGGTTGCCAGCTGGCTCACGGACAGAACCCACATGGTGAGAGTTGCGGGAGCTAGGTCCGACTCTAAACTGGTTACAAGTGGTGTTCCCCAAGGCTCAGTCCTAGGACCCCTCCTGTTTGGCATATACTTCTCAGAGGTACAGGCAAGCACAGGAGGACTATGGCTGACCAAGTTCGCAGACGACTGCAAACTAGGGGCTATAATTGACTCTCCGGCTGACACAGACATCCTCCAAAAGGGTCTCACTGAGACGGATACCTGGTGTTAAAATCATGGCTTCAAGCTAAATGCCAAAAAGTGCATAGTCATCCCCTTTGGAAAAAACAAAGTACCCACAAACTACCACATGGGTGGTAGTCCCCTAAATACAGAAGACGTAATAGGGGATCTGGGGACCCAAGTAGATAGTAATCTCTCCTTTGATAATCACATTGCCAAAGTGGTTAGAAAATCCTTCTATGTGGCCCACCTAATCACAAAAGGGTTGGCATCCAGATCAAAAGAGGTCATTGTGCCCCTCTACTCATCACTCATCACTCATCACTCATCAGACGCATCACAGAGTACAACGTTCCATTTGGGATGTACCTTAAAAGACACCTGCAACATCTGGAAAGACCACAGAAGTACCTCACCAAGAGGATCACTGGCCTCAAACAGATGCCCTATGCAGCTCGACTGAAGAAACTCCAGCTGTACTCGGTTGCATACTGCCTACTCAGAGGTGATCTCTGCCTGACATACAAGGCCATGTCCATCCCAGAATTGATGGACATGCTCCACCTGAAGAAAACCATATCGTCTCAAGCCACACACTCTAGGATTCTAAACCTCACCACAACAATAAATAGGACATGCTTGGGGGATAGATTCCTGTCCCAGAGACTTCCCATGCTTTGCAACAAGATTTCAATCTACATTAGGCAGAGCTCCTCACTAACACTCTTCAAGAGAAACCTTGATGAGTGGATGGGAAACAGAAAGTTTACTCCGGGGGATCACTTCAGTGGCTCTGCTTGACAGAGGCACAGGGAACTAATCTAAGGGGGTGGCGAAAGCCGACACATTCTGTCTAGGCTTATAAATGCCTTTGGGCAGCTAGCCTAGTACCTACCTATGAACCTATGAACTTAGCTTGGCATTACCCAATGGCAGCTCGTGATATCAGACTGCAGCTCCTCCCAGCTGTGAATCATAATGGTACAATCCAACCATCCAATAACTTCTTACATAGAAAGTGAATCTGGACTGCTGCCTTACCAGTCCAGAAGCAGACTGCTAATGTCCCAGAAGCACCGCATAGACTGGAAGGGGATCGGACTGCAAGGTCAGCAGTCTTGGAATGTTTGCAAACAGGAAACCAGAAGTGTGCATTCCGGCGTGAACGTAGACAAGCTGAAGCAGCTTTGGAGTTTATTTTGCAGAGCTAGCTTTGAGTTACGGAATAACACATTTGGATTTTATTATCAATGCAGAATGAAGCGAACAGCTGAGCCTTTGGATTATCAAGTGCTGGTGCGAACGCATCTTTGGAGTTTATTTGCAGAGCAGCTTTGGAATGCAGATGAGCTGAAGCAGCTTTGGAGTTTAAGCTTTGAATAAATGAAGTGAACACCTTTGGATTACCAATGCAGGTACTGGTGTGTGTGTGTGTGTGTGTGTGTGTGTGTGTGTGTGTGTGTGTGTGTGTGTGTGTGTGTGTGTTTGTGTGTTTGTGTGTGTGTAATGCCCCAGGTGATTATACTGGTGGCTATAGTGAGAACTCAGGATACCTGCTGGTGGTGGTTAGAGAATACCTCGGGCTTGAACCCTGTACCCTGGGTGCAGGTAACAAGAGCCTGAATTCCCTACCCACCGCCATTTCTGAAACTTTTGCAGATTTTTGCCTCATATTTTGTTCTGTTTGTTCATAAAATCTGTGGTTTCTGAATTTGTAATTACTTAAATAGTTGATGGTGCAGTGGTAGCATTGTTGTCTCACAGCTAGAGGTTCTCTGGTTTGATTTTTGGCTGGGGTGCCATCTCTGTGGAGTCTGCATGTCTTTCCTGTGTTTGTGTGTGGGTTTGGTCTGGTGTCCTCCCATGTTACAAAGACATGTGTCTGCAGTATTTCTCCCTGGGCCTCTGCTGAAAATTGGCTTTTATTCTAAGTCAGACTTTCCTGGTTAACAAATGTTAAATAAATAAAATTGACAGGCATTTGAATTTCAGACTTCATATTCTTCAGAAAGTACATAGTAAAACAAAACCTTTTATTCTATCAATTTTCTAAGTTTATAAGATGAATATTTGAAATGTATCCCTATTTTTGGGACTGTATTCCCCCATTATTGGCTTCATCCAGGTTTTTTGTGCTAAAGTTGAGAGCTATGGTGAGAACTGAATTCAGTGAATATGTTTGAGGGCTGTATTCCCCCATTACTGGCTTTGTCCCTGTGTTTTGTGATAAGAGGTCGACAGCTATGGTGAGAACTGAATTCACTAAATGATAGTCATTTAAGTTTCAGTCTTCCTCTCTTTCATAAAACAGCTGATTTAGCATAGTGGCATGTTGCTGTGACTGTTTTGGACAGGGTCCTGGGTTCAAGACTTGACAGTGAAATGTATGGTGGTAGCACAGCATTTTATATTAGCAACTTTCCAAGATTATACAAGCAGTGTTTAAAATGTGTCCCTGTTTTTTGGGCTTTTGTTCCCTCCCCCAATAAATTTTGGCTTTTTCCAGATTTCTTGTGCTGCGAAGTTGGAGATACAGTTGAGTGTCGAGTAGATTTTACAAGGAGCTGAGAGCTGCAGGGGAAGAGAAGTTTAGTGCTGCTTATGCTAAGTCTGCTAGCATTATTAATAGCACAACAGGTAGTGTACTTACTTTTGATGCAGAAGGCTGTGGGTTCTACTCCTACAGAAGGTGGATGCTGCCGTACTGAGAATGTCCTCTTTGGCGAAGATGCAGGCAGTTTATTTGTAGATGAAACAATGAAATATAAAGTTGTTTGCTAGCAGCAACCTCTTCATTAGTTACAGATCTCTTTAATGTGGAATTATTTAGATGACTTTTACTTCTGCAGAGATTGTGGTTATTTATTGATTCTGGTGGACTGTAGAAGTTTGAGTAGACTTTTATGATGGAAATCTTCTCAATTGGGCAGTTTTGTCATTATTGATGCATGCATTTTGTTTCATTGTTTACTGGAAAAATGTTCAAAACAATAAATTTAAAACACCCTCTAACAACTGTACTGTATTATACAGTACAGTTGTTAGAGGGTGTTTTAACAACTGTACTGTATTATACAAGGAATATAATTTAATACAATCAGGAAGGTGTATCACACAACACATGTATGTCTTGTGTACAAGGGGCCTATCATTTGAAAATAGCCCAAAGTTAATCTTTATACAAGCCAAATGTATTTTCTTTGAATGTGGATTTCAATGCTGCTTCAATGAATGTGAGTATCAAGGGCAGAGAAGTTTTAATGCTAAGTCTATTTTCATTGTGAGACTGAATTGCATTGTTTAGCAGATGTCTTAGTGTTTGTGCTGTAAAATAAAAAATAAAACTTTCAAATGAAATCCAAATCATCGTAGAAGTAAAGCAGTATGCACATTACAGTGTTTATGGTAAATGGGGTGAAATAGCCAAGTAATGGGACATTGGAATGGCTGCAGGGGGGGAGGCTCCATCCGACCATGATTTTTGTGAGGGGAAAGGCGGCAAACTCAGACAGCCCCGGCTGAACTATACCTCTCAATTGTCCAGATTTTCACAGAATCAATAGATTTTTGCTTCTTATTTTTGGTTTGTTCCTCATAAAATTTGTGGTTTTCTGGCAAATCATTTAGGAATTAAGTCACTAAATAATGACAGACATTGACTTTCAGACTTCATAACCTTCAGAAAAATGCATGCTAAAGTAAGACCTGTTATTCTGTCAACTAAGTTTATACAAGAGCAATTTTTACTACTGTTTGTATGTTCCCCCAATATATTTGGCCTTGTCCAGACTTCCTGCATTAACAGGTTGAGAGGTACGTACAAATAATTTGCTTTACAGACTTAGGCATATCCAGACCTCTCAGCTGTCCCTGATTTTGGCTCAAAATGTTGGTCTTCCTCTAATAATCCCTCTACAAAATGTCAATTTTGGAAGAAAACTTGGAGGGTTTACAATTAATAAATAACTGAAATAATCAGAGTTATAGATTACTTTTATTTCAGAAATGCATGTAGATTAGTTTATTTTGTCAGCTGCTCAGGTTAACAGTGCTAATATTAAAAAAGTATCCTTTCTTTGACAGGTTCCCAGCTGTATTGTGCATCACATTTTTGGTCCATTATTCATAAAATTGTGGTTTTCTGGCAAATTAGTGGCAAATCATTAAAGATTGAAGTTAGAAAATAGTGACAGACATTTGAGTTTCGGATTTCATATCCTTCAGAAAATTCATACTAATGTAAGACCTATTCTATTAGAAATTTTATAAGAGCAATATTTAAATGTTGTTCTTATTTTTGGGCCTTTGTCCCACTTATACGTATGGCTTTGTCCAGATTTCTTGCTCTGAGGTTGAGAGGTATGACAAATGTGTCAGGGCCATCACAGCCAGCCATAAGATTTCAAATAGTGACATACTTGTTGCATCCCACTCCCCCATGTACTGGATGTGTCCAAGCAAGGCAAGGAGCAGTTATGCAGTGTAAGTGTGCAGAGTTCCCCCCCAGAGCCCACCTTAGGCATAGGCCAACTAGGCGGCCTCCTAGGGTGCCGCTCCAGCAGGGGCACTTTTCCTGTATTTATTTGGTATAGATAGACCAGGATGGGGGCACCGGGTAGTGTGGTGGGGGCACCATGGAGCCCTTTTGCCTAGGGCACCAGTTGACCTAAGACCGCTCCTGTTTCCCCCCATCCAAGGTAGACACAAGTACTACAGTGGCTTTTCATCTGTCCTTGCTTGATTTTGCAGAATGTTCTGGTTTTCTGTCATATTTTTATACTGTTAATTTATGCTTCTTATTATTCAGAAAGTGCCAGTTGCTTTGTGTTTAAGCAGCAATGCTTTCATGACCATCCGGTAAGCTTGTCTGAGATTGTAAGATGCAAGTAAGCTTTAATAAGCATACTGTTAAAGAACTGAAATGCATATTACAGTATTTGTAATAAAGGACAGGATTATAGTATTTTAAGAAGCTCACCTTTTTTGTAGACTTGCAGTCATCTTTGCAGGCTTTACCCATAAACTAAACAGAATGACAGTCTATCATGTGTGATCCATAACCTGTGCAGTAATCCTTTAAGCAATTTATCTTGAGCTTGTTTCTTGTTTGCTGTTCATTTTTTACTTTGATCATGTTTTCCCCATGAAACAAGTAGAAAGTTGTCAGGCAACAGGTCTTTTTTGGATAAGAAATATTTTTACAAGTGGGGGTATCACAGAGATTGCTACTTTCAGCATGTTACTTGGTACTTTTATAAAGCTGAATATAAATTATAATTAGAACTGCAGTGCAAGGAGAAGTGGTTTGAGTTGAGTGCTGCTTGTTTTTCTTATACTTGACTTTGACTGGCATTGCAGTAATGGATTTAAAAAGTAATTTATTTTTTCATGCCTCACAACCTTTTTGTTTCCATCTAGATAGTAAGTAAGCTGTCATGCAGCCAATGCATTGAAATATTTTTTTTCTTCTACACTTCATTTTGTCTTGATTGGACTTTCATAATGACGGTTTGGCACCCAGGGCAGCGTATTTAATTAAAGTTCCATTTTTTAGCATAGCCCTTCCCCTTTCTATTTGACCACACCCCTTCCCACTGGCCACACCCATTCAGCTGTCTCCTGCAGTCCCCCTTTGATTTGAAGTCACCAGCCGCCACTGGCATTACCCTTGGCTTTACATTAACTATATGTGCTCATAAACAAAATAAATCATGTTTAAGTGTGAATATGATCTTTTGGCTGTTAAAGTAAGCAGGTTGGTAACTGTTCAGCATACAATGACTGCGGATCATGGTTAATGTAATAAATGTGGAGGTGTCAAAGTAGACAGTAACATTCCATTTGCTGCAATTAAAAGAGCTTACTAGACTGGAAGTATGCCAGTTAGATTCCAAACACGCTATTTTTGTATAATTCCAACTTTGATTTGATGTTCTCTAACCAGTATTAACAAGATATAGACAAATGAGCTCTTTTGTATGTTATGTTGTACTGTGTTGTAGTTTTTGGAAATATTGGACCAAGAATATGCTGTATCTGTTGACACTCAGAAAATAGTATTCTTGTCAGAACATGAGAAGTGTTGTGTGTCCATTTGATCTTCCTTGTAGAGTTCATATTGAGCCATTGCGTGACATTGCACTGGAGTTTTGACAAGTTTAAAATCTTTGTGAGCCATATGTTTGTGGATATTATATAATAATGTCGGTGCTTCAGTAGACTGTATATTCAGTGCCGTAAAGATGAGGAGGTAAAGTGAGAAGTATGCCACCAAGTAAAATCTCTGTGAGCATTTAGCCTCTCCTTTAGAAAAGCATACTGGGGGCCTTTACTTTCAACACCCAGAGATCCCTAGACCATGAATCTCATCCACTAACCATTACCATATCAAACTAAGACTCCTTTTGTATTTCTACACCTTTAACTATTCCAATCCTATTCCTCAATTCTTCTAAGCATATACTTCCTTCTAATATTCTGACCCTCTGCCAGACCCTCACTCTCTACCTCAATCCTACTTGTAGAAAAAAAGTGTAACCTACCACATTACTTTTATTTAATATTGCCTATCTAGTGCAATGTTCTATTATTGTATCTACTTATCTGTATTATTTAGTATTCATCACTTATTTCATGTGTGCTTTAATACTTGCTATTGTCTTGTTCATGTACTATGTCCTAACTCTATGTATTATTTGAAGCTTTTCTCCCTGGGCCTCTGCTGAAAATGGGTTCCTGACCCAGTTGGACTTTCCCAGTAAACAAATGTTGAATAAATAAAAAATAAATAAACAGTGGAGCTCTGGCAGTTAGGCTATTCAGCATCCCCTGTACTGCTGCTTCTTTGGTTATCTAGGCTAGTCTTCATAACTGGTGGCTCACAATAGCTATACCACTCACTAATGGTGAAATACACATTGCGCTTCACTTGTGAGACTTGCCTATTTTTTTGTATTTATTTATTTACTCAATTTCTATGTAGATGGGTTGACCCAGAGACTATTTTATAGCCACAAACTGGAGATGTAGGCAATTACAGTCAATAACCAAAGGAAAACATTTACATTTTGAAGTGAAAAGTACAGTACAATAATTATGCATTGCACTATAAAACTGAAGCTGGAAAGTTAGTGGCACAAGTTTAAAAGTTTGAGCTATATTTCCAAATGTTTGCATCATCTTTCCCTATATAAGTCACACATGTTTTATTGGACTGTTCAGAACAGTGTGGTTGGCAGTGAGACAACGGTCATTGCTGCTATCTTTTACTTTCAGGATCCGCGGTATAATTCTGTTCTCAAGATGTTGTCTGTGGAATCAGCATGTCCACATTGTAGGTTTTCTTTGGGTTCCCTACTTTGCTGTCATCACCCAAAGGCAGACTGACTGGCTGCGCAAAGAAAAGCCTCTGTTACTGCTTTGTGGTGGTACAATTTTTAGGGAGAGTTTGGCTCAGTAGGAGTAATGCAGATAACAAAAATGAAATGGTTAATAGGACTGTGGAGTCACAGATTATATTAAAGGAAACGGAAGTTTATTATTTTCCTTTTCAGCTTTTCCATTACAAGGGATACCTCAGATCGTCTTTTCTTTTATTATGATTGACAATGGGTACATGTGACAGAAAGTCTTATGCATGACAGAAGGTCATATGCACAACAGAAAGCCACTGGGCAGCAACTTTAAGATCAACAGCAACGTTTTTTTACTATTTATTTTTGTTATAATTATACCTTCATCTTGTAAAGTGGGCTTTCTTATTTCCGCAGTGATTTGCCAGAAAAAAACACTAATTTTATAGGTGCACACCAAAAATATAAGACAAAAACCTGGACATACTGTGAAAATCTGGACAGTTAAGAAGTATGGTTACTTCGGTGGCCCTATATTTATTAAGTTTAATAAACTATTGTTTCAGTTTACTGTATGCTGAGCAATTGCCCAATTACTTCCTGATTCCATGTAATCTAGCCTTGCCTTCTGATTATGCATTAGAGGGTGGGGGAAGAGTTCTGCAGTGGGTTGGGATGTTTTCTGTAGTCTGCAACAGATTTTGACAAAAGAACCAGAATGCAGCACAATCAGTTAGTCAGGCAATAAATTAATAAATTAAAATAGCTATATGCAAGTGTAAGGTAACAAAGGTAAGATGGAACAGGATAAGATTCTTAGTAAAGGTGTATTGTGCTTGGCATACAGTGTAATAAAACAGGTGTAAAACTAATAAATCATTGTCTACCAATGGATTTTAGGGAGAAAACAACTAATGTGTGAATTACCTCAATGACAGACCTACTGTACAGCAGTTTGGATCTTATACCACAAGGAATTAATGCTAAAAAGAAAACATCATTCCATACTATACAACTGTTTACTACAGTGCAACAAAGAGTGTTTATAGTGAAGTGCCTAACAGCCTTTATGTTTAATTCAACAGAAGAGCACTTCATTTTGCCTTCTGTCGTAAGCCTCAGCTGTCACTGATTTTGTCTCATAGGGCTGCCCTGTACCTTGTAAAGGATATGAAATTCTGTTATATCACTGAGAATTGCAGTCAATCAACAATACCAGAGTTTCATGCTTTCTATTGTTCGGAAAAAGCATGTTGATGCAAAACCTGCTGCTTTACTAACTTTTTAAGTGAGTTAACGCCATATTTAAAAACTGTCTGTGATTTCATCCTTTGTCTCGACTCCTCTCATTATTTTTGGATTTGTCCAGAATTTGTAATCAAAGAAGTTGAGAGGTATGACATTGTCTGTTCACCGGTGCTAAGTGTTTTTACCAACTTTCAAAGTTTCACTCTCGTATGGTTTCTCTGTCTTTTCTTTCTTTCTTTCTTTCTTCATTTTTTCTTTAACTGGTATTCTGAAGAAATCTAGGCTGTATGTGATTCACACATCCATAGTTTTCTCCCTAAAAGTGATCAATCAATCCATTGGTTGACAACAATTTATTAGTTTGACATCTGTTTTATTAAACTATTTGTCAAGCAGTATACACATTACTAAGAATATAATCCTGTTCCATCTTTTGCTACCTTTCATTTGAATATAGCTCTGTTTATTTATGGATTTATTGTCAACTGAGTAAATGACTGTGCTGCATTCTGGTTTCTTTGTAATAAAATATTTTGCAGTCTACAGAAAACATGCCAAACCACTACTGAAAGTAGAGTTGTGTAAGTTAAACTTACCATAGGAGTAGATGTTGGTGTGATCACTGCAGGTAGTAGCCTTGGCTATATGGTTTATATCCTGACAAGGATATAGCAGCTGGCCGCCTTCCAAAGCTTCAGAACACCTTCCGTGTGCTCGAATTTAAGGCAGCTTGAGCTTAGCTGACTAAAAGACAAGTCTGGGAGTAAAGCCCTTCAGAGCTTTCCTGCCAGCAGAGACAGAGAGACTGAGCAGGAATAGCAAAACATAAATGTCCACATCCTGGTGTAAAAAACACACCAAAAACAAGGGTGATGGAGACAGGGACCAGCTACTGCAGCAATGATTATTCGAACATGTAACTTAAACAACTATACTAAGTTCATTATATTGATCACTGCTGCTGTAGCCTAAGCTATATGGGTGGAGGGCCATAGCTAACTACATTTGGGAGGTGGAAGAAGAGTCCAGGAGCCTCTGGAGAATGGTCCTAGCAAAGCTTGATCTGGATCTAGAGAAGGAATAAAGCTTATAGTGCTTTTCAAAAGTATGTACAGAGGACCAAGTAGCAGCTTCTAGAATACTTCTAGAATCCAAACCTTTCCAAAAGCCATAGATGAAGCCAAGGCCTTGGTAGAGTGGGTCTTGAAACTGTGTGGAATAGGTTTGTGTTGAGTATAAGAAAAAGTAATAGCCTTAGACAACCATGTGGAAATAGTCTGTTTTGACACAGGTTGTCCCTTCTTTTTATCTTCACAAGAAATGAACAATTGATCTGAACATCTGAAAGATTTAGTTCTGTCATGATAGTACATAAAAGAAGGATTAGTTCTCAAAGAAACTGTGTCCCTATGGAAAATGAGGTAGGGTAAACTCACCATAAGAGCTTGCAACTCAAATACCCTTCTTGCAGAGGTAAGAGCAATCAGCAAAACTGTTTTCCATGTTAAGAACCTCAAGTCAGACAGATCAGCTAGTTCAAATGGAGCAAGTGTTAACTTCTGTAACACAAAATTAAGATCCCAAGGAGGGGCCACCAGTTTTCTCAGAGGCCTCTTATGCAAAATCACTTTCAAGAACATTTTGACATGAGACTGCATTGAAAGATGAGGATCCAAGGGTAGACATGCTGAGATGGCCGATAACTGAACCTTGATACAGGAATAAGAAAGCCCATAGGATAGTTACTCACACAAATATTGTAGAACCAGAGAACAACTAGCCCTGAATGGGTGCTGGTTATGTTGTTGGTTCAAACTAGAAAACCTTTTCAGTTTGCTAATATATGATTTATTAGTAGCAGGCTTTCTTGCCTCTATTAGTACCTGCTGCAAGTGCTCAGAAAACAGGTGCCTAAAAGGGATTAAGGACTTATCATCTAGACAGTCAATTGAAGTTGATTGATGTCAGGGTGTATCAAACACCCCTGTTCTTGTGTGAGTAGATCCAGTTTGTGAGGAAGATTGTGGCAATTGCCCATGGCCATTTCCAAAAGAAGAGAGAACCATGGTTGCCTGGTCCAGAAGGAAGTCACCACAATGATCTTGAAGGATTCCTCCTGAATCTTCAGGAGTACCATGGATATTAGTGGAAAAGGTGGAAAAGCATACAGGAACATTACTTTCCAAGGAAAAGAAAGGAAAATGCATTTGTCTTCCAGGCCTTCTTGCATGGAGTTCTGGAAATGAATCTTGCCATTTGATTGTTCGGAGAGGAGGCAAAGAGATTTGCTTGTGGAATCTTGGAAGACAGTTTGATCTAGTTTCTGTTCATGAGGGTCTGCCCTGGTTCTTCTCAGCTTGTTTGCCACACAGTTTTGCTCTAACAGAATGTAAGCTGGCTTTCATAGTATTGCAAATCTATATCCTAAGCTAACCTGACTAGTCTGCAAAGGGGGTATGACCTGGTTCCCCCTTGCTTGTCATTGTACTACATGACTGTAGTATTGTCTGTAACCACTTGAAGAATCCCAGAGACCAAAGGTGGTTCAGAGAGTCAAGTGCCTTGATCATGACAAGGATCTCCTTGATATTTATATCCTTGCATCTGTCCTTAATGTCCCACATCCCCCTGCAATTTTATCTCCCCTGAAACTTCTCCCCAACTGTTTCTAAAGCATCTGTGGTGACTGACAAACCCCAGCACTGTGGTTTGAAAAGACAAAGGGTGCTGATGCTGGACCAAGAGATTTCAGATACTACCCTATCTTTCTCATGTGGACTCTTCCCAGGGGTATCATGAAAATCATAGATGCCATGAGATCCAACATTTTTATTTTTATTTATTTAATTGAACAGTTGCTTACTGAGAAAGTATGACTGGGACAGATCCCATTTTCAGAGGAGGCCTGGGGAGAAAAATGTCAGATGCATATCTTTGGAATGTGGGAGGAAAGTGGAACACCTAGAGGAAACCCTCGTGAACATAGGGAGGACATGCAAACTCTGCACAGAAGGCACCCCACTGAGAATTGAACCAGAGAACCTCTTGCTGTGAGGTAACAACGCTAACCACTACACCACTGTGCCACCTAGGTATTCCCTTAGAGTGGCCAAAGTCCGAGTGAAAAACCTTAGAAACAGATGTAGATAAAGATCTATTATTTTCCCGTGGAAGAAAAGCTCTTTAAACTGAGGTGTCTAGTTGACATCCCAGGAACAGAATTCTGTGTGAAAGAGTCAAAAAACTCTTTTGAATGTTCTCTTGGAAACCCAGCTTGTGTAAGCATGTCTCGCCCAAGAGAGCGATTCTTGATGCTATGAAAAATATTCTGTAAAGATAAGAAAGTTGTCTAAATATGGAAAATGTGGATACTTTGTAGCCTGCAATGGGCTATAACTAGAGCTAGACACTTTGTGAATGCTAGAAAAATAGCGTGTCCAGACAAATGAACCACAAACTCAAAAAGACAAAGGCACCTGATGGTCAATGAAAGCCAGAGAACCAGTATTTAGAGTACAAAATCTTTAATACATGCTTTCGTCAGGAAGACTTCATCAGAAAAAATTCATACAGCCAAAAACCACCATTAAATACCCCACAGTTAATTAATGAACAATTATTCAGTTAAAAAACTAAACCAAGCTCTTTAACTCATGAATTACTGACAAAGACACTATACAGAAAAAAATAATTTCATTAGATGAAAATTTAATTAAATAAAATATATTAAAAACAATTAAAACAAATCAAATACTATAATAAGTCTAAATGATTTAATAATTTAGTTTAATGGTTAACTGTCATTTGATGACGTTCAATTTCCTATTTTTAAGGAAAGGTGTAATACTGATGTTGTCATTGAGACCAGGTCTTTTGTCCTCTTGTAATCTCACTTGCCAAATCGCCTCCCTTTGCTCTAATACATTTTTGTAGTCACACCCCCTCAGATCACCCTGCACTACTTCTAATATTGAAAATAAAAATTTCGTAAGTTCATAAGCACAACAAGTTATTGAGGGTTGTTGCAGCCTATGATAACAACTCAGCTTACGAAACATTTAATACCTTGTTCATAGGTTTATAGGTTCATAGATTCATAGGTAGGTACTAGGCTATTGGCCCAAGGGCCTACGTAAGCCTAGCCAACAAAGTTCCCTGGCTTACGCCACCCAAGGAAAGTTATTTTCCTGTGCCACTGTTGAGCAGAGACACAGAAGTGATCCCCGGGGTATATTTCCTATTTTCCATCCACTCAAAGATTTTTCTTGAAGAGTGCTAATGAAGAACTTTGCTTGACATAGATGGGTAGCCTGTTCCAGAGTATGGGAAGTCTCTGCAACAGGAATCTATCCCTCCAGCATGTCCTGTTTATTGTGGTGACAAGGTTTAGGTCCCTAGAGCATGAAGCTTGGAGGGACTGGGATTTCTTTAGGTGTAGCATATCCAACAGCTCTGGGTTTGACATAGCTTTATATGTTAGGCAGAGATCACCTCGGAGTAGGTGATATGCTATGGAGTAAAGCTGTAGTTTTTAGATGGTCAGTGAAGGGCATTTGTTTGAGGCCAGTAATCCTCTTTGTGAGGTACTTCTGTGGCCTTTCCAGCTGCTGCAGATGTCTTGTGAGGTACATTCCAAAAGGGGCATTGTACTCTATAATGGGTCTAATGGGTGTCGAGTAGAGGGAACAATGACCTCTTTTTTCCTAGATGAGAACCCTTTTATGATGAGGTGTGCCACGTAGAAAGACTTCCTGACTACTGTGACGATGTGACTATCAAAGGAGGGATTACTGTCCACCTGGGTCCCAAGGTCTCTTATCATGCATTCGGTGTTAAGTAGATTGCTGCCTATGTGGTAGTTCATGGGTACAGAGTTTTTACCAAAGGGGATGACTGCACTTTTTGGCATTGAGCTTGAGGCCATGGCTCTCACACCAGGCATCTGTCTCAGCCAAAAACCAAAAAGTTAACAAGAATAGAACTTTTAACTCCTCTTGAGGTGCGACTAAATTCAATAAAAATGTTGGAGCTTTAAGCAAAACTACTAGGTCAAATGTACCAGGAAACCGCCAGAAATTCAACTACCAATCAAAAGCCTCGGCGTTGGTCACAAGGTTTTTTAATGGGAGGAGGCAATCTGGTGCTGCTAGTGAGGAGAATGCTACGATTGATGATCAGCTAAACAGTAGTCCTAATGATATTTCAGCAAAAACGGGTGAAGTTGGGTCTAGTGGTGCTAGACAAAAGGAGGATTTTTAACAAGAAGAGAAACCAGGACGACGATAGGGATAGTCACCAGAACCAGGAAACAGCTGACATCCGAGTCGTCCAAATGTTAAACTTACAGTATTTGTTTAAAAACGTTCGTGAAGTGTCAGTACACTTCAAAAAAAACATCTTGTTTTATCCCAAATTTGTGTCACACGCTAAGCGTGTTTGAAGAAATGTGTCTACATAATTTCAAAAAGGGTTTAAGTAGCAGGCATAGAAAATGGTATTAAAATTTGTCTGTGATTGAACGGAAAGCACTGAATGAATTGAAAAGTTATAATAATTTGAGATACATGAGAAGTGACAAGGTGCAAAACATAGTCGTTATGAATGTTGAACAATATAATAGGGCCATGTTAAAGTTGTTATCTGTTGAAACTGACTATGCACAGGTTAATATATCTACTGTAGAACATAGTTACAAGTTTATTCATTCATTTCTCTATGATTTGTTGATAAACCAGCAAATAGATTTAGATATGTACAACTTCTGTGTTATAGAAAGTCCGAGAGTAGGGGTGCTTTTTGGCATCCCTAAAATGCATAAAAGTGTTATTGACCCTCCTTTCAGAATGATAGTATCTTCCCCACAGGCGATTACTGAAGGCATCTCCTTGGTTATTGATGCAGTTTTGAAGCCAGTAGTAGTGAAGCTGAAGTCATATTTAAAAGATTCCTGGGATTTCTTGGATAAAATAAGGAGTTTCTCCCATAATTTTGAATTTAATGTAAATAAGCATTTAATGGTGACAATAGATGTAGTTTCGCTATTTACAAGCATTCCCCATTCAGAAGGGGTAGAAGCTGTAAGAATGTTTATATGTAGAAACACAGTTCTTGGTTACACCAAAGTAAATTTATTATGTGAATTAATTGAGTTGATTTTAGACAACAATTTTTTTCTGTTCAACAAGTGTTACTACAAACAATTAAAGGGAGTAGCCATGGAGTCTCCGGCTGCACCTGTTTATGCTAATATAGTACTGGCCTTTTGGAAAACCACCAAATTGGTGCATTTATATGATAAATATAAAATTTTATACTATTCAAGGTTTGTGGATGACCTGTTTTTTATTTTAGAAGGTAATCACATAGCTGTGGATATTTTGTGGTGGACATCAACACTACATCGGAGTATTTGAAGTTTGTAAAAGGAGGGTGTGGTTCAAGCATCAACTTTTTAGATGTTAATTTAAAATGGAACCAAATGGATAAGGTGTTTGATAGCAAAATATTTAGAAAGGATACATTCACAAATGGGTAGGCACTACCATAATAACCATCCAGTTTTCATAAGGAAGAACATTCCCAAGGGCCAGTACATTCGGGCTAGCTGGATGACTACCCAGGAGAGAGATGTTAAAATTGAATTTCAGTTTATTACTGATTTATTTTTAGCTAGGGGTTATGATGTAGGTTATTTGTAGTCTGTTAAGGAAGAGGTTCTGAATAAAAGGAGTGACGTTTATTCGCCGAATTTCAGAAAGACTTTAGTAAATAATAAATTCTTACTGAGAGCTACGAGGGAGAAATATTCAGCCATGTTTAGTATTAACATGACTACTGATTGCAAACTTATAAGGGACATAGTGTATAACAACTGGAGAATTTTGGAAGGGAACAAGGACCTCTTGGAAGTTATAGGCATCAAACCAGGTTTTATTTACCGGAACACCTATAACATTAAAACATTGCTGGAAATTGATGACACCAAAAGAAGCACTAATTTGTTACAGAATGCTCAGAAGAAGAGTATGTTTATGTGCGGAAACTGCAATTTGTGTAGATTCATTTTTGAAGGACCATATACTATTATCCCTCATTTGGATCAAACTTTAGTTGTTTCAGGTTATTGTACCTGTAAATCTAATGGGATTGTGTACATCGGTATGTATAGTGGGTGTGACACTTATTATGTGGGAATGACTACAAGAACACTATTTGAACGTATGAGAGAGCATATCTATTTCATCAGAACCAAAAACGAAAAGAGTGCACTATATAAACACTCTATCGAATGTATTCATTTAAAAAAAAATATTTTCAATATTAGAAGTAGTGCAGGGTGATCTGAGGGGAGTTGACTACAAAAATGTATTAGAGCTAAGGGAGGCAATTTGGCAAGTGAGATTAGAAGCAGACAAAAGACCTGGTCTCAATGACAGCATCAATATTAAATGTTTCCTTAAAAATAGGAAATTGAAGGTAATCAAGTGACAGTTAACCATTAAACTAAATTATTAAATCATTTAGACTTATTATAGTATTTGATTTGTTTTAATTGTTTTTAATATATTTTATTTAATTAAATTTTCATCTAATGAAATGAATTTTTTCTGTATAGTGTCTTTGTCAGTAATTCATGAGTTAAAGAGCTTGGTTTAGTTTTTTAATTGAATACTTGTTCATTAATTAACTGTGGGGTATTTAATGGTGGTTTTTGGCTGTATGAATTTTTTCTGATGAAACTTCCTGCCGAAAGTATGTATTAAAGGTTTTGTACGCTAAATACTGGTTCTCCGACTTTCATTGACCATCAGGTACCTTTGCCTTTTTGACTTTGTGAATGCTGTTGGCTCAGTGGATAGTCCAAATTGTAAGGCAGAGATGCAAACCTCCTCAAAACAGTACCAGTGGCCACAGCCCTTGAAGAAGTGCTAACAGAGCCATACACACACACACACACACACACACACACACACACACACACACACACACACACACACACACACACACACACACACACACACACTGCAAACAATGAGTAAAAGATCTGTGTAAGAGAAGACATTAAATTATTTAAAGCAGATTTTTTTCTAACAAGGACATGCAGACTCCACACTGAAGGCACCCCAGCCAAGAATCAAACTGTAGGACCTCTTGCTGTGAGGCAACGATGTTAACTGCTGCACCACCATTTCTCATACTTTTACAGTTTGTCAGAACAAACTTTAATATATGAGCCTGAAAATTCAAAATTCTGAAAATCAGAGTTACAGACATCTACACTTTTCCCCATATCTATCAGTATTTTTTCCATACTAACAGAAAGAATAGGATTGGAATTAAATAAATGCTTAGTAGCAGTGGGATCAACTAAAGCTATAGCTGCTGGGTCGGGTTTGGGAATAGGGTATAAACATTTAAAAGACTGAGGAACTTCATGTATATTATTTACCTTTTTAGGGGCAGCTGGCTGATTATCAGGAAAATTGCAGACAGCAACATACACATCATCAAAAGCAGACAGAAGAAGAGGAATGGGTGCGGGTTCTGGAAAATCTTTCTGTAAAAACTCATAGTATTTTCTGACGGAGTGGGAAACCTCAATGTTCTCCCACTAAAAACATTGGCTCACTCTAGCAGTTGTCAGAGAGAGAGAGATACACCCCCTTAGGGAGAATCAGAAATTGAGCTTTCCTCTAAGTCTGAATCAAAAATCTTAGGAAAAACCCTGTATCCATCCCTGCATGTTCCAGTTCAGATTCAGAATCATGAATCTCTTCTAGAAAAGAGGAATCCCTCTTTTTTTTACTAGAAACTACTTTACAAGAAGGGTCAATAGCCTGAATTAAACCCTGAGCCAGACCCAATAAATTACTCCTATCCAAAGAAAATTGAGGAGGAGTAGATATGTGCTTGGTTTTCTGTTTCTTTTTGACAGGAAAATTGAGGCCAACTGCGTTACTATACTCTTACACAACAGAGAAACCTTCTGTGTTCCCTCTCCTAGGACAGATAAGAGTGTCTCTCATTTGCCCACTGAGGAGACCTCAACAGCTACAGAGAATATGGCTAACCCCTATCCATGGTGGCTGTAGGTGCTACACTAGAGGTATCTGGGGTAAAAGATGAGTTGTCTTAGGTACTACAAATTACCACAGCAGAGTCACCTATATGCAGCTGAGGCAAATTGCTAGACAGCTGTAGTGGCAAAGGCTGTTTGCTTAATTTTTTTTCTTTTTTTTGGCTGCAAGAAGGACTAACTGTGGAACTGATAGCCTATCAGAAAAAGGTGCCTCTTTTCCAGGGAAGACAAGACGCAATTGCTGGTAAACACTACCAGTCCACAAAAAGTTACTTTTTTATATAAAACACAGTAAAAAGTACTTTAAAACACTATTCCAATTGCACAAAGGTAAAATAAACACAATTTCTCCACAGAAAAAATATTTTGGTTACTTTATACCACTTTCAAATTGACAGAAAAAAAATGACAGCTCCATTTAAAAGCACATGACAGTCTCGAGACAGCCCATTATAATACTCCTAGCTTTAAAATAACTCTACTGAAGAGGAAAGTAATAAAACATGAACAAAATTAAGAAAAATGGGTTTTATTTTCCCCAAAAAGGAACTTATCTGTGCAGGAATTGAAAGCACAAGCTGACCGCCAATCCTTGAAAGCATCAGAGGAGTGTACTGTCCTGGGGCAGTAAAGCTATGAAGAAGGGCTTCACTCAGAAACTTGTCTTTTACTCAGCTCAGCTTGAGCTATGGGACAGTCTAGGTGCATGGAAGGTGCCCTAGAGTTTTGGAAGCTGGCTGGCTGTTATATCCTTGGCAGGTTATAACCCCCCTGGCTGCTGTATCTTTGGCCATTGAATCCTGGCTCACAAATGCTCAACTCTTTCTTAATCCCAATAAAACCAAACAAATAATATTTCACCCAAAAAACACCCCCCATCTATGACCAATTTGAAATCCACTGAGCTAATAACACCCCCATTGAAATAGTACAGGAAACAAAACTATTAGGAGTGATTATCGACAACAAACTAACCTTTGACCCCCCACATCAAACTTAACATAAAGAAAACTCATCAGAAACTGTGACTTTTATACAGAAATAAACACTTCCTAAACAGCACAACAAAAGTTACACTGGCAACACCTTCCTGCTTCCCTCCCTATTTTATAGTGCCACTATCCTTACCAGTCTTCAAAACTCTACTTAGTGCAAAATGGAACAATGCTACAATATAGTTGCAAAATTTGCCACAAATTCCAAATATCACACACATCACTGTAAATCATTACAGGATCTAAACTGGGCAAAACTCCCCAAGCAACTGGCTTGCATCCAGCTTTCAACTATGCACAACTTAATTTTCAAACCCAGTGCCTGCACTGCATTAGACACACTAGTCAAACCCTACATACCAAACAGATCCCTACAATCAGAGGACAAAACCCTACTAACAATCTCAAAACCCTAAAAAAGAGCAGGGCACAGTTTGTACTCATACTCTGTCTCCAAAGTATGACATTTCCTCCCCCTAATTACTAGATCAATCCCAGGCCTAGCACTCCTCAAAGCATCCCTAAAAGAATATCTGAACAACACATGGCTTTGCATTTGCACAACCCCAGGTTAATCTCACCTCTACCTCATCTACCAGACTAGCCCTGCCATCACTTCTCTTCAGCATGGTCTATATGTCCCCTTAACTCTCACTTATTTCACTACTGTTAAACTGCAATATTTATTTCCTCCTAGTTTGCAACTATGCAAAGACTCACATATAGTCTACTGTGACTTGATCACATCTACTAGCTAACAAGTGGTTTACCTCATCACACAAGAATCTTACACTAACTTGCACCCACTCTCTGTATTAATATGCAACCTAGTTGTTAACTAGAACTTTGATCATTTTACTGTATTTTACTTCTTACAATCTTACTAACTACCATTGTACATAATTTTTAATGACATGAGTATGAATTGTAATTGTTTTTTAATGTATGTAGGTGTAGTTTATGTTTTTACAATGATGTGTATCATGTTTTTGGCAATGCTATAAATGTTCATATGTGGAGCTTTTCTCTCCGGGCCTCCACTGAAAATTGGTCCTATTGACCCAGTCAGACTATCCCGATAAACAAATGGCAAACAAATAAATAATTGGCAAAATATAAGCCATTAACTAAGGCTACTGCAGCAGTGATCAATATGATGAACATCTGTTGCTCTCCCCTCTAATACATCATCAGAAGGCGGGGCTGAATGACACAGAATCAGGAGGTAATTGCACAGCTGCTCAGCATACAGTAAACAGAAACACCAGTTTATTAAACTTAATAAATATAGGCCCACTGAAGTAACTAAAGTAAAAACTATACAGTTTAGAATAAGAAAGCCCATTTTACAAGATGAGGGCATAATTATAATAAAAATAAATGGCAAAAAAAATTTGGACTTGATCTTTAAAGGAGAACCATGCTCACAGACTGAAAAAAAACATGTTTATTTTATAAGTCTTGATGTTTCTACATTTTAACATTACTTTTGGACTCTATATACTTTTTTTTATATTTTAAATGTAATTCCAGAGTCTGCCCACATGGGGCCAGGTATCCCACAAAGTAGTGTTTGCCTTTAAAATATTGCAACATAGCCCCTAAGCTCCTGTCAATGGATTGACTTTACATGTGTTTTCACATATACCCTGCTTTCTTTTAGCCAGTCAGGTTTAACTGCCATTTTTTGCTTTACAATGACTACTCAAAAGAGAAACAGGGATAATCACACAGAATAGTATTCCCAGCTATCAGTCACAGCAGCAAACAGCTCAAATTTGCCACATTGACAGATACAAAGGGGAGGTGTTTAAGGGAAGTGAGATGAGTTTAAGGACTACAACTCAGGCATAACAAAAGAATGAAAATCGGTCACTTTAGAAAGAAGTAAAAGGCATTGAGAATACTGTTCTGTGTGATTATCCCTGTTTGTCTTTTATGTAGTCACTGAAAAACAAAAAAATGGTAATTAAACCTGACTGACTAAAAGAATGCAGGGTATACGTGAAAATTGACAGGAGCTTAGGGGCTATGATGTAATATTTTAAAGCCAAACACTGCAAGGTTGGATACCTAGAGGTAGACTAAAAAATCAAGATGCCGGACCCCCTGTGGATAGACTCTGAAATTACATTTAAAGTATAAAAAAGTATGTAGAGTCTAAAAGTGGTGTTAAAATGTAGAAACATTGAGACACGATGAAATAAACATGTTTTTTCAGTCTGTGGGTGTGGTTCTCTTTTAACTCTTACATCCCTCTTCTATAAGCTGCTGAAGCTGTACATGTAGTAAAGAGTTTTCTTCAAAAGTAGGATGATGTTTGGTGCTCAAATGGAAATTAAATGAATAGCGTCCCCTGGGTGCTGCTGATACTCTTGCTGACTGCTATATAGCAAATTAAGTGCAGCCACTCCATCCAGTCTCTGGTTTAGTCCATTAGTTGTAATGCCCTCTCTCATTGTGAGATTGCTTATTGTAGGTGATGATTCAACTAAAATGTCACAGTCTAGGATCTTTTTCTCACCCATGGTTTTGTACTCCTCCGGGCCTTATTTATTCTTTAATATTGTTATGGAGTGCAGGAGGAAGGTGACTGTGACTGTGGAACAGTCCAAGGTGAGTTGCTGGCCTTAAGTTATCAGAATGCAGAGTAACTGTGTATCAGGAAAAGTGTAAGGCTCCTAACGAGGCCTGGCAGTTGAACTCTGAATGCTGAGGTACTGCCACATCAAATATTAAGGGAAATAAAGCTACCTAGGATACCAACAGTTCCTGAAGACATAATGTAGATGTTATACATGCTTTTAGACAGATTATGTTACCGACTATTGATTCAGTAAATGAGTGGAGGGAGAAAGGTCCTTGGCACATAATAGACATTATTGGAAAGCTAATTATTTCAGTGTTGTGCTGATGATGTATGGGAGTTCAGTGATCTGTGGAGTTTATTCTGCATTTTCATTAATGTGAGTACTTTTTGTTTTCAAACTCAAAACAGTCCTGCAGTTATTAGGCACATTTGTATAATTACTGGCCTTCACAGAACTATACGATTACTGTTCTAAAGTAAACTTTGTAATGTACTGGCTAACTTGCCTTTCCTTGAGTTTCAGAAACTACATCCCTTTATCTCAGCTGACAGTCTGCTATATTCTGTAGTAAAGTGTTTTTCTGTTTTTTCTTCTTTCCTGATCAGCATTGTTAATTTTAACACTCAAACAGTAGTAAATGCATTCTTGACGGGTTGCCAGACGTCTTCCTAGTTTTGCTGGTTTGAAAATGGTTTTACATACACAGAGGTTTCTTATAGTATGATATAATGTGTCTTTTTGTTTAAACAATTAGCAGTTCTGAGTACTTAAAGTAAGCCTGAAACTTGCTATGATTTTATTCTGATTGTCAGTCTTAAATTAACTTGAATCCACATAAAGGATTTGGCAAGCATTTAAGCCCTGCCATTTAGCAACTTTTGTTCTTCCTACAAAACCATGCCCATTAGCAATACAGATGCAATTAGCTGAGGAAGTATTTGGATTAACATTTCAATTCTTTGGCTCAAGATAGCAACTGCTAGTTGAAAAGATACTTCTTTCAGATTTCTGTGATGGACTTTGGCAGTAAATACAAATTTAAGCTTATAAGTGGCACTTGAGACAGCATTCAGCAATTGCATGTAGTGCTAATATCCAGAATAGATAACTGAACTGTATCACAAGTATGCATTCCACTGTATTTTTTGTGTATTTAATTTATGTGCTGTACCTGTTACTAGCTCAGTAAACTTTGTTTAAGCTCTCTGGTGCTTTTAGATTTCACTCCATGGACATCTGTTTAAGAATAAGTAGAAAACCACAGAGCCTTGTTTACAAAATACATTATATCTTCTTAGCTGTTGCCTTTTGCTCTTGATATTCATTCTCTCTGGCTTTTATAACTACATCTTCTATGGTTGCCATGGTTTGTACGTGGCTGTAACATTTTCTTAAACTTAAACTTAGAGCACCTGACCTGGCAGAAATTCAGAATAATTTTTGAGCCATGTTTTTAGATTGTGGATGGTATATGGCATGGCTGCTTAATATCATATCTATACCCCTCATATGTCCAGAATTTCACAGAATGTACAGATTTTTGCCTCGTATATTTGGCCTGTTCCCATACAAATTGTGTTTTTTTTTTCATTGAGGATTGAAGTCACTAAATAATAACATGCATTTGAGTTACAGACTTCATATTCTTCATGAAAGGTATGCTAATGCAAGGTCTGTTATTCTAGCAACTTTTAAAGTCAATTAAAGCAATATTTAAAACCTTGTCCCTGGTTTTGGGCCTTTGTCCTTCCATTATGACACATAGGATTAAGGCTGTGAGCTGTAGTGCCTGTGGCACAGGGTTTAATTCCTTTAGCCCTCATTTGCCTTCTGTGTAACCCTAAGCAAGTCACTTAACCAGCCATTGCTTCCAGATCACCCTTGAAAGGGGAATGTGTGCCAACTTGGCCTACCTGGTTACATGGGGTTTATTATTATTTCTGGCTTTGTTTAAAATTCTTGTAGGTTCATAGGTTGGTACTGGGCTATCTGCCCGAAGGCATATATTAGCCCAGCCATGTATTCACTGCCCCTTTAGTAGTTCCCTAGACCCTTGTACTAGCAGCTAGTACCCTTGGCCCCTATCTAGTAGTGCTGTTGGTGTGATCCCCGGTGTGAACTTTCTGTTACCCATCCACTCATTAAGGTTCCTCTTGAAGAGTGATAGTAAGGGGCTCTGTCTTATGTAGATCGGGACCCTGTTCCATAGTAAGGGAAGTCTCTGCGAAGGGAATCTATCCCTCCAGCATGTTCTATTCATTGTTGTGTTGAGGATATATCCCTAGAGCATGTAGCTCGAGTAGATTTGGTTTTGCTAAGATGGAACATGTTCAACAATTCTGGGTTGGACATGGCTCTGTACGTTAGACAGAGATCGCCTCTGAGAAAGCGGTATGCAACAGAGAACAGTCTTAGCTTTTTCAATCGTGCTGCATAGGGCAACTGTTTGAGGCCAGTAATCCTCTTGGTTAGGTATCCTTGTGGTCTAGCCAGGTACATTCCAATTGGTGCATTGTACTCAATAATGGGTCTGATGAGGGAAGAGTAGAGAGGCACCATTACATCCTTAGATCTTGATGCGAACCCTTTTGTGATCAGATGGGTCACATATAAGGATTTTCTAACCACTTTGGCAACATGGTGATCAAAGGAAAGCTGACTATCTACTTGGGTCCCTAGATCCCTTATTTCTTCTTCAGATTTCAGGGGATTACCTCCTATGTTGTAGTTTGCGGTTACTCTGTTTTTTCCAAAGGGGATTACTACGCATTTTTTTGCATTTAGCTTGAGACCATGGCTTTGACACCATGCATCAGTCTCATTTAGGCCCTTCTGGAGGATCTCCATGTCGGCCGGTGACTCTATTATAGCACCCAGTTTGCAGTCGTCTGCAAACTTAGTCAGCCACAGCCCTTCTGTGCTTGCCTGTACTTCTGAGAAGTATATGCCAAACAGGAGGGGCCCCAGGACAGAGCCCTGAGGCACACCACTCATCACTGGTCTGGATTCAGACATAGATCCCGCTACTCTTACTTTATGGGATCTGTCTGAGAGCCAGTTTGCGATCCATCTTGTGACTTAAGGGTTTATGACCAGGCGGGTGAGGTTATCAATAATACTGTCAAAGAAAAAACAACTTCAAAAAGATCAACACATGGCAGGTTCAGGTTAAGGCACTTTAATCTTGCAGCAAGGAGACAAAAATGTGCTAATACAGAGTTTGTCTAACTAGAATCAGGAAGTGAAGCCATTCTTATACATTTCTTACAAGACATTGCCTACTAAGCTGACGTAATAAATCACAAGTTCTTACAATATTATTTCATAGCAGCTGTTTGTCCATGATTTTCTGCTGGCACTATCAAGTTTATAAAAAAACTTCCTAAGAAAAACAACGTGGCCTGGAGACCACTGGTTAGATACAACTTCTCACTATATGATGTTACCATTCAAGGTACTATGGCTAATTCGAGCACAAAGCAAGCACAGATTATAGTTCATTTCTTCAAGCAGTCTTTGTTCAACTGTATCTATCTTTTCTGCAGCTGTGCATGTTCTCATAACACGAACAGAGCTGATTGTTCAAGTTCAATAACATTATAGAAAGCAGTATTGTTCTATTCATTATTTTCCTGACCTAGCAGATAATCACCTGCTTCTCAGTAAATTTCCAAAAAGGCATAAACATGAATTTTGCTGTGCTAGCAAATACTAGGTCAGAGAGCATCTTGTAGTTTCATACAAAACTAAGCTTGTACATAAAATAGAATGAAATGTGTTAACCCTTTTAGCTTCTAATAAGCACTAAACATATACATTAATACATATTTTTCTGACATTTCCCCCCTGTTAATACTTTTTATTCTGTTTTCAAAAGCATAAACAGTTTGCTTCTTCTCCTAACCTCTTCCATTCAGAATTTGCAGTTAAGAGAGTCATTCAGTTTAAACTTATGAAAGTGTTTCATTTTTCAACAGTTCTTCAAATTCAGTACTTTGATACAAAGTCTCAGAAACTGACATGTCTATAAAATCTTTAATTAATCTTTTCATGCAGAGAATACCACAACAAACACACACTCCTAATAGGAGTAATCCCACACAAATGGCAATCAGGATGTTCATTAGGATGGTACCCCACCCCACAAACAAATTCTGGAAAAAATCCGTCAGTGGGTTTGGGCCTGGTTTTGTCATGGCCGACACTTGCTGAATTACCTCGAGGTGGTCGTTTATCTCATGCTGGTTGTCAGGAATATATGAACAGCACTCCTCTTTTATTAAAGCACAAGTACCGCCTTTCACCGCTAGGGTGAAGTCGAGAGCCATGCGGTTTTGAAGCACCACAGTTCTCATAGCGTTTAGTTCATCAGTTACTAATTCGAGAGCAGAAAAAGTTGCATTGCTCATTACTTCAAGAAGTTTGGACAGTTTTCTCAGCTCCCAAATCAATTTTACTGCACCATATGCAGGGGCTATACCTGCCCACGATATAATAGTGTCACTCAAGTCCATGTGTGTCAGTTTATCTTTGTTTTTCACAGAGTTATGGTTTCTCCAGTCTGCTTCGATTCATCCCACTGGATTCTCAGGTTTCTTGATTGGATTTCCAGGTTTCTTGGTGACTTCTCTGACATTTCGAATTCTTCCCTGAGGCAAAACTGCAGTGTGTCATATGGCCAGAACCAGGTAACCCAAAAAACAACTGCCGGACCAATTCTCAGGTAACCATTTGTATGCCTTTTTCTCACACACAAAATAACAATCCTCTACTTTAGTATTAATATATACTTGCCCTGCATGAAACATTTTTCTATCAATGATAGATAGCTGTTTAAAAAGAACAGGATTATGTTGTACTTCATTAACTGTTTTGTGCATTGATTCAAGAAACGAGTCATAGTTTGTATCACAAATGGAACCTGCATTATTAGCTTTGGTATAACATTTGTAAGGAACAGTCACATTACAATTGCTCCAACCCACCTGAACAGTATCATTTTTGTAAAAACATACAATTCCCTTTTGTGTAACGGGTGTGTACAATGCTATTTTGTCTTGTGATTTCACAATCGTAGTATCAAAAATCAAATTTTCCCAGGTCTCATTGACCCCTAGGGGGACAGCAGTTGGCGTCCCACAGGGTTCTGGGTTCTGTCTCTTGTTCGGTATATACTTTTCCGAGGTACAGGCAAATGTGGGAGGACTATGGCTCATCAAGTTCGCAGACGGCTGCAAACTGGGCGCCATAATCGACTCTCCAGCTGACACAAACATCCTTCAAAAAGGTCTCACAGAGACAGATAACTGGTGCCAGCACCATGGTTTAAAGCTAAATGCCAAAAAATATATAGTCATACCCTTTGGCAAAAACAATGTGCCCACAAATTACCACATAGGCGGAAACCCATTAAGTACAGAGAAAGTTATTAGGGACCTGGGGACCCAAGTTGATAGCAATCTCTCCTTTGAAAACCACATTGCCAAAGTGGTTAGAAAGACCTTCTACATAGCCCACCTCATCATGGAGGGTTTCACATCTAGATCAAGAGAAGTAATCGTGCCCCTTTATTCATCCCTCATCAGGCCCATCATAGAATACAATGCCCCTTTTGGGATGTACCTTACCCGACACCTGCAGCAATTAGAAAGACCCCAAAAGTATCTCACCAAGAGGATCAAGGGTCTCAAACAGATGCCATATGCTGCTCGGTTATAAAACCTCCAGCTCTACTCAGTTGCATACCGCCTACTTCGAGGCGATCTATGCCTGACATACAAAGCTATGTCAAATCCAGAATTAATGGACATGCTCCACCTCAGTAAATCTAAATCCCTTAGAGCCACATGCTCGAGGGACTTGAACCTCAGCACAGAAATAAATAGAACTTGCTGGAGGGACAGGTTCATAACCCAGAGGCTCCCTTCACTCTAGAATAGAATTCCAGTTCATGTGAGGCAGAGCACCTCACTGAATCTCTTCAAGAAGAATCTCGATAGGTGGATGGGGGATCGTAGGTTTGTCCCAGGGATTACTCCCGTGTCACTATTAGACAGAGGCACAGTAAACTAAACCTTAAAAAGGGCACAGTATACTCAAATCAAGGGGTGGCGTAAGCCATACAGAATCGGGCTAGGCTTATAATTGCCCCAGGGCAGATAGCCTAGTATGAACCTATGAACCTATGAACCTATATGCTGTTGGTATAGCTGTACAAACCCAACAATTTGAAACATTAAAAGTCTCAGCATACACATGTTTGATCGCTTGGTAAGTGTTAAAGTTTGGATGCCAGTCTATGAGTAAAGCATCACGTTTATTCAGTTCAGTTCATGTGGCTTGAAAAAGGATGGGCCACAGCAAAAAGATTATTGTTATCAATATAGTTAACAGAATGATCATGCAATACTTCTGAGGTTGTTCTGTATTCCTATTTGCTCCATATCTGGTCATTTTTTTCTTGTGTAACAGTAACAAGTTTTTTGTCCAGTTCAAAGTTTTTAACCAGTTTGCAGTGTGTCAGATGAATCCAGGATGCTCGCTCTGCGATCTTGACTGCAGTGGGTGTTGACAGTAGCACTTGGTATGGCCCTTCCCACTTCGGTGACGTCCAATTCTTCTTTTTGATGACTTTCACCCAGACCCACGTGCCTGGGACTACTGCTGCTTCCAATGTTCTGGTTTGTTCTTTATCTGAAACAGAATTTAACTGCAAAAGTTGTTTATTACTTAGAAGTCGTCTCATATATTCTGTGAGTGAACTGTTGGCCTCCTGGTCTGCATGCAAGAGAGGTTTCCACTGAGGTATATAGTATGCCCTTCCAAATAATTTTTCAAAAGGAGTTAACCCCTTTGCATTTGGAACAGTTCTCATGCTCAACAGTGCCAGAGGCAGGCAGTACACCCAATTCTTTTGTGTCTCACTAATTAACTTCCTAAGTTTACTTTTCAAAACCCCATTATGCCTCTCTACTAGTCCTGCAGATTGTGGATGGTATGCACAATGGTTTTTCAAGGAAATTCCGAAATATCGGCTCAACTGTTGTATAGTTTGATTTACAAAGTGTGTGCCATTGTCACTGTAAATCTTTTCCGGTATGCCAAATCTAGGAATAATTTCTCTAACAAGGACTTTTGCAACAGTGGCTGCATCTGGATTTTTGGTCGGAAAAGCTTCCACCCATTTGGAAAACATATCTATAATGACAAGACAATGCTTCTTATTTTCGCATTTGTTCAGTTCTATGAAATCCATACAGATAGTATGGAACGGGTACGGTGGTGCAGGGAAACTCCCTTGCTTAGGCTTCAACGCCCCTTGTGCATGATGCTTATTACAAACATAACATGCCGCACAAAAATTTTTTGTGTAGTTTATAAATCCATATGCTGTGAACACTCGATTCACTAACTGTACCATCCCCCCTGTTGAGACATGGCACTGCCCATGGCTCAACAAAACTGCATATCTAAACAAATTAGACGGCAAAATCGGTTTTCCTTCTTTGGAGATGTACAGCCCTTTCTCAAGAATTGCTCCTCGTTTTGTCCATTTCTGTTTTTCTACTTTCGTAGCAAGTGTCTGCATTGTTTTCAACATTTCTAAATCTAAAATCTCAGAAGGTTGTAATTCCTCACTCAAAATAAATATTTCTGAAGCTGAAGCTGCCTGCTTTGCAGCTGTATCAGCTCTCACATTACCTTTTGAAATCCTATCCTGTTGCTTAGTATGAGCTACGCATTTACAAATAGCTACTTTCTGAGGTAACTGAATAGATTCTAACAAATCTAAAATAAACTGCGTATGATTAATTGGTTTACCAGTAGATGTTATCATTCCTCTATTCTTCCACTGTTGCGCAAAAACATGTACAGTAGAAAAAGCGTACTGGCTGTTAGTAAAAATATTTACACATTTACCCTTTTCCAAGGTACATGCCCTTGTCAAGGCAATCAATTCTGCTGCTTGTGCAGATAAGTTGTATGGTAAAGACTTTGCTTCTAAAATCTCAGTATCAGAAACTACTGCATACCCCACTAGGTTCTGCCCTGTAGGACCCCTTCTGCATGAGCCGTCCACGTAATATGTCACCTCGGCATCATCCAAGGGAACATCCGTTAGATCTTTTCTAGGCAGTGTCTTTTGCTCAATCTCCTGCAGGCAGCTGTGTGGTGTGCCGTCCGCAGGGGTTGGAAGCAAGGTAGACGGATTCAAAGTTGTACATCGTTCAATTGTCATATGAGGTTGGCTCAACAGTATAGTCATACAGGAAAGATGTCTAACAGGAGAAAGATATGCTACTTTTTCTTGCAGTAAAATAATTGCGACTGCATGAGGCACTCTCAATGTAAGAGGGTGGAACAACACTACTGAGGCTGAAGCCTGTACTGCCATTGTAGCTGCGACTACTGCTTGTACACAGTGGGGCAGGGATCGCGCCATGGGTCCAGCTGTGATGAATAGTAAGCTATGGGGCGTTGCTTGTCCCCATGTTGCTGTGTTAACACTGATGTCATATAACCTTGCTTACAATCTACAGTTTGGAAAAAGCGTTTATGATAGTTTGGTAATCCTAAAACTAATGAGGATGCTATCAATTGTTTTAGTTTGCAGAAAGCTGATTCTGCTTCTGGTGTCCATTGTAATAAATCTTGTGCTGCCATAGGCTTTTTGTATGTCAAGTTGGTCAGTGGAGCAGACTCCAAGGCATAGTTTGGAATCCAACTCCGACAGAAATTAGTCGTACCCAGGAAGGACATCATTTCCTTCTTGGTAGTCGGTTTGGGTGCTTGTAAAATTGCTATTTTCCTATCTTCATCTAATGTTCTGCCTTCTTTGGTTATTACATATCCCAGGTATTTAACCTGCTTTCTCCAAAGCTGCAACTTGTTCTTGTTTACTTTATGTCCTTGAGTGGCTAAAAAATGTAATAATGCTATGGTATCTTCTCTGCATTCTTGCTGGGTGGGGGCTGCCAGCAGGATGTCATCTACATAAAGTAAAATCTGACTGCCTCTCGGTGGGCTAAATCTCGCCAAGTTGCTTGCCATCTCTTGTGCGAATATTGTTGGACTTTCACAATATCCCTGTGGTAGTCGCGTGTATGTATACCTTTTCCCCTGAAATGTGATTGCAAACCAATGTTGGCTGTCAGGGTGTATTGGTATCGAAAAGAACACATTGCTAATATCTACCACAGAAAAATACTTCTGTTGAGGCTTCAAATCATTCAATAGGGTGTGTGGATCTGGCACCGTAGGTGCTCTAGGTATTACTGCATCATTTACAGCTTGTAAATCTTCAACCATACGCCATTCTCCGTTTGCTTTCCTGACAGGAAATAAGGGTGTGTTACGTGGTGAATCGGGAGATTCTACCAGTACTGCTTCCTTAAGTAAAGCTGCTATTATAGGTTTGATTCCTACTTCTGCATCTTTCCTTAAGGGATACTGTCTCTTTTGTGGTCTAAATGCTGATTTTGGCGTGATAGTAACTGGTCCTGCCCGAATTAGTCCTACATCTGATTTCCCTGTTGACTCTTCTAGTAAGAGTGCTAATCAGCTGTCCTCGCTAGACTGCAAGTGTACAGCTGGGTGTGTCTGTGTTATCCAATTTAACTTCTGCTTCTGTACTCCCTGTTCTGACAGTTCTAACTCCGTCTGTTTTTCCCACTTTGTGACTTTTTCTCCTAGGTCTGCCCATTTCACATTCTTGTCCTTAGTCAAACTAACATGTGGTAATTGATTAGATTTATAAAGTGCAAAGAATTCCTGGGGCAATGAACAGCTAACTACACTGTTCCCTTCTGTGTCCCAGTACAGATTACATAATACTAATCTGTTTGCATGGTTTCTAAACAGTTTTTGCTCATATTCTTTATCAGGTCCTGGTGTGCTACAATAATACAGAGTACAGTGCAACAAATGCTGTTTATCAGCGTCAAGGGAGGGGGACTTACTGATGGCTACGTTCATCAGCTCTTTGGTTACTGCCCCTGGACCAGTCGTGACCAAGTCCTGGCTGTACCAATAAAATGTTTAAGCCCTCGTCACTACAAAAGTATCCATTTGTCGCTGTGCTTCCATACCCTGCATAGTTAGAACTACTGCTATGCCAAATATCTGCATAAGATCTCTGCCCAAAAGGTTTACTGGGCATTTTGCAGAAACAACAATTTTGCTTTTCTGGGTCATCCCTGAAACAGGGTCAGTTATTGCTATGTTATGGGAGAGTGGCTCCCGATACAGCTGTCCATTAGCTGCTTTCACTAATATGTAATCGAGTGATTCTGAATTTTCTGGTAGTTTAGAAGGGTGTATCAGGGTCCATGATGCCCCTGAGTCACACAGAAATTTAACTTCCCTCTCCTCTACCAGAAGTGTTACTTCCGGTTTTGTATCTACTAAGTAGAGCTCTAGGCTCAATAATGGTAAGTCTAAAATTTCACTTTCTTCACTATCTGCGATTTCTTGCACATCCTCTATTTCTTCTGTCACATTCTCTACTCCCTCTATCACACTTGCATTTGTCTTTTCTTGGTTATTCCCTTCTAGTGATTCTTGACTATCATATAGTCAGTCCTCACCCTCCTTATCTTCCATGGCTACCTTCTTGTTTTGCTTGCAATCCCTTGCTAAATGTCCCTTTTTTCCGCATTTAAAACATTCACCCCTTTTCTTTCTCTCTTCAAACTCCTCTGATCGCTTATCAGATTGTTTGTTTCCCTGGGCATTTTTCTTGCCCTTTTTCCCGGACTGTACTACATAAACTTCTGCTCCATCTTCTACAGAAAATACTTGGGCTTTCTTTTTCTTTTTACTGTTAATATGCCTTTCGGCATGTCTAGCATATTCAAGTAGTGACTGTAATCTACTTGTATGATGGTCTACCATGTGCTTTGTAATAAAGCTGCTTATAGGCAAAATACTGCCTTTTAAAAATGCATTCTTTAGCTGCTGCTCATACGGGGAATCATGTGTTTGGTCTTCAGGTACCTGCATTCCACAATGGTTATTAAAACACTCTAATAATCTAGCATAATATCTGTCAACAGTTTCACCTTTTTGTTGGATGCATTGATTAATGCAACGTCCAGTCTGCCCTAGGCTTCCATTTCTCAGAGATTCGGTCTGTAAGACCTTTTACTCTGTTATCCAGTTCTGCATTGCTATGTGGGAGTGGCTTGTGTTCTGCGTCACGGGGATTCCAGTTGCCACTGATCATGTGCCAATCTGGACCTACGATTTGTCTAACTACTTTTTCTACTTCTTCTCCATTTAAATGATAACTTAACCTCATGCCCTGTAAGTCTTCTAAGAATTTTCTAAAATTAACTTTTGGATGGGGAATTCCCTCTGTAGCTTTCCGGATGTCTTCCGGTGTCCATGGTTTATATACCAGGAGAGTTGGGTCCTGCCCTTCCTGTCCTGCCTGAGGATTTGGTACTTCTATGAGCGGACATATCGCTTCTTCACTCATAGCTCGTGAATTTTTGTTCATTTGATATAACTCAATATCCCCTCTTAAGTTACGTGTTCGAGACCTAGTCTCGACGGGATCTGTGACAAACAGTCTTGGCTTCGCGGAGACAGCCGGGTATAGCAGAGGTGGACCAGCTTGTCCACTCGCTTCATATTCTGGTAAGGGAAGCGGAGGGGGTGGAGGGGCTGATGCTATTACCAAATTATTGTCCTCTTTATCTAGAAACATAGCTTTTGAATTATTACTTTTTTGTTCCCTACGGTTTGCTTCCTCAATCCACCTGTGTGCCTGAGGAATGCCTAATTTACGTTGCTTTTTTACCTGACCTTTTGCATCAGTTTTAAGCCGTTTGACAAGTTTAATAAGTGAGGATTTTTCTAATTTGCCATCAAATTCATATTTATTAACCCATTTTGTATAGTACCTAACATTGCCAGCACGCTGTAATTGCATATATTTTGCATCTTCAGTTAACGGCGGATCTTGGGAACTTTTTGTGCACTTATTTAGGTTCATAGGTTCATAGGTTCATACTAGGCTATCTGCCCGAGGGCATTTACAAGCCTAGCCCATAGTTTTGTGGCTTACGCCACCCCTTTAGTATGGGGAACTATACCCATTATTTTGCTGTGCCTCTGTCGAGCAGTGACACTGAGGTAATCCCTGGGGTATATCTGCGATCTCCCATCCATTGATCAAGATTTCTCTTGAACAAGGCCAGTGAGGTGCTCTGCCTCACATATACCGGGATTTTATTCCACAGCATAGGGAGTCTTTGGGTGATGAATCTATCCCTCCAGCATGTCCTATTAATAGCCGTGTCGAGGTTTAAGTCTCCCGCCCTTGTGGCTCTGACGGATCTGGATTTTTTGAGGTGAAGCTTATTCATCAAATCTGGGTTTGACATGGCCTTGTATGTTAGGCAAAGGTCACCTCTGAGCAAGCGGTAAGCGACTGAATAGAGCTGGAGTTCTTTCAGTCGGGCAGCATAGGACAGATGTTTGAGACCCTTTATCCTTTTGGTGAGGAACTTTTGTGGCCTCTCCAGCTGCTGCAAGTGTCGGGTCAGATACATTCCGAATGGGGCATTGTACTCAATCATTGGACTGATGAGTGATGAGTATAGGGAGACTATGACCTCCCTTGATCTAGATGAGAATCCCTTCATGATAAGGTGGGCAATGTAGAAGGTCTTCCTAACTACTTTAGCTACATGGGTGTTGAATGACAGACTACTATCAACCTGGGTCCCCAGGTCCCTGATAACTTCTTCTGTGCTCAGTGGATTGCCACCTATTTGGTAGCTAGGGTAACCTTGTTTTTCCCGAAGGGTATGACTATGCATTTTTGGCATTTAACTTTAGGCCATGGCTCTGGCACCAGTTATCCATTTCTGTGAGACCCTTCTGAAGGATATCTGTGTCAGATGTGTTTTCTACTATGGCGCCAGTTTGCAGTCATCTGCAAACTTTGTCAGCCATAACCCTCCTGTGTTTGCTTGTACTGGAAAAGTAGATGCCAAACAAGAGTGGGCCCAGGACTGAGCCCTGTGGTACACCACTTGTGACAGGCTTTGAGTCTGACATGGCACCAGCAACTCTGACCCTATGGGTTCTGTCACTCAGCCAGTTTGCAACCCATCTTGTGATGTATGGGTTAACATTTAAGCTGATGCGTTTTTCAATGATACCCGAGTGGGGTATTGTATCGAAGGCCTTCGCCAGATCGAGGTAGGCTGTATGGACTGCCTTTCCCTCATCAATGGCTTTGGTGACTGTTTCGAAAAAGTCAACCAAGTTTAGAAGGCATGATCTGCCTTTGACAAAGCCAAACTGGGATGGATCCAAAGTCTGCAAATTCCCTATGTCTTTATTTATGAGGTCCATTATGATCCTCTCCATGGCTTTGCAGATAAGGCTTGTCAAGCTAATGGGCCGGTAATTTCCAGGGTCGGTGGAGGCACAGCCTTTGTGAAGAGGGACCACAGTTGCAGTGCGCCACTCCCTGGGTACGTATCCAGAGGTAAGACTATGATTAAACAGCTGTCCTAGCTGTGGGTTTAATTCCTCGTTGAGTTCGTTCTGACTGTTAAAATGTTACGTAACCCTTCTTATTTTTACGTGGTACCACGATTTCTCTTTTTCACAGTTTATCTAGAATAACTGCCTTACCTATTCAGTTTCCCTGATCTATGACAAGACTGCAGTCTTCCTGTCCCTGACTTGTACAAGACAAATCTCCTGACAGATGATACAAATCAAGTCCCTGATCTAAGACAGAAAAAAGGTAAATCTCACCTTACCTGAGCCTCCGTGATTGATCGTCTGGTTCGTGGAAAAAACGTTAACTTGTCCTCCAGTCGCAGATCAGAACAGTGGCTGGCCTCTTTTGAACGACAATTCAGTCGGAGGTCTTTCAGAGCAGAAGAACCGATGTGGTCTCTTCCCCGTATGGTTTCATGCCACCTGGCTCAACTGACCTGAGGCGAAGTGAGAGTTTCCGGTCCGAAGGACCAATCTGTCAAAGAAAAAACAACTTCAAAAAGATCAACACACAGCAGGTTCAGGTTAAGGCATTTTAATCTTGCAGCAAGGAGACAAAAACGTGCTAATACAGAGCTTGTCTAACTAGAATCAGGAAGTGAAGCCATTCTTATACATTTCTTACAAGACATTGCCTACTAAGCTGACGTAATAAATCACAAGTTCTTACAATATTATTTTATAGCAGCTGTTTGTCCATGATTTTCTGCTGGCACTATCAAGTTTATAAAAAAACTTCCTAAGAAAAACAACGTGACCTTGGAGACAACCGGTTAGATACAACTTCTCACTATATGATGTTACCATTCAAGGTACTATGGCTAATTCGAGCACAAAGCAAGCACAGATTATAGTTCATTTCTTCAAGCAGTCTTTGTTCAACTGTATCTATCTTTTCTGCAGCTGTGCATGTTCTCATAACACGAACAGAGCTGATTGTTCAAGTTCAATAACATTATAGAAAACAATATTGTTCTATTCATTATTTTCCTGACCTAGCAGATAATCACCTGCTTCTCAGTAAATTTCCAAAAAGGCATAAACATGAATTTTGCTGTGCTAGCAAATACTAGGTCAGAGAGCATCTTGCAGTTTCAGAAAGCATCTTGTAATTTCATACAAAACTAAGCTTGTACATAAAATAGAATGAAATGTGTTAACCCTTTTAGCTTCTAATAAGCACTAAACATATACATTAATACATATTTTTCAGACAAATACCTGAATGGGGAATGGTGTCAAATGCTTTAGCAAAGTCAAGGTAAGCCATGTGTACCTCCTTTCCCTTATCTATAGCCTGAGTAACTGTCTCAAAGAAATCCACCAGGTTCAGGAGGCATGATCTGCCCTTGATGAAGCCGAACTGTGTGGGGTCCAGTGACTGGAGGTTCCCAATCTCTCCATTTATGAGTTCCATAATGATTCTCTCCATAGCCTTACAGACCAGACTGGTCTTAGCTTGTGCTAAGAGGTACACATGTAGCCAGTTTTAAGTATGTATGTATGTTTGCATGTGTCTTTTTTTATAAATAAAACCATCAGAAAAGGGAAAAACAACACAATATAAAATGACAGTGCAAAGATGTGGCTAAACAAGCAAAATTAAAAAAAAAAAAAAAAAAAAGCTAAAAACAGAGCCCTCTACTGAATTTAGAAAGATTCTTCTAAGTAGTGGTATTTTAGAAACATTCGAAAGTAAACATCAGAGGTGTACACTGGTATCAGGAATGTAATCAGTTCCAGAAGACTTGAATGAAACAGGCAAAGGACTGCCTTCTGGTTGTCTCTGAATGTATTTTTGGGAAAAACTAGCAGTCTCTCCTGTGAAGAAATGAGAAGCTTCACTAGTGAATAGGGCACTGGGAGCTGTTTTAAACCATCAGCACTTGGACCCTGTAGGTTCCAGAAGTAATATAATAAGAAGCTCTTAAAAACATACCAGGCAGTTAGTGTAGAGTGTGCAGTGCAAGTATAATATGGCTGGTACAAGAAACAAGTCAAAAGCCTAGCTGTGGAATTCTGTACCCTGTGGAACCACTCCAGGTCCTGATAGCAGACAGGAAGGTACTTGAAAATGGACCATCGGCATTTCTACATCTGATGAAGGAATGAGATGCCATATTTGAAAAAAAAAATAGATAAAAATGAGATGTCTTGATGGCAGCAGACACTTGATCTCCAATAAAAACTATTCTCAGATTACACATGAAAACTAAGTTACTTTTCATTACATTTATAGTTAATGAAGATGGAAAACAAAGCACCTTACAGCGGAAGAACTGTGGTACAGACCAGCATTGCCTCTGTCCTTATTTTAAGTTGAAGATGAACATGTGCTACACCAGGAATGGCCTTAGGTCAACTGACACCCCTAGGCAAAAGGGCTCCAAGGTGCCCCCCACCACACCCCCTGGTGCCCCCATCCTGGTCTACCTACACCAAATATATACTGAAAAAGTGCCCCTGCTAGAGCAGTGCCCTAGGCAGCTGCCTAGTTGGCCTATGCCTAAGGCCGGCTATGTGCTACACACTGAAGGATGGTATCCAGGCAGTTTTCTAAGGCAACCTTCCAAGGCAGTAAAGTTTGACACAGGTTCCCGAGAAAAGGAAAGGTAAAACTGGATGTCATGATATAGGGATAGAGCCCTGACCCAAATTATCCATGTTTGATTATCAGCTTGAATGCTGGGTAAGCATGGATAGGAGATGGGACTGAGTGGCTTATGTCAGCTGTCCCATCCCAAGGTAGGGACTGGGATTCTGTCTATAGCCGGAGTGTGGCCTGGTGGAGGCTGGGCATGAATCCCTTAGTTATAAAGACAGGCTACCATATGGAAAGGGGGCATGATGCCTGGGACACTGGCATTTCTTTATCAAGTAAGGATTCCCATTCCTTGCATATATAAAGTCCCCACCCAAAGTTGCATATATAATGCCCACATCACAAGCTTACCCTTAGGAAAATGGGACAGTAAAATTGCTAAGGAAGATGCTGCAAAGCACTCTGTCCCTGGAGAGGAATGGTCCACCTGCCAACAGGGATACAGTAGGATTTTACTAACCATACAAGAGGGAAATAAATAGGCTAATAAGAGATAAGGAAAGATGTCAGCAGTAGAGGATAGTCCCTTTAAAAAAGTGGATGTAATTATTGCAGCACTGATGGCTAATATTTCTCTAATGTTAACAAGAGTCAGTAGGACAATAGGTAGCAAACTTGCCTTTGTTGCAGAATGCTGTGGGTTCTATTCCCAAACCAGGTAGACTGACTGTTGATACTGCAGTATAGTGTAAGGGAGGTGCTGCACTCCTGAGTGTGCCATCTTTTGGAGAGATGTTAAACCAAGGCCCCGTTAGCTTGAGTTGGTCGGAGTTCAGGTGGATGTAAAAGATCCCATGGCCCTATTGAAAAGAATAGGGGTCCTTTATTTAACAAATGTTTACATATTTACAAAATGTGCATAATTACAGGCGCAAGTATACACATTTCTATTTTTTATACTATTTACCATTTTTCCTTATGAAAGAATAACAAGGAAGATGTTATAATTGATCCCAATTCTTTCTTCCACAACCATAATCTAATGATTCCAAATATATCTGGCAAAATCCATTTCCCATTAAACAAAATTTCATTCAGTCTTTCATTCCAAATAATCCATATTACATAAAATAAATTATCTGCCCTTGTCTCACATTCTTTCTTCCTGTTCTTCTAATATCCATACATAATCATATTCATATCTGCATTATTTATGTCATTATTATTATTAAAAAACGTTTCTTCATACAGCTTTTTCCAGAGTGTAACCACTCTTTTACATGTCAGAAAACATGTTCTGTAGTCTCTTCCCCCAACAAAATATGCACACTCTTCCAACTTTCTTTTTATAGGGCATATTCCCCTTTACTGGTAACTAGAATATTACCAGTCTCCATAGGAAATCCTGACACACGATCATCTTGGTACAGCACTTTTTTCTTACTTTATTGCTTTAATCACTTACTCTGGTACATTTTCCCATGGATTTACATAATAATATTATTTCATCACATTATTATACCACATCCTTCTATCCTTCTCTGTATCCATGTTAGTATTTTTTCTTGAAAATGTTTAATTTCTTCACCTACAGATTCTTTTCCTTATTCTCATCATCCTCCAGAATTTTCTGTACTTATATTTAAATATTCTCGCTATCAATTTCTCATTCTCTTCCTTTTCCCACTTTAATATTCTAAACAAGTTTATACAAGCAGAATAAACAACCGGATTTAGTAACCCCAGTCCCCATTCATCTTCACTTATATACAACACACCGCTTTTCACTGGGTTTAATTTTGAATCCCTTATTAAAGAAAACATCAGTTTCACAATTTCCTTTTCATAATTTCCTGGGATCATAAACGTTTCACATATATGCTTTTTTTAACCCATTAATACACAATTCACCAGATAATCCTTCTTTCTGAATGCTAATCTATATGTCCTCCACAGACGATACAGTTCTTTCATTTCTTTTATCAAACCCTCTTGTTTATCCATAACTATATGCTTTTCCCCAGATTTTGTTCCTAGCAAAGACACTTCATTCATTGAAACATACATACTCCTAATTTTCACCACAAAACCAAAACCCTTATTTTTATCTTTATTCAAGTTCATTCCCATTTCCAAACCAACAGTTCCTTCATCCATATTTTGTTCTTAGTAACTAAAATATATCATCTGTATATGTTTGTACTGAAATCACTACCTCCTTTTGCATCACATATGTAGTATTTTCTTTATAACCTATATCACTCCCGATCACATTAATTACCAATGTAAACAATATTCCACTCATGGGACATCCTTGTCTTATACCACACTTCATGCATATCACTTTACTTAGCCACCCATTCACCAACACTCTCACTCTATTATTTTGATATGCTGACATACACACCCTCCTAATTCTACTACCTGTTCCATACTTCTCCATAGCATGAAACAAAGAATCATGTCCTACTGTACCAGATGCCTTGACAGTATCACCTACCATAAGTTTTCCATCCTCCCTTTGATATCCCTTATCTTATACCATATATACCTTCTTCCATAATATTCCTTATCCTTGCTTCCATTCTTCTCTGTATTATTCTCATAAAAAGTTTATAATCTGTGTTATTTATTGTGCAGGGTCTCCATTTTTTATTACATTCATCTCCTCTTTCGTCTGTATAAATTTTAATATCCCACTACAAACCCCCCCTGCATGACTCAGGACACCCACTCCTCCTACCTGGACCTACTTGACTCCACCAAGGCACCCCCTAACACGCTGATCCTTGGTGACTTCAACTATCCTACCATAGACTGGGTGAACTATTCCTGCACTAATGCACTCATCCAATGATTCCTTGATGTCATCAGTTCTAACACATAAGACCGGCTCATCTCATCCCCTACAAGGGAGATAATATTCCGGACTTGGTTCTCACCAACATGGCCAACCCCCCCCCATAGTATATTCTTCCCTGGTGAGATCACACCATCAGTCTATATCATTCAGAGTTTCTATACTACCCCCCCTCCAGCTGTAAACAGGCTGAAAAACTTCTCAAAAGCTGACTACAACCTTCTAAGGGAGGGTATCAGTAGCTTCACACCACCACCCCCATCAGAGGATGCAGACAACTATGCTGAACAGTATGCCAATGCAGTATACAAGCACCTGTACAACTGCAAGGCCATACCTAACAGAACTAAAACCTGCTCCTCAAGGAAACACAAACCTGACTGGTGGACATCCCCTATAGACAGGCTTTACAACAAAAAGAAGAAACAATTGTCCAAAGGTAAAAAGGAACAAATTCCAAACTGGAAAAACTCCCTCCTTAGCCTCAACAAGCAAACTAGATCACTAGTGAAAACCTCCAAAGCCAATTATTAATTGAAACTAGCCTCTGAAACAAAGATAAATCACAAAGCCTTCTTCAGTTATGTCAGAAACCTCCATGGCAAAGCCCAGGTTTGTTCCAAATTAGTACTTAATTGTTCCACTTACACTGATCCTGTTGACTTAGCCAACCTGTTGGCAGATAGATTCAGCACTAACGTCACCCCCCCCCCAAAGGCCCATTTGAAATCCTCAATACGTGTCTGGCACCTCATATCTCCATAGATCAAGTGTTAAAGGCCCTATCCAAGGCAAATAACACAGCTTCCATGGGACCTAATAGTATCCCAGGCTGTATTCTGCACCATCTCCAGCAAGAACTAGCTTCACCACTGAGTACCCTATTCAACCACAATCTAAGTACAGGTTTCATTTCAGCAGAGTGGAGAACTGCCATTGTCATCCCCTTGCACAAAGGAGGTGCCACTACTGACCCTGGTAACTATCACCCATTAGCTTGACAAGTCTGATCTGTAAAGCCATGGAGCGTATTATTATAGATCTCATAAACAAGGACATAGGCAATCGTCTAGCACTTGACCCTACCCAGTTCAGATTCGTCAAGGGTAGATCTTGCCTGCTGAACCCGGTTGACCTCTTTGAGACTGTTAAAGTCAGTACATACAGCTTACTTTGACTTAGCCAAAGCCTTTGACACAATCCCCCTCTCAGGCATCATCGAAAAGCTAACACATCTTGGTGTAATCCCTATCTCATCAGGTGGGTGGCCAACTGTCTCACTGATAGGACCCACAGGGTCAAAATAGATGCCTCCATCTCCAACAACAGACCTGTCACTAGTGGTGTTCCCCAGGGATGTGTCCTGGGACCTCTATTGCTTGGCATCTACTTCTCAGAGTTCCAGGGAAAGACAAAAGGCCTCTGGCTGATCAAGTTTGCAGACGACTGTTAGTTGGATGCTGTCATTGACTCCCCAAATGATGTTAACATACTGAAACAGGGTGTCACAGCAACAAATGACTGGTGATAAAGTCATGGCCTTAAGTTAAACACAAAACAATTGAGGCCAATAATTGATTATCATGCCCCATTTTGTATGTACCTTTCCAAACACCTGCACCAACTGGAAAGGACACAGAAATACCTTGCAAAGAGAATCCATGGTCTCCAACACCTGTCCTATGCAGTCAAGCTGAAATTGCTATCACTCTACTCGGTATTGTATAGATTATCAAATGTGATCTGTCTCACCTTCAAGGGAATCTCGGACCCTGCCTACTAGAGATGCTCCATATCCGTAAGTCTAACTCCTCGCCCATTACCTGCTCAAAAAGCCTAAATCTAATATGTGATATCAACAAAACTTGCTGGAGAGACAGTTTTGTCTCCCAGATGCTGCCCCGTCTCTGGAATAGACTTCTCATACATGTCAAACAGAGTACGTCACTGATCTTCTTCAAGCGCAACCTTGATGAGTGGATGGGAAACCACAAATTTGTCCCATGGGTTCCACCTGTGTCCCTCATTGAAAGGGGTGACAGGTGCTGACTGGGATTTCTTTTGTGGGGATAAACTCATGGTGAGGCTTGTAAGGGCCCCAGGGCCATTAGCCTAGTAACCTCCTATGATCCTATAACTCCTCATACACAAACCATTCCCTCAACCATTCATACAGTACATTTACAAAACACCTTCTTTGCCAATCTATTCATTTCTTGTATATTCCATACCTATACCATCTGGGCTTGATATTGTATCAAGATTTACTTTCCTAAGTACTTCATCCAATTCACTAATAGTACTTTTTTGTTTTTCAAATTCTTCCTTAACTCATTCTGGATCTTGTTTTGTTTTCCATTCACTCTTATTCACCTTCTTTTACTTTCTTATACATCAAAGAACACTGATGGACCCAAGGAAGGCACGACTCTCCAGGTTAAACAATTTATTGTAGGTCATAAGCGCTTTCACAGCTACTGCTTCATCAGATAACAAACACATTAAACCAAAACTGTTTTTCAAAACAGAGAAGTGAAACAGTATTAAGTCACATGACCACAGAATTTAAAGAAACAGCTAAAATATATGTTATTTAAACAGCACACGAAAACATGCATATATAAATGCAACATAAAAACTATACTGTTTGCTCATGACAATCTAGTCCTTTTTTATACAACCTGCATTCAAGGACACAACTTCCTGCTGTATGCTCTTTCTCCCCCATTGGTTACATTGCACCTTGTCACATTCACTACTTAAGTGAGACAAGTACCACAAAAGAAACATGATTTAAGCTGACCAGCATATCTTAATGTCCCTCTGTGATCAGTCACAAATATAACACTTGGCAAGTGTTTCACCATCTTGTTTCACATTTCAAAACAGCTTTCAAACTTCACCCTCCATTCCATAAGGTTTTCTCATCTGTAACTTTCGCAGTATTATCAACAGTTACAGACACAACCTGCAGGCATTTTTAACATCATCTTCTTCCAGTTAATCAGTTCTAAACTGCAAAGTAAAATGTAAGTTACTACCAGAAAACAAATAATCGTTGCATGGATAAATGTCCTTCTTTTTGTTACACGGTTCCAGAAATGTTATCATCAGTCCCAATATGTATAAAAGACCAAATTTCTTGAGCTTTAAAACCCATACCAGTTACCACATTGTCCCATACATAATATTTGCCTACTACAGTATCTTTTTTTGTTCTTATTCTCACAGTTGGTCTTTTCTTTTCAAAAACAGTTTCACTTAGTTTGTTCCTGCTCTCTTTTTTGCTTTCCGACACTGATACATATGTTTTAGTTCCTGCATTATCTGCTGCCACAAAACAGACACCTTCTCAGTTTTTTGCTGTTTTCCTGTTACTTTCTGTCACTGTTGCATAAGTTTAACTAGTGAGTTCTCTGCTGTCACATTACTGATTCCTTTTCCACACTACCATCCTCAGCATATCTGAAAAAGTTATCTGTCATCTCATCCCATGAAACAGCGAAACTGTCACCTGGATCATCCTGCGTGATTATTTTTGACAGACCATTATCTACAAGCCCTCCTGATGTCAGTTCTGTTATCAGGACAATTAAACAGACTTGCTTACTTCCTTCTCCATGGAGACAGCTAAACGCTGCTCATTTGTAACATCTCCTACATAGGAATCTTTGTTTACATTTGAAGCTCCATATCAAACACATTTTTCTTCATATTCTTATTTTCCACCTGCAAACTCTCCAGAGCTTTTTTGTCCTTCTCCGTGCTGCTGCTTCCCTTAGACCTCTTCCTTGCTGCTGTAGCAGCCCTCCAGTGCCATCTAGAACTCCAAAGAGTAGGAAAGTTCCACGATTCCCTGGTCAAATTTCCCCTAATAGTATAAACATCACCTCGTGTCTCCCCTGAAAACAGGTTACTAGCCTAGAGGGGCTAACCTGATCAACAAAGAACAAATTTAAAAAAAGCAGCCCAAAAGAGCACTTGGAAGTAAACACAGGATTTTACATATTGTTAGTAACCACTTGCAGCTGTCTGTTAGAGTTTCACCCCTAAAGGAAGACACACATAATGCAGCATACTAGATTATGATAGCGAAATGCCTATGAAACCCTGCAGCTGATACCCATGTATAAAAAGACTAGTTGCCAGCCCCAATCTAAAATTACTTAATAACCTTTCAAGAAATGACAACATAAACTTTAGGTTCAAAATGTACCTGAGACTTCCATTCTACCTTAGTAATTTAATTGTACATCACTGCTGAATTTGATACCAGCATATTTTTCTTCTCAACAAACAGGATTTTGATGATGACAGACTTGGAGTAAAAAAATGTTGCTTTGCCTTCTGTTGTAATGAGAACTCAGTAAATCATAGGTGGCTTTAGGCACCGGCAAAACCTACAATCATTGGGGGCCCCCCATTCCTGGGAGGCCCCTAACCACAGCAAGTTATCTTACCTTCATATTTTGTAACATGTCTGTCAAACCAGCTAAAGCTAATACAACAATCTTGTATACTTAATAAACCAGGTGGGTAATAATAACTCTGCGGTGGTACAGTGGTAGCGTAGTTGCCTCACAGCAAGAAGTTCTCCTGTTCAATTCACGGCTGGAGTGCCTTCTGTGCGGAGTCTACATGTCCTCCCTGCAGTCGAGTGGCCTCTGAAAGACATGCGTGAATGGGTGTGCCTTTGCTGAAGGTTGGGCGTCAGGCTGGCAACTTGGCACCATAAAAAATCTACTGCCAATCATTAGTGGACTGGAGTTCCACTGTGGTGACCCCTAACCGGGAAAAGCCGAAAAGACAAACATTTATATGTCTTTTAAAATTCAAAGATATCACTGGTTATAGTAACAGTGTTTTGTCAAGTAACAGACTTCACAATTCCATTAAATATTTTACCACTGACATAGTGCCCCTGACTTAGGTTAACCCTGGTGGTGGACATTCTTTCTCCATTGAAACTGACAACATAACCAGCTTTAGGTACCTGCAACAGACATGGCTGCAGGGGGTCCCCTTAACCATCCATTTTAAACTTAAGAATTCCCAAACAGACCTTAAACTCTGCAACTGGTCAGTACTTAAGCATCTTCCACTAGAGGAAGCTGTAAAATACTTTAATACTAAATTCTTATCCATCCTAGGCAGCCACGCTCCAGCTTGTACCATTAAGACTAAAACCAAAAGTACCCCATGGCTTACAGCTGCAACTAGGCAAAAAAAATCTTACTAAGAAATGAAGCTTGGGCCACTTGGCGTGCCTCAATAAACCTCACAGATCAACTCCATTATAGACAATTAAGGAATGACACAAAAAAATCTGTCACAACTGACAAAAAAAAAAAAAGTACTATCACAACCTACAACAAAAACACCAGAACAAACCACATAAATTCCATTAGAGGAAGCTGTAAAATACTTTAATACTAAATTCTTCTCCATGCTAGACAGCCACGTTCCAGCTCATGCCATTAGGACTAAAACCAAAAATACCCCATGGCATACAGCTGCAACTAGGCAAAAAATCTTACTAAGAAATAAAGCTTGGGCCACTTGGTGTGCCTCAACAAACCTCACAGATCAACTCCATTATAGACAATTAAGGAATGATACAAAAAAATCTGTCACAACCGACAAAAAAAAACTACTAACACAACCTACAACAAAAACACCAGAACAAACCACATAAATTCCACTAGAGGAAGCTGTAAAATACTTTAATACTAAATTCTTACCCATCCTGGACAGCCACGCTCTAGCTCATACCATTAGGACTAAAACCAAAAGTACCTCATGGCATACAGCTGCAACTAGGCAAAAAAATCTTACTAAGAAATAAAGCTTGGGCCACTTAGCGTGCCTCAAAAAACCTCAGAGATCAACTCCATTATAGACAATTAAGGAATGACACAAAAAAATCTGTCACAACCGACAAAAAAAACCTACTATCACAACCTACAACAAAAACACCAGAACAAACCACATAAATTCTGGGCAACTCTAAACACACTTCTCCATCCAGGACTATCTACCACCCCTATCCCCTCAACTTCCATCTCAAATTCTCCAGCAGAGGTAGCCAACTCCTTCAATAGCTTTTTTACAGAAACTATCCAAAACCTAGCCAATAAGTTATCCCTCAGTGCATCAAATCCCTCTGCCTCTACACCCATTACCCAAACCACCTTCAAATTTCAACCAGTCTCAACTTCATTTATCCTTAAACTAATTAGAAAACTAAAACCAACTACCCTTGCCGCAGATCTCCTACCAGCAGACTACCTACAAAAAGCAGCTGATGCTGTAGCCTTCCCTATATCCATTATGATCAACAGATCCATATCTGAAGCTATCATTCCCACTACCTGGAAGGTATCCCATATCATTCCGCTCCACAAGGGAGACAGTTCTACTGACATCTCAAACTACAGACGCATAGCAATACTCTCTCCCATAGCCAAAATCCTGGAAAAATTTATACAAAAACAACTCCTAGCCTATCTTCTTGATAACAATCACCTGTCAAACTCTCACCATGGCTTCAGGCCAAACCACAATACCACCACTGTCCTACTATCCTTTACCAATGTCATAAATCATAACTGTAATAGCAATAAACTCTCTTCAGCCATCTTCCTAGATCTTTCCAAAGCTTTCAACATGGTAAAACATCAACATCTCCTGCAAACCCTAGAAAAACTCTCCCTAGACACCCATGCTATACAATGGTTTAAGTCATATCTGGGAAGTAGACATCAGGCAGTCCTGTGTAAAGATAACTTATCTACCCTCTTACCTATTGCACTTGGAATCCCTCAAAGATCCATCTTAGGGCTTCTCCTATTTTCCATATTAATTAATGACTTGCATAAAGTAATACCAGACACTACCTATATTCAATATGCGGATGAATCAACCCTAATCTGTTCTGCTACAACCCCAGAAGAACTACTGACACTATCCCAAAACACATTTAGCATGGTTGAAAATTGGCTCCTCTATCGCCATCTCATTCTAAACCTCAAAAAAAAAAACAAATTGCTGCTGTTCTCCCCAACTCGTAAGACCTCCTCTCTAAACTTCTCCATTAAATCTAACAATGGCACTATTATCTCACCAGACCCCTCAACCAAACTACTAGGAGTTATAGTTGACAATAACTTAAAGTTTGACTTGCATAGCGACCACACAATTAAAACAGTAAATAAAAAACTTGGCTCTCTACATAGACTCAAACCCTTCTTAACTCACCTAGCCAGAACTGTTCTTGCTCGCACTCATCTACTATCCACACTTCTCTACACCTCCCCCTTATTCACCAACCTAAGTAAAACCTCCCTGAACAAGCTCACAACCTGCTATAATCATATTGCCAGATTTGCCACCGCCTCTGCCTATAGGACCCATCATTGCCACAACCTCAAACTACTAAGCTGGCTTCAACTACCTAATCTTCTACTAATTAACCCACTAGTAACCGCCCACAATATTCTCTACCAGCCAGAACGGACACCCGATCTTAAAACTCTCATCACCCCCTACCAGAACCTTAAAACTCTTCGATCCTCTAACAAAATGCTAGCTTTCACCTTCAAAGCTAATAACTCAGCTGGGGAAACTCTGTTTATGAACTCAGTTGGTAAAGTCTGGAACTCTCTTCCTACAGAACTAACCTTACAACCCTCTCCAACCCAATTCAAAAAGAACCTTACAAAATACTTAACTATGCGATGGCTCTGTCCTTGCTGTGCCATTGACTAATCCCCACACTTTACTACTGTGCACCCAGTTAGGGTCTCCTAGCAGTGTCTCTGAATCCTAACCTATATTACTCTCTACTAACATGTTGTTTAAGTGAAATCTAGAATGTATTTTTGTAACCTACAAAGAAATACACAAATATATATGAAATTTTTGAATGTTGGGCTGGGAACTTGGAAAATGACCTACAAATATATTGTATAACCTCTATCTTAAATTATACTAATAGTGGAATGGTTTCATTATGTAAATATGTAAACATTTCTCTGGATTGTATTTCTCTATTGTATTTTATATTGTATTATGCTGTTCTGTCTTATGTCTTCTGCATGGAGCTTTTCTCCCCGGGCCTCCGCTGAAAATGGACATATATCCAGTCAGACCTTCTCGGTCAACAAATGTAAAATAAAATAAATAAATAAAAATAAATAAATACTTGACTCTGTGGGACCCCAACAAAAGCTGCTGTTGGTTGGGAAAAAATGAAGAGAAAAAAATTACTAATTTCCTGATTACGTTCTTTACTGTTAATAGGGCTGTGATTTGACCCTGTTAGGATAAAGCTGATAATGAACATGAATAAAAGGTAAGCACTAGAGCTCGGCAGCCCAGAGTGACTTATTAAAGTGCACACCTTGGTTTATAAGAAGAGCTGATGCTTTCAGTCTTCAAGGATGTTTTTATCTTTCAGGGAGTTTTATAAATACTGGCAGAACACTAGATACCGTAACTCTCACCTTCTTTGCTGAAGAATTCTGCACAATGCTAAAAACAATAGTAGAATAAAGGCTTAAAATCAGGAACATGTTTTGAATATTACTCTAATTCATTTAAAAAGTTAATAGAATAACATTTTTTTGCATCAACATGCATTTTTAGACAATAAGAAGTATAAAACTCTGATGCCTGAATTTATTGACTGTAATCCTGAATGATTTACCAGCAAATCAAACTTTTTATGAAGGACAGAGTAAAATTATAAGGCAAAATCAGGGAAGGTCTGTGAAACCAGGGACAGTGACAGGTATGCATTACTCCTCAAGGAGGTAAATAAAAGTGAATTACCTTTGCTGCTGTTTGATTACTGATAAACAGTAGTCACTGATCAAGTGTGGCAGTGACCGTGTTGCACAATGTATTGCTATTTGCTGAAATAAGTGTGTGTGTGTGTGTGTGTGTGTGTGTGTGTGTGTGTGTGTGTGTGTGTGTGTGTGTGTGTGTGTGTGTAAAAAATATCACAGCTTTTATCTGTGTACACACCCGCTAATGCCAGGACACACACATTATTCTTCTGGGTATCAGTAAAAAATGCAGCTAACAAGTAATTACATTTGAAAATTAAGGCATAACATATATCACAGAGCATTCAGATATTTAGATATTCTAGGAGTCTGGTGGCCCCCACTCCCAGACTGTATAAATAGATACATTAAGGCCCCCTTAATCTTCTTTCACTGTGTGGTAGCCCCAGAAAAGCTACTGCAGGTTGAAAAAAATGAGGAGACAAAAAATGTATTAGTCTTCTGATTATGTTCTTTAACCTGAGCAGTGCTGTCATATGACCCTGTTTGGATTACGTTGGCAAGAGATCTGCTCTCAACCATGGCCATTCTAAAACCAACCCTGCAGAGATGGGTGTGTGCCGAAAGTTGCTATAGGTTATGTGTGTGGGGGGCTGGGGATTGTGTGGTTATTAGTTCTTTAATTTTCATCATAGTCAAACATAGCTCTCAACTTTTTCCACCAGGTTTATGATAAAATAAAAAATAATTAATGAAAAAGGTCCCATGCTAGAGACACTTTGGAAATACTCATGCTATTAACTTACGACTTTTCAAAACAATGTCCAATTTAAGAAAGGATGAAGCAAAATTTTCAGACAAAATTACAGGTATCCCTAAAAATTAGGGACAGTTGAAACGTATGCAGTCAGACCTTAGAGGTATGCACAGAAGGTCGTTATTACTTGTGTTTGGGCTGGGAACAATCTGGTCATTGTTTCTTTTACTTTTCTCACAGACCTCAGAGGTGTAAAAAAGAAAGTTACTATAGCTTGTATATGGGGCAGGGTACTGTCTAGGAGCAACAAAGCAGAATACATTACTGTAATCATTAATTTTTTTCACTTTCCTCACAATCACACATCAGGCAATGGCTGCCATTGTGGGTTAGGGGTGAGGAGTAAGGAAGCATGCTATGTATTTTTATGTCAGCGGTCACTTGAAATACATGACTTTGGCAATTTGAACCTCTACTTTCATCTTGGACTAACACCATAGGGATGCATAGACAGTTACTGTCTTGTTTAGGGAGGCAGGCAGTATTTTCAGATAGATAACCAGCATTAGGCACCTGCTGAACCCATTGTATTGGATGGCCCAATTATCTCTTCATGTACAAAGGTCTACACATGCAGTCGTGAGTTTGCCCTTTTCCTCCTTGCCTGGCTCTAAGATGTTCACATGGCTGCGTGACGTCACCATGCAATTCAGGCACCACCACAACAAAATCTTGCAAACTTTTTTTTTCTTTTCTTTTTTTTCTTTTCTCCAGACTTGCCTGTAAGCTGCACTCAATCAGATCCACTTCATTGAATCAAGGACCTGACTGGTTGCAGCAGCCAGGGACATAAGTTGTGTTTTTTTTTTTTTTTTTTTTTTTTTTTTAACGTGACGAAGCAAGGACTTAACTGGTCCTTGTAAAGCATGTCCTATGTTAACTGCTCTTAAAGAGGCATGTGTGTAGAAAGCATTACTTCTCTTCTTGTTTTTCAAGAGAAGAGTTTGCTTTGCTGTTTGGATTTTCAGAGGATTTCCGGTGGTGTGAGGAAGGAGGGTACTAAGCTTTCCAGGAGCAATTGTTTGGTACAAGTGAAGGAATTGTATTTTCAATTCCCTTTGTAAGTTTTTTTTAAAGTTCTGAAAAACTGTCCTTTTAAGGACAAATTAAAAGGGCTGAACTGGTTTGGTCTGAATGGAGGTAAAACAAGCAGTGAATCGGTCTACAGTCATAAAGAGGGAGAGAGGGTTAATAGCAGTCTTCTATCAAGTGCAGAAAATGTAAGTTGCTGTTTTTATTTATTTATTTATTTTTTTAAACTTCATCACACCAGCGGAACAACAATAGAAACAACAACACAAGTGAGCTGGTATCACCAAACGGATACACAATAAATGAAGCCCGAATGAAAAGTAACAAACTTCTTTAATGGGCCATAAAATAATATAGTATTAAGTGCTTTCATCCACTAATGTGGACTTCATCAGAAAGCCATATTAACTAGCAAACAATGAATTTAAAAACTTTTTGGCGCCAAACTCCGCCTTCTTTATCATAATGCATTAAAGGAACATTGCTGTTCAATAATTGCAATGAATTCACTAGTTTGTAACACATAATCTATCAACTAATCCTATAAATATATATCAGTCACTCATAAATAAAATTACTGAATACATATGTATATGTCTATGTTAGCATAGCTAAAACAATATATATATTTTTTTTACATAATTTTTTTTTGGGGGGGTTTGAGGAAACCTAGGGAGATTGTAGTACTTTTTGTGCAGAGCTCTTGTGCTAAGAGGATTGAGGGGTAAGGGACTGTGGTTGAAATAGTTATACTTTACTTTTGCCCAGAGTTCTTCTACTCAGAGATTGAAGAGGAAGGCTTGTCTGTAATAATTGCTGTCCAAATTTGATGTAGTCTTTTCGGTCAGTCTTACATTAGAATGTTCACTAAATTATTTATTTGTCTTTTGTTAACCGGGTTAGTCCAACTGGGCCAGTGGCCCATTTTCAATGGAGACCCGAGGAGAAAAGCTCAAAATACAAAATTTCCATGACACGAACAACAACAGTTTCTTTTAGGTAATATGAATGCATAACTATGTACATTTTTACCAAATGGAATTTAACAAATGAGTAAAAGAACAGATTTTACAAAATTAAGATATAGCAATATCAACAAAAAATGTAAGCCCCAAATACATCTTAATGAGGGAAACCAAGTTGGATGAGATAATAAAGAGGTGATTAAAATAGAAGGGCTGAGAGGATGGGTGAAGAGGAATACACAGAAGAGTCGAGAGTGAGAGAGACAGTAATAAAAGGACAGAGCACGACATGGTTAATTAGTAGCTAAGTGGGAGAAAAATAAGAGATTTAAGTATAGTGTCAGTCAGAGGCACAGCTAAGGTAATACAGTACTAGTTATTATAAAGGTAATATACCAAGAAGGAGAGGATAAATTGCTTTAGACAGATGGTTAGCGGAGAATTTGTATTAGGTAAGGTGGTGACAAGAGCAGGAGCGGGAGTTAGTGAGGTAGTTTTTTAATTCTGTTTTGAAGTGGATCGAAGCTTGAGTAGAACGTACATTAGTTAGGAGTTTGTTTCAAGTTTGCGATAAGGAGCAATTGTAGAGTAGTTTACCTATTGCTTTATTTGGCCTATAGGTGCCAAGTAGCATTTGGTCAGCAGAAAGGAGATGCAGAGAGGGTTTGTATAGAGTTAGGAGGGTGGACTGAGAAGGACAGTTCTCAGGTTTGAAAAGAAGAGAGTGTGTCATCTGTAGCTGAGAGAAAGTTGGAAAAGTTGAGAGAATTCAAGCCATTGTAGTTCTTTGAGGGCAAGGCAGTGATTAGATTTGTAAGGAGAGTTACAGGCAAATCTAGCTATTTGGTTATAAGTTTGTTCTCAAGCAAGATATAATAAATGATAATAAAGGTCAAGAAATATCAAATAATCTTTTATTTTTTTTTCAAAATATACTCTTTTTTTCAGGTAAATTTAATGAATTAGTTAAAGGGTACTGGAAACAGGTGAAAAAAGAAGTCCCTTCACTGCTTCAAACAGAGCTAAGAATTTCATACAAAAGGGGACGTAATTTGAAGGACTTTTTAGTTCATAGTAAATATACAAGACCAAAAGTAAGAGCTTTAAAAAAATCTGACAAAGGTAGGAACTTTCCCATGTGGAAAGTGTTCCATCTGCCAGCATATAATAACGAGTGTAGATAAAATAGAAGGAAAGAAGTTTGACACTTTAGGTACTTATATCTGCACTAGTAAAGGGATAATTTATGCCATAATGTCTCAGTGTAAGAAATATTATATAGGGGAAACCAAGAGAAGTCTTGGTGAAAGAATAAAAGAACATATCAGAGATGTTAATAAAAATAAGGTTATTAGTCCAATAGCAGAACATTTTAATAGGGTACATATGGGAGATGTAAATAATTTAAAAGTAACAGTTTTGGAACAAGTGACACAGCAATATGGAAATGCAGAAATGTTAAAACATACATTAAGGAAAACGGAGTCTATTTTTATTATTAAATATCATACCCTGCAACCTCATGGTTTAAATAAGGAATGCAATTGGCGAAACTTTATTTAAAGATGTTTTAACTTGTAAATGAGATAAATTGAATTTTAACAATTTGGATTTAATTGATTAATTGAAGGTAAATGTAATTAAGTTGATGTATAAAATGTGAGGTTTTAGAGGGAAAACTTTTACTCTGTAAAGGCTGTTTGTGGCTGAGGCACTAAGAGAATACATTCTGTGGCAATAAATAACGCTTGGTGTAAGTAAGAGCTAGTATTCACTGGTCTATTTCCTTTTCTTTGTTGTGTGGAATAAGTTTGTTCTAGTTCGGTTAAAAGATTTGCTTCTAGGTGGGTAAATATAGGGGAAGTGTAGAGTAGACAGGAGAGGAGGTAGGCTTGCTTGAGCAAGAGAAGTTCTAGAGGTGATGGATAAGAATTTTTTGTTTCTGTACAGTAATTTGAGTTTTTGATTGGTCTTTATAATGGACTGTTGGATATGGAGGTCAAATTTCAGTTGATCATCAATTGTGATTCAAGAAGTTTGGTATGGGAGTCCTCATGAATGATGGTGTTGCCTAGGGAAGAGAGACTGAAGGAAGTTTTAAGGCTAGACATTGATTTAAGAAGGAAAAGAAGTTTGGTTTTCTTTGGGTTAAGAATAAGCTGGTTATCGATTAGCCAGTGTTCAATGATGTTAAAAAAGGTCTGTGAGGAAGTGTAGTTCTGAAGGGTTATCAGAGATGGTAATTAGAGTAGAATCATCGGCGTACTGGATCAGTGATGAGGTGCAGGAGGCTGAGTGTAGATTGTAAGTAAAAATATTAAAGAGAAGATCTAAGATCCTAGAATGGATCCTTGGGGGACACCGGTTTGGATAGGTAAGAAAGGTATGCGGGAGGACTGACATCTAACAGATTGCTGTCTGTTATTAAGATAGTTAGAGAACCAGACTGTAGTGGATGAGGAGAGGTTAAGTTCAGTTAGTTTAGTAAGGAGTTTAGGGTGGGAGACATTGCTGAATGCTTTTGAGAGGTCCAGCAAAAGACATGAAATTAGTTTATTGTTATCTCTAACCTCTGCGATAGTCTAGGTGAAAGATAGAAGGGCTGTAGATGTTCTGTGATGGGGTCTAAATCCATGCTGAGAGGGGGTAAGGAGATTTTCCTGAAGTAGATATTTAAGAATTTGAGCGTGAATGCATTTCTGTAGAATTTTAGAGAGAGGAGAGAGGATGGCTATGGGTTGGAAATTAGAAGGGTCGGTGGAGTTTTCTCCTTTGTGCAGTGGAATAGTACAAAAGTATTTCCAAATTTCTAGGACTGAAAATTCTTTGATTCTATTTTTGCTTTGTCTACAATTGTGCTGAAAGATTGGTAATGGGGAATAGTGACTGTGAGAATGTTGCAGAATGTATAGATGTTGTTTTAATATATACTAATGCAAACCAAGTTATGCTAGTATGCTTTTGTATACACTGGCAATGTTTACAACTATCCCTGATGCTACGCCTTTGTTCTATCATAATTTTTTGCTTTGTCCAGAATTATTTTGCTGAGAGGTTGGGAGGGGACTTAGCGCCTGTGAGAATGTTGCACAGTCTTCAGATGTTTGCCTGGTATTTCTTGTCTGTTTCTCATTAAAAAATGTCAGATCATGCAATACATGCATATTATTCCAGCATATTTATTAATTCATAAACACATAAGCACATTTAAATCCCTAATGTTATTCCGTTGTGTTGTTTTTGATTTTGTTTTTACCTTATTTAGAATGATTGTGCTGGGACACAGGGGGGCAGGGAAGGGGTGTTGAGAATTCTGCAGAATGTGCTGATGTTATTTTAATGCATGCTAATGCAAACCCTGTTATTCTAATATCTTTCTAAGTTTATGATAGCAATTGTTTAAACTATCCTTGATGCTATACATTTGTACTGCAGTTATTTTTGGCTTTGTCTGGACTTATGCTGAGAGCTTAGGAGGTTGGTAGGGGCTGTGAGAATGTTGCATAACATCCAGATGTTTGGTATTTTTGGTCTGCTGCTCATCAAAAATGTGGGGTCACACAACACATGGTACTGTGAAATATGTTATTCCAGTATTGTTATTAGTTATTAAACCCAGTATTTTAAATCCCTAATGTAATGCCTTTGTCTTGTGTTATTTTTGCTTCATCCAGATTTATACTAGCAATATTTTTGACTTTGTCTAGAATTGTTAGCCTGAGAGGTTAGGAGAGGGATAGGGCTGTTGCAATGTTGCACAATGTTTAGATGTTTGCCAGGTATTTTTAGTCTGTTCCTCATCAAAAAATGTCTGTTCATGCAATGCACGCTCCTGCAAAATCTGTTATTCTAGCATCTTTATTAGTTCATAAGCACATTGTCTTAAATCCCTAATGTTACACCATTGTCTCATTTTTTTTATTTTGTATTTACTTTTTTAAAATTATTGTGCTGTCGCACTGTGGCGGCTATGAGAATTCTGCAGAATGTACTGATGTTGTTTTAAAGCATGCTAATGAAACTTTGCTATTCTATAGCCATTAACATGGGAAAAATTATGTAAACATATGCAGTTTCAACTTAGTGCTACCTGCATCACCAGAGTTTGAAACAGAAGAGCCCATACTTCTGCAGTGACGACAGATGTGGTCTTTGATTTGCAGGGAGTGTCAGGTGCATCATTTGAAGGTCTAGGAACTTGGTCAGACTTGACAAAAAATGAGTTCAGAGAGGTTGCCATCCAGTATGGACCTCTGCAAGTAGTGTTGCCACAGTTCCCAGTCAATGAACAGAAAACAAGATTTACACTGGAGAATTATTTTTATATGTTGCCTAATGGGGAGAGAGCACAATGCACTTGGCTGACATATATGGTCTCAACAGATGCAGTGTTTTGCTTTACATGCACATTTTTTGGACATTCTAACCATCTTCCTCGATCAGGTAGTTACATAGCATGGAGACAGATGTCCAGAGCTTTACACAGCTGTGACCAAACACCAGAGCATGCAGCATGCATGATGAAGTGGAAGGAACTGGACAACATAGTAAAGAGTAGGCAGACAATGGACGATAGCGGACAAGCAGTGGTTGAAAAGAGAGAACTCACTGGCCTGGTGTGTTAGAATGCATTATAGCTATTGTCCCATATCTAATGGAATGGAACATGGCATTCTGTGTTATGAGTGATGCCCTGTACACCTACGGTAATGATAATATCTAAGGCCAAGTGCAGCTTTTGTCACCATCATGGCTGAGCATTTGCATCGTATTAGTAATAAAGAAGTAATGGATCATTATCTTGTCTGGATAGGTGAATCCACTTCTGATAAGAAACCTGTTACTAGCAGTGTCCCACAGAACTCAGTGTTGGGACCCATCTTGTTTGGTATGTACTTTCTGAAGTGAAGGCCAATGTTGGGGACCTCTGGCTCTCCAAGATCACTGATGACTGTAAGCTGGGAGCAATCACTGAATCCCCAAATGATACTGACATCCTACAAACAGGCCTAAAAATTACAAATGACTAGTTCCAAAACCATGGTATGAAAATAAATGCTAAAAAATGTATAATCATACCCTGTTGTAAATCAGATATCCCTGCAAATTATAATATTGATAGCACACCCCTAAAAGTAGACCCCAGTGGTGAGGGACCTAGAAACACAGGTAGACAATAACCTAAACTTTGACCACCAAGTAGCTACAGTAGTGAGGAAATCCTGTGTGGCTCAACGTATAAGTAAAGGCATGGCGTCAAGATCAAAGGAAGTCATGGTGCTATTGTATTTGGCCCTCATCAGGCCCATAACTGAGTATAATGCTCTCTTCTGCATGTACCTAACCGGTCACTTATACCAACTGAAGTGGCCTCAGAGATTTTTCACTAAAAAAATTCTATGTTGAGCAACTTATAAACAAAGGTATGGTATCTAAGTCCAAGGAAGTCATTGTTCTACTGTATTTGGCATTCATCAGATAAGACCTATCATTGAGTACAGTGCCCCCTTTGGTATGTACCTAACCAGGCATATCCTACAAAGGGGATGTCCATACAGGCTCCTCACTAAAAGAAAACAGGGTGTAAGTAAAATGTCCTCTGCAGACTGCCTCATGGCCCTATCCCTGTATTCTGTCTCCTACAGGCTGTTGATGGGAGATCTTTGCCTGGCATATAAGGCATTGGCAGATCCCACTCTAATGGACCTCCTGCATATCAACAAAACAAACAGCACCAAAATTACTCATTCTAAAGACTTAAACCTTGCCTGTAATATAAATAGGACTTGCTGGACAGACAGGTATGTATCCCAGAGACTACCCCATCTCTGGAACAGGCTCCCTATCCATGTGAAGCAGAGTTTCTCCCTAACCCAATTCAAGTGTAACTTGGACAATTCAATGGAGAACAGGAAATTCATCCCTGGCTTTGCACCTATGTCTCTAATGAGCACAGGAAACCTGTAAATGTTTCATCTCCCATGTTCCTTCCTGTAAATTTACATCTCCCAAGTCCCTGCTTACACTTATTAAGGGTACCAGAACTTGTCGGAGATTTGGGATGCATGGCTAGGCTTAAAAAGGCCCTTGTGATCATTAGCCTAGTAAACACCTATGAACCTAAAATTCAAAGTGTAAGACACGTCTTATGCAGACCGATTAAAGAACCTATCCTTTTACTGTGTCTCATATCGTTTATTGAGTGGGGACTTATGCCTGACCTACAAGGCATTCTCTGATCCAGCCCTGTTGAAAATTTTACATATTCGCAAGAAAAATTATACAAGGGTAACATGTTCTATGGACCTGAACCTTATTTGTGACTGTAATAGAACTTACTGGAGAGGCAGATTCATATCTCAAAGGCTACTTCATCTATGGAATAAAGTGCCCATCTTCATAAAACAAAGCATGTCCCTCACTCTCTTCAAAAAGAATTTGGATAAATGGGGAAATGTAACTTCACTCCTGGAGTACTGCCCATTTCCCTTATGGATAAAGGCAATCTGTAAAAATGAATCAGGGCTCCAACACCCAAAGACCCACTACTCTGATACTACCCCATTCCATATCTGGGGAATTAAGATATAATATTGTCATATCTGAGTATTATTGGCTAGGCTTGTAAAGGCCCTTGTGCCATTAGCCTAGTAATCACCTATGAAGCTATGAGTGAAGTAGTGGAGGACAGATTAATCCAACAGTGTAAGGCTCTGAAAGAACAACTGACTGACAGAATAAGTGACCACTGTGACACTGGTGACTCTGATCTTGGACACAAACTGAAAAGCCTTTCTTGAATGATTGATACTGAATCATCACCACTGACTGTTAAATTTCCTCATTCCGATCCACTTACAAGACATCTAGTTATGTTTCACTGCACATTTATTTGACTGCACCTATTACAGTGGCTACAGCAGAACACAACTTTTCTAAACTGAAACTCATAAAGACGTACCTATGTTCATTGATAAGTCAGGAGAGACTTTCAGGCTTAGCTGTGATCTCATATAAGCATGAAGTGGGACAAGGTTTATTGTACAGCAGCCTCACAGAAGACTTCGTCCGGAAGAAAATTCTTAAGATCTCAGTAAAACTCTAGTTATGCACTCATATTTCCTTTGCAGTAATATTTTAGAATGCTGTATGGCAGTAAATTGCAGGTAGCACCTTAGCCTGGCTTGTATAGTATGCTGCGTATTCATTGATTTTGCTTACTGCAGCAGGTAGGACCAAGAAGGACAAGGAGGATGATAAGCAGCAGGCTTTGTTGAGGCAAAGGCAGCTAGGAGAGGCAGGATTCTTTGTGAGGCCAGGACAGTTTGAAGTAGCAGGATTCATAATGAGGCAAAGACAATCTGGAGCGGCAGGACTGTTGTGAGGCTAGGACAGTTGGGAGTGGCAGGATTCATCATGAGGCAAGGACAGCTGAGAGCAGCAGGATTTGTTGTGAGGCAAGGACAGAAGCACAGGAAGAACAATTTGCTCATGGCTCTAAAAGTGGAAGCAATCAGAAAAACTGAGAAGTTAACTGCATATTGAAGATAAATGACACTCTGGTGTCTGTCATCTGTGTGCTTTTTGACTTCATCTGTTTCTCTCTGGTTTTGAGTCTGTCGCTTCAGTCTCTGTAATCCCCATGGCTTTCTCCTGAATGTCTTGTGTGTTTCTTTGGGTTTGAGTCTGTCTTCCACAGGCTCTGTGATTCCCCATGGCTTTCTCCTATATGTGTTGCATGTCTGTAGTCTTTTCTCAGTCTGTCCCATGGCTGTCTTGTGTGCCTGTGCAGTGTGACTGTTCTGTATGTCTGTAGCTGTATTTGTATTGTGTGATGAGGTCAGTCTATTTAATGCATCTTGTGTATTTCAGTCTTGCCATAATGCTGTCATTGTCTTGTGTTTGGGAGACTGTGGTGTCTCAGTTCTGTTCTGTGGTAGTGCTGTCTTTGCCTCTTGTGGGTTTTGTCCTGGTCATAGGTTCATAGGTTCATAGGTGTGTACTAGGCTAACGGCCCTGGAGCCATTGCAAGCCTAGCCCATAAGATTACCCTGGCATCATGCCACCCGACTTTAGTTCCCAGTGACTCTGTTGAGTAAAGCCACTGGAGTGATCCCTGGGGTGAATTTTTTATTTCCCATCCACTCATCAAGATTTCTCTTGAAGAGGGCCAGTGAGGTGTCATGTGTGTCTCTGTCCTGTGTGAGGGAGTCTGTGTGAGTGTGTCTGTTCAGTCTTGCTTTAGTGCTGTCTTTGCCTTGTGTGGGTGTCTGTCCTGTGTGTGGGAGTCTGTGTGGGTGTTAATGTTCAGTCTTGATGTAGTGCTATTTTCATCATGTGTTGGGGTGTCTCTACTGGGAGTTTGTGGGTGTCTGTGTTCAGTCTTGCTGTAGTGCTGTCTTTGTCTTGTGTGGATGTCTCTATTCAGTCTTGCTGTAGTGCTGTCTTTGTCTTGTGTGGGTGTTTATGTCCTGTGTGCGAGAGTCTATGTAGCTGTCTGCCTTGTGTGTCTCTGTCCTGTGTGATGGAGTCTGTGTGGATGACTCCATTCAGTCTTGCTGAAGTGTTCTATTTGTCTTGTGTCTGACAATGTCCTGTATGTGGAAGTCAGTGTAGGTGTCTTTGTGTACCTCTGTGGGACTGGCTACCTTGATGCGGTACAGGGGCTTGACATAACGTAACATTGGTACTAAATGCCAGTCAGTGTGTGCACCTTGGCAATACAAGTCTTTGTAATGGTCTGAATGTAGTAACACTATACAGTGATCATTAAATGGTAGTGGTTGAGCTTGACAGGGAAGGGGGTGTGATGGCAATGTGGTCATACTTTACATTCTTCTGTGTAGGGCCCCCAGCTTGAAACTTGCTCTGAGCCCCAAAATGCTAGCTCTGGCCCTGCCCAGATAACCTCAACAATTGTCTTGCTAGTTTATTGTCAACTACTGTTTTGTCAGCTTTGAACATTACGCCTTGGGTATGAAGGTCTTCTTTGAAAGGGAAAATAAGACTGAAATTCTTTTCTACTTTATGATTTTTGTTTAAGCAGCCATTGGATTAAAACATTGAGAAAATGCTCTAAAATGCATCCCAGAGCATGTAAAACTCCTGTGGCTTCTGGGGCCACTGGCTTAAATGGTTATTACTGTGCTGTCTTGGTCAGGAAATGTATGTTGAAAAGATGCAAGGAAAACTAAAGCTGAATAGCAACACACTGAATTTCTTTCCTTAACCATAATTTCTGTTCAAGCCATCTGTGGTGAAAGGTGGTTGTGCTATCTGTGCCAAAGAGAGTAGGGTAGTGCATGTGTACATGTGCCAGTGTGGCCAGCTGGAGTTTTGTGAAAAAAAAAACAGTTTGTATCATTTGATTATCTTTCTGATTTGTGCAGATGCTGGTGTTAACAAAAATATGTTTGTAAAGTTATCTGTGTTAAAAATGTGTAAATGTATATTACATTGTGTTGTTGCTGCTGATCGGCTGTGAATGTTTGTCAGAGAACCCTGGAGGTGTGGAAAGTTTGGAATTGTGTTGTGGCTTTCAGATGCTGCCACGGATCTTGGTGAGGCTCTGTGTGTGTATTGTGCCAGAGTCAGGTGACTGGGAGTGGTGTCATCCTCTAGCCAGTTGAGCTCTATGGAAACCTCACAGCAGCACTTTAGAATCATACAGGAAAGATTTCTGACAGGGTTTATATCTCACACATCCACACAGTCAGTCAGTGAGATTCAATCATTCTGAGAGAGTGAGACAGAGAGACATCATCTGGCTTTTGCTGTGGAAGACACTCAGCACATATCAGCCTGCCTTGCTTTAGTGAGTAGTCAGGAAACGGTAATTCTGTAGTTAGACAGGGACATCTAGTTAGAATAGTTTAGTATTGTTTTCTGTAACTGTGAGAAACTATCCAACTGTATTATTTTTGAAATTTCTGTGGTTGAACTCTGTTGTTTATTGTATTCAGTATTCTCTTGTTTTCTGTTTTATTATTTATAGGTTCATAGGTTCATAGTGGCACACCTCATCATAAAAGGGTTCTCATCCAGGAAAAAAGAGGTCATTGTCCCCCTCTACTTGACACTCATTAGACCCATTATAGAGTACAATGCCCCTTTTGGAATGTACCTCACAAGACATCTGCAGCAGCTGGAAAGGCCACAGAAGTACCTCACAAAGAGGATTACTGGCCTCAAACAAATGTCCTACACTGACCACCTCAAAAAACTCCAGCTTTACTCCATAGCATATCGCCTACTTTGATTCCTGTCCCAGAGACTTCCCATACTCTGCAAGAGACTACCCATCTATGTCAAGCAAAGTTCTTCTTTAGCACTCTTCAAGAAAAATCTTGATGAGAGGATGGGAAATAGGAAATACACCCTGGGGATCACTTCTGTGTCTCTGCTTGACAGTGGCACAGGAAAATAACTTTCTTGGGTGGTGTAAGCCAGGGAACCTTGTTGGCTAGGCTTACGTAGGCCCTTGGGCCAATAACCTAGTACCTACCTATGAACCTTATTTATTATTAAATATTTTAATACCTTTTATTGTGGCTGGCCCTTTAGAGAATGCTTTTAACATCTTGTGAGTATTTATGTTTATTTTGGTGACACTGTGGCCACTCCTGAAAACTTTGCTGCTCTGACCACACTCCATTATTATTATTAATTGTACACAATATAATTGGGTGCCCTTTGTAAGAGCTTTAATATAATTGACTGGTGGCAGCCTGATTACCTCTGAGTCTGGGCAGAAAGGGGCACAGTTAGTAAATCTGTGCCATCTTTTCCCAGGGATGTATGTGTGTGTGTATAAAACTCATATATTCAAGTGTGTGTGTCAGCTACTAGGAACAGGGACACAGAGCTCCAAGGTGGTCCATGTGTAGTTTTGTGTGGGCCTGGAGAGAGTAAGAAAGTCCAGCCCCAAATCTGGAGAGTGCTCCCTTTGTGCGCTTAAGGGAAATTGTGCTTGGTGCAGGGTGATGCATCTGAAAACACTGTGTGAATCCATCTTTAGTCTTAGTGAGACCATCCATCATTGAAGTCAGTGGTGAGGATTGAGTCTCCATGATTGCAGGCCTGAAGTAGGGACAATGTTGCACCATCATTGGATAAAAAGTTTGTGAGGACTGAGTCTCCTTGATTGCTGACCTGGAGTAGGGACAATGTTACACCACCATTAGATAAAAAGGTTGTGTAAATAGAGAAAAAAATTAAAAAGGACATCAGGCCATAAAGAAAGCTATAGCTTCTTGAAAAAGCTGAAGAGTATGGCAAAATGTGAGAAAAGGAAGGAAAAAGGAATGTTCATTGTAGGGAGAGCCTAGGATGGGGGGAAACAGAGGGGAGCACTGGAGGGTGTGTGCGTATATGTGTGTGTGTGTGTGTGTGTGTGTGTGTGTGTGTGTGTCTGGGGGGGTGCTGAAACAGAAGGCAGTTCCTAGGGTGCCATTTCACCTAAGTCCAGCCCTGTACATAGAGTTGTTGTAATGTATCATTGTTGCAACTAAATGGCAGTAACTGTGAATGTCTATTTGTGAGATGGGCCAACATAGTATGATACACAGGCCTTGTGTAAAAGCATTGTCGCTACAGTTCATTACTGTACTTCATATATGTTGGGGACCCCAAAATGCTAACACCGGCCCTGTGGCAAAGATATGTTATGTACATGTGCAGGATTCTCCACTCTAAGAAGAAGTCACATATTTACTGTTAATGCAAATCAAGCATACCAGACCATGTTAGTGAAATACCTTTAAAAAATATTTAATACCTATGAAAAATATGGGTCTATATTATATAACTGAAGTTTTATAACTTCGAATACCATATGATCAACACCATATGGTCGAAGTTATAAAACTTCGAATATGTATAAAAGAATATTAAAAAAAATGTTACCTGACACTTTAAAGCAGAGGGACAAGCCCCCCTGCACCACCTACATGGGTGGTTGTTCCCACCCCACCCCCTGTTCCTTAAATATACCAACTCCGAGATCACACTTTTTGTTGTGTCTTTCGGCTTATCCTGGTTAGGGGTCGCCACAGCGGAACTCCGGTCCGCTAATGTTTGGTAGTGGATTTTTACGTATTGAGTTACCAGCCCTGATGCGCAACCTTCAACGAAGGCACACCCATTCAGGCATGCCTCCACACAGAAGATGCTCTAGCTGAGAATCGAACGCGACAATGTCTTGCTGTGAGGCGACAACGCTACCGCAGCACCACTACCGCAGGTAACTCCGAGATCACACTACAGTGCACACTACAGTGCAGTAAAGGGAAATCTTCCCTTTACCACATTATAGTGCAGTCTCGGAGTTGGTATATTTAAAGAGCGAGGGGTGTGGGGGTGGAAGGGGGGCTTGCCCCCCTGCTTACAACCCGTATTTTTTGTTTCCTTGTTTTATTTTATTTTTTTTATATATTTGAAGTTTTATAACTTCGACCATATGATATCGATCATATGGTATTCAAAGTTGTAAAACTTTGAAAACCTTGTCACCACAATAAACAGAACATGCTAGAGGTATAGATTCCTGTCCCAGAGACTTCCCATACTCTGGAACAGACTACCTGTCTATGTCAAACAGAGTTCCTCATTAGCACTCTTCAAGAAAAATCTTAATGATTGGATGGGAAATAGGAAATTCACCCCTGGGATCACTTCTGTGACTCTGCTTGACAGGGGCACAGGAAAATAATTTTCTTGGGTGGCGAAAGCCAGGGTACCTTTTTGGCTAGGCTTGTATATGCCCTAAGGCCAAATAGCCTAGTACCTACCTATGAATCTATATAATATAGACCAAAAAATATGCCTCATGTCATCTCTCTTTGATAATTCATAACAAAAGTTTCACATGAACAGAATATGATACTCAGGTACAAAACTGAAGTAAATCTGCAATTTTACCCTTAGGGATTTCACTCCCAGTCAGTACTGACTGTAGCATCATTTTATTGTCCCCTTCAGCGCATGGAGTTTTCATGATGCCAGATGTGTAGACAAAACCTAGTTTTGCCTGCTGAAATATAGGATTTTGAGTTCCACAGAATAGTAACTAATTAGACATATATTCTAAGCATATACAATATTCCCTACAATGAGCAAAATTCATATACTCACCCTAATTAAATATGAGTAAAATGCAGTATGGCAGGCTGTAATAGTGCAATGCCTATGAAACCTTTGTCTGGTACTAATGGTAAATATACCGTATGTCAGTTTGCACTTGAGACATCTTAATAAACCTTTCTGGAATGATAACAAAATATAAAATGCATCTTAGAATATTATTATGTCCTTAGGGATTCATACCGTAATAGTGAATGAGACATCAGCATATGGACATTTGGTGATGCTAGGACTGCAGTCACAAATATATTTTATGTGGGAAAATATATAGACCTTTTCATCTAATGCAGTAATAACTCAGCAGAGATATATTCTTGACAAGCCTTGTCTACCCAGTCTTAGAAGAATTCATATAGTTATGGAATCCATGTGAATTGCACGTTGCAACATGTTAAAATATGGCAGTGAAATACGCTGTGAAACCCCCTTTGTGTACCTCTGCAAAAAATCCATTTGTCAGTCCCTTTTAAACTGCTCAAAAAAAAAAAAAAAAAAGCTTTCATTGATATACAACATAATGCTTAATTACAAGATGCACCTAAGACCGGCATTATAATCAAAGATTATGGTGCATCACAAGGGAAAAGTTTGCAGCACATTAATCCCACCTGCACATGAAATTCTGTTGATGCCAATATTTAAATCATAAAAATGTTTCTTTCTCTCAAAAGATATACATGATTTTTACCTCCAATATTATTGCAACTCAAAAAAGATATATTTGGGGCATGTGCTCCAATCCCTTCCCTGAGAAGTCATATACTTATATACCTATCCATAACCTGGGGCTTCTTCAGAATAATGAATCCAATTACATAATTTTCTTAAATGCCAAATTCTTAAAGATACGTTATGAAATTTCTAATAGCTCTAGATAATTTTAATAGTTTGATAATTTGAAACATTTGCATATTTACAAGCACCATCAATATAATAAAAAGACGTAGAAACGATGGTCTGCTTGTGTCCATTGGACTTGTCAAAGGCAGTTGACACTGTCTCACACTAGCAACTGCTCGTTCAACTCTGCTCAACAGGACTTTCACAATACTCCTTGTTGTGGTTCTTTAGTTATGTATCTGGAAGGCAACAAGCCATTAAATATCAACAGACCTACTCATCCTTTCAGCCAGTAACTGCAAGTGGCCCTCGGGGCTCTATCCTGGTTCCTCTACTATTTAATATATTTATTAATGACCTCCAGACCTCCACACCATGCTAGTTTACTTCAGTATGCAGGTGACACAACATTAGTATGTGTGGCCTCAACAATAAATAATTTCCAAGACATTACCCAAAAATTGTTCTCCTCTGTAGAACCTGGCTAAAAGAATCAAACCTCATACTCAACCCCAAGAAAAATAAGTTAATGCTTTCACCTCATCAAAATCAAAAGCCATCTTTTACCATAAAGTCAGCAAATAATACTGTCATTGGAATTGTAACTCACAGTAAACTACTAGGCATTATAATTGATGAATGTCTCAAATGACCACCATATACTACACCAGAAACTAAACTCCATTTATAGAATCGATGGATTCCTTATAGATACTGCAAGAAAAACTCTAGCCATCACGCTCTTACAGCCAACTTTCTTGCAAGCCCCTATCCTAACCAACATAAACAATACTCAAAGAAAGAAACTTGACTCCTGCTTCACTAAAATAGCTAAATGTGGCACTAGTCTTCCTCAGAGGACCCACCATTGTCTTAGCTTAAAGCAGTTAACATAGTCACAACTGACTACAGCACACAAACTCATTCACCATCCAGAAAAATACCCTGCACTACAAAACCTATTACTACTCTACCGACCATGAAGGGACCTCCGTTCTAATAGCAAATTCTAATTGATTTCAAATAAGTCAAATAATGTTGCAGGAGACTCACTCTACTCCCAGTGAGTTGCTAAACTCTGGAATAGTATCCCCATGCAAATTAAACTCTTTGACAAACTCAGTAGTTTTAAACCACTGCTTAAACAACATCTTAACCAATCCTGGTCCTGTACATGCTCATCACAGGGTTAAAACTTTTTCACTGTACAATACTATCCAAATACTCTCCTTAAACATAATATTCTCAACCACTTACTGAAATGACAAAACATATTTTATACATAACTTCTGCCTGTACAATCCACTAATTTGCATGTGCTTTCACTTTAGTAACTACCTCCTCTGTGACATCTTAGAATGTATATGTATATGTATAAATGTAACTACTGTTTGTTTATAATTGTAAATAGAAACGTAACTACTCTGTGTTTGACTGGAACTTAGTACAATGCAATGTAAGCAAATGGAGCTTTTCTCCTCAGGCCTCAGCTGAAAGTGGGTGTTACCCAGTTGGACTTTCCTGGTAAACAAAGACAGATAAATAAATAGATAAATATATTCCTATTAAAAATAATACATTATGTATAAAAAATAAATAATATATAACACTCCTTTAAAAAATACAATTAAAAATTATTCAGTAAAGCTAAACATATATATATATATATATATATATATATATATGAAACTGCATCTGAATCAATAGTATATAGATACTATATCATTTAATCCAGGTGGATTAATGGCATCTAGCCTAATTTGCCATAATAGTTCTTTAAATTCTATAAATTCTGAAATGGATTCCCAACCACCACACCTAGGGTCAGCACGCATTTTTTTCTAATATACCAAATTTGTACCCACATGCTCCTTTATAAACAATAGAGTGTTTAAAATGTGCATTTTTTGTGTTTTTAGTCCTAATATCATATAGGTGTTCATATATCCTTCTCTGCAAAGCATATTCAGTTTTTCTTACATAAAAACTTTTACAGCCTGAGCATATAACTATATATACCACACCCACTGTTTTACAGTTACCTTTGGCTGACTTAATCTTGCTATGTAAACCATTATCCAAAGTAATACTCTCTTCAACCAACATATAGGGGCACTGTTTAAATGTACCACATTTTCCATTACCAGAACATGTGGATGCAACCCCTCCCCCCCGATACTTATTGTTGCATTCCCATAATTGTTTCAAATTAGCTGCCATTTTGCTGTTTCCCAAAAAAAAAAATATATATATATATATATATATATATATATATATATATATATATATATATATTTGGCTTTACTGCATAATTTTAGTTGTGATTTTTTAATCTTTTAATTGGTTGGACATCCTGCCTTGGGAGCTTCTGCTGCATTTGTTTTTTGGTTATATTTTCGTGTAGCCCATTGATGTATGTCTTAGGCCATTTACACCCACATGGGCTATAATAGAATCATCTTGGTACCTTAGGTGCAGTGACCTGAGTACGTGCATGATATTATGGATCCTGTCTCCAGATAGGCAGGTAACTATTATCTTTTCCTTGTCTAACCTTGTGAGTGGGGCATCTGATTGTCGCACAATGGAATCCCCAATGACAAGAGTATCAGGTAAAGTATATGCTTGCCTTATGGACTTTGCTCTTGGAGGACCACTGGGTGTAGACTTGAATGAGATGTTAGGTATTTCTTTTGGTGTGTGTTTTAACGATTGCTGTAGAACAGTGTTTCCATTAGGTGGCTTTGGAGATCTTTGAGATTTGGGAAGGTTTCTTGTGTGTGGTGAGCAATATGTGTGAGGGATGTAGTGTTGGTATTCTTGACAGCCTTGTTTGATTGACAGAGTTTTGCCTCCAAGGAAGTTGTATATTTATATCTTTCATACTGTAATATTTTCTTTATTGATTAAATGATTGCCATAGAGATATTAAGGAATTGCATATCCATTGCATATCCATGCTGTCCAGTCCTGTAATAGGGTGGGCTGTTTAACATTAAGAATTGACTTTTAACAATGGATCTCCTGTGGTAGTTTCTGAGGTTAAGGGCAAGATGTTATATAGTGATAGGATGTGGTAGTGCTATTCTATATGCAAATTAGTTTCTGGAGTTAAGGGCAATATGTTGTATAGTGCTAGGATATGGGAGTGCTAATAATAGCATTTGTGTTTATAATTGTAAGCAACATACAAATGCATTGTCTTTATTTTGTTACTGTACTATGTAAAACTCTCTGTATTCTTTAGTCTATGTATAATTTTCTGTTTGAGTATTGCACCATAGTGCTCAGGTCATTGCTCGAAAGGACCTGTTGACCAGTCAACATAACCAATTATCAAACTGAATTAAATAAATAAATAAAATTAATAATGGTGGTTATAGTACATTTTTATTAATTTTGGGAATTAAAAAAAATCCTATATGGGATTTATCTCTCACAAGAAACTATACAGTTCCATCTGTATCAGACCTACTGCCAACATGGCCATGAGTTTATCATATAAACACTTAATATGCACTAGAGATGTCATAATAAATTACTTCCTTGAAATTATTTTCAGTTGCCAACAGTTGAAATATTTTTGATCCATAGTCATCCTTTTTCATGATGACTATTTCTCTTCATGTCAGCTTTCATGAAGTGACATTCAGTAGTGTAATTTACTTCCTTCACTGTATCTCATTTTTTTAACTGTAAAATTATAAAAATAATGTTTTGGGTGGTATTATATTATAAACAGTTCTAATGTCTTTAGTAGGCAGATATTCAAATATTTAAAAACATGAACTGTAATGGGTAAAGTTGAGTTCAACAGACTTTATTTCTTTTGTAGTAGAAGCCGTTGAACTATCCACCAACTTTGTATCATGCAGTAACCATCTCAAGTTTAATTTGCACGTATAAAATGTAAGGTTTAAAATGGCCTTTGTGTAGTGTGCACTAGATGAAGGCACAAAAAAGTAATAATTTTGTAAAATTTTGATTTGGTTTGGGCAAAAGTAAAAGGCAGTCAGATTATTTTGAAAGCAAAATCTTCACTTTTAGCTTCAATTGCTGTCTCTCCATGGCATGTTCCTTCCTTTTCTTCATCTCTGGGATGAGCATCCTCTTTTTGATTGCATTTGACCTCGCTGGTGCTATCCATGTGATTCGCAGTTTAAATCCTCCATTGCTGATTAATTGTTCATCCATGATCATGTGTTCTTGGCGAATCTAATCTCTCTGAGCCATTACTCATGGTGTTTTCCTTTATGATGGAACAGATAACTCATCTCTCTTTAAAAAAGGCTTGTTATTTTTTGTTGTTTGCATTATTAGGTGAAACACCTGAGTATGATTTCTAATCACATATACATTGTTGCATTGATAATCAGATTTGTCACAAAGATATTTTTTCTATTTTTTTGAAACAAAGTCTGATCATATTTCTTGAGCCACTGAAACATTAAATTGTATGTCCTTTTATAATGGACAAAGATATCATAAGTCAAGGATTGTATATGTAACTGGGTGGTTCTCTTATTCTCAGTGATTAACTGGTAATTAAGGCTACACCTCACATATATCCATCTCTGTCCACATGTCACCTTACAAGGTTGTTTATGCACACACAAACTGACTTAAGGCTAACAGCCACTGCTACAATTCAAGTGAGATACGATACCCCTCCATGAACATGCTCAGATGCCCACTGTTTTGCTTACATAGTCCCACAATTAGATATAGCAAGAAAAAGAAAAAAATAATTATGGCCAGTGACGGTATGCACTGAATGTAGGGTAGCAGCCTTCCAGTGGTTGTTATTTAAGTTGTAGTCATGTCTAATTTGCATTCGGTTAGCTGCTCTATGGAAAGGTCTCTATGCCATTTTGCCATGGAACTGCTGAGAGTCTCACCTACAAGAACTGCTGTGATGCATATGACTGCCAGACTGATCGAATTAAAGTCAGCTAGTGGGGATTGGACCAGAAGAAGAAAACACTCTTTTTCATAACTTCTACTACATTCTGGCAGAACATAGTTTCTACACTAAACATCATCTAGCAGTAGAGTTCAAGAACATGCCATTGATATTCATACAAAACCTCCAGAAAACTACTACTGAAAAAAAAAACACAACGGAAGACTGGCACTAGTGGTGTGAAATTCCATTAATGAGGTTATAGACTTGAGGTGGAGAAGGAAGGAAGGAATTTCCTTCCTGGTGCCAAGGCCAGGAAGGCTAAGAAATTAATCTTTAGGACAAATAGAACTTTATAGCTGAGTAAGGATATCAGTAACCAATAAAATATTTTGTCCTATTCAAGCAAGTACCCTAATTGGATCATAAATAAATGAGGCAGTCCTGAGAGAGTATTGGTAAACAGGTCAATTTCTCTTCTGACTTGTGAAACAATGGATTTCATTGTTATAAATCTAAAAGAAAAAGTCTTTCAGTTACCTATATATGTCCTCATGGATACGAAGGGTCTTCATCCCCTATTAGAGAGACAGATGATAGTTGATCAGATGGTAAATATTGTGATCAAATAGTTTAGTGCAGCAAAGCCCACTGTTTTCTGTATTTTTTTGTGTGATTTTTCTACTAGTTTTCATTGTATAAACATGCTTTTGGGGCTGTAAACATGAAAAATGCCATGACAGTTTTTTTTCCAAAGCACTGACATTTTTTTCTGAGCTGTTAATAACTTAGTTTTTATGCACTGCAATACATATAGATAGATATTTACTAGATATTATTAGATAGATGTATTTTTTTATATTTATGGTGTTTCAGTTTGATTATGTTTATGGTTAGATAGCTATATGTTTTTTCTTGATTTTAGTTCTTATCACAGACCTGAAGAACGCTTTATTGCATTAGTTAGCTGAAAGCGATTTTAGTTAAACGTCTTTTTATGTATATCTTTTTATGTATATGTTATGCTTTTCTTAATACCTGATCTTGGAGTGTGGGATGCAAATAGCTAGTGTTTTCCTTAACTAGGATTTCATTTGATCTAATCAGTAATAGCGTGTGGGGGTGAGCACTTGCTGTTTGAAAATGCACTTTTACAGCCCTGTTTATATTGTTTTCCATGAATAGGCTGATTTAAAATTAAAACAATATGTATATTTTCTATACCTACTTCTAAGTATACAAAAGCTGATATGTTTAACATTGTTAAAATATTTCTGATTTTTTGTTACTGAGAATCGCTTGTCTGTGACAAATAAAGGCTTGTTGCTTTGGAACACTACCTGGGTTTCATGATTTTTGGAAGTTACTGTGACTGAGCTTATCAATGAAGTTTTAAGACCACTAGTTTCTCTGTTTTTTTTTTTATTTTGTCCTCAACACTCATGGTGCTGAGGTTGGAACTAAACAGATTCCCGTACTTGTTTATTTTTTTTTTTTTATGAATTTGATCTTGATTTTGTGCCCAAGGATTTACTCAGGCATTAGGAATCCACTTTGTTTGACTTTTCACAGCATGGAAAATATACAGCTTCAAGACTTAATGACTGTACCAGCATGGGGCAATGAAGGTCAATACCCCAACATTACTACAACTGACAGCTCACAAGGTAATAGTGTAAATATGCACTCTGATAATTTTGTAAATCTAGAAAAGCACCTTAAACCGCTATAGGGTCTATTCTGGGAGCAAACATATTCAGAACAGAGCAGAGATAAAAGAAGATTACCAAGGGGACTGAGACTTAATAAAAAGTTAATGTGGAACAATGTGCGTGAAGAACTAGCATAGGAATGGAATGACATTCTTGTGGAAGCTACTTTTAAACTAATAGACTTGGTTACCAAACACAAAAAAAGAAAAACAGGACAGCACTAAGGAAATAATCGAGACTCTTGAGACTAAATGTAAGCAGGAGGCAGATCATGAACAGAAATTCTAGAATGTGGTGAGAAGGTACTCAAATATCAGAAGTCCACCCAAGAGAGAAAGATTCAAAAAATGAACAGAGATCAAATGGACAAAGATTATCCACAGCATCTCAAGAAATATAGATCCAGAAGGGGAGGTAGAAGTTGATAGCATAACTACAGGAGACATTTTAGCAAGACAGCCAGTAAAAGGGCAACACAGACACCTGCAGATATCACCAATAATACCAATAACATAATTATGTCACCAGTAATGCCGACAGTAATTACATTTACAATAATATTGACAACAGCAATCTGAATGTTTGAGCTGGTAAAGCAGGTATTAGAATGAATAGTTTTTTCACAATGTGAATGCACCCACAGGACCAGACAGACAAATGAGGGACAGACAAATGGAGTACCAACCGATGGCATCCAGTACTCCTCAGATGCCACAGATGGACATGAGAAAACATTAGAATACTACCCAGCCACAATCCAACTCCCAGGGCTGATATCACCAGAGCCCAATACACATGTACAGGAATTATCATCACAACAATTACAACTACAACCAGAGATACAGCTCACCGAGGTTCCAGAGAGAAGAAGTGAAATACCATCTCAACCCAAGGAAGGAGGACCAGATCAACTGAAGGCGGAAGCAGTGGACAGGGGTGAGAGATTTGAGGTATCTGGGGAACAATTGTCCATCAGGTCCATGAGCCTACAGACAAAATTTGCTTCCAAGATCTGGAATCATTCAATGAAACCACTGACAGCACTTTAAGAAAAAATGCTTAACAGAGGACTTACATTCATACCTCAGGGAAGGAGCAATGAGACACAGACCATCACTGATTTAAAAAGGTATGTGAGAAAGTTGAATTTGAAACTTGTATTTCATGAGAAAAATAACATGAAGGAAGATAAACCCATGAAAGAAAAAAGTAAAAGACCCAGTAGTTTTGCCCCTCACTGCATCCCACACTTGCAGCCTTTGAGACAAAATGTGAGTTTGACATAAGAAAGGCTCTCAAAAAAACACCAAAACATTAGTTTTATAATATTTCAAAAGACGAGCTATTAGCAGTTAAGAATTTGAGCAATGATAGAAATAGATGTGTTATGAAGGCTGACAAGAGTGGGGGGCATACTTTTTATAGATACTGACAGCTATATAATAAAAATAGAGAACATGCTGAACACATGTGAGTTTTATTCTAAACATTCCTTTGAGGAGGTTAAAAGTAGATGAGATTCAAGACTGTATATATTTATCGAATAATAATTAGAAATTGTATTTATCTCTTAGAGTTTTGCTGAACATATAAAAATTAGAATTATGTAAGTTAAACAACAACTTTGGGACATACAATACTTATCTTATTTGTCACATATATGTACCAGATTTAAAGGATACAGACTTGTGTTCACTTTGCTGTTAATGACAATTTTGTTTAATTGAAGCAGAAGGGTTTGGGCTTTTTAGAATAGTAGATGGGTAGGGTTGCTTGTATGGTTAGACTATTCAAGCAGGAAGTGCTAGACTCCATGAGGGGTTTGAAGGATTTTAAAAGTAAGTGTTTAGTTACATTAAAAGTTTTTTGCTTTTTGTGTATGTCTACAATAAGAATAATTATGCATCTAATTAAACATTTAAGTGGTAATGTCAGTATGACTATTAATAAGCAGTCCTTTAACAAAAAAGAGATATTATACTGGGTCCATATAGTTAATTTTAAGAGAGTTATATCTATACTTTTGACCTATATAACAAATGACATTTATTAATTATAGTTACATAAATGTTAATGGATTGAATAACAGTTGCAAGAGGGTAGTCTAAACAAGTATTTGAAGTTATTTAACTCTCAAGTTATTTTTTACAAGAAACACACCTATTGACAGAAGATAAAGACAGACAATACTAAGTGTTATTCTATACTTTCTAGTTCACAATATAATTAAAAAAGAGGTGTTGCTATATTATGGAAAAATTATTTGCCTATGCCTAAAATCGACACATATACAGATGATAAAGGTGTGCTTTGTTCTGTTACCCTAGAATGTAATAAGAGAATATGAACCCTTATTAACTTATACTGGATTCCTGGAATATGAATTAAAACCATTGAACAACTTCTAGAGCAAGTAATTCAGATTTCAAAAGGCAGCATCATACTAGCAGGAGATTTTAATTGTATATTGTCTCCAAAGGATACTAGTACAGGAGGTAAACAGAAATATACAGGTATCAACAAAGGCACTGTTAAAGTTCACCTAACTATTTCACCTTAGGGTCAAAATGATTTCTGAGATCCCTGAATCACCTATCTTTACTCATTACTCAAATAGACATAGAACACAATCCAGAATTGATAGACTATATGTCTCCAGTGAAATGATAGATAAACTAGGTGAAGTTAAAATGGTATCTTGCCCACATTCAGATCACAATACAATCACTTTTGAGCTGTTTTTAAAATCTAACAATAACATTAAGATCAGGAGGATACCAGCATATATAACTTGCTTAATGGATTGTAAGGACTTTTTTGTTAAAGAAATTCTTTCTTTTATGGAAATTAACAATACAGGAGATATTTCAGAAACTATCTATGGGATGTACTAAAAGCATATCTTTTTGGTAGAGTCACCAATTGGCTACCAGTAAAGAAAAACAATGGACAAAGAACTGTGCGAGATACAAAAAAAACTTGACAAATTAAAATTGGAAAATCAGAAAGGTAGCAATAATAACATATAAGAGATTAATAATCTACATGATAAGTATTTGGAAATATTAAAACATAAAACTAGGATCAATCTAGAAAAGTTTAAGATAATTAATTTCTCTATTAACCAAAATCTATGCATAAATTAGCCAACAGAACAACACCACTTAGTAAGTCTAACCATATAAAGGAGAATTATTCTCATAACAGAAAAGGAAAGGAAAAGTGATAGAAATAGAAGATATTTTCAAAGAATTTAGAAATTATTACAAAAAAATCAATCAGTATATTGTGATAGACTCAGAAGGGATAATAAAAACTTTTATCAAAAAAAAATATATATATATAACAAATAAATTATCTGATGACCAAGTGAAATTAATTGATAAACCTGTCTCAATGTCTGAAATTCAAACTTAAATTAACAAATTAAAACCTAACAAGGCACCAGATAATGATGGAATTTTACCAGAACTCTACAAGTTACTACCTAAAGAAGCCTTAATCATATTACACAAAGTTTTTTCTAGTAGTTAAGGACTTAACAAAAGTTCCTCCCTCCTGGAAATATACTCTTATCTTCCCAATTTAAAAAACTAACAAAGATCCAACTGAATGCTCTTCATACAGACCAATTTCACTTTCAAATGTGGATTATAAATTATTAATGGCAATTCATGCTAATAGATCAAAATATATTATACCCTCCATGATTAATGAGGATCAAACTGGTTTTATTTTAAATAAAATTACTTATGACATAATCAAAAGAATAATCACAATAATTGACCATGTAAACAAAACAAAAGAGACTCTAACATTAATGAGTCTAGGCATTAATAGTGCTTTTGACTCTGTGAATTGGAATATCTTTTGTTAGTCTCACAGGAATGTATTTTTTTCAAGTAATTTTGGACATATTTTAAATCTTCTTTATGACAATTGTCTTGGGTATTGTTAAAATAGGTACTTTTACTTCTGATTCAATACAAATTTTGAAGGGAACTAAACAAGGATGTCCTCGTTCATCCTTGCTTTTGACTCTAATTATGGAACCTGTTGCTTATTTTATTAGGTCAAATTTAGACATAAAGGCATTAGCATAAATGTGAATTTGGTTTCTAAAATCCAATCATTTGCTGATAACATTCTTCTGACACTGACAGTGAAAGTTCCCTTTCTGCTGTTTTAAGGCAATGGATGATTTCCAAAAATCTGATTTCTCCTTTAATGAGAACAAAACAAAAATACTACCCATAAATGCCAATATTGATAGGATAAATGATAGATGTACTAAATGCATTATCAGAGAGAGAAAAAATTAGCTATTTAGGGATACAGTCATCCCTCTCCATAAAGGGAAGTGACTACAGACCCTGGGAATTATTGCCCCATTAGCCTGATGAGTCAGATATGTAAGGCTATGGAGCGCATCATCATGGACCTAATTAACAAGGATATAGGGAATCTCCAAACTCTAGATCCCATGCAATTTGGTTTTGTGAAAGGTAGATCATGCCTGCTCAACCTGGTTGAATTCTTTGAGTCAGTCACCAGAGCTGTGGATGAGGGTAGGGCAGTTCATGCAGCCTACCTTAATCTGGCCAAAGCCTTTGATACTATTCCCCACTCAGGAATTATTGATAAACTCACCAAACTAGGCATCAACCCTTATATCATTAGGTGGGTTGCAAATTGACTCACAGACAGAACCCACAGTGTAAACGTAGCAGACTCCAAGTCAGACTGCCGAACAGTCACGAGTGGAGTCCCACATGGTTCTGTCCTGGGTCCTCTCCTGTTTGGCATCTATTTCTTGGAAGTGCAGGCCAACAAGGAGGGACTCTGGCTGATCAAATTCACAGATGACTACAAGCTGGGAGCCATTATTAACTCCCCAAGTGATATAGACATCGTACAGAAAGGCCTCACTGAGACCAATGATTGGTGTCAATTTAAGGGAAGTATTGTATTAGGTATGCATTTCTATTTCATCTGAGGAAGTCTTTAAGAGATGAAAACGCATTTGTGGTGATAACAGCATTTATGGTTTTATTTCTACAAGGAGGTGTGTTCTAATAAACTTTGTGTAAATATAGTGGAGTAGTGCCTTGGTGGAATTGCTCTATTTTTCTTGGTCTTGGCAGTTCTTTCTGAGCAATTTACTTTTCCTGCTTGTTTTGGTGGTTGGAGACACAGGTTGACAGCAACCTCTCCTTCGACCACCACATTGCTTCTGTGTCAGAAAGTCCTTCTATGTGGCACATCTCATTACCAAGGGTTTTGCATCCAGGAAGAAAGAGGTCATCATCTCTCTCTACTCTTCCCTCATTAGGCCAGTCATCGAGTATAATGCCCCATTTGGCATGTACCTCATCAGACACATGTAACAGCTGGAAAGGCCACAAAAGTACCTCACAAAGAGGATCCTAGGCCTTAAACACATGTCCTGCATGGACAGACTCAAAACACTCCAGCTATTCTCTGTCTCATATCATCTATGAAGAGGCGATCTCTGCTTGACTTACAAAGCCATGTCTGAACCAGTTCTGTTAGAAATGCTACAGCTAAAGAAATCTCAATCCATCCACACCACACACTCCAGAGACCTCAGCCTCATTACCGCAATCAACAGAACATGCTGGAGGGACAGGTTCATAACCCAGAGACTGCCCATGCTCTGGAATAGACTTCCCATACGTGTCAAGCAGAGCACCTCACTGGCCCTCTTCAAGAGAAATCTTGATGAGTGGATGGGAAATAGAAAGTTCACCCTGGGGATCACTCCAGTGGCTCTACTTGATAGAGGCACTGGGAACTAACGCTGGGCGGCATGATGCCAGGGCACTTCTTTGGACTAGGCTTGTAAAAACTCCAGGGCCATTCGTCTAGTACACACCTATGAACCTATGAATCTATAACTATAACATATAACATTAATAATATAATAAACTACAATTATACTAACAGCATAATCAGTATAAAGAAGCTAATAAATAAATGGAACAATTTTATCTTCACAATAGAAGAGAGACTATCTTTAATCAAAATTATTATTTTACCAAAAATCTTATATGTTATTCAGTTATTATCTTTACCTCCATCTAAAACATGTATTAAAGAATTTAATACATTAATGTTAAAATTTCTTTGATTTCCCCAACAAACTAAGAATTGCCTTAAGTCATCGCATAAGGGACTTGACAGCAGGAGGGATTGGAATATCAGATCTAGAATTATATTCTTTATCATCAAGTATAAAAACAATCTCTTTGGATAAATAATATTTACACAGCCAGGTGGAAAGAGTTTTCAGGATGCCTTTTCATACAATTTGAACATAACATAAACTATAATCATAATCTTATACTACACAGTAGTTTGCATTGGTTGCTAAAATATTACTTTTCAGAAAGTACTCAACTGACTTTTTATTTTAATTTTACTATATTAAATACCTTTAGAAACTTAAGTTATAAAACTCCAACATATAAGGCATGGGTTTTTCTTCTTTTCCCTATGGCATACACTCAAAATAATATGTTCACTTCAAAGTCAGATACAATGATTACATTTAAAGAAAAAAAATCTGATATATTGGTTTCAATTAATGAATAATGAAAAACTGCATTCTGTTGATTATATCATAAGTAAATATGATTTAAGCAAGGATATGTGGTTGGACATACAGTCTTGCAGACAACATGTAGAAGGTAAAATTAAGTTAATGCAACCAAGGGTAAGGGATCTTATCCCAAAATTAATTGGATTTTTAATACTGTTAATACAACAAAACACACTGGGAGAGAAACAAAAAGTTGCAATGACAATTATTGGAACTATTGTACTTACATTAATAACAGACCTCCAGATGAAGAGGATAAAAAAGAATTTTTAATATCTTCCAAACAGACAACTTCTTCTCTTAGATGGAAACTTTTTAGTTGGAAATTCTTGCACAGATGTTTCTTCACACCTCATAAAATTGAATTAATGTTTAAAAAGAAGCACATTTGTTGGGGATGCAAACAGGAGATTAACGCAGATTTTCAACACATGTTCTTTGATTGTGCAGTACTTCCACCTTATTGGAATAACATTATTTTTTGCATGCTTTATTTGGGACAATTTTGTTTTATCTAAGATTTTCATTCTTTTTAATACCCCTATTCCTGTTTGTGTTACAAGAATAAAATACATTCTTTTGTGGTCCATTTTATCAACTGCAAGGAAAGTTATAACCAAGAATTGCAAGAATGAAGCTACACCCTCTTTCAAAGAATTGCTATACCCTCTTTAAAAGAATTTACAAATATTGCAACCAAAGTATGTCATCTGGAAATTATCACCATTAAATCAAGATCTACAAAAATCACCTCCTACTGTAATACATGTACAAATTTCAAGGAAGAGCTTGATAGACAAAAATATCTATACTCATAGTTGTAATGTATAGGAATTTTTTGAGAATCTTCATTGTTAGTAGACAGTCTTGTAAATAGTTGTTCTTGTTCATATTGTTCTTTTTCTATGCTCACAAATTTCTAAATATAATTATTGTCATGATCAATTTGTTTAGTTGAAAGCTAATAAAAACTTAAAAAAATGCATATATAGAATGGAAAGATAAGCTAACCACAATGCCTAATGAAGAACTTATTAGTGCAAACTTTTTTGAGTGTTTGAACACTCCTCGCATTAAGTTACCTTGTTTTTTTCAGGATTCCCAAACCACATAAGAATAGGGAAGATCTAACTTAAAGACCTGTTATTGTAAGTGGAGGAACCATATCAGAGGCCACTGCCATATACTTAGATTTTGTTCTTCAGCCTCTTGATGAAAAGAACTAATTTTTTTATTTCAGATTCACTTGATTTTTTAAGAAAAATGAAAGAAGTATAAGTGAATGAACAAAACATTTTGGTAACTATTTACATTGAAGCCCTATACACTGTGTTACCACACATGTACTGCACTGATGGAGTTACAGATGCTTATAGCAGAAATAACAATGCTCCACAAGGGCAAATTGAATGCTTGGGAATGCTAATAAACTTGGTATTGAGTTACAATTTTTTTCAATTTCAATGGCTAGGCTTACAAACAGATGAGAGGGGTAGCCATGGGTGCAGCTATGGCCCCTAGCCTGGCCAGTGTAGCCTTAAGCAAGTGGGAGGAGGAAGTTGTACTGCAAAGTGAATACTGGAGTTTTATGACCAGCTACCTTCACTTTATGGAGGATGCATTCATAGTCTAGCAAGGTGGGCAATCTAAACTCACTGAGTTTATCCATTACATCAATAACTCCACCTCCTTCCTGAAATTTACCACTTCCATCAGCTCGGAGTCAGTGCAGTTCCTTGATATGACTGCCAGTATTGATACAGACAGAGGAAAATTGATTAACTTATACAGGAAACCAACAAGAGTGAACTACTTACTTCACAGAAATAGTATGCATCCAGTAAAAACTAAGCACAATGTAATAAAATCACAAGGCTACAGATTAGCACTCATTTACCACAGATTTGGCCCCTTTTCTCAAAAATATGAATGATCTTGAAAATGATTTCTTAACCAGAGTATATTAATCAAATATGACCACAGAAGTACCTCACCAAGAGGATCACTGGCCTCAAAGAGATGCCCTCTGCAGCTCGACTGAAGAAACTCCAGCTGTACTCGATTGCATACAGCCTACTCAGAGGTGATCTCTGCCTGACATACAAGGCCATGTCCAACCCAGAATTGATGGACATGCTCCACCTAAAGAAAACCATATCCCTTCACCACAACAATAAATAGGACATGCTGGAGGGATAGATTCCTGTCCCAGAGACTTCCCATGCTTTGGAACAAGATTCCAATCTACATTAGGCAGAGCTCCTCACTAACACTCTTCAAGAGAAGCATTAATGAGTGGACGGGAAACAGAAGGTTTACCCTGGGGATTACTTCAGTGGGTCTGCTGGACGGAGACACAGGAAACTAATCTAAGGGGTGGCGAAAGCCAACACATTCTGGCTAGGCTTATAAATGCCTTCAGGCAGATAGCCTAGTACCTACCTATAAATCTATGAACCTATGTTACATATGATCCTGGATCCCATTAGAGATTCTAAAATTAACAATGAACCTATGTGGAATAGGCCTTTTGGTAGAATTATACAAAGATTCACCCTAACCCAAAAGAAGAGAAAAGTAAGGACAGTTGCATTCTAGCTTACACCTGGGATTTCAATACAATTAAACCCATTATTAGGGAGAACTGGGCCATCCTCACTGACAATCAGCAGCTTGTAAGGGTTTTAGATCATCACATTTCTTTTGTATATAAAAAGAGCAGAAGCATACGTAGCTATGTGGAAAAGAAAAAATAAGGAACACCTGGATGACATGAACACTAAAATCTGTGGGCCAGCTAACTGCACTTTCTGTAAATACTTGATGGAGTGCGACTCATTTGAGTGCTCCTATCTTAAAAAGATGGTAAAATCTTCAGCAGGTGGTAACTGCAAGGCTGAAAAAGTTGTATATAGGGCCATGTGTAATGACTGCCCTGCATTTTATGTGGGTAAGACTATGAATAAACTGAAAAGGAAGAGTTTAGGTCATCTTTCTTTTTTTTTTTAATTGTTTTTACTGGTTTTCAAATATTAAAAACAATTACATAAATTTCACAAGTAATGAAACACAGTGTATTTAGGTCATCTTTCTGACATCAGACATAAATGCTAAAGGAATGCCTTATCCAAATACTTATTAGAACACCCCAGGCATTCTGGTTTTAAATTCATCATTCTGGACTGTGTGGAGATGGATGAGCTTGAAGGGGATGTCAAAGGTGTGTTGGAAAAAAGGAATTATGCTGACAGTTGACATTAAATGCGTTCAGGAAAAACAGGACTTAACTACTATTGTTCTATTAAGGGTGTGTTGAATTTACATAAGCTGCCACACAATCTGTACAGTTTTTTTAGGGAATTTTTAGAGGAATATTTTTAAGTACTAAAAATATACTAAATAATAATAAAATGATGTGTAGAATGTATGTATGCATGTATATATATATATATATATATATATATATATATATATATATATATATATATATATGTGTGTGTGTGTATGTGTATATATATATATATATATATATATATATATTATATATATATGTTTAGTTACTTTAACATAAATTCTGCTTTGATTAGATTTATTGCATCACACCAGATAGTTAAATAGTAAACTCAAAACATGTATTTTTTCACGCTGCTATTACCATATAGTATTGGTATAATTCCTCCATTTACCATGTTGGTAGATGCTCATGCACACTCCTGCACACACCTGCACACTTTTATACATTACTAGTTTACTTCATCCACTGTTTTCTGCTTTTTCTTGTGTGGTTTTCCTACTAGTTTGCATTGTATAAATATGTTTTGGCTTTTTTTAACTTCCTTAACCCACAGACTGTTTCTCACAAGAATGGGCGTGGCTAAATTGATTGCCATGCCTAATGTCTGTGATGTAGCATGCAAATGATGCATGATTGACACGTCATGCAGAATTACCTCTAACATCATGAATATTCATTGGCTAATTGTAGTTTACCCTCTTCCTCAAGGTAGTACAATCTTGGAGTTGGTATATTTAAGTAGCGGGGGGGGGTGCAGGGGAGTTTGACACCCTACAAAAGCTGGGAAAAAATTAATATTTGTGTATCTCTGTGGTGAACCAAGACATGCAGTCTGCTGGAGCAAGACCAACAGTCTAAGTTTTATTTTGTTTCTGTCCTTAAAATGAGGGTATCTCTTCTTCCTGAAATGGCTCACTGGGTCTTCAGTGACAGTGAGCACTACAGCTAGGTTTCCCACATAGTAAATACTAATCTGGTGTACAGTTTTGCAGGAGTCATACGAGTTTCAGGAATTGAGGTCATTTTTATTTATTTCACTCCACACAACTGCAGTATGTATCGATCGTTAAATCGTGTGTCATATGATCAAAACTAGAATAATTTTGTTATAGTATATAACGGTACGTATATTTTAAGTGTACCACTGTTGTATATTTGGTAGTGTAGCTACATTATTTGTACCTGATTATACTTTTTCTCAGTATATGTTAGAAATGTTGTGAGTGTACAATACACCTAAAATTGTTCTAATGCTTTAATCAAATTTTGCCTGAACATAACCACGCACTGGTGAAAACTTTTATTGGTGTATGTATATGGATGAGGGAACAGATAAATGATGAGTGCATTTATTAAGGGCAAGAAGAGTTACATGTAACAAATTGTCTTTAAGATGTGACGTGGGCTGTGGTAACAGTAAAGTAACAGTATCTGTTTCCCACATGTTGAAAATCCCAGATGAATATTCATGAGGATGAGTAAAACAACAGAATGTTTATTCATAATATAGTAAAATGCCACCTGCTTCTGTGTGTTGGGCAGGGTTTGGGCGGTGCTTGCTACTGCATATACAGAGGGTTAAGACAATTCAACAAAGCCTATGTTTTTGGGGCTGTAAACATGAAAACTGTCATGGCATTTTTTTTTTTTTCGCAAAGCACTGACATTTTTTCTGAGATGTTAATAACTTAGTTTTTTATGCACACTAATACACATGGATGGATATTTACTAGATATTATTAGACAGATGTATTTTTATATTTATATCGTTTTAGTTTGATTATGTTTATGGTTAGATAACTGTGTTTTTTCTTAATTTTAGTTCTTGTCACAGACCTGATGAAGGCTTTATTGCATTAGTCAGCCGAAACCGATTTTAGTTAAAACTTTATATATATATATATCTATATCTATATATATATATATATATATATATATATATATATGTATATATATATATATATATATATATATATATATATATATCTATATATATATATATATCTAATGTTTTTTTTAATACCTGATCTTGGAATGTGGGTTGCAAATAGGTAGTATTTTCCTTAACTAGGATTTAGTTTGATCTAATCAGTACTCAGTGATGGGGTACAAAAGTAATGGGTTACTGTAATATATTACATTTTTAAGTAACTAGTAATACTATGCATTACTTGTCAATATAGTAACACAGTAATTGTAATATGTTACTTTTTTAATAACTAATAACACAAATGCGAATTACTTTTGCATTACTTTTTTGCTTGAATTCAGCCATGTAGTTGAGGGAGCAAGAGGGGCAGTCCTGAACGCAGACTTCCAAAACCACAAAAAAAAAACTTCTTAACACTGCGGAATGTTCTCCTTTAAGGAGGACCATGCGTGTGTCATATGCATGGATGCACGCCAACACCAAAATAAATTTTTACTGGCAAGCAGAATTCAAGAAAAGTTGTTAAGTCATCATTACTTGCAGGCGGAATTGTAAACAGCCGTTCTGGCACAGTGCGAGTGAAGGTAAGAGTGTGTGTTTGTGCGTGTGTGCATGTGTGCGTGTGTGTTTGTGTGTGTGAGAGAGAGATAGAGAATAAACATTCGGTACTCAGTGAAATTTGACTCCCAGCAGTGAAATACTTTTTTCTGACTGTATGAGGTTACAGTCTATAGCCATTGCTATTTCTTGTCAGATCATTCATCATTTTGGCTGTTGGATTATGAAGTATATAATTGAATTGACATGCTTGAATTGTGTCATGCATAAATCTTTGGAATTCCTGACTTTGTACTGTGAACTGTTGTCAGATATGGCAGTGTCTCATCGCTTGTTCTGAGATTAAACTTATAAAGCAGTAATCACACTTGGCATTTGTTCTGCCTGCAATGTTAATTACCGTGAACATGAAATAATGGTCTACTGGTGTAACACATGGATGTTTTGAATTGAAATAGACCCATACTCACTCATTTCCACCAAAGATGCTTTTCTCTACTGGGATGGCCCTGGTATATATTAATGTTGTCTTCTGGGTTGCTGTTAGGATTTTGTATTATGGGTGGCATAACTTTTACTAGTTCTAAGTTAGTACTCCTGGTCTTTATGTTACCATTTCCAGATTTGATTTATGTTATTTATTTATTTATTTATTTACATTTGTTGACCAGGAGTGTCCGACTGGACGTAGGTCCATTTTCAGTGGAGGCCTGGGGAGAAAAGCTCCACAGTTAAAATAAACAGACAGTAGTTACATTGGATTACATAGCGATTAACAATTTAACATAGCAATTACTTACAACATATTTACAGATGAAGAACATAGTACATCAGTAGACAACTAGAATCTTTATCTGTGAAGTACATAACAGACATTAACAAATGTTACAATAAGAAGTTCCTGCTGTATAATAAGTACTAGGCTTATGAGCATCTGAGCTTGCTATAATCAAGGTAGTTAATGGAGTGGAAAGAAAGGTAGTGGTTGGATGGGGTGGGTGATATTAGAGTGGGAGTTGCAAGGGCATAGCCAGCATGTTTTAGGTGCGCTTTTAGTAAAGTTTTGAAGTGGGTGCATGATGGTATGGAGGTAATTGTGGGTGGGAGGGAGTTCCATAATTTGGCTATGGTGCAAGAGAATAGTGCTTCACCAGCATAGTTATTGGCTTTAGTGATCTGCAAGTGATTTTTGTTGCTGGATCTTACTGGTCTGGTGGTGCGATAGGGTTGGAGTAGATTCTGGAGGGATGGGACATTTAGTGGATGGTTTACTAGTTTGTGGGCGAGTGAGAGTTGATACCATTGAAGGAGGTGAGGGAGTTCAATCCAGCTCAGTTCAGCAAGTGAGAGACAGTGGTGACTACGGTAGGATGCCCCTGTGGCGAATTTGGCGATTTTGTTGTAGCAGGTCTCTAGCTTGTTTAGCTCGCATTGCTTAGGTTGGTATATATTGGAGAGGCATAAAGTAGGGTGGAGATAAGGTGGGAATTTGCTATTGAAATCTTTGCTGCTTTGGTGAGAGTTGCTTATTTCTGTATAACTCTCCTAGTTTTTTGTGGACTTTTTTTATGGTCATGGATATCTGAATGTCAAATTTTAGTTTGTCTATTTCCACTCCTAGCAATTTGGTGTGTTCAATTGGGTATATAGTGGTGGTGTCTTTTGCTGTGATGTTAAAGTGAGAGTTGTTTTGAGTATGTTTGGTGGGTTGGAAGATGAGTAGTTTAGTTTTGTTTCAGTTGAGTATTAATTGGACATCGGATAACCATGTTTCAACAGAGGAAAAGGCTTCCTGTGTGACTTTTTGCAGTTTGGGTAGGGACTGGGCTGAGCAGATGATGGTTGAGTCATCTGCATATTGTATGAGTGTGCCATGTTTGGTGGCAAAGGCTAGATTATTAGTGAAAACAGAGAAGAGTAGGGGTCCAAGGATGGATCCTTGGGGAACCCCTATGGAGACAGGTAGTTGGGGAGATATGTCATTCTACCATACAATGGCTTGTTTGCGGTCAGACAGGTAACTCTGAAACCAGTTGGTGGCTGATTGAGAGAAGGATAGGTTATTGAGGACAGAGATAAGTTGTTTGTGTGGGACCATGTCAAATGCTTTAGATAGGTCTAGGTAAGAAGCAGAGGAGAGATAGCCATTGTTTTTATGCTGAAGGATAGTGTTAGTAAAGGAGAGTAAGGCAGTAGTGGTGCTATGGTTTGGTCAGAAACCATGCTGAGTATTGGAAAGGAGGTTGTTAGTAAGGAGGTAGTCTGAGACCTGAGAGTGTATGCATCTCTGTAGTATTTTGGAGAGTGGAGAGAGAATAGCTATGGGGCGGTAATTGGTTAGTTCTGTGGAGGGTCCGACTTTGTGGAGGGGAATTATATGTGATACTTTCCACAATGTGGGAACGTAACTTTCTGACAGATATCGATTAATCAAGATGGATACTGGGTAGGCCAGAGCATCAGCTGCGATTTGTAGGTATTCACTTGGGAGGTTGTCTGCTGCTTTTTTGGTGGGCTTAAGTTTAGTTAAGAGTTTTTTTATTTTGGAGGTAGGTACAGGAGAAAATGAGAAGGCAGTGGGGAGATTACTAGTTGAAGGTGTGGGTTGGAGGGGAGGGGGGTTGTGTTGTTTAGCTAGTGATAGTATGGTTTGTGTGAAGTGTGTGTTGAATGAGGTAGCAATATTTTCTGAGGAGTGAGGGATGTTAGGAGGAGGGGTACTGACTTTACCTGGGTGGAGGATGGAGTTTATGGAGGACAAGAATTGCTTGGGGCTGAGTTGGGAGGAGTCTAGGGCAGACTGATAGTATTGGAATTTGTCCTGTTTTATTAGCTTTTTGACTCTATTGCGTAGTTCTAGGAATTTCTGTCTAGTTGAGGGGGTTTTGATTTTGCGCCAATGCTCCCAGGCTTTATCCCTGTTTTTCATTTCTGACTTGGTGGTTTTCTGTAGCCATGGGGAGGGTTGTGCTTTGGTTCTGGAAAGTCTTATGGGGGCATGGTAATTAAGGATGCTCAGGGAGGTAGTATTAAAAAATTCAACTGCATCATCAAGACTGAGGTACTTTAGAGGATGCCAGTTACATTCTTTGAGGGATGAGATGAATGTGAGTGGGTTAAAGTTTAGTTTTTTACGTATTTGACGGTAGATGACAGGTTTAGCTTGGTATAGGTATTTTTTGAGTAGGAATGTTGGGAAGTGATCACTGAGGCTATCTGATAAGCAGCCTGTTCTATATGACTGGTGGCTCTTACTGACTAGCATCCAATCCAGGGTAGTGTGCTTGCTGGAGTTTTTATTTATCCTGGCTGGCGACTGGACTAGTTGGGTGAAGCCATGAAGGTTTACATGATGGGTTGGATGGTTGCTAGAACAGGATTGCCAGTCAATATTGAAATCACCTACAATGATAGTTTCTTGGGGGAGATGGTGCGTAGACCAGCTGAGGAGGTTTTCTAGTGGAGGGATGTTTTGGCCAGGTGGGAAGTAGCATCCAATTATGTTGATGGTTTTGTTTTGGTTTATTTTGAGGTTGGTATATATTATTTCTTCATTGCCTATTTGTGGAGCTGATGATTTTAAGATCTGGATGTTTAGATGCTGTTTAAATATTATAGCTACACCGCCTCCTTTCTTGTTTAGCCGGTCTACCCTTAGTATGCCGTAACCGGTAGGGAGTATTTTCTCACTGGTAATGTGTGGTTTTAGCCAGGTTTCTGTCAGGATGACTATATCTGGGGAGTACAAGTCTATGTGCCCTGTCAATCATCTGTCTTCTCAATTGTCTGGGAATTATTTTGTTTTGAACAATAGTACTGTGTTCGACTTGATTTATTTTTTTTGCATGTCTTTACTTGCTGCCATTGCTTTTTTGCCCATTGCAACATATTTCAGAAAATGTGTTTTAAGTCAGTATCACACATTTCTGAAACTTTTACTTTTCCTCCATTATTGGTAACTAGTTTTTCAAATGTATCTGTGGTACTTTTTTTCTCAGTTGTGCGTATATGAATGCGGTGGTTCAGAGGTTAGCATTGTCATCTCAGAGCCAGGGGTACTCTGATTCGATTCTCAGCTGGAGTGGCTTCTGTGCGGAGTCTGCATGTCCTCCCTGTGGTCAAGTGAACTTTAAAGATATGCAGGTAGGTAGGTGCGTGTGTGCCTTCTGTGAAGGTTGGGTGCTGGGCTGGCAACTCAATACTGTAAAAATCCACTGCCAATCAATGGTGGAATGATGATCCGCTGTGGTAACCCCTAACTGGGAAAAGCTGAAAGAAAGAGTTAGATTCTTCACACCCTGTAAACAGCCATGGAATTCAACAAGGATGGGTTTGGCAAATAATCAAACCTGGGGTGGTGTCTGTTTGCAGGGAGTCCTGGTGCAGAATTTCTTTAGTTGTCTTTTCTGATGGGAGGAAAACAGATGTATTTGAGGTGTTCCCTACAGTTGGATTAGTTCTTGGAAGATCCCAGGATAATGTTTCCATTTGTGGGAGGTCTGTCCTGGTCTTGCTGAACTTGTCTGCAATCGTGTTGCACTGAATGAATGTATGAAGCCTGAATAGTCAAATCAAGCTCAGTTGTCAGACTTATCTCTGCATTTGTAATGGTAGCAGCTTATCTCTTACTTTTATACTGGTATAAATGGATGATTTGGTGTTATACCAGTAACTTACAATTACTAAGCAGTCTGTGCTTAACCAGCTACACAGCTGATTTTGAATATTTTAGAAACTCTGTGAAATATATAAGAGCTTCCGTCTTCTGTTCCACTCTCCTTCACATGTTGGGGCTATGCTTTTCCTGGTGGCTTGCAGCATACACTTGAAGCTCTGTCAATTTATTTTGCTATAGTTTGTAAACATGCATAGTGCTATGAAGAAGAAAGTTGTTTAACTTTTCCTGTTTCATGTTGGTAGTTCTGCTGTCATGCTTTATTTATTCAGTGTATGCAATGTTGTTAATTTTAATAGTTTCCTACTTGGGTTTCTGTCTTATTTTATGACTGTGTGGATCTCACATGTAAATTAACACTGTAGTGCTTTCATTGGAACAACAGAATTAACATTTCATAAATAAATGAATTTAGCTTTATTTTACATTTGGATAAAATAATTTAGCTAAGATAGTCTAATTTTACCCTGATGTAGATGAGTAACGAGGCAAATAGTAATAAATTGTAGGGCAAAGTAATGGTTATAGAAAATAAGGATTAGGACATTATTCAAAGAATCTCAGAACAGAAACTGACTGTGACAATATGTTTATGTAAAAAATCCATAAATAACTGGTGTGAGGAATGAATGGACTAAATGGATTAGAAATGAGTATGTGAGAGGAAAGAACCGTTGGAAAGCTTATTTACTTATTCAGTGCTTAAAATCTGACATCTTTGAATGTTCAGGGGTGAGTGATCTTGAGACCAGGGGTAGAAAAAAAATAAAATCTTAAAGGAGTGGGAAGGCAATGAATGCTGACTCAATATTTGCAGTTGATAGGTGACTCAATATATGCAGTTGATAGCTGACTCAAAAGTCATAGTGAAGACTGAAGTGGGTGGTAGTCAAGTTCTGCAAAAGGTGAATGGAAACTACCAGCTGATGGTCAAAAGACAAGGTGATGAGGATGAAGATGTGAGGTTTGTAAACAGGAGTTTTTGGTCACTGGATCTTAATCACCAACTGGGAATATTGTTACGTAGAAAGTGTTTTAGTCCTAGACAGACAGATGGATAATTTTATAGATGGTAAGAAGGTGTGTATATGTTAATTGATGAGGCAGTTCTAACCAATTTAGGCTTTTTAGTGTTGTACAGTGGTGGGTTCTCAAAGGGGTATTTGCTTCAAATTTAGCAACTTTATTATTGCATTGTTCAAGTTTTAATTTTTGTGAAGCCTGGAGGTTAGTGAGGATAAAAGCACCATTAAAAAAGTGTGGGGAGGGGATAAGTAGTGGCAAGTGTATTTTTAGTTGTGTCGGTGAGAATGTTTTTGGCTGGGTAAAACATTCCTAGTTTTTGATGAGTTTTTCTTATGCAATTTTGTATATACAGATCAAATGTAAAATTAACATCCAGTATCACCCATAATAATTTGCTATGAGAAGTGACTTCAATAGTTGTATTATCGAAAGAGAGGACTTTAAATTTAGTTTTTTCATGACAGAGGGATTTAGGGAAAAAAAGTAGTAGTTTGGTCTTTTTGGGTTGAGCTTGAGTTATGAGTTACAAAGCCATGTTTCAGTGGCTGTTAAAGCTTCCTGAGTACTTTTTTGGAGGTGTACTATGATTCCGATGTGCAAATGAGTGGAATCCTCTGCATATTGTATTAGAGTGGCCTGTTGTGTGGATGACCTCCACTGGCCAGATGCATTTTCTTTGAATGTGAGTTTTAGTGCTGTTTCAATGAATGTGAATTTCAAGGGCAGAGATATTTACATGGTCATGTTAAGTTTATTTTCACTGTGAGACTGTATTGTTTGTTTAGCAAATGGTTATCAGTGTTTGTGCTCTTTTATTTCAATATCTGTAATCATTGTAGAAGTAAGAAAGCAGTATGCACAGTGACAGGTTTGAACAGTGTTTATGGTAACTGGGAAGAAATAGCCAAGTAATGGAACACTGGAATTGCTGGCTATGGGGCTGCTTTGGGTAGGGTTACCACCCGTCCCACTTTGCAAGGGACAATCCCTCTTTGGGCAGTTGTGTCCCACAAAAAAGTTGAAAAAATGGCAAATGTCCTGAGATTTTTGGACAAAAATATTTCCTAAGTGTTCTTTAATAGTTTTATAAAACAGTTTTTTTATCTGAAACACCTAAATGTTATATGAAATAGCATAAGCAACTCAAATGCTACAAGAATACGCTTTTATTTTATCAAAAAAGTGAAGTTCTATCCTTTGTACTGGACATGGGCATGTTTTGTCCTGCAAAATCTGACATTTCTACAAAAAATGCCCCACTTTAGGTATTTGAAAAGGTGGCAACCCTAGCTTTGGGGGGAAGGGCGTTGCCACAGGAGGGGCTGCTCTGGGAGAATCTCAATGCCGATTGGCACTAATTGCTTTATACAGACCAAATTAAAAGCTGTGTAGCAGAGTCAAAGCTGTTCAATGTGGAAAAGCAAACCAGTGGGTTCATTTAAGGTCGAACGGGGAGCATTCCATATAGGACAGGACTTCACTTTTTTTTTTTCGTTAAAATAAAAGCTTACTCTTGCAGAATTTCAGTTGTTTATGCTGTTCCATGTACTATTTAGGTGTTTCAGATCAGGGGTGTAGCCAGGAATTTCAAATTTGTACTCCCAGCTCCCAGATTGCTGCCCCCTCTACAAGCCACACCCACATTAACACTGATGACCAATCCACACCCCCTTCATATTGCTGATCTCTGAACAGATCATTGGAAAGTATATGCCACGCCCCCTTCATATTGCCAATCTCTGAACAGATCACTGGCAAGTATATGCCAGAGTAGTAATTACTTACATGATAAAGCAGCATGAACATCTATTCCAAAAGTGCACCTTCCTTAAGTCAAAAAACAAAATGCCTTTCCATTTACACTAGGGTAGATCAATCAGTTTTCCCCCCAAGATTACACTTCTTCCCCTTGCAGCTCTTAACCCCTATAGTGGCTCATTAAAGCTCCAGTAGTATTGCTGACTGAAGGACTGGTAGACTCTAGGCAGCACATGCTCCACAGTGTTGTGGTCTGTAGGTATAACACCCAAGCTATGAGCCACAACTACCTCCCTTCCACCCACATGGGTCACCTGGCAATGGCTATTCAATCCTACAGCCTACACTCACACTAAGCCTTTTGGAGTAGTAAACCTTACATTCCCCAACAACAAATACATTTTAGCTGGGCTCTGTCATACTGCCACTGACAATAAATGAAGTTGTGTACCCATGGGAGTCAATCAAGCAAAAACTAAAGCTGTTGAAACTTACATACTTACTACCCTATATATGAATCTCAAGCCTTTGCTGAAAGGAAATTGGTTAAAGCAAGAAAATTACCCTAGGCCACAGAACCAGTGGAAATGTACATGCTCTAAGGCACTTTTTTGGAGTTGTTTCTAGTTTTATGATCCAATGATAGTCTGAGCAAAATTATTGGAAAGAAATTCAACAAAGAGATAAGTTTTTTTCTAAAGCATAATGTTCAGAGCAGACATGATACCACCCAATATGCTGAGAAGACAACAGCTTCTAAAGACAAAAAGCATATCTGCAAATGCAGGCTGCCTCCCTACCCTCCCACAAAATGAAAACATAGTCACTTTATGTATAGCCCTATGCTGTTACACGCTGAAAGAACAAATGAAGACATTCAAGTTTGATTGTGAAAAATGTTAAAGAAAAAGTTACCACACCATTCTCAGCTCCCTTGTAAGTTAGTTTAAGTGATCTTGTGTGCACATATCTGAGTAGTGCTGGTTTCTGACTATGCTGAGTAAAGAGCATTAGTTGGGGATGGGGTCCCTCTACTAAGCTTGTTTCAAACTTCTACTGTACAGAATAATTTACTGCCAAGCTGTATGCATATTTAAATAGCTGCATAGACCCACCCCCTCAGAAATTAACACAACACTAAATTCAAAGATAAAGCCCCATGGGAAGCATAATAAAAGATAAAAATACTCATTGCATGCAAAAATAAATGTAACTCTCAGAAAGCCAAAAACATTCTTGCTAAACTAAACAAGGAACTCAGAACTGTGATTAAATCAACCAAAGCCTAATGTGATGTAAAATATAAACCCAGGTGAAAGATAGCCACATAGTATTTTTTTAACTGTGCTAGAAATCTCAGTGACTGGCACTACAGTGAGCTGATAACAAATGATATCACATACTTGGACCAGAGGATATAGCCAATCCACTGGCCAACTAATTCAGATTAAACTTCATCTCCCCCAATCTTCCAATATTCTCACATCAAATACCTGCATCTGTAACCCCCTCAAATCTCTCAACAATTTCTGAAGTTACTACCCCAGGCCAAGAAAATAATGGATAACATACCAGGCTGCCTACCGGTTCACCTGAACCTGATATGTGTTACCCCCTACAAAGGCTATTCAGTACATATCTAAAAATAGGTTTCGTGCTGGATGAAAGAAAGACTGCAACAGAGACTTCAGTGGGCCCTGGCAATTTTATACACATAAGCCTAATTAGTCTCATATGGAAGCTTATGAGAACAATGATCTGTCCCTTGATCACCACATATTCACTATTGTAAGGAAGTTCTTTGTCATTGTACAGCTTATATCTAAATGTATAGCATTCATATTCAAGCACATAATTGTTTCCCTCTACTTGGCACTCATTAGGTCAATCACTGAGTGTAATGCCCCTTCTGGTATGTACCTGTCCACAAACTTGTCACAAGTGGATGTCATCTAACCCTCAAACATTTAAGAATTATTCCAAATCAAAGCTCCTACCATGGTAACATGTTCATCCCCCCAAACCATGTGAACTCTGCTACCAGTTTGAAATTGTTTACAGAAACCATATACCATCATGTAAACAACTGTACCCACAAGGAATAAACAGAGAACTAACTTGAGTAACAAGCCACCCTGGTGCAATCCCGATATCAACAAGTTGTATTACAAAAGGAGGAAAACTATTGCCAAAATAGGGAGTGCAATACCTAGCAAGGTGAGAAACCACTCAAACTAAATTATCAAGCCCACCAAAGTCAAATTTGAGGCAGAAATATCCTCAAAGACAAAGGATAACCACAAGGTCTTCATCAGCTTTGTCTGCAACTTCAAAGATAACACAACACTGTACTGAACAAATTGTAAATGGAACCACATAAAAGGAATCAGAGGATATAGCAAACCTGTTGACTGATAAATGTAATCCCAATTTCACCTCTTCTTTCCCTCAGTACCTCTCAGGAGACACCCCCAACCATAATTCTTCTGGCTATCACTAGCAAACAAGTCTTCAATGCACTCTTTAAAGCAAAGAATACTACATCAGTGGGCCCTGATAATACCCTGGGGTACCTCTTGGATAGCATGACATATGAGCTAGCAAATGCTCTAAAATCACTGCTCAGCATTAGCCTTCTAACTGGCTTCATGCTTAGTGAATGGAGGACTGCAACAGTTAATCCTCAACACAAGGTTTGGCCTTCTATGGACCTGTATAACTGCAGACCATAAGCCTGACTAGTCTTGTATTTTAAGTAAAGGAACCTCTTATTTACTTCTACAGTGATTATAGATATTGAAATAAAATAGCACAAGCACTGATAGCCATTTGCTAAACAAATAATACAGTTTCACATTGAAAACAGACTTGGCATGAGCAGCAAACTTCTATGCCCTTGCAACTCACATTCATTGAAATGGCATGAATATTAAAAAATATGCATCTGGCCAGTGGAGGATTAAGTTTACCTTTGAGCTGTTTTCAAACCATAGGCTCCTTCCACACATTTATAGGGCCATGCACATGTGTTATTTGATTTAGCTTCCTGATTTATTAAATTATATTCCTTGTGTAATACAGCACCATTTATTAGAATGGCATTTTAAATTTGTAGTTATGAACATTCTTCTAGTAAGCAATGAAACAAAACATATGAACCAATAATGAAAAAACTATCCATTTCAGAAAATTTCAACCATAAAAGGCCACTCAAATGTCAGTCTTTACAATCCACCAGTGCTACTCAATAAACACAATGTCTACAGAATTAAAAAAATCATCCGAATAATTCTGCATTAGAGAGATCTGTAACAAATAAAGAGGTTGCTACTGGCAAACAACTTTACATTTCAGTGTTTCATCTGCAAATTCAGTGCCTGCTGCCCTTGAATTGCCTATGGAACATTAAAAAAAAATTTGGTAAGGTGGTAATATTGCAATAGGGAATGACTGACAAAGTGACAAGTTCATAGTTACTTTGCATCTCATACAAAGGAGGACACACTCAGGAGTGCATAACTCCTATCCCCTCTTAAAATGCACCAAATAATCAGCAATCAAAATGGCACTACAATATCAGCACTCCATCTACATGGTGTGGAAGTAGAATCCACAGCCTTCGGCACCAAAGGCAATTATGCTACTAACACTGCTTTCAGATTCTACAGCACAAACAGTGACTGCCATTTGCTAAACAAAACAGTTAGTTGCACATTGAAAACAGACTTAGCATGAGCAACAGTAAACGTATCTTCCCTTGAAACTCACAATTCCATGAAAATGAAATGAAACTCATTCCCTTGAAAAACTTAGTTCTATGAAAATTTACTGAAACTCAAACTCACAAGTCCGTCGGCAGTTTTGTAGTTGCTATAGAGGATTCAGACTCTTGTCTCCTGTAACCAAGTTACAGGGTTAAACCTCATCAAGTTAATTGACTAACCTGCCCTCCTCTTAACTAGAGCATTACACACCATACCTCCATACCTCTCACCTCTTAGCATAAGAAATCTGGACAAATCCTAAAATAATGGGAGGACAAAGGCCCCAAAATGGGGACAGATTTTAAATATTGCTCTTACAGACTTAGAAAGTTGCTAGAATAACAGCGTTTGTCTTAGCATGCATTTTCTAAAGGAAATGAAGTTTAACACTCAAATGAATGATATTTAGTTATTTCAGTCCTCAAATGATTTGGCAGAAAACCACAGATATTGAGAAACAGGCCAAAATATGAGGCAAAAATCAGGACATTCTGCAAAAATCTGGACAGTTGAGAGGTACACATATGTTTCAGCTTCTTAGTGCAAGAAGCCTGGACAATGCCTGAAATAAATGGACATACAATAGCCCAAAATAGGGATCATGCCTCTCAACCACTTCAAGCAAGAAATCTGGACAAAGCCAGTAATAATGGGGGAACAAAGGCCCAAAAATAGGGAAAGTTTTTTTAAATATTGTCCTTACAGACTTAGAAAGTTGATATAATTACAGGTTTTGCATTAGCATGAATTTTCTGAAGGATACGGAGTTTGAAACTCAAATGTCTGCCATTGTTTTCTCACTTCAGTCCTCAATGGTTAGCCAGTAATTTGGAAAACCACCAATTTTTGGAGAAATGGAACAAAAATATGAGGCAAAATCTGAACATTCTTTGAAAATCTGGGCAGTCGAGAGGTATGATAGGGATAGATTTTAAATAGATTCATAGGTTCATAGGGGATTTCTAGGCTAACGGCTTAACAGCCCTTGAAAACCTAGGCAATATAACTTGATTTTACCCAATATATGGCTCCTAGGGGCAAGAGGATGGCATGCGTTTGTGGCTATGCCTTGAGTATCTTACAGATGGCCCCTGTTCATAAGGGACATAAGCACTACCCCAGGTGTGAATTTGCGTTTCCCCATCCATTGATCCAAAATGCATTTGAAGTGGGCCAGGGAAGGGCTCTGCGTAATGTGAATAGGAAGCCTCTTCCAAAGAAAGGACAATCTCTGAGACCTGTATCTGTCTCTAACATGTTTTATTTGAGTCGCTGACTAAGTTTAGATCCCTAGATCAGGTGACCCTCATGCTGTTTGACTTGTGGATGTGTAGCAGCTTCATCAGGGCTGGATTGTAAGTTCCTTAAAGGTCAGAGATAGGTTACCCCTTAATAGTGTGTAGGAGACAGAGTAAAAGGATAGGACTTTGTCTAAACGCACAGGACATGTTGTTTATACCCTGTATTTTCTTTGTGAGGAACCTCTGAGGTCACTCCAGCTGCTGTAAGTGCCTAGTCATGTACATGCCAAATGGCACATTGTACTTGATTACTGGTCTAATGAGGGCTGAGTACAGTGGGAATATAATTTCATTGGATCTGGATACCATACCTTTAATCTTAATTTATATCATATCTTTAATCTTCTACATCTGATACCTTGTCCTTAGTCTGGGAGACTTAGGCATTGTTTTCCTTACCAGTGTAAATGCTAGTGTAGTGAGGGTGTTTTGTGCTGTACATAAGTATTTGCATTCTGCTTACCACATGTGTTTTGAAGTAAGGAGCCTTCAAGTTCAGTAAATACTTAAATCTCTTACATATTAAATCATTAATTTAGACCCATAAAAGGAGTTACAGACTGAAATTTACAATTAAATCTGTAGCTTAACTCTTCACTTTAATTTGGGTCCTTATCAAGAAGTTTACACCACTAGTACTATTCAACCTTCTTAATTAATTTATTTGTTAATTGGGAAAGCAAACTGTTCTACTGCAGGCCCTTTTCAGCTGTGACTGAGCCAAAAGGGTTAACAGTAAATTTAATACATATTTTTCTGTCACTACTTTAACCATTGTATTTCAGGAGAAAACTAGAACACACACAAGAAAGTTAATCACACAATCAATTGATAAATAAAAATCCCTAGAGGCATGGGAAAAACACGTAAATTCTACACAGACAATTTATAATCCCTAGATTTTGGGTCTGTAAGGTAAAAATATTAAGCACCAATGCTTCTCTTTTTGATAGGATGCACTACAACAGAAATGGGGCAAATAACAACTAGTGTCCCTCGACAAATAACCACACACATATATATACACACACACACACACACACACACACACACACACACACACACACACACACACACACACACACACACACAAACACACATATCAGTATTTTATAAAATGTGTGGCTAGATAAAACATAATGAAAATTCTATTTTGCAAACACTTTTAAAGAAAGAAGTTAGTTCATTATTAGCACAAGTACTATATATCTCTAAAACAATGTCTAGGCCTTAAACTGCCTAGTTACTTTTTTGGTCATGGTTATAGGATGCATGGTCATGGAAACAGGAAAGCTACACAGGTCATATGCCATCTGCCTTCTCCCCAGCATGTTCATCCTGCAGTGTGCATGCCAATTGTAAAAAGTGAGACCCCTGAGATCCTGTGCCAACTACCTAACTTTTAACCAGCCTGTGAAAAACTACAATCAGTCGGAAGCTCAACAGCTGCTTTCCACCTCTGAAATCAGGAAAACCTACAAAAAGGGCTTAAACTGCAGTGTAATAAGTGAAACAACAGAGATCCTTCACCATCTACCTAACTTTTAACCAATCCGTGAAAAACTACAATCATTTGGAAGCCCAACAGCTGCTTTCCTCTTCTGAAATTAGGAGAACCTACAAAAAGACTGAAACTACACTAGGTATGTTTTCTAAAAGTGAGAGCAATATTTAATCATTAGAATCTGCACTTGTATATACAATTTGTTAATCACAAATCAACTTATATGGTGCACACTGCCAGTGAACATTGCTAACATAAGCTCTAAGTCGGTTGGTAATTAATGGCACTTCTAAATCATAACAACATTGTTCATAGGTTCATAGGTTCATACTCGGCTATCTGCCCTAGGGCATTTATAAGCCTAGCCAGAATGTGTTTGGCTTTCGCCACCCATTTTAAATTTATTTTGCTATGCCCTTTTTCGAGGTTAGTATACTGTGCCTCTGTCTAACAGTGACACAGAAGTGATACCCGGGGTAAACCTACGATCTTCCATCCACTCATCAAGATTCCTCTTGAAGAGAGTCAATGAGGGACTCTGCCTAACCTGGACTGGGATTTTATTCCAGAGTGAAAGTAGCCTCTGGGTTATGAATCTGTCCCTCCAGCATGTCCTATTTATTTCAGTGCTGAGGTTCAAGTCTCTCGAGCGCTTAGCTCGATGGGATTTGGATTTTCTGAGGTGCAGCATGTCCATTAATTCCGGATTGGACATGGCTTTATACGTCAGGTGCAGATCGCCTCTGAACAGGCGGTATGCCACTGAGTAGAGCTGGAGTTTCTTTAACGGGGCAGCATATGGCATCTGTTTGAGCCCTTTGATCCTCTTGGTGAGGTACTTTTGGGGTCTTTCCAGTTGCTGCAGGTGTCTGGTAAGGTACATCCCAAAAGGGGCATTGTACTCAATTATGGGCCTGATGAGGGATGAGTAAAGAGGCACGATGACCTCCCCTGATCTAGATGTGAATCCCTTCATGATTAGGTGGGCTATATAAAATGTTTTTCTAACCACTTTGGCCACGTGGTTGTCAAATGAGAGATTGCTATCAACTTGGGTCCCCAGGTCCCTAATTACTTCTTCTGTACTTAATGGATTACCACCTATGTGGTAATTTGTGGGCACTTTGTTTTTGCCAAAGGGGATGTCTATACACTTTTTGGCATTTAGCTTGAGGCCATGGCTCTGGCACCAGTTGTCTGTTTCTATGAGGCCCTTTTGGAGGATGCTTGTGTCGGCTGGAGAGTCAATTATGGTGCCCAGTTTGCAGTCATCTGCGAACTTGGTCAGCCACAATCCTTCCGTGTTGGCCTGTACCTCCGAGAAATATATACCGAACAAGAGAGGTCCCAGGACTGAGCCTTGTGGGACACCACTTGTAACTGGTTTGGAGTCTGACATGGCTCCAGCAATTCTAACCATGTGGGTTCTGTCCTTGAGCCAGTTTGCAATCCATCTAGTGACATAGGGGTTTATATTTAAGCTGGTGAGCTTATCTATAATGCCCGAGTGGGGTATTGTATCGAAGGCTTTTGCGAGGTCCAGGTAGGCTGTGTGGACCACCTTCCCTCGTCAATCGCCTTGGTGACTGTTTCAAAGAAATCAACCAGGTTTAAGAGGCAGGATCTGCCCTTAACAAAGCCGAACTGGGTAGGATCCAGTGTCTGTAGGTCCCCAATATCTTTATTTATGAGGTCCATGATGATCCTTTCCATAGCTTTGCAGACCAAGCTAGTCAGGCTTATGGGCGATAGTTTCCAGGATCCGTTGAGGCACCACCTTTATGGAGAGGGACCACTGTTGCTGTACGCCACTCTTTGGGTACATATCCTGTAGTAAGGCTGATATTGAACAGTAGTTTTATGTTTGGGTTTAGCTCTTCTTGGAGTTCATGTAGGGGCAGCCGGGACACCATCTGGTCCCATTGATGCTGTGCTTTTGCTTTGGAGAGGGCGGCTCTTACCTGAGCATCTGAGATGTCAGGGGGGGCAGCACTCTGCTGGGATAGATATTTGCCCTTTTGGTGGGGGGGAGTTGCGCTGAACCTGTCAGCTAGGATGTTGGCAATGTCTGTGGGTTCAGTGTATTTTTTGTCATTTTGGACTAATTCTGAGCATATCTGGGAATTACCACCCAGGTTCCTAACATAACTAAAGAAAGCCTTGTGATTATTCTTAGTGTCCTGTGCAATTTTTCTCTCGAAGCTGGCCTTAGACAATTTTATGAGTGCCCGTAGTTTTTTGCTAATAATGATCAGTGATGCCTTCCCTTTTTGGGATTTTGCTCTATCATTTAGTAGCTTCCTCCTTCTATTGTATAGTTTGTTTATGGCTGGGGTCCACCAGACAGGACGTCTGCCTTTGTAGGATTGGGTCTTGGTTTTATTTGGGATCACATGATCCATGCATTCCTGAAGGTGTTCATAGAATGCGTTTATAAAGGATTCTGCGGTCTGGGCCATATTTTCCACAGGCCCGGGGGCTTTGAAGGATTCCACCTCGGTTTTGAGGAGTGTGAAATTTGCTTTAGAGAAGTTTTTCACTGTGGTTTTCTGGGCAGGGGGTGGGGTTGGGATGTGAATATCCAGTGAGATTAGTTTATGGTCTGATCTTACCAGTGAGGGATACACTTCTGGTCTGGAGCATAGAGTCCCCATGTTGGTGATGATCAGGTCCAGTATGTTTTCCCCTCTTGTGGGAGTGGTAACAAGTTGTTCCATAACATTTTAGTTTATAAATTCTAGGAAACTTTGGGCTAGGGTTTTGGAGCTAGAGTAATGCTCCCAGTCTATGTTTGTGTTCATTACAGGGGAACTCTTGCCATCACTTAGCATACAAATCTTTAGCCTGGCTGAATATTCTCCTATAGCCTAATAACCACATATAATTGAGATACCAACTGTTAACCTCCTAAATAGATACATGCATAGCATCTCAATAAATCCATCTGAAAACTCCTTAATTTAGTGTGGCATTTCTGATCAGGGAATCTACTCAGTTAAGTAACATGAAAGTCACCGAGTGGCTCTGGAACATCCTGCATAATTTCAGGACAGTTCTGTCCCATCCCATTTGCCTTTACTATTCATAGCAGATTACTAAGCTAACGACTATTTCAAATTCCACGCGAGAGTGGGAAGTAAGTTTACATCCGTGTTAGCGTATGTGCTGCATACGCATGGCTTTCCTTAAAGGAGAAGACTCTTCTTTAGCTTTTCCCCTGGATCGTAGTGCCTGCCTTGTGCTACCCCACCACACAAACACTGTACTAAAGTACGTACAGTGAGTATGCCCCCCCGACGTCCCTGTTTCAGATATAAAAGTGTTTTTTTTCAACTATTAAAAAACTTAGAAAATTCATTCACTGCAGGTTCATATTTTCAAAAGCAGAAGTTCTATACAGTTAACTTTAACTTTTTTTTTTTTGTATTTCTGGCAGTCACTTTATTTTAAGCTTCAGCCAGTCAGAGCCACATTTTGACAGAGCTTCAGTTAAGAAAGATTAAACGTAGTTTCCATTTGCAATATATATATTCCAGGCGCATCCATTTATTTTTCTGCTTAGTGCTTTCACTCAGAAATGGAAAGTCAAAGCTCATTTGAACGACCCATGCACACAGAATTCTTTGACCTAATTATGAATGATGGAAAAACGTTGATGTGAAATGTAAGCTATGTCCGCCGACAAAGAAGCCCTACAGATAAACAGTTTATTTATTTTATTTTATTTATTTTACATTTGTTGACCGGGCTAGTCCAGCTGGATACATGTCCATTTTCAGCAGAGGCCCGGGGAGAAAAGCTCCTCGAAAGTAAAGTACAATATTATATATAAAAACAAAACAAAATTTCACAGGTGCAAGTACAATACAAAATTAAGCTATTTGATACATGAAAGATCATATAGATGTGAGTAGAGTAGAATATAAGGAAATATGTTCACTTCAAAACATATTTGATTTCAGAATCTTATGATAAGTATCTTTTGTTAACATAGTAGGTAGTCTGAAAGACATTTTTGGATATAGATAGAGAATCTAATCAATTTTAAGGCCTGTTATATTTATGATTTTCATTAGGCAGTTAGTATATACAGTAATAAGACAGGTATCTTTGTGAAAAAAAAATGACATGAGAGGTTAGTCTGGGTTCATACAGGTGCATAACCAATGGGATTTGAGGTAGGTTTTAAGCCTGATTTTAAATTGTGTTAGTGAAGAAAGGGAGGTCAGGTCACTGGGGAGAGAGTTCCAGGTTTTACCCACGGTATTAGAGAACAGAGAGTCCCCAGCCTTATTGTAGGTTTTGCCTATTTGTACTAGTGTTTTATTAGATGAGCGTAGGGTCTTAAGGTTGCTGTAGGGGGTGATAAGGTTGGTAAGAATTGGTGTGTTATTAGGCTGATACAGGATTTTGTAGGCAAATGTTAATTGTTTAAATAGAAGTAGATTTGGTAACTCTAGCCAACCTAGTTGTTCATAATTAATACAGTGATGGGTTCTGAATATAGAGCCTGTTGCAAATCTAGCAATATTGTTATAGGAGACATCCAGTTAGTTCATGTTGTTTTTTAAGAGGTTAGTATATATAGGGGAGGCATAGAGGAGGGTAGAGATTAAGTGGGGCTGGGCAATAGTAGATCTTGCTAGTGGGGTAAGAAAGGATTTGATTCTATAGAGGGAGCCTAGTTTTTTGTTGACTGTTTTTATGGTATTGTTAATGTGACTATCAAAGTTAAGGTTATTGTCAATTAGTACCCCTAGGAGTTTTGTGGTAGAGTCGGGGGATATGATGGTTCCATTGTTCGATGTGACAGTAAAGTGTAGTGGTGTGGCCCTATTGGTGGGAGTAAAAAGTAGGAGTTTTTTTTGGGGTTCAGGATGAGGCACTGGTGTAGTAACCATTCCTCAACTATGTTAAACACTTTTTGGGTGAGAGACTGAAGGTCTGATGGAGTTGGGGCTGAGCATATTAATGTGGAGTCATCTGCATATTGTATTATGGAAGCTTGAGGAATTACAGTATGCAGGTCATTGATGAAAAAGCACCTTCAGACATCACATCATATTGCAAATGGAAAGCTAAATAGTCTGAAGAGGAAAGCAACTGATTCTGGTGCTGACAATTTGGACAACAAATCATTGACAGAGACATCTATTGTAGCAGTCATTGGTTCTGGTCATGTCACATAGTCCAAGCTGGATAATTTGATCATTGACTTTGTGGTGAATGACATGCAGTGTTTCAGCATTGTTGAACAGTTATCTTTCATCAACATTGTAACTGGCGTGCAGCCAAGAAAGGTGGTCCTGAGAAGGAAAACTCTCATTGAACAAGTGGAGAAACAGTTCAGTGATACGAAAGAGAATCTGATAGAAACCTTAGCAAGCATTTCAACTGTTTGCACTATGGCTGACATTTGGACCCATCAGAATTGTAGTTTCTTTGGCATCACCGCCCACTGGATCGACTGTGACACACTTCAAATATAGTCAGCTGCTTTGTTATGCTGCAGATTACAGGGGAGGCATACATATGTTCTCATAGCATCAAATCTTGAGAGCATTCACATTAAGTACAATATAGATCAAAAGGTGCGTGCAACAATTACTGACAATGACAGCAATTTTGTTAAGGCTTTCACTGTCTTCTCTGAATATGAGAGATCTGATACTATAAACATTCTGTCCCAAGATGAGGATGATGATGATGATGGATGAAGTGATTTACAACAGCGTGACAGCCGTGCTGAGTTAGTCAGGGCAAAGTGAGAATACCTATTCACTGGCTCCCCATCCAAAACGTGCAGCACACACATTGAATCTAGTTGCCGTGCACGATGCTGTATCTGCTTGTAATGATGTACAGTATAAAAAGATCATGTGAAACACCATGGCCAAATGCTATGCTGCTTGGAACAAGGCTAATCACAGCACCCAAGCAGTTGAGATGGTTCGAAATAAGTGTGATCTGGCATTGATTATTCCCAATGTGACACAATGGAATTCCACTTTCTACACAATGGAAATAATTCATGTCATTGCAACTTGGGGTGAAGGCTTGCTGAATGAGATATGCAAAAAGATTGGAATTACCATCTTTAGGCCTGCAGAAATTGCCTTTGTTGCTGAGTTTGTGCAAGCAGTGCAGCCCCTAGCAATGGCTCTGAACATCCTGCAGTCAGAGCTGGAAAGCTTCATGGGAATCCTGATCCCCACCATTACATGCCTGAAAAACAAGTTGTCCAAAGTCAGGCAGTCTGTGAAGCTTGTTGTGCCACTAGTTGATCTTCTTCTCTTTCGGCTGTTCCCGTTAGGGGTCGCCACAGCGGATCATCTGTTTCCATTTCTTTCTTTCTTCTGCATATTGCTGTGTAACACCAACCACCTGCATGTCCTCTCTCACCACACCCATAAACCTTATCTTAGGCCTCCCTCTTTTCCTCTTACCTGGCAGCGCCATCCTTAGCATCCTTTTCCCTATATACCCAGCATCCCTCATCAGCACATGTCCAAACCAACGCAATCCCATCTCTCTGACTTTGTCTCCAAACTGTCCAACCTGAGCTGACCCTCTAATATACTGATTCCTAATCCTGTCCACCCTTGTCACACCCATTGCAAATCTTAACATCTTTAACTCTGATACTTCCAGTTCTGACTCCTGCCTTTTTGTCAGTGCCACCGTCTCCAACCCATACAACATAGCTGGTCTCACTACCCTCTTGTAGACCTTCCCTTTCACTCTTACTGGTACCCGTCTGTCACAAATCACTCCTGACACTCTTCTCTACCCATTCCACCCTGCCTGTACTCTCTTCTTCACCTCTCTTCCACACTCACCATTACTCTGAACTATTGATCCCAAGTACATAAACTCATCCACCTTCACCAGCTCTACTCCCTGCATCCTCACCATTTCTCTATCCTCCCTCTCATTCACACACACATATTCTGTCTTAGTCCTGCTAACCTTCATTCCTCTCCTCTCTAGAGCATATCTCCACCTCTCCAGGGTCTCCTCAACCTGGTCCCTACTCTCACTACAGATCACAATGTCATCTGCAAACATCATAGTCCACGGGGCCTCCTGTCTGATCTTGTCTGTCAACCTGTATATCACCAATGCAAATAAAAAAGGGCTCAGAGCTGATCCTTGATGTAATCCCAACTCCACCTTAAACGCATCTGTCACTCCCACTGCAGACTTCACCACTGTCACAGTACCCTCGTACATAGCCTGTACCACTCTTACATACTTCTCTTCCACTCCTGACTTCCTCATACAATACCACAACTCCTCTCTAGGCACCCTATCATATGCTTTCTCCAAGTCCACAAAGACACAATGCAACTCCTTCTGACCTTCTCTATATTTCTTCATCAACACTCTCAGAGCAAACATCGCATCTGTAGTGCTCCTTCCCGGCATGAAACCATACTGCTAACTAATCATCACCTCCCTTCTTAACCTAGCTTCTACCACTCTTTCCCATAACTTCAAGATGTGACTGATCAGTTTTATTCCTCTGTAGTTACTACAGTTCTGCACATCACCCTTATTTTTAAAAATAGGTACCAAAACACTTTTTCTCCACTCCTCAGGCATCCTCTGACTTTCTAAGATTTAATTAAACAATCTGGTTAAAAACTCCACTGCCATTTCTCCTAAGCACCTCCATGCTTCCACTGGTATGTCATCTGGACCAGCACCCTTTCCATTCTTCATTCTCTTCATAGCTGTCCATACTTCCTCCTTTCTAATCTGTTTCACTTCCTGATTCACTATCCCCACATCATCCAACCTTCTCTCTCTCATTCTCTTCATTCATCAGCCCCTCAAAGTACTCTTTCTATCTGCTCAACACACTCTCCTTGCTTGTGAGTACATTTCCCTCACTATCCTTTATCACCCTTACCTGCTGCACATCTTTCCCAGCTTGGTCCCTCTGTCTAGCTAATCGGTACAGGTCCTTTTCTTCCTCTTTAGTGTCCAATCTTCCATACAACTCTCCATATGCCTTATCTTTTGCCACCTCTCTCTTTGCCATGCTCCTCATCTCCTTATACTCTTGTCTACTTTCTTCATCTCTTTGACAATCCCACTTCTTCTTCACCAGCCTCTTCCTCTGTATACTCTCCTGTACTTCCTCATTCCACCACCAGGCTCCTTGTCCTCCTTCCTCTGTCCAGATGTCACACCAAACACCTTTCTAGCTTTCTCGCTTACCATCTCTGCTGTAGTTACCCAGCTATTTGGTAACTCTTCACTGCCCCCCAGTGTCTGTTTTAACTCTTCCATGAACTCCACCTCACAATCACCCTTTTTCAACTTCCATCATTTGATCCTTGGCACTGCTGTCACACTTGTCCTCCTCTTCTTGATCACCAACGTCATCCTACAGACCACCATTCTATGCTGCCTAGGTTCGTAGGTTCATAGATTAGTATTAAGCTAACTGCCATTGCGAACTATTTTAAGCTTAGCCAATTATCCCTTGTGAGACTCAAACCCTGCACCTTGTGTTTGTAAGGCAGACACCTTAACCATTAGGCCACCCTCCCAACCCCAACTGCACTTTCCCCTGTCACCACTTTACAGTCTCCAATCTCCTTCAGACTGGCCCTCCTGCATAGGATATAATCCACCTGTGTGCATCTTCCTCCACTCTTGTACATCACCCTATGGTCCTTCCTCTTCTTAAAATACGTATTCACCACAGCCATGTCCATCCTTTTTGCAAAATCCACTACCATCTGACCTTCTGCATTCCTCTCCTTAACACCGTTCCTGCCCATCACTTCCTCATCCCCTCTGTTCCCTTCACCAACATGCCCATTGAAATCCGCTCCAATCACCAGTCTCTCACCCTTGGGTACACTCACCACCACTTCATCCAACTTACTCCAAAATTTTTCTTTCTCATCCATCGCACACCCAACTTGCGGAGCTTATGCACTAACAACATTCATCATTACACCATCAATTTCCAGCTTCATAAACATTACTCTGTCCGACACTCTTTTCACCTCCAAAACACTCTTGGCATACTTTTCCTTCAGAATAACCCCATTTCACCTCCCATTCACACCATGATAGAACAATTTGAACCCACCTCCTATACACCTGGCCTTACTCCCCTTCCATCTGGTCTCTTGCACACACAGTATATCAACCTTCCTTCTCTCCATCATATCAGCTAGCTCTCTCCCTATACCAGTCATACTGCCAACATTCAAAGTTCCTACCCTCACTACTACACTCCTAACCTTCCTCCTCTCTTTCTGCCTTCGGGCATGCTTTCCCCCTCTTCTTCTCCTTTGGCCAACAGTTGCCCAATTTCCACCAGCACCCTGTTGGCTAACAGTACTGGTGGCAGTCGTTGTTAACCTGGGCCTCGACCGATCCGGTATGGAAATCTGTATTGTTGTCTGCATATGTTATTTGGCAGAGGTTTTACACCGGATGCCCTTACTGATGTAAACACTCCCCATTTATCTGGGCTTGGGACTGGCACGAAGAAATGCACTGGCTTGTGCATCCCCAGTGTGCCACTAGTTGATGCTCTTCTTAAAGGCATTGAGGCTCAGTTCAATCACCTTCTGGAGCATGAAGAGCTCATTCTGGCTAGTATAATGAATCCGCAGTATCATTTGCATTGGATGGACAGCGAAGAGCAGAAACTCAGAGGCAAGGCCCTGCTCCTTGATGTCATGCAGAAACTGGATGAATCTGCATGTGGGTCATCTGAACCTTCTGCATTAACTGTTGAAGACAGCTTCTTCAGCATCAGAGTTGATGCCAGCCATTGTCAGCATATCTTCTCAGATGAACATGTATCTGGCTGATCCTTTCAAAGAAATATCTTCTTTCAACAGTTACCCTATAGTCAAGAAGATATTTCTGAACACTAATACAGCTCTGCCATCTAGTGCACCTGCTGAACGCCTATTCAGTCTTGGTGGACAAGTGCTGACTGCAAGAAGAAACAGACTCAGTGTCGAACACTTTGAAAAGTTGCTCCTTCTTTGAGCCAACAGAAATGTGTAGTCATTGTGTAGTCATTGTGAATAGTTATATAAAGTGATATTTTGGTTGACTTTGTTGTGTTAACAGTCTTGTTAGACCTATATGACATTTTTTGTAAGCATTTTTGCGTCCTCAGCATTAGTTTTAGCAGATTAGCCTAATGTATGTTGAAAATTTGATGGGTTGGAATTTGTTATGGGTCTTGTGTTGCTGGCTGTGTGTACTTTGATTTAAGTATTAAATTGTGACTCTGACTATAAAGACTAGTCTGTGGGACTTTGTAAACTGTAAAATGCTATTCATCATTATTGTAACACTGTGTATACAACTTTAATACACTCATATTCATGTGCAGTAAGTATGTATTCCTCACACACAAGTACTGATGAATTGATAAACTGTACTTATGTAAAAGTAACTCACAGTAACTAGTTACTTTAGTTAGTAACTAGTAATAGTAATATATTACTTTTTTTAGAAAAGTAATAAGTAATAATATATTACTTTCACTTAAAAATAACTAGTAATAGTAACGTACTACTTTTATAAGTAGCTAGCACAACACTGCACTAGTTTGTGGGGGTGGGTACTTGCTGTTCTAAAATGCAGTTTTACAGCCCTGTTTATAATGTTTGCCATGAATAGGCTGGTTTAAAATTAAACAATACCTATATTTTCCACACCTCCTTCTAAGTATATAAAAGCTGACGTGTTTAACATTGTTAAAATATTTCTGATTTTTGTTATTGAGTATCGTTTGTCTCTGACGAATAAAGACTTGTTGCTTTGGAACACTACCTGGGTTTCGTGATTTTTGGAAATTATTGTGACTGAGCTCATCAACAAAGTTTTAAGACCACTAGTTTCTCTGTTTTTTTTTATTAAACTATTAGTGAATTCTGCCATTAAAATTTCTGGTACAGTTTTCACTACTCTATCTCATGGAGTTGTTATTACATCTTAGTTTTACTGACTTGTCTCCTATTTGCTGCACAGCTCTGACACATAACTCTCAAACTCTTGGTGCAAGAATTCTAGACAAGGCTAAAAGTAATGGGGAGACAAAGGCACCAAATCAGGGACAGATTTTAAATACTGCTATTATAGTTAGAAGGTTTACAGAATATGCTTTTTCTGAAGGTTATGAAGTCTGAAATTTCAGCTGTTTGTCATTCCTTAGTGACTTCAGTCATCAACAATTTGCTAGAAAAACATAAGATCTATTACAGACCAAAAATATAAGACAAAAATCTGGTCATTCTGTGAAATTCTTTGCAGTTGAGAGGTGTGCTCTGGCATGCTTTAGATAGGTCTTTAGAAATGTTAGAGACCATTTCATCACAGTCTGCTATTTCTTATAAATGCAAGATAATCAGCATGAAGAAAGGGTTAACTCACTGATGCAGAATGTTAAAAGGAGAGGCCTGATTTAAAAAAGCCCTGCAGGGAATCAGCATTTACAGCTGCACTCTTCAGTGGTGACATGTGAAAGCTTCTAAGTAATAGATATCAACATAACCATTCTTTGACTCCACAGGGAACTCTTGCTTTTGTGAATTTGTTTAAAACCAATAGAATGTACAAAATCAAAATCTACTTTACAAAGATACAAGATTCGAAATGCAGTCTGCACCACTGAGTGCACTGTTCTCTCTTCTGATAACACACTACAAAGTTCTTCAGGAGGAAGAAAGAAAGAGGCCACATGTCCCACAGTTGGCAAAGTTCCAAAGAGATATGCGCCAATCAAAGTAGTGCTTGGAAAGGGGAGGGGGAATCTGACAAGACACATAAATTTGGTGATCTCTGCTTCTAAATGACTTTCCTTATGTTTGAAGCTAGTCATCTTAATGGGGATGGGGGTTGCAGAAGCAAACAGAGAGAAAGCAAGAAGTAGAAAAAGAGAGAGAGAGAGAGAAGGATAATCATAATTTTGATAAGGATCACTATCACATTCCTAACAAAAAGAGTTAAGAACTCAAACAAGGCCAGCCCACTGAAGCATGTACCAGAGCTGATGTGGGGTGGTGTTTTCTTACACAGATGTCTGTAGATGCACTAGCTTTTTGATGAATCTGTGGAATTGTACATAGTTGTTGAATTCATGAATTTACATAGTAAACATTGAGCTCATGCTGGACTGTAAGGAAACAGAATATTATTAAAATCCAGTCACCGCTCCCAGGTTTATAGGTTCATAAGTGTGTACAGGCAATCAGTCTAGAAGACCATTAAATGCCTAGCCACAACAGTTTACCTACTTCCTCTGTCCATAAAGTACTGTTGGTGGGTGTTAGGCCTTGGGTGAGCTTACAGTTATCCATCCATTTGTCCAAGTTAGATTTAAAGGGAGTGAGGGAGTTACCTTGTTTGTTGTAGAGAGGGAGCTTATCCCCAGGGTAGGGTATTCTTTGGGAGAGATATGTATTTATTTATTTAACATTTGTTTACCAGGAAAGTCCGATTTGGAACAAAGCCATTTTTCAGCGGAGGCCTGGGAAGAAATGCTCCAAATCCCACTAACAGGTTCTGTTTACATTATGATGTAGGCTTAGGCCCCTCAAGAGTGTATATGTGGTGTATTCAGTTTTATGAACATGTAGGAAATCAGACTGGACAGGGTCATTTGCAGTCCTGTAGACCAGTCAGACATTGCCATGTAGAAGCACATGTATCAGACAGAGCAGAGTAACAGCTTTTATTCACACTGTATAGCTTAGGAAGCTCATGCATGCAATTTTTTTGGTGAGGAAATGTTTTTCCCTACAGACCCACTTGCTCAGAAGCATATGTATCAAAGGGGGCATTATATTCTAAAGTAGGCCTAATAAGTGAGGAACGGAGTAGGACAATACATTCTTTGGACCTGGAAGATATGACTTTAGTTATTAGTTGCATTAAGCTTTAATCCATGGTCCTGGCACCATGAAGTTGTATGGGCAAGGCCCACATGGAGGATATGGGTGCCATCTGGAATGTTGTTGGAAGCCAAGATTTCGTGGTCATCAACAAACTTTGTCAGTCAGAACCCCCTTCACATCAACTTTGACATCAATGAAGTTTATGCTAAGAAGCAGTGGTTAGAGAACAGACCCCTTGGGGAGCTACTGGGATGAGCTTTTTTTAGTCCCAGACTTTTTTTTTCTGTTTTTTTACTATCCAGTGAATTAAATAAGGATTTACATTTGATTGTATTAGTTTTGTCAATAATGCCAGAGTGTGTGATAGTGCCTAGATAGCTAGTAGGTACAGATCTGCCTTCATCTAACTCCTCTTTGTTTATTTAAAAAAAAAATCAACCCGGTTAAGTAGGTAGAAGCTGACTTTTACAAAGCCAAATTAGTTTGGGTCAAAGGATCATAATCTGCCAATATCATTTTTTATGAATTCCATGATGATACCTTCTATTACCTTACAATGAGGCTGGTAAGGCTAATTGGTCTATAGTTCCTAGGGTCAGTAGTTGGACCACCCTTGTGTATAAGGATCATAACAGCTATTATCCAAGCTTCAGTTATGTAACCAGTGGAAATACTGAGACTGAATAGGTTTACAAGGATGTCTGTGAGACGGTGTTTCATACCAAACAGCCTAGAATGTTGCCTGGACCTATACAGCTAGTATGTTTTGATTTTGAAGAGAGTTTTAATACTTGTTTTGAGGTAATCATAAATGGGGGGGGGGGTTGCTGACTATGTGTGTTGGGAGGAGATGTGTGGAAATGACAGAGGGGAGAAGTTTGATCTAAATTTGCTGTAGTATGTTTGTGATATCCTCAGGGTCAGAATAGATGCAGGTATTTGATAACTCAGCGTGGTGCTGGGTATTGTCCCTGAAGTTCCTGATTTATCTGAAAAAAATGCTTTATGGCTATTTTAGGATGTGTTAGAAATAATTAATTATACTTAGCTTTGCAGGCCTTCATATTTTGCCTTAGTTCTTTACTTGCCTTCTTTAAGCCACTTTTGGAATGAGGAGATTTAGTTTATTTTGCAGTGCTGCAAGTTATTTATTTATTTTTTCCTGTCATAGAGTTTGTTGATGATGAAATTCCACCAAAGTGGTTTGTTTCTAAACTTGCCATTGTTTTGGTGATGAATGGGGAGAGAATATTTGGAAGAAGATCTCTGTAGTGTAAGTGGCCATTTTAGCTATGAGGTTCTTATAAGGGCAGGGAGCTTTAAAATATTCCTTAGGGTGGAAGTTAGTGCTATGAAGTCAATGAAGACGGTGAGATTTGAGTCTTATGCTGAAATACTGTGGAGAATACGGTGATCAGATCTGATAAATGAGAGGACAAATACAGATATGGTGCATAATGGTGCCATATTTGTAAGAATCAGATCTAGCATGTTTGTGCCCCTAGTAAGAAAGGACACTAACTGGTTGAGAGAGTCAGCACTGATGATGTCTAGAAGCATTGTGCATATTTGTTTTGTATGTTATCCAGTTTATGGATGGATTTGAAATCATCCAGAATGTTAGTGTTAGTAGTTGGGGATTCTAATTTGTTGAGGTAGCATTCATGGTCTGCAGGTATAATAGACTGGGCTCTGTAACTGTCCATGAGATGGAAAGAGGACTTGCTAGTAATTGCTAGGATATTGAGGAGTTGTATGATATTATCTTGTTAGATTAGATTAGAGGTATCAGGATTTCAAATAAAAACTGACACGACTCCTGCTAGAGACACAGCCTGCCTCAGTAGAGGGTTTAAACAAGTGGTAAGCATTAAAACCAGATGGTGAATGAGTGTTGTCACTACATTCGAATAATGTCATACAGATATCCATATTTTCAGGAGTTAGCTTTCAGGAGTTAAGAAAGCTTTGATGGTGGGCAACTTTTTGTTTAGACTACTTGCATTGAGTAGGGCCTTGTTAAAGTAAATCTCCACCTTAGAACTAAAAAATCAATTTTTTCATTCCATTTCTGTTTTCTGAGCTATTTTAACACCTCAAAATCACGCTGACTGCTTCATATAGAATTTTAATATGTGTTCTGGAAAATGACTGTCAATGGGGATTGACATAAGTTCATAGGTTCAGACCAGGCTATCTGCCCTAGGGCATTTATAAGCCTAGCCAGAATGTGTTTGGCTTTCGCCACCCATTTTAAATTTATTTTGCTATGCCCTTTTTCGAGGTTAGTATACTGTGCCTCTGTCTAACAGTGACACAGAAGTGATACCCGGGATAAACCTACGGTCTCCCATCCACTCATCAAGATTCCCCTTGAAGAGAGTCAATGAGGGACTCTGCCTAACCTGGACTGGGATTTTATTCCAGAGTGAAGGGAGCCTCTGGGTTATGAATCTGTCCCTCCAGCATGTCCTATTTATTTCAGTGCTGAGGTTCAAGTCTCTCAAGCGCGTAGCTCGATGGGATTTGGATTTTCTGAGGTGCAGCATGTCCATTAATTCTGGGTTGGACATGGCTTTATACATCAGGCACAGATCGCCTCTGAACAGGCGGTATGCCACTGAGTAGAGCTGGAGTTTCTTTAACCGGGCAGCATATGGCATCTGTTTGAGCCCTTTGATCCTCTTGGTGAGGTACTTTTGGGGTCTTTCCAGTTGCTGCAGGTGTCTGGTAAGGTACATCCCAAAAGGGGCACTGTACTCAATTATGGGCCTGATGAGGGATGAGTAAAGAGGCATGATGACCTCCCCTGATCTAGATGTGAAGCCCTTCATGATTAGGTGGGCTATATAAAATGTTTTTCTAACCACTTTGGCCACGTGGTTGTCAAATGAGAGATTGCTATCAACTTGGGTTCCCAGGTCCCTAATTACTTCTTCTGTACTGAATGGATTACCACCTATGTGGTAATTTGTGGGCACTTTGTTTTTGCCAAAGGGGATGACTATACACTTTTTGACATTTAGCTTGAGGCCATAGCTCTGGCACCAGTTGTCTGTTTCTATGAGGCCCTTTTGGAGGATGCTTGTGTCGGTTGGAGAGTCGATTATGGCACCCAGTTTGCAGTCATCTGTGAACTTGGTCAGCCACAGTCCTTCCGTGTTGGCCTGTACCTCCGAGAAATATATACCGAACAAGAGAGGTCCCAGGACTGAGCATTGTGGGACACCACTTGTAACTGGTTTGGAGTCTGACATGGCTCCAGCAATTCTAACCATGTGGGTTCTGTCCTTGAGCCAGTTTGCAATCCATCTAGTGACATAGGGGTTTATATTTAAGCTGGTGAGCTTATCTATAATGCCCGAGTGGGGTATTGTATCGAAGGCTTTTGCGAGGTCCAGGTAGGCTGTGTGGACCACCTTCCCCTTGTCAATGGCCTTGGTGACTGTTTCAAAGAAATCAACTAGGTTTAAGAGACAGGATCTGCCCTTAACAAAGCCGAACTGGGTAGGATCCAGTGTCTGTAAGTCCCCAATATCTTTATTTATGAGGTCCATGATGATCCTTTCCATAGCTTTGCAGACCAAGCTAGTCTGGCTTATGGGGCGATAGTTTCCAGGATCCGTTGAGGCACCACCTTTATGGAGAGGGACCGCTGTTGCTGTACGCCACTCTTTGGGCACATATCCTGTAGTAAGGCTGAGATTGAACAGTAGTTTTATGTTTGGGTTTAGTTCTTCTTGGAGTTCATGTAGGACGCAGCCCGGGACACCGTCTGGTCCCATTGATGCTGTGTTTTTTGCTTTGGAGAGGGTGGCTCTTACCTGAGCATCTGAGATGTCAGGGGGGCAGCACTCTGCTGGGATAGATATTTGCCCTTTTGGTGGGGGGGGGTTTGGGCTGAACCTGTCAGCTAGGATGTTGGCAATGTCTGTGGGTTCAGTGTATTTTTTGTCATTTTGGACTAATTCTGAGCATATCTGGGAATTACCACCCAGGTTCCTAACATAACTAAAGAAAGCCTTGTGATTATCCTTAGTGTCCTGTGCAATTTTTCTCTCAAAGCTGGCCTTAGACAATTTTATGAGTGCCTGTAGTTTTTTGCTAATACTGATCAGTGATGCCTTCCCTTTTTGGGATTTTGCTCTATCATTTAGTAGCTTCCTCCTTCTATTGTATAGTTTGTTTATGGCTGGGGTCCACCAGACAGGACGTCTGCCTTTGGAGGATTGGGTCTTGGTTTTATTTGGGATCGCATGATCCATGCATTCCTGAAGGTGTTCATAGAATGCGTTTATAAAGGATTCTGCGGTCTGGGGCGTATTTTCCACAGGCCCGGGGACTTTGAAGGATTCCACCTCGGTTTTGAGGAGTGTGAAATTTGCTTTAGAGAAGTTTTTCACTGTGGTTTTCTGGGCAGGGGGTGGGGTCGGGATGTGAATATCCAGTGAGATTAGTTTATGGTCTGATCTTACCAGTGAGGGATACACTTCTGGTCTGGAGCATAGAGTCCCCATTTTGGTGATGATCAGGTCCAGTATGTTTTCCCCTCTTGTGGGAGTGGCAACAAGTTGTTCCATAGCATTTGAGTTTATAAATTCTAGGAACCTTTGGGCTAGGGTGTTGGAGCTAGAGTAATGCTCCCAGTCTATGATTGGGTAGTTGAAGTCACCCAATATAATGGTGTTTGGAGAGACCTTCATATTTTCCAGTGTTCTCAGGAAGGCCGAGTGGGGTTCCTGGGTTTGGGAGGGTGGTCTGTAGCAGGCTATAAACTGGAAGGCAGTTTTACCCACTGTTAGTTGCACATGGATAGTTTCTGATGCTTTGTGCTTTGCTACCAACCTGGAGGTGTGGGTATCTTTGATGAATATCGATACTCCCCCTCCTTTTGTGGTTCGGTCCAAGTTTTGGGGCCGAAAAGCATGGTATGAGGTATAACCTGGTAGTGCTGGGGTGCTCTTGGGAGCCCTGAACCAGGTTTCTGTTACTGCACAGATATCGATGTTCTCCATGCTAAGGAGAGTTTTGAGTGCGTGCATCTTGAGGTTTAGACTTCTGGAGTTGAGTAGCATTACTCTTAGTTTCTTATCCCTTGTGATACCTATGGAGGTGGGTTTGTCTTTTTAGCCTTGCCTAAAACAGGCACTATGGGGGTAGCAAGAGCCTTTGCCAATATCCAAAAGCCCAGGGGTGACAGGTGCAAGCCGTCCCTAGTGAAGCATCGTGGCTTGTCGAGCATATCATCCCAAGCTGACAGGCATTGGATCCCCTTTGAATGACACCAGTACTTAAGCCAATTGTTGAAATTGATCATCTTGTCTTCATATTGTGGCATCATTCTTGGTGAGGGTAAGATGCTACTCAAGGTCAGGGTCATACCGGCCTGGGCTACATGCTCAGAGAACTCCTCTATGTCTCTTTTCATGTAGTCCAGGGAGGTACGTCTCAGGTCATTCACACCAGCATGGACAATGACTGAGTCATATTTGTACTTGCCTTGGAGTGACCTGAGTGCTTGTGTTATGTGGTGGATCCTAACGCCCGTCAAGCTGCTCACCGTGACCCTCTCCTTGTTCAGCCTGGTGAGCGGGGCATCAGTGTGCCTGACGATAGAGTCACCTATTACAAGTATATCAGGTGTGTTGTTTAGTCTTAAGGGCTGTGACTGTTCGGCACACTGGCTTTGTGAGATATGTGTTGCACGTGTTTTGTTTGGGGCAGCGGTTGCTTGGGTGTCTGCTTTGGAGGTCTCTGCTGCTTAGGCAGATCTTTATTAAGAGCCTCCGAGTATGTTTTTGTGTGATTATGTGTTTGGTTTGCTGTCGTGGTAGGTCTATGTGAGACTGGAATTGTAGTGAGTGTGGTTTCCTTTTCCTCCTGACTGGTTATGCCAGTACTGAGTTGAGAGAGCTTAGCCTCCAGTTTGGCTATATGGTTGCATCTCTCACATGTGTTGGAATTTGTTGGGAGGAGGAGAGGGTCGTCTGTGTACATGAGGCAGTTGTAACATTGCCTCAAGATTCCCAGATTCACCAGCTGGACCAGAGAGGAGATTGACAACTGACCTTTGGACATGCTAGAATAATATTGGGAATTCCTTTATAATTGAAAACAAGGGCCAGTAGGGAGTGAGGGTGTAGTGCTTTTTATTTTTAGTGCTGACTTATATAATTGCTTTAGTGAGCAAGTGCCAGGTAACTTAAGTGCAATGTGTTACAGGTAACTTAAATGCAAAAATGACAAACAGTAACTTTCTTTCAAGTGAAACAAGGAAATAAGTACAATAAGCAATGCAGATATCACTAGTGATCCACAGAAGTGCTGAGAAGCCGCGTATTAGGTGGAATTAGTGTTCCAGGGAAATAACAAGCAAACAAACAACAAGCATATAAACAAAGCTAGATTCAGCAGGCCTGGATCTAGTCTATGCTACAGCAAACAAGGTGTACCAATTTCAGTAAGATACAGTTCAAATATTCAGGCACTATAAACCTTTAACCAGAAATTCCCAGCTCAGAAGGGCAGAGTCCAGCCTCTTCTCCCACAAGAGTGCAGACCACGAACCTTCTTAATGTAAAATAACTGGCCTGAAGCCCAAGTGCTTAAACCAGAACTAATACACTTTAAGAATAACAGACATGGGGCTCTCAATCAGCATTTCCCAACTTAGAAGGATGAAAGCTACCTGTCCTGCCACCACAGTGCATGCCACAAACCTTCCTAATGTAAAACAACTGGTCTGAAGCCCAAGTGCTTAATCCAAAAGACTTAGAATGATAGCTACACTTTAATCAAGTTACTACCAAGCAGTAATAAATACAATTGAATACTTTAGAGAATGCCTGGATTAGTGCTCAAGTTACACAAACAAAGCTAGATCCAGCAGGCCCGAATCCAGTCTATGCCACAGCAAACAAGGCACACCAACTTCAGTAAGAAGCAGTTCAGATATGCATGCACTATAAGCCTTTAACCAGAAATTCCCAGCTCAGAAGGGCAGAGTCCAACCTCTCCTCCCACAAGAGTGCAGACCACGAACCCTCTTAATGTAAAATAACTGGCCTGAAGGCCCAAGTGCTTAAACCAGAATTAATACACTTTTAGAATAACAGGCACTGAGCCCTCAATCAGCAGTTCCCAACCTAGAAGGATGTAAGCTACCTGTTCTGCCACTACAGTGCAGACCACAAACCCTCTCAGTGCAAAACCGGTCCTGGTCCGAAGTCCAAGTGTTTAAACCAAAAGGCTTAGAATGAGTTACACCAAGCAGTAATAAATACAATTGAGTACTTTTAAGATGATGCAAAAGTAAAATAAAGTAGGTAGAAACACAAGTACAGTAAAAGCAGATGAATTTTTTTTTTTCGGAGCAAGTGCTGAGATCAAAGAAACAGATTTGAGTGCTGAAACTAGAAAACTGGCTTGTTATAAGAAAAAAAACTAAGCTAGAAGGCTTCCCTCCAACACAGAAGGGCTTGGGGGCTCAGAAGCCTACAAATAGTCTATACCACTTAACAGGAAAGGCAGGAAACAAGCTTATTTATTTATTTTTTTCTGTTTCCCAGATGCTCTCTTTGTACACAGTAGGAGTGCCTGAAATCAGAATATGATCTCACTGCACTCAGTTGAGTGAGCAAATGAGATGGGCCCAGAAGGAGTATCCAATCACAAGTTTACAAGAGGGGCGGGCAGTTTCAAGGCCACTAAGATTAACACCAAAACAAAAACAGAGAGGGTGGGTGGGACTAACTGAAGAGCAGAGTCAAAACTTCCAGTTCAGTTAATATTCCTGCAATACAGTTGAAACCAATTTAAATACTGTATTTTTTGAAAAAAAAAGTGTAGATAAAGGTACTTAAATTCTCTTATACGTCCAGTTGAATACAGCTAGTTCTTAGCCGGCCAAAGCTGAGGTTTTTAAGCAGAAACTATTTCACACTGTACCACTTAAATAGGCAAGGACAGGAAATCAAAGAATGTGGCTACCCCCACACCTGTAATTACTAGCAAATAATAAAATTCAGCAAACACTGACTAACTTCCAGTTCAGTTAATATTCCTGCAACACAGTTAAAATCAATTTAAATACTGCATTTTTTGAAAAAAAAGTGCAGATAAAGGTACTTAAATTCTCTTGTACGTCCAGTTGAATACAGCTAGTTCTTAGCCAGCCAAAGCTGAGGTTTTTAAGCATATCAATGTGATCTTATTTTTCTTCACACCTTTCTCTTTCTCATAACCCATTTCAGGTCTGCTTTATATGAGTCATGCTAGACATAAGGAAGTAGTGGTGTATTTCCATGCTATTGACATATAAAAGGGATTAGTGTCGGTCACTGTCATCTTATATACCTTATGCAATAGGACTGCTTCTTTTATTTAGAAGATGTAACAAACTGCTAGGTGCCATTATGATTTAAGGCAAAGTTTTATTCCTCTTCACTTAATCAAATGGACCAAGTATTTACGCTTTGTATTTAAATCTTTGGGATTCTACTGGCTAATTGTACAATTGGTTTATATATATAAAAAGTGGACTGCCTTTAATTCTGAAGAAGTTCCATTCATTGGACAAAAAGCTATTTTTATTGTTCAAAGCTTAAATAAATATTTTGAATTTCCTGGAGTTTGGCTATCCTTTCAGTAGTTCATGGCCCTTGTGGTGAATTGATTCATGGTGGTGTTAGATTTTGGATGTAGAAGATCCCATAGTACATACTGAAAATGTTGGGGAAGTTTCCAAGCACCTTGGTGAAATTTTTCGTAGTCAGTATGGATACCACATTGGGTCTCCACTAAAAAGAGGACATTGGCCTAGTGCAACTAACCCAGTCAACAAAGAGTAAATAATAACATAAATAAAGTGTGCAATGACTAGGTTGTATACATATATGGGGTGCAGGGGTCTAACAGCCTTGGAAACATTGTGAATTCTGGTGCCTAAGAGACAGCTGACCATCACTCTATCTTTGCTCTGTCTGATGAGTGCTGCATCAGCATGTCTAACTATTGAGCTATCTATGACATGGATATTTTTATGTGCAGTGGTATGCTCTGGTTACTTAAGGGATTGCTACATACCGTTTGGCTGACCCTTTCTTATAGCGGAAACAATAGTTTGTTTCATAAATGAGATGTGATTGCACTGCTGAGGACATTAGTACTTTGCACAGGAAGTCCAAAAAGGTTTGTGAGACATTTTTAGTATCTTTGCATTTGCGGGTTTGGTATTAGAAGTGAGTGTGATGTGGTGGTGCAGGAGTGGAGTGAGCACTGACAACCTGAGCACATGAGGGATGTAAGAAGCCTGCTTCCAATTCAAGTACACTTCTCACAAGTAGTATCTGTCTCTGGTAACAATAACAGTCTGTCCATGAGCAAAAGTGCCTCAAAGTTTCCAATGCAAGAAGACTTTCAATAGAAGGGGTACAGGTAGAATATGACCCATAGATGTCTGGAATTCATGTAAATATATTAAGTTATTTGTAATATGCTGGCTGTGCACAGTACAGTAATAGTTGCTTATATTTGTAGTAGACTGTTATAGGATGTAGTAATGATAGTCTGATGGAATGTGAAAGAGTAATTCTGGCAAAGCAAAAATGGACAACCAACAACAATGTTATCAGTACCATATGTCATGAAATCCCACAAGTTATAAGCACAGGTGTCACAACAAAACTGAACAAGTAGTATATAATAATCATAACTCAGGTTATAGACACAGGTGCCACAAAACCTAATAACTCAGTGACACAAAGGCGCACGCATGAGTGCCAAAGTTGTTTGCACAGGGTTGTAGGCTGCAGATCTAATTGTATAATAAAGTCAACTCAAAGCAATAAGGGTAGTTGTTGTATACAATACTAGTAGGAACATGTAACCTGTTGCAACACTAAGCCAAGTAGTACCATCTGCAGCAGCCTTTTGCAGCACAAAAAATAGGTGGGGACCAAAATATGTCTAGAGAGTGGTAGGTAAGGATCCAAGGATGGGTATGTATTTTTAAAAACAGCTATTTGTGACTATGGCATAGATAGTACCCCATTACTGTGTTTGGTAAAGCTCGTTAACACTGGCAGTAGGTGAATTTATGTAAAAAATAACTGAAATCCTATTAGCAGCTGTAGCAGTTATGTGCAGCTCAGACCAACACAGCTAAACAGAGCACTAAGACATGCTATGCAGCACAACATAAGACAACACATTTAAAATCAATAGGTATATTAAGGCCTGCAACAAGTATGTTCCCAGAATACTGGAAGCAGGACTATTCCCTATATATATATATATATATATATATATATATATATATATATATATATATATATATATATATATTCTATACCCTAGAGAATGGTGATGTCTGTACAGTCACTGACACATGGTTTAAAGCCACAGGGAGCACACCGACAATGCAAGGTTATTATAACTGCCTTCCACACATTTAGATCAGCTACTACACACTCAGGGACTAAAGGCTGATGTGTCTTAATTTACATCAAAAATAAATATACCTTAAGGCTGCTCAAACAGGACAATGCACTTGAGCTTCTCCATGTTCAAATTCAACATAGGCAAAATCCCATATCACTTCCTTGCAAGCTGTAGGTCTCCCTTCCTTGAACCAAGAAACCCATACCATGTATTTGAACTTACTGGAAACACTTACCATCCAACCCAATACCATATTCATGGGTGATTTTAATTACCCAACTATTAACTGGGAATAATATACAACACCAAATGTAAAGGTACAGAGATTCCTGGATTTTGTAAACATACACTCCCTGGATCGGATTATCAATACACCAAACCAGGGGTGCATCCATACTGGATCTGGTCTTCACTAATATGGAATAGTATCACCCTCCCCCCCCCCAAGTGTAATGTCTTCTCTGGTAAAGTCAGACCACACAAATGGTCTCCTTTGAACCAAAAATAAAGCTTGGAACCCCAACTGCCCCTGGAATATTCAGGAACTACTCTATGTCTAACTTCCTTCTATTAAGTGATATCCTGGTGAAATCTCAAGCCTCCATAAACCCGGACAACACTGCTGCCTATGTGGAACTGTTCACAGAAACTCTATACAAGCATGTTAATAACTGTATAGAGGCAGCTGTGCCCACCAGGAAGAAGTACACAACTAACTTTAAAAACAAGCCACCTTGGTGGAATCATAACATCAGTAGTCTGTATAACAGAAGGAAGAAAATTGTGGCAAAAATTAGGAGGTGCAGCACCCAGCATGATAAAAACATTCTCATCAAACTGAGCAAACAATTCAGAGGACAAATAAAGTCTACCAAGGCCAAATCTGCAATTCCAAATTTGAGGGAAAGAATGGCCTCCCAGGCCAAGGACAACCACAAAACATTCTTTAGCTATTTCCACAACCTCAAAGGCAATACACAATTGTTTGTAGAGCTCATTGTTAGTGGAGCCATCTATACTAAGCCAGAAGGTATAGCAAACTTAATAGCCAACAAATTCAGCTCCAACTTTATCCCTGTATCCCCATTAACCTTCCCTCAGGAAATACCATCAAATATAACTTCCCGTGCTATCAACAGTGAACAGGTCCTTAATGCTCTCTCTATAGAACACTGCATCAATGGGCTCAGACAATATTCCAGGATGCCTTCTAAATAGCATGCATACCTTTCAACCTCTTAGAGCAAATAATCTAGACAAAGTCACAAATATTGGTGGGACAAAGGCCCCAAAATAGGGACACTTTTTAAATATTGATTTTACAAACTTAGAAATTTGATAGAATAACAGGTTTTGCATTAAAATTGCACAAGACACTAAAGATAATCACAAGGCCTTCTTTAGTTATGTCAGAAACCTGGGAGGCAACTCCCAGATATGCTCTTAGTTAGTGCAAAATGACAAAAAATACACTGAACCCACAGACATTGCCAACATCCTGGCAGAAAGGTTCAGTGCAAACTGCTCCCCCTTCCCCCCCAAAAGAGCAAATGTCTATCCCAACAGAGTGTAGCCTTCCTGAGATCACAGATGCACAGGTGAGAGCTGCCCTCTCCAAAGCAAAAAACACAGCATCAATGGGACCAGACGGTGTCCCGGGCTGCGTCTTACACGAGCTCCAAGAAGAACTAAACCCTCATATAAAGTCACTGTTCAAGTCTCAGCCATACTACAGGATATGTACCCAAGGAATGGCATACAGCAACAGTGGTCCCACTCCACAAAGGTGGTGCCACAACAGACCCCGGAAACTATCGCCCTATAAGCCTGACTAGCCTGGTCTGCAAAGCTATGGAGCGTATCATCATGGAAATCATAAACAAAGACATTGGGAACCTCCAGATATTGGATCCTACCCAATTTGGCTTTGTTAAGGGCAGATCTTGCCTCTTGAACCTGGTTGACTTCTTTGAAACAGTTACCAAAGCCATAGATGAAGGGAAGGTAGTCCACACAGCCTACCCGGACCTTGCAAAAGCCTTCGACACAATACCTCACTCGGGCATCATAAATAAGCTCACCAGCTTAAATATCAACCCCTGTGTCACAAGATGGGTTGCAAACTGGCTCAGGGATAGAACCCACATGGTCAGAATAGCAGGTGCCATGTCAGACTCTAAACCAGTTACAAGTGGCATCCCACAAGGCTCAGTCCTGGGACCTCTCTTGTTCGGTATATATTTTTCAGAGATACAGGCTAACATGGGTGGACTATGGCTGACCAAGTTCACAGATGACTACAAACTGGGTGCCGTAATCGACTCTCCGGCTGACACAAGCATCCTCCAAAAGGGTCTCACAGAGACGGATAACTGGTGCCAGAGCCATGGCCAAAAGCTAAATGCCAAAAAGTGCATAGTCATCCCCTTTGGGAAAAACAAAGTGCCCACAAATTACCACATAGGTGGTAATCCATTAAGTACGGAAGAAGTAATTAGGGACTTGGGGACCCAAGTAGATAGCAATCTCTCCTTTGACAATGACATTGCGAAAGTGGTTAGAAAGACCTTCTATATAGCCCGCCTTATCATGAAAGGATTCACATCTAGATCAAGAGAGGTCATTGTGCCCCTCTACTCATCACTTATCAGGCCCATAATTGAATACAATGCTCCATTTGGGATGCACCTTACCCGACACCTGCAGCAACTGGAAAGACCCCAAAGGTACCTCACCAAGAGGATCAAGGGGCTCAAACAGATGCCCTATGCAGCTCGGTTAAAGAAACTCCAGCTCTACTCAGTTGCGTACCACCTACTCAGAGGCGATCTGTGTCTGACGTATAAAGCCATGTCCAACCCAGAATTAATGGACATGCTTCACCTCAGGAAATCCAAATCCCTTAGAGCTACATGCTCCAGGGACTTGAACCTCAGCACAGAAATAAATAGAACATGCTGGAAGGACAGATTCATATCCAAGAGGCTCCCCTCACTCTGGAAGAAAATCCCAGTCCATGTTAGGCAGAGCCCCTCCCTGACACTTTTCAAGAGAAATCTTGACGAGTGGATGGGAGATCGTAAGTTTACCCCTGGGATCTCTTCTGTGTCCCTGCTTGACAGAGGTACAGTAAACTAACCTTAAAAGGGCTACCTTCTGTGACCTACTATACAGAGGCACAGTCAACTAATCTAAAAGGGTGGTGAAAGCCAAACACACTCTTGCTAAGCTTATAAATGCCCTAGGGCAGATAGCCTAGTATCAACCTATGAATTTTCTGAAGGATATGATGTCTGAAATTGAAATGACTGCCATTATTTTCTAGCTTCACTCCTCAATTATTTGCTAGTGATTTACCAGAAAAAACACAATTTCATGAGAAACAGAACAAAAATATGAGTCAAAAATCTGGACAGTTGAGAGGTAAGATAGCACGTAACATGAACTATCAGGCCCCCTGAAACTGCTATTTAATTGTAGCCTCCAAAGAGGCGTCATGTCCCATGAATGGAGACCAGCAAAAGTCACCCCTCTGCACAAAGGTGGGCCATCTATGGACCCTGAAAACTACAGACCAATAAGTCTCACTAGTCTCATATCCAAAGCCATAGAAAGAATTATCATGGAAATGATCAATAATGACATAAGAAACCTCCAGACAGTGGACTCAACCCACTTTGGTTTTGTCAAAGGCAGGTCATGTGTACTGAATCTGGTGGACGTCTTTGAGAAAGTCAACAATGCGATGGATTAAGAGAAAATGGCTCACACTGCCTACCTTGACCTGGCCAAGGCATTTGTCAGAATACCCCACTCTGGCATTGTTGACAAACTCAAGAGGTTACGAACAAACCCTTATGTCACCCGGTGGATAGTTACCTGGCTCACAGACAGCACCCAAGAAGTTAGAACTGGGGAGTCCACTTCTACAAGGAGGCCAGTCACAAGTGGAGCCCCTCAGGGATCGGTCTTGGGACAGGTCTTCTTTGGCATTTACTTCACTGAAGTCAAGGCCAATGTCAATGGCGTCTGGCTGACTAAATTTGCAGATGATTGCAAATTAGGAGCTGCCATTGAATCCCCCACTGACACAAATGTTCTCCAGGAAGGGCTGACAAAGACAAATAACTGGTGTCAGAGCCATGGACTAAAACTAAATGCCATGAAATGCATAATAGTATCCTTTGGGAAGTCATCCACCCCAGGTAACTGTCATACTGACAGCACACCCCTAAGAGATGACCCAGTAGTCAGGGACTTGGTGGCACATAGACAGTAATCTAACCTTTGACCATTATGTGCCTACATTAGTGAGGAAATCATTTTATGTTGTGCAGCTTATAAACAAAGTATGACATCTAGGTCCAATGACTTTATTGTTCACATTGTATTCATCATTCATCGGACCTATCACTGAGTACAATGCCCCCTTTGGTATGTACCTAACCAGGCATATCCAACAACTGGAATGTCCTCAGAAGCTCCTCACTAAAAGAATACAGGGTATAAGTAACATGTCCTATACAGATTGCCTCAAGACTCTATCTCTGTATTCTGTCTCCTACAAGCTCTTGAGGGGAGATCTATGCCTGCCATACAGTGCATTGTCACACCCCAGTATGATGGACCTCCTCCATATCTGCAAAACAAACAGCACTAGAATTACATGTTCTAAATGTTTAAACCTCGTCTGTGATATAAATAGGACCTGGTTCAGAGACAGGTATATATCCCAGAGACTACCATTTCTCTGGAACAGGCTCCCTAACCATATGAAGCAGAGTGCCTCCCTAGCCCAATTCAAGTGTAATTTGGACAACTGGATGAGAAACCGGAAGTTCTTTCTTGGTTTGGCACCTGTTTCTCTAATGGACCAAGGTAGCCTGTAAATGGTTCATTTCCCAGGCCCCTCCTTGTAAATGTTTCATCTCTCAAGCCCCTGCTTATACTTATCAAGTGTACAATAACTTGTCAGAGATTTGGGATGCATGACTAGGCTTAAAAAGTCCCTTGTGGTTGTTAGCCTAGTAAACAACTATGAACCTATGAACATATTCCTACTTAAATAGCACACATATAGCAATAAGCCTTAAACCATATAAAGCCTGACAGTTTCTCCTGTCTTTCAGGAAAAAAATGTAATCTTCCTTTTTTATGGCAAAACTAACAATAAGTGTTCTAAACAAATAAAATTATGAGGCAAATTAGCAGGAGTCACAATGTAGTTCTATTTGCACATAAGTAGTACACATATGGCAATGGATATTAACTGTGTTTTAAATCACAGATTAACAATATTAAATAGTGCAGATAGCAATGGATCTTCAAATTGGACAACATGTGGAGCATGCAGATACTCAGAGAACCAGCAACTTTGTTTCCCTCAGAAGCAGAACAGCAAACTGTGTTATAAATGAATATAAGTCTGACAATGTAAGTTATAGGCACAATTAGCAGTATTTGGACTTAAACAACTCACAGATGGCAATTAAGCTTAAAACATTGTAACAAACAGGTACCCAGTACACTCTGCCTAACAAATAAAGCATCAAAAGGTATTCTAAATAAATAAACCTCTGGCACAAATAAGCATCAACAATGTATTAGCAACATTGGCACTTAACAGCACACAAATGGAAATACATTGGAAAATAGTTACTTCCCTTGAGTGATTGAGATGGGTAGGAGATCAAATTAATTAAAGCAAGTCAAATCCACTTAGCAACTGAAGCAAATATGTGCAGCCCAGGTCAAACCAGTTATACAGAGCGCTAAACCATACTCTTTCTCTCTCTGTATATGTATATATATATATATATATATATATATATATATATATATATATATATATATATATAAACATGTTTACAGCCCAAAGCAAGCCAACAGCCAATCAAAAAGCAATCTGTAGCACTAACAAGTATCCTTTTCTTACAGCAATGACAGCAAATGCTCTATTCAGCACATTCACACCAATTGATTCATAAACTTAAGAAAAGTAAATAACTCTATGTTGTATGACTATAAATGTATAGTAGATAGAATTTTATGGAATGACCTTATACACATAAAACACATCTTAATAAGCACTGGCTTTGTTCCTGTAACAACCCAGGTTAACCTTTCTTTTTTCCTTCCCTTCTTAATTCCTCCTCACATAACATACTATAGACATAAGTAAAAAAAAAAAATGTTTATTATCACTTTCTTTTCTCCTTTTTCCATATTATATACTTATATTTTAGAATCTGTATAGCAAATGTCTATTAAACTCTGTTTAAATAATTTCCTGCTTTGACTATGCCTCTCTGCAAGTATTTTTATGTTCTGTCTCAATGTATTAATAATTTTTACCTTGTATTGACTGTTTCTGTGAATTATATGTAAATTACGTTGGAGCTTTTCTCCCTGGGCCTCCACTGAAAATGGGCATATATCCAGCTGGACTAGCCCGGTCAACAAATGTAAAATAAAATAAATAAATAAAAATACTGTTGGTCTAAATTACCAAAATTGCTATCTATGTATAAATCTTTATTAACTGTTTAAGTTCTATTAACTTTGTTAATGTTTACTCTGTTCTTTGGAGCTTTTCTCCCCTGGCCTCCACTGAAAATGGATCTTTCGATCCAGTGGACTTTCCTGGTCAACAAATGTCAATAAATCAATAAGAAGCATTCCAAATGGATAAATATGACAGATTTAAATGGTTGCAACACATCAACAGTATTTGCAATTAGTACACTTATGGCAATGGATCCTAAAATGTCAGGCCTAGTAACACAGGTGGCCCTGAATATTAAACTGTAATAAGACCTAACAATTTACCTTCTCTTACAGAAAAAAAAAATCAAGTTTTCTATTTTGTCCTAAACAAAACTTTTGTAAAGATAATCAGTGGTCACAGATTATCTGTATTTATATTTAAGCAGCAAACTTATGAGACATAGAGAAAGCAGAAGCCATTACTGCTAGCAACTTTTCTTCTCTCACAAGCAAAACAGCAAAATCTGTTCTAAATGAATTCAACTCACACAAAGATGCAGCAGTCACAGGTTATCAACAGATGGCAATGGATTTAAAAATTGTGTAAGGCTTGGAGCAAGCAGATGCCTATAACACCTGCAGTATTTCCTCTTTCACAAGCAAAATAACACAGTGTGTTCTAAACAAATAAAAATGTGGAATAAACTAACACTAGTAACACATTAGCGATACTTGTACTTAAATAGTAGACACACAGCCAGCTTTAGGCACCAGCAAACTCGGTGGACACTGGGGCCCCTGTTCCTGGGGGCCCCCAACCACAGCAAGTTATCTTAGCTTGGTATTTTGTAACGTCTAACAAACCAACAAAAGCTAGTACTGCAATCTTTTATATTTAATAAACCAGGCGAGTAATAACTCTTATTTATATCTCCTTTAAAATTCAAAGATATATCTGGTTATAATAAGTGTTTATCAAGCAGCAGTTTTCACAATTCCATTAAGAATTTTACCACTGACATAGTGCCCCTGGCTTAGTTAAACCCTGTTGATGGACATTCTATCCATTAAAACTAATAACACATACAGCTTTAGGTACCTGCAATACCTGTGGCTGCAAGGGGGCCCCTTAATCATCTTTGACTGTGTGTGTGTGTGTGTGTGTGTGTGTGTGTGTATGTGTGAGTGTGTGTGTGTGTAGGGGGGGGGGCACAAAAGCTGCTGCTGATTGGGGAAAATGAGGAGAAAAATGCATTAATTTCCTGATTATGCTCTTTAACATGCATAGGGCTGTAATATGACCCTGTTAGGATAAAGCTGATAATGAACATAAACAAGATAAGCACTAGAAAGACTGATCTCAGTGTAAACCTTGGATTTTAAGAAGAGCTGATGTTTCTGATCTACAGGGATAGTTTTCTCTTTCAGGGAGTTTTATAAATTACTGGCAGAACATCAGATACTACAACTTCTTTGCTGAAAAAATCAGCAAAATACCAATAATAGCAGAAAAAAGGCTTAAAATCAGGAATACATTTTAAATATTACTCTCATTCAATTAAGACATCTTTTGCATCAACATGCATTTTTTGGACAATAAGTATATAACTCTGATGTCTGGATTTATTTGTCTGTAATCCTGAATGATTTACAAGCAAATCAAATTATTTATGAAGGACAGGGGAAAATTATGAGCAAAATCAGGGAAGGCCTGTGAAATCAGGGACAGTGACAGGTTTGCATTACTCCTCACTGAGATAAATAAAATTGACTTACCCCTGCTGCTGTTTGATGACTGCTAAATAGCAGTTACTGATCTGGTGTGCCAGTACCAGTGTTTTACAATGTATTGCTATTTGCTGAAATAAGTACAAAATTAGTATTGCTATAGCTAGTTCTTGTGTGTATGTTTGTGTGTGTGTGTGTGTGTGTGTGTGTGTGTGTGTGTGTGTGTGTGTGTGTAAAAAGTATCAGAGATTATCTGTGCAAACACCCAATAATGGCAGGACACATACATTATTCTTCTGGGTATCAGTGAAAAATGTAGCTAACAAGAAATTATAGTTCAAAAGTAAGGCATAAAATATATCACAGAACATTCAGACTCTTAGATCTTCTAAGAGTCTGGGAGCTGCCACTCCCCAGACTGTATAAATGGATACAGGGGTCTCCCTTAATCATCCTTGACTTTGTGGGGGCCCCGCAAAAGCTGTTGCTGGTTTGAGAAAAATGAGGCGAAAAAAGTGTATTAATTTTCTGATTATGCTGTTTAACCTGAACAGGCTGTGATATAACCCTGTTAGGATAAAGCTGACAGTGGCCTCTGCTCTCAAATGCACCTATTTAAAACCTGCCCTGCTCAGATGTGTGTGTACAGAAAGCGGCTGTAGGTTATGTGTTTGACTGTGTGTGTGTGTGTGTGTGGGGGTGCGGTTATTACTTCTTTAATGTTCATTGCAGTCAAACCTTAGAAGTGTGCATATGAGGTCATTACAGTTTGTTGTGCACATGAGGTCATTTTAACTTGTGTTTGAGCTCAGGACAGTCTGGTTATTGTTTCTTTTTCTTTTGTCATAGACCTCAGAGGTGTACAAAGAAGGTTACTATAGCTTGTGTAGAGGCAGTATATTGTCCAAGAGCAATAAAGTAGAATATATTACTGTAATCATTATTGTTTTCACTTTCCTCATAATCACATTTCAGGCACTTATATAGGTGGCTGCCTTTTGGCATTAGAGATGAGGAGGCATGTATATGTATGTCAGCAGTCACTTGAAATACATGACTGTGCAATTTGAATCTCTGTTTTCATCAGAGGGATGCAGAGGCAGTCTTTTTAGGCAGTTAGGAGGCAGGCAGTTCCCAGATAGGACCTGTATATCCAGATAACAAATGGCTTATTATAGCAATAACCCACGCCTGGGTGTGGGTAATGCTGGATTTACCCACGGTTGGCGTGGTTTGGTCCCGAGGGCGAAACAAAGCCAACTGTGGGTAAATACAGCATTACCCACACCCAGAAGTGGGTTATTGCTATTATACCATGACATTATTTAAGAAAAGAAACTATTACTTTTCTTAAATAATGGCATAGTATAATGCCTGTTTACTGCCCTTCCGCAGATGTCTGGCATCCGCGGCAGTTCTGATGTACTCACTATGTTAAACCCATTTAACATAGCGAAACAGTAAAAAAAGCAACGGAGATCTTGCTTTCTCCGTTGCTTTTTAAAACCTTCGCTATGTTAAATGGGTTTAGCATAGCAACTTTAAAATAAGCAACGGAGATCTCCGTTGCTTATATTAAAGCTGTCTCGCTATGTTAAACCCATTTAACATAGCGAGACACTGTTTTAAAAGTAAAGTTATACTAATGGAAAAAAGTCCGGGTGACCGGACCTTTTTTCATTAGTATAACTCGATTTACAATGTGCACGCTGGCCAATCAGCGTGCACGTTTTGGGGGGGTCATGGTATAATAGTTTATTTTGAGCTATTTTGTCATTTTTGAACATTAAGCCTTGGGTACATTTTATGTCTTCCATGAAAAAAAAAAAATAAGACTGAAATTCTTTTCTTACTCACGTTTTTTTTTGTCCACATTTGAATTAAAAGGCTGGGAGAATGCTTTAAAATACATTCCAGACCATGCCAGACCATTCATAACCCTGTGGCTTCTTTGGTACTGGCTAATTGGAGTTATTTCCTAAATGGTTATTTCTGTGCTATCTTAGTCAGGATAGATGTGTTGAAAAGATGCAAGGAAAACTAAAGATGAACAACAACAAAATGTCTTTCCTCATTCTTAATTTCTGTTCAAGCTATCATTGGATGAAAAGGTTGTGTAAAAAGGAAAAAAAAACTTTAAAATGCACTTCATAGCATATAGGAAGTTATGGCCTCTTGAAAAAGCTGAAGAGTAAGACAAAATGTGAGAAAAGGAAGGAAAACGTAATGTGCAGTGCATGGTATGGGGAGCCCAAGATGGGGGGAGGGGGCAGGAGAACACTGGAAGGTGTGTGTGTGTGTGTGTGGGGGGGTGGTGGTGGTGGTGGTGGTGGCTGAAACAGTATGCCTAGGATGCCATTTCACCTAAGTCCATACCTGTACATAGAGTTGCTACAAAGTATCACTGTTGCAGCCAAATGCTAGTAACTGTAAATGACCCTTTGTGAGATGGGCCAACATAGTGTGGTACACAGGCCTGTTATAACGTAAGAGTACTGTAACTACAGGTCAGTCTATGCACACTTCTCCTAAAAGTTGGCAGCATGAACTAAAAGGTTGCTTAGGAAGGATGAAAGTGACAGGGTTAACTTATATGTAGGAACGAACCAAGCCCACGCAGGGTAGGCCAAGTGCACAGATCGAACCAAGAACAATAATACATCCAAAAAATAATGATCCAGCACAAAGGAAGATAAAAATATTTGGCTTTTATTGTGGCAACTCCATCATGCAAACCGGTTTCGGCTAGAACATAAGCCTTCTTCAGTGCAACAGAAAATTCAGTTAGAGCACATCCTAGTGTCTGCTTATATATATCACAAAATTTAAAGAGATATATACCCTGGATAAAAAATCAAATAGAACCACCAAAACAAAATTTAACTTAATTAATTTAGACCGGGTCTGAATAGAGCTCCCAGCCTGGTAATCCAAGAGGACTCCATATTGTCTAATATTAAATGCCAGCCTGCTTTGGAGGTTCTGTACATCTGAATTTTGTCAATTATTGTGAACTTAAAATTAGCAGTTTTGTGTGTAGTAGTGTGTTTATATAGAGCGTTGGAAACTCTGTTATTTCCAGTCTTGCTTAGATGTTCACTTATGCGGTGTCTAAAGGGTCTGGATGTTTGTCCTACATAGAAAGATGAGCACGTGCATGTGGCTAAATAGATTACCCAGTCACTCCTGCAGTTCCCAAAAATTTTGATCTGATACACGTTAGAAGTGTTAGAACTAGTAAATTCTTTACTTTTGAAAATATGTTTACATGCACTGCAGTGACCACAAGGAACACAGCCTACCAACGAGTCACCAAATAATGTTTTCTGCATTGGGATGGGTGGGTTATATCTTTTGTAATGTGTGAAGTGTGAATTGATTGTTCTGCCCCTGCGGTAAGAAAAAGCACATCTATCTGGTAGTATCCCATTAAGATGTTCATGTGCCCGCAAAATATCCCCAATGATTGTTGATGATATCCCTAAATTTAGATGTATTACTACCGAATGTAGTGACTAGTCTGATAGGTTGGGGTGTCTGTGTATTATGTACAGTAGTTCCATATTGATATTCCAAAAGATGTGATCTTGGAATATCATTAACCTGGGTTACAGTTTGGGTAATGTGATGTTTATTGTATCCTCTGGTTATCAGCCTGTTGTAAGGTCTTGTTGACACTCCTGGTGGGATTCTTCCGAAGAGCAAATCCGCTTAATGCATAAAAATTGAGACTTGGGTATGTTATTGATGATATGGCGTGGATGATGACTGGAAGCATGAAGTAGTGTGTTATATTTTGGGAATTTTCTGTGTACCCAAGTATCCAATGTATGGTCTTCCTGTCGAGTGACTAGGACATCCAAAAAAATAATTTCTTGATGTTCAATGGTTACAGTAAACTGAATATCCCATCTGTTGCTGTTAAGATATCTGACAAATGCATGTACCAGTGTCGCATCACCCCGCCATACCATCCAACAATCATCCAGGTAGCATCTCCAAATATCCAACTCCTCCAAAAAAATGTTATTGTTGGAATCATAGATAAATTGTTCCTTGAAAAAAACCATGAACAAGTCTACATAAATGGGAGCAAAAGATGCTCCCATGGCTGTGCCTCTAACCTGCCAGTAGGACTGGCCCTCAAAGTAGAAAATGTTCTTAGTTAGAACATATTCAGTTAACTTGACTAGGAAATTGTTGAAATCGGGAGTGTATAATTGAGATTTATCTAACCAATATTTGATAGCTTGTAGACCAGCACCATGTGTTATGTTGGTATAAAGGGAGGTGACATCTAGTGTACAAAGAAACCAGTCCGATTCCAATTGTGTATCGCAAATGATGTTCAAAAATTCAGTGGTGTCTTTTAATCTGGATCTGACCAGGGGTAATAATGGTTTTAAATAATATGTCAAAAAAGCAGACAGCGGTTCAGTGAGGGACTCCTTACCAGAAACAATTGGTCTACCTGGTGGGCATGTTGGATGTTTGTGTATCTTGGGGAATAAATATAAGTACTGGGGAATAGGGTCTGAAACCTTAAGTTGCTTGCATGTATGTTGGTTAATGATGCCCTCTTCCATGGCTAGGTCAAGAAATGAATTGATATGTTTTTTTAAAATTGGGTGTAGGATCCACCACCACGTGTATGTAAAACTGGGCATCAGATAGTTGTTTATGTGCTTCCGCCTGGTACGTCTCCCAATCCATTATTACAATGCCACTTCCCTTGTCAGCTGGTAGAATAACTATGTTATGATTGGAATGAAGTTCCTTCAATGCTTGCTGTTCCTGTTTGGTTAGATTATGTTGAATAGGCTGATAACCCTGGGAAAAATGTAGATCTTTGATGACACATTCCTTAAATATGGCTACATGTTTATCCATGGGAGGTTGAAAATCAGATCTCCCAAAATGAAACCCAGTAGATCTTTGAGAATTATCTGAATATGAAAAAAATATTTTCAGGTTAATAAGTCTGCAGAAATCATTCAGTTCATTGACCAAAACATGTTCTGGAACAAAAGAAGTAGGTACAAAATTAAGACCCTTGTTCAATAGTTTATTGTGTACAGATGACAATTCGTATGAAGAGATGTTGTGTACATTATTTATCGACTCACAATCTTCCGTAACAGCTGTTGTAAATTCTGTGCGTTTCTTTCTGTGTTTTCTCCCCCCTCTCCGTTTTTTGGGCCTAAAGGGTCTAAAGGTTGTTTATGTTTAGCCACTAGAGATTCTTTGTTGGAAGGGCAGTCAAAATCAGTGGCAGAAGATGTTTCATCTTCTGATGTACCACTTGGTGACTGCGTATTTTTTTCTAAGTATAGATCTTGGTCTTTTTCTTCTATTCATACCTCTGTGACTGGGGTCCAAAAATCGAACACTTTTTTGAATAACAAAGGGTTTCCCTTTCTTATAATCAGCCATATCTCTTTGAAATTTCTGAGTTTTCTTTTTGATTAACTGTTCCTCTAGTATAGCTAAGTCCTTGGCCAAATTAGTCAAATGATAAAGGTGAGACTGTTGCTGTTAGCTACATTGTACGGGACTGGGCCTGGGCCTTTGAGCCGGGATCTGTAGTACATGTTTTTTGCGACTGTCGTATCTCTCTGTTCATGAAACTTCAAATGACAGTGGGACTGAATTATTATATTGGCGAAATACCACACTAGATTTTTTGGTATTCTTTACAGATTACATTGTGGATATGCATCCGTTATTTGTGATTCATGTGGTGTGAGTACTTATTTTGGGCGTAATTTATACATATAGACACTATCTTTCATTATAGATTTCATCTGGTTTGTTTGTTTCCAAAATATATGGAACAGCTATTGGGACATGATTGCTACTAGCCTATTGGATGTATATACATTGGGGCATCAGTGATACGAGCCGGGAAGGAAGTTATCTTGCCAGTTAACATCAAACGCCAGATTAACCACACCATTTGGAGTCACAAACTTAATTTTGAATGTGATTTTGACTATTTTTCAAGCTTTTTTAGAAGAAGCGACATTTGTTACATTTATCTAACATATTTTCCATAGAAGAAGTGACATTTATTGAACTTTTTTTTTTGATGCATTTTTTTTGCATTTATTAGTTTTCATACAATATATATGTATGTGATAGCATGTTGTGATAAAAATTCAGTGTGCTGTTTTATGATTTACATATGGGCTGTACACTCATATATCAGCCAGACAAGAGTGTTGATATTGCATATCATAACCAAAAGGCCACATGCAGTATCATGAAAATATGTGGATCCAATAACTAGTTAGCAGGACATTATCTGATTTTTTAGTAGTCTGAGGTTTGATGTATCCTTGGTGCATGGGTCCAGCAAAACTTAATGACTAATAGTTTGGGGTGCTGGTACACTTATACATGTGTTCTATACTTAATTGTAAAACATTATCCGCGGCAGTGGTGCTGCGGTAGCGTTGTTGCCTCACAGCAAGACGTTGTCTCGTTCGATTCTTAGCTAGAGTGTCTACTGTGGGGACATGCGTGAATGGGCATACCTTCATTGAAGGTTGTGCGTTAGGGCCGGCAACTCAGCACGTAAAAATCAACTGCCAATCATTAGCGGACCGGAGTTCCGCTGTGGCGACCCCTAACCGGGAAAAGCCGAAAGACACAACAACAACAACAACAACTTAACTGTAAAACATTGGATGCCTTTTTGAATCCTTTAGGTCACCATATGCTAGCTATAACACAATAGATTATTGATCTTAAGACCACGCTGGCAATTACGTTTACAATTATTCAAAATTTTTTTGTGCAACTATATATGACACATGACCAAGTTTAGGTGTGGTCTTTCCATACACAGAGAGGAAGCTCATTCATATAAGCAGAAATCCTATTTATAAGAAACCTGTCGATATATGGCATATGTGGCCAAGACGAAGGTTGGTCACAAGTTTATAATTCATCTATCATATTTATGTGAGCATTCTGTGAAACTGGGCTGAGACGAAGGTCGGCCGGAAATTTGATTACCAATAAAAAATTAATATAAATACTTGAGTTGATCAAGCTCTACTGAAAACTTTTTTTCTACTTTTTATATATTAGCAGTTGAGACGAAGGTCGGCTACTCGCATAGGGACGTTTGTCCCTTACACAATATACATTTTTGTTTAATTTGGGTTTTCGGGCCTCTCTCAGAGTGTTATGACTAACATTTGTATGATCAACAGGTTTCATACTGGCATCCTAATAGTTTTTTTAATAATTTCGTGAACACTTTATAAGGACCCAGGCTCCTAACAGTTGTATGAGAACAATTAAATATACACACACTTTCTATATATATATATGTATATATATATATATATATATATATATATATATATATATATATATATATATATATATATATGGATCTGCCTGACATGGTCGACAATTCATATAGTCGACAGTTTATTTGGTCAACAGTTCATTTGATCGACAAACAGATTTGCCCCCTTCCCCAATGTTGTGCAACCCTGGAGTTGATATATATAGTTAGGGGGGGTGTGGGGGGCACAGCCCCCCATTTAAAATGCTTGTCGATCAAATGAACTGTCGACCAAATAAACTGTCGACTATATGAATTGTCGACCATGTCAGGTAGATCCATATACATATATATATATATATATATATATATATATATATATATATATATATATATATATATATATATACATACACACACAAGAAATATAAGAAATAACATTGGTTTACGGTGTTGCTTCACTTGGCACTATGGACCTCACAGGTATTTTACAAGGTTTATCTGCAGATAAGGACAATTTGGATGTTTCTGGCTTAAACCCACCAAGTTCTGGTAATTCCAATACTGATATGGTGGATGTCAAACATCTTTGTGGTGTATTATTTCAAAAAATAACTAGGAATATGAGAACTTTAAGAGCCAATATTTGGCATCTGAAGTTGTTTAAAGCCTATAAACTGAGAAACATTACGCCTCGAGGATTAAGAATCTGCATCCAACCATTAGTGGGTGTTATTGATGACCAACTTTCTACAGACTGGGCACAAACACAACACCAAGTTTCAATGTTATTTGTAGATACTCATCACTTATTATGAAAGAATGATAAACACTCAGACTTTAGAAATCAATGCTAATTGTCAAGAGGCCAAGGCTTTTGAGTCTGAATGTTTTTATAACAATCATTTGACTAATTTGGCCAAGGACTTAGCTATACTAGAGGAACAGTTAATCAAAAAGAAATCTCAGAAATTTCAAAGAGATATGGCTGATTATAAGAAAGGGAAACCCTTTGTTATTCAAAAAAGTGTTCGATTTTCGGACCCCAGTCACAGAGGTATGAATAGAAGAAAAAGACCAAGATCTATACTTAGAAAAAATACGCAGTCACCAATGCCCGGTTTTACATATACATGGTGGTGGATCCTACACCCAATTTTAAAAAAAATATCTTCTACTTTGAGGGCATTAACCAACATACATGCAAACAACTTAAGGTTTCAGACCCTATTCTCCAGTACTTATATTTACTCCCCAAGATACACAAACATCCAACATGCCCACCAGGTAGACCAATTGTTTCTGGTAAGGGGTCCCTCACTGAAACGCTGTCAGCTTTTTTGACATATTATTTAAAACCATTATTACCCCTCGTCATATCCAGATTAAAAGACACCACTGAATTTTTGAACATCATTCGTGATACACAATTGGAATCAGACTGGTTTCTTTGTACACTAGATGTCACCTCCCTTTATACCAACATACCACATGGTGCTGGTCTACAAGCTATCAAATATTGGTTAGATAAATCTCAATTATACACTCCCGGTTTCAACAATTTCCTAGTCAAGTTAACTGAATATGTTCTAACTAAGAACATTTTCTACTTTGAGGGCAAGTCCTACTGGCAGGTTAGAGGCACAGCCATGGGAGCATCTTTTGCTCCCATTTATGCGGACTTGTTCATGGGTTTTTTCAAGGAACAATTTATCTATGATTCCAACAATAACATTTTTTGGAGGAGTTGGATATTTGGAGATGCTACTTGGACGATTGTTGGATGGTATGGCGGGGTGATGCGACACTGGTACATGAATTTGTCAGATATCTTAACAGCAACAGATGGGATATTCAGTTTACTGTAGCCATTGAACATCAAGAAATTATTTTTTTGGATGTCCTAGTCACTCGACAGGAAGACCATAGACTGGATACTCGGGTACACAGAAAATTCCCAAAATATAACAAACTACTTCATGCTTCCAGTCATCATCCACACCATATCATCAATAACATACCCAAGTCTCAATTTTTATGCATTAAGTGGATTTGCTCTTCGGAAGGAAGAATCCCACCAGGAGTGTCAACAAGACCTTACAAACAGGCTGATAACCAGAGGATACAATAAACATCGCATTACCCAAACTGTAACCCAGGTTAATGATATTCCAAGATCACATCTTTTGGAATATCAATATGGAACTACTGGACATAATACACAGACACCCCAACCTATCAGACTAGTCACTACATTCAGTAGTAATACATCTAAATTTAGGGATATCATCAACAATCATTGGGGATATTTTGCGGGCACATGAACATCTTAATGGGATACTACCAGATAGATGTGCTTTTTCTTACCACAGGGGCAGAACAATCAATTTACACTTCACACATTACAAAAGATACAACCCACCCATCCCAATGCAGAAAACATTATTTGGTGACTCGTTGGTAGGCTGCATTCCTTGTGGTCACTGCAGTGCATGTAAACATATTTTCAAAAGTAAAGAATTTACTAGTTCTAACACTTCTAAAGTGTATCAGATAAAAATTTTTGGGAACTGCAGCAGTGACTGGGTAATCTATTTAGCCACATGCACATGCTCATCTTTCTATGTAGGACAAACATCCAGACCCTTTAGACACCGCATGAATGAACATCTAAGCGAGATTAGAAATAACAGAGTTTCCAACGCTCTATATAAACACACTACTACACACAAAACTGCTAATTTTAAGTTCACAATAATTGACAAAATTCAGATGTACAGAACCTCCAAAGCAGGCTGGCATGAAATATTAGACAATATGGAGTCCTCTTGGATTACCAGGCTGGGAGCTTTATTCAGACCCGGTCTAAATGAATTAAGTTAAATTTTGTTTTGGTGGTTCTATTTGATTTTTATCCAGGGTATATATCTCTTTAAATTTTGTGATATATAAGCAGACACTAGGATGTGCTCTAACTGAATCTTCTGTTGCACTGAAGAAGGCTTATGTTCTAGCCGAAACCGGTTTGCATGATGGAGTTGCCACAATAAAAGCCAAATATTTTTATCTTCCTTTGTGCTGGATCATTATTTTTTGGATGTATTAACTTATATGTAGACCAGGACAGCCCAGTGGGGCCCTCAGCTTGACATGTGCTGGGGGCCCTCAAAATGTTAACACCGACCCTGAGTAGACAGTTTGCAACAGAGTTGTCTCTTTTGCTGTTGTTGCCAGATGTTTAAATCAAGTAAAAGCAAGTCAGATTGTAACTTTATAATAATCAGATCCAATATCCATTAAATAATACTTATCCATTAAGTAGGATAGTGGGAAAATTAGGTGGCCCAAGCAATTCTCATCTATCCCCAGATTTTATGTTTTCAAACAGTACATTAAACACATTCTAATACTCCATGCTAGATAGGCAGTAAATAAAAATATGGGAAATGCAACAAAGTACTAAAATATTTCTTAAAAGCAGAGAAGGTGGTGGCAATGCATTAAAAATGTAATATTTAGGAACACTTTACAGAAACGTTATATGCTAAGGTTTACCAAAAACCTGCTACAGCTCCATATGCATTGTCAGCATTACTTACATATTGCATAAGCTATTGCATAAACAACAGCACTGACAGGTATTAATAAGGACCATATACCAACAGTGCCAAGAGTGGTAATGAACCAGTGAACAGATTTACAGGGTTTGCAGCAATAATACTATAGCATAATGCTTAACTTAGCAGTTAAATTGATAGTCTTGTCTCAGGAAGGAAACAGCTTCTATGCCCAAAGAATAGGAAAACATCTGAATATCTCTCTGTAGAATTATTCCAAATTTTCTTCAGAATCCTAATGCCTGTTTCGCTATGGTAGTACAACTCTAACCCTAATATCTGGGTATTTAAATGCAATGTTTCTTCATCAATTTGTAATTAACCCAATAAAGCATTATAAGCCACCTGACAGTTATGTTTCTGAAATTTAAGACAAAGTGCTGCAAGACATACACCCTACAGCAGTTCTGGGTTTGATTTCCACAGCCTACATTTGCCTGCTGTGTGACTCTGGGATGTCCCAAGAGGCCTATCTGTTTAACAAATAGATTTATTATTTAAGCCACAGTCCCTTCTCCTAGTAAACAAACAGATATCAGTTATAGGCCTGCTTCTTGCTAATATCTGTCCATTGTTTTTGCAATACCAAATCTGACCTCTGAAGCTAGCCAGTGTGTGAATATCAGAGAGAATACAGAAACTTAAGCATCTGAGGACATGAAGGAACCGGGACTGATGGTGCCTGAACTATTATTTTCAGCCTATGATTCTTTTTATAGTTACTAAAATGCAGCCATAACCTTTTGTTTGCTATGTCTTTTCAGTCAGACGGCCTGTGAATGCAGCATATCAAATGTCATTCCATTTTAAAATAAATTGTTGCCTTCTGTAAGAAAGCTACTGTGAGGTTAAGTTAGCAGGCAGGAGACAGAGACACAAACTCTATCATGGTGGTATAATGAAGACCTACCATGGGAGACGTTGGCACACAGTATCTGCGATGGGTTACAGAAAGACTCAGAGAGAGATCTTGTGTTATACATTCTCAGCGAGGCTTGGTCTGACACTTTAGTGGATGACATAGTACTTTCATAGCAGCTATCTCCTATCCAGGTTAGGTAATCCACATAGTACTACAGGAGGCTTGTCACATGTTGACTGCTAAGCCAGAGTGTACCAAACTAATAGAACACCATGCGAACATAAGGACCTAATGAAAAATCAAACTATTTCTTACAGGATGCCTAGCAGAGTCAAGAAAACCATGCAGGAAGAACTTGCAGAATATGTTGGATATGGGCATAATCCAGGAATCCAACAGTTCTTGGGGTTGGGGGCAAATGAGTGTTCCAGCTCTTTGTAGGCTATAAGGAACTGAGTAGTTACACAGAGTGAGAAGCTTATCAGATGTCTAGAACAGATGAAACCTTACAGCAGTTAGATGGGGCCATGTATGTGAATACTGTTGACCTGAATAATGTTTACTGCCATGTAATCTTGACAGATGCTGTGGTGGTGGTGCTGCGGTAGCGCTGTCACCTCACAGTTAGACGTTGCCCGTTCGATTCTCAGCTAGAGCGAGTTCTGTGTGTCGACATGCATGAATGGGTGTTCCTTCATTGAAGGTTGTGCGTTAGGCCCGGCAAGCCAGCATGTCAAAATCTACTGCCAATCATTAGTGGACCGGAGTTCCGCTGTGGCGACCCCTAACCGGGAAAAGCCGAAAGAAACAAACAAACAAATCTTGACAGCCACAACAAGGGAGATAACAGCTTTTGTTACCCTCTTTGGGTTGTATAAGTTCAACAAAATGCCTTAAAGACTTTCCAGAGGCTGGTAGATCACATTCTAGAGGGAGCTGGAGACTGTGCCCTTACCTACCTAAATGATATTGCAGTATACAGTCAGTCTTGGCAAAAATGTGGCCAATGTATTAGTGGGATGCCTAGTATAAAAACAAGGGCAGGGTTAGCTATCATGGGAAATGGATATCAGCCAGGAAAGGGAGAAGCATTGTATCTTAGTTATGGGATGGGTGGAGGCAAATTCAGGCCAGAGCTTGCCAAAGTAGAAGCTTTTTAGGCATTGTCTACCCCAATTACCAAAAATAGTTAAATAAAGATCCACCCAGGGTAAGTAACCAGTTAAACTATATTAAAAAAAGAAAAAACACCATCCCTAAACCACCCAGGTAGGGGGCTGTGCTACCCACACACCCCCAACTAAATATACCAACTCCGATATCACACTACAGTTGGAAAAAGGGCAAAGTTCACCATCTTGCACAACAGGTTAATTACCCTGGGAAGATCTTGAGGTTCGATATTTTGAGTGTTGACAAAATGGGATTCAATAATCTGAGATTTTGACAAAGTCAGGTAGACCCATATATATATATATATATATATATATATATATATATATATATATATATATATGTATGTATATACACACACACACACACACACACACACACACACACACACACACACACACACACACACACACACACACACACACACACACAGAGACATGCACCCCCACACACGCACACACTATAAAGGCTTTGTGATTCTTAAAAGCTCCTTCCTGGAAAATTAATGGAAGCTTTCTTGAAGATGTTTGAAACTGAATTTAGTTGACTGGGAAAGGACAGAATAATCTCTTGGCATGATGCAGGAAAGGGCTTTCCAAAATTGAGTGGGCTGACAGCATACTTCCCACTGTTAACTCATCCAGAGTTGAAGTAGACTGATCCTTTATTGTGACTTTTGCCTATACTGGGTGGGTTTTTAGCTGCATTTTCAGCCGTACCAGGTTTTTATTGTTCGTTAGATTGATTCTTTGCCAGGCCAGCAACCATTTACACTTTAGCTAGTAGTTGAAAGCTGGTGACTAAGGACAGCCTGCAACCATGCATCAATTAGTAAATTTTCATCTTTGACTATTTATATTTTGCCATTTCTAGGAAGTGACATACACATTGTAGTATTTCTCCGGTTATAATTAATGTTAGAACTAGCTAGCTAGCAGTATTTCTAATGTAATCTGTATGTTTCGAATTTGTTATATTTCTTTTAATAACTATAGATCTTTCTGTGTATTTAATTATCAAACTCTGTTGTCTAATTTCTTTAAGGAAAGATTTATTTAGTCAATTTCAAAAGCTTGTGGTTGATAGCTTAATTAACTTATATAAGTGTAAATGCACAACTGTGGCAAAATTTAACTGTTGGCATCTAACTTTAAAAAAAAAAAAGCAAGGACTACTTTTCTAAAGCTACCTTAAGTTAGTAGAACAGCTGAGGTAGGTGAATCTGTGGGAAGCCATCAGTTTTAATCTTAATTTTCAACTGAGCAGTACGGAGATAATGTGGGTGCGGCCGGTGTTGGTTATTAACTTAAAGCAGTAGTATTTTATTGCTGAATACTTTAAAAGCTAAGCCTCTCACATGTATATATATATATGTATATATAGGCCTAAATCTAATATGTAACATCAACAAAACCTGCTGGAGAGAGGTTTGTCTCCCAAAGGCTGCCCCATCTCTGGTACAGTCTTCCCATACATGCCAGAGTACCTCGCTGACCCTCTTCAACTGCAACCTTGATGAGTGGATGGGAAACCACAAATTTGTCCTAGGGGTTCCACCTGTGTTCCTCATTGACAGGGGCGACAAGTGCTGGCTGAGGTTTCTTTTTGGGAATAAACTCTTGGCTAGGCTTGTAAGGGCCCCAGGGCCATTAGCCTAGTAACCTCCTATGATTCTATGAGTATTACAGGTAAAAGAATCATTGTCTGTGTTCCCGACTTATTTATTCTGTTGCTTGCTTCTGGGAGTAAAAAATACTCCCTGGCCTCCATATTTGTCTCCCCGTTCAAATAAATGGCTATAGAACTATTTTCATGAAATCAGTTTTAAGCAGAAATGTACTGTTCAAAGTTTTCATGCACTCAGAAGGTTCATGCTCTATTTATTTTTTTTTTCAGGCGAATATCAAACTATACAGATAGATGTACTTTAAATGCAAATGTGTCATTTCTGTAGTAATGGTGGTTAAATACGTTTTGATCACAGAACGAAGAAATGTTGGGTGTATCAGATAAGGAAGACAGCAATGTTTTATATATGTTTTATAGTTCAGTGCCAGTATAGGGGAATTAACCACTTGGGATGGAAATAGCTTGTTGCAAAAGTCTTTATACTGTACATATCCGTTTTTATGTGTTATAAGAGGGAAACTACAACAAACCAATAAGTTCTGTGTCAGAAAAATGGTAGCTGGTGATAAATGTTTGCAAAGATATTTTATTTTATTTTTCCAAATACATGTTAGACATGATGATTTTCTCCATTGCAGGTCTTCACAGTGGATCACAGATGATGAGATAGTATTATGTACTGGAGAAAGGAGACCTATTTTTTAGGAATTTTACAGGGATGGACTGTTACTTTAAGGGTGAGATAAAATAGCTTTGCAAGTAATGCTGAGGATTAATGTGAGCTTCCTTTTGTACTTATCAGTAAATTGATTTGTTAAGCGGACTGGTGCATTTTCATAGAGATCATTAGCAAAACAACTCCACTGCCAGGGCATTGGAGACTATAAAATAAAAATTCAAGAAGATAAAACTGGCAGACAGATACACCTAACATAGAAATGTGAACTCTTGACACTGAACCAACAAGCTGTGGGTCCATATGGTCAGGAAGTATCCTGAAGGGCAAAGACCATAACTGACTTCAGCTTCAAATGCAGCATTAAGTGCCTGTTACCAAGGGCTTCACAAATGAAAAATTTAACAGCAAAATATATACGGCACAATATTAAACATATTAAATATAACAGTGACTGTAACTGAAGCAAAACTATAAACACTGAGTCACAGATAAGCAGAACAAATAAGCAGCATTGACAGGTATTATGTCACCATGTTGAACGAGTATTTTGAGAGACCAAGCTAATGTCTCATCTGCCAGTATGGTAGATGATGTTATGGTTTCATTTATTGTAAAGGTATGGAGATATGTACCCCTATTTCAATTACAAAAAGAATAAAAGATAATTATAGATAAGGACCTCTTGGCCATCCTGCCTATGGATTCATTTTGATTCGTTGAAGGGTGATTAGCTGAACGCAAAAAAAAAAAAAAATCAGAAGCAGTTTGCTGAAACTACCTTTAATGAACATTAAAACAATTTTTGTCTTTTGCAGAGGGAAAGCCCCCCCCCCCCCATGCACCCCTGCTCCATTTGTGAGGACTCCTCCCACCCCCTGGAATTATGTATGCCAACTCAGAGGTCACACAACAGTGGAGGAAAAAGGCAATCTCCACTATCAAAGAAAGTGGTTTTGGTGAACTGGCTTTGATGTCTTTGTGTTCGCTGATAATACCTTTGATCAGATGACAGTTCCCCATGTCTGCTTTTTTCCCTTTCGTCTGAATTAGTACTGATCTTACTTGCCCAGTAGCTTATTTCCTTCTTGCATTCATTTCAGTATAAGAATTGTTTTTTGTCTGGCTTATAAACTTTTAAGAGTCAGGTATGGTGATATTATTTATTACTAATCAGATTCAAACAGCATATGTTGCTTGGCTGGATTAGCAATATTTTTTTTATAAATAAACCTTCTAAATATATTTAAATGAAATACAATAGCTTTCCTTCAGGAAGAGGGTTGAATTAAGGCAGTTGGAAATGGCAAACTTTGACATTTTTTCCTTAAAGCTTTTACTTGGAAGCCTGTTAGTCATGACTTATTTCAAGGAAGACCTAAAAACGTCCCCCTTTCTTTTAACCTTTATCTAACAGTACACAACATCAGAGTATAATGAACTTCAGTAATTAAGTTTTTACCTGGCCTAAGTGCCTGATTCAGTGGTTCACATTTACTGTAAATCAAACCAAATGCCACCTACCCTGCTGCCAAATAATATTAATTGACATATTATTGTTACTATTGTTATTGATATTTGATTCCCAAGTAAGTCTGACTGTGCTGGAGGTCATTTTCAGTGCAGGCCCAAGGAGAAAAGCTCCAGAGTATTACAAACATTTCAAGAATAATAATTTTACAGTCTTTAAAGATAATACAAAAATAGTCTAAATAATTATACCAACTTAGGCATGATATAAAAACATTGGTTAAGAATAGATACAAGTTATATGACAATGATTTAATAGTCAGGGAAATTTTAGCCAGTTTATAGAGAAATTAAAGATATGTTACTAAAATACAAACAGTAACTGCAATATGAAGTGACAGAAAAACAGGCTTATGGTATATTTAGAGAGAAAGCCAGGGAAGAGAAATTGATAGAATTCAGGAAGTGAGTGAAGCAGGGAGAGTAAGGAGATATAAGGTATGAATAGGCCTCTGTCCACACTTAGGGATATAGTTTATCCTGGTATTGAGCAAGAGCAGAGTCAGCTTTTGGCTAGGAAGTCTTTCAGAATGGTTTTGAAATATGGGAGGGAAGAGTATTGACTTGATGGACAGAGATAAGGAGTCCCAGGTCGTAGCTACACAGTACCAGTACAGAGAATGCTCAGCAGATTTAATAGGTTGTGGGCAGACAGAAATATTTGGTCAGCACGTAAAAATCTACTGCCAATCATTAGCGGACCGGAGTTCCGCTGTGGCGACCCCTAACCGGGAAAAGCCGAAAGACACAAACAAACAAGGTTGCAATGATTGACTAGGAACATAGCTGTGTAGAATGTTATTTTGGATTCTGGATAATTTTATAGGTGGTTGGAAGCTGTGTATATGTTAGTTGATGCAGAAGTTCTAAGCTACTTAGGCTTTTTAGTGCTATACAGTGGTGGGCTCTGAAAGGGGTATTTGCTGCAAATTCAACAATTTGTTATAACATTATTCAAGTTTTGATTTTTGTGATGCCTGAATGTTAGTTAAGATGGGAGTGCTATAAAGATGTGTTGGGAGGAGACAAGTAGTGGGAAATGTAGCTTTAGTTGCATCAGTAAGAAAGTTTTTGACTCTATAAAGCATCCCTAGATTTTGATGAGTTTTTCTTATGCAATTTTGTATATGCAGGTTGAATTTAAGATTATCATCTACTATCATCTGTAATAATTTGCTATAAGAAGTGACTTCAATTGTTGTATTATCGACAGAAGACTTTAAATTTATTTTTTTCATGGGAGAGGGATTTGCAGGGTAAAAAGTAGTAGTTTTTTCTCAGGATTGAGCATGAATTGTGAGTTACAAAGCTATGTTTCAGTTGCTGTTAAAATGTCTTGAGTAAATTTTGGAGATGTGCTACATTGTTGGATGTGTAAATAAGTGTGGAGTCATCTGTGTACTGTATTTGAGAGGCCTGTCACGTGGATGTGTGGAGGCTGTTGGTGAGAATGTTAAAGAGGAGGGGACCAAGGACAGAGTGTTGTGGTACACTGGTAGTGACTGGGAGGTATGGAGAGAGGGTGGAGTGCAATTTTACTGACTGATACCTATTGGATAGGTTGATTTTGAACCATAAAAGGGTGTGCTGAGAGAGACCTAAACCTAATGAGGACATATGAAGTAGACGTTTGCTGTGACAAACTGTGTTGGAGGCTTTGGACAAGTCTAGAAATAAGGAGACCTGTTTGTCATTACCTTTAGCTTTATTGACATTATTTAAGTTATCAGTGCAGTGTTAGTACTATGGGAAGGATGGAAGCCATGCTGTGTGGGGGACAGGAGTTCTTCCTGCAGGAAATAGTTTAGTAATTGTTTTGAATTCATTTTTCAAATATTTTGGAGAAGGGGGGTAGGATTGCTGTAAGTCTAAAGTTAATAATGCCTGTGCCTGTTGAATTTCTTCCTTTATGCAGAGGGATAATGTGTGACTTTTACCAGAGGGTGGGAATGTGGGATTCATGGATTGACTTATTTATAGGACTGAGACAGGGTAGGCAATGCTACTGGCTGCTATTTTAAGGTATTCTCTTGGAAGGTCATCAGCTAAAGTAGAGTTTGTTTAAGAGTAGTTGTATATAGGATGTGGACACAGGTTTGAAGATGAAAGTGGATGCGATGATACATGGCTATTGGGCAGGGTTTGGATTAGATGTTAGGGAATCATTTGTTTAATGATGCTTTACCATCTATGAAATAAAAGTTGAACTGTATTGAAATTTTGAGTGATGAATTATTGGGAGAAGGGTTAGTGCTGAATTTATGGCTGGGATTCAATATTTCTTTAATGGCTATCCAGAATATTTTAGGGTTGAGTTTACTATTGTTCTGAAAGTTATTATAGTATATATTTTTGTCTTCATTAATTTGCTTTTTAGTACGATTGTGAAGCGTTCTGCACTTGTCAAGATATCGTGGTGTTTTATATTTTTGCCATTCTTTTCATGATTCCTTTCTATCCTGCATTAGCATTGTACTCTTTCTGAATAGCCAAATTGCATTATTTGTTTTTAGTCTCTTCCTCCTAGAAGGTACAAGGCTATTTAGGAAATTCAGGAAAGTTGTACTGAATTAATTTACAGCATCATCTAAGGGGAGGATTTTTAGGAAGTTCCAGTTAATAGATGATAGGTTAGTAATGAACATTTCCTTGTTAAACTTGACAAAGTTTGCATGGTGTTTTATAAACATGCTGTTTAAATGAATGTGTGAGATAGGGCTGCCACCTTTTCAAATGGCCAAAGTGGGACATTTTTGGGACACACATCTGATTTTACAGGCCGACACATACCCACGGTCAGTACAAAGGATAGAACTTTACTTTTTTCACTAAATAAAAGCTTATTCTTGTAGCAATTTAGTTGCTTATTCTGTTTTTGTAACATTTACGTATTTTAGATACAAAAATAAATATTTTATGCAACTATTACATAAAATATGGGACATAATTATGTCCTACAATCTCAGGACAATTGCCATTTTTAATATTTTTGGTCAGGACACAACTGCCCAAAGAGGGACTGTCCCTCGCATAGTGGGACAGGTGGTAACCCTAGTGTGAGATGTCTGGTTGTATAGGTTGAGAGATGATCACTGATAGAGCCAGAGCTGGTGTATTTGCTAGGGTCCTATACTAGGATCCAGTCTAATAGGGAATTTGATGTCTTGCTATAATGTGTGGGGCTATTAATTAGTTGTGTAAAACTAAATAAGTTTATGCTCGATGTAGGGGAATTAGAGTTTATGACTAACCAATCGACATTCACATTACCTAGTAGTATTTCTCATGGAATTGTTATGGATATCTTCCAGTAAAACTGTACTGTTGTCAAGAGGGATGTAAAGAACAGTAATACATATTTGTTTATAATTGTTTAATTTCAGGAAAGTTGTAATAATCTCTGCCTAATTGAATTTTGGTATTGGTTTGTTGTAAGGGGAAATGTGGTAGTTGTTGGGCAATATTAAAGCAATGCCACCAGCTTTCCACTGTATACTGTCATTACAGATGATATTATAGCCAGAATATGTAGTTTTGGAATCGTTTATGTTGGGTTTAAGTCAATTTTTGTTACAGTGAGAATGTCAGGCTTATATTGGTTAACCTGGCATGTAGTTCAGCGATTTTATTTCTTATGCTTTTAACATTTATGGCAGCAAACCTTAGAATATCGGGATTGGGGGTTGACTGTTGTAGGGGTAGAATAGTGTGTGGAAGAGAATTGTCTTGATGTTCATAGTGATAGGTGAGGCCAGGATTAGGGTGAATGTCTCCTCATAAAAGGATTTTAGTATTTGGGAATTATTGATTTTTATTTTTGGAGTGTATTTTTCCATTTAATTTTGTTTTGGTTTGAGTTGAAATGGAGTTAATCAGTCTATATTTGGAGTAAAGGTGAGGGGCATCATTAGATAGATTTGGTGCAGTGTGTGGAGAGTGTAGGGAGGAGGTATGAATAGGTGGTTGGGACAGAGTTGGAGATACATTGAGAACTATTTTAGAGTCATGGTAGGATGAAAGATGGCCAAGTAGTAGGAGAAGAATAGAGGATAAGCTGAGTAGAAGCACAATTAAATAAAGGGATCTGTCTGTTATAGTTGTCAGGTAGTGGGGAAGTAGGGATCAAGAAGGAAAAAGAAGTTGCAGGGTAGGAGGATATTTAGTGGTGGAGTCTGAAACCTGATAGATGGTAGATAGGAAAGAAGTATTTTCTACGAAAGAAGAGAGTAGTCCTAGTATCTTCTGTGGAATGTAAAGAATGGGGGGGGGGGTTAAAACTTAAAGTTTGAGAATGTAGGTAAATTAGGAAGAAATGAGAGTTAATTTGGGAAAAGTAGAAGATACAACGTAGAACAGATATATACTGTTAGGGAGGGGTTTGACTATGAATGTATATAGTAAAGCAGTATCGGAGGGAGAAAGGTAATGGGAATGGTGCTAAAAGATTAAATGGATGTTGAGAATTAGGTAGAAAGAAACAGGAGTGCATTAAATGTGATGTTTACATTCCATTTCCCCGTGAAGCAAATGCAGCTGAGAATGGCAGGCCCAGAGTTCCCATTCTCAATACTCTGAACTGAGCCCCAGAGGACTAGTGAGGAGGGACAGCTGAGATGCTTTGACCGCCTAGCCTTTTCTCGGCAGAGGTTGAGGGGTTGTTTCTTGTCTGGATGTGGCCTTCAGAGGAGGATAGAGGCTTAATTTCAGGTGGAAAAGGAGAAAGGCAGTGCAAGTGAATAGTTTGTAGAGGGAATATGATTGCCTATGCTAGAAGAGTTTGCGTAATGGTTAAGGTCTTTACCTCCCATGCACAAGGTACAGGGTTCATTCCTGACCTCTGATCAGTTTCTGTTTGAATTGTAACGTTCTCCGTTTTTTTTTTTTTTTTTTTTGTGACAATAGCTTCTAGTGTTTCTCACATTAGACACTCTAGCTTCCTCAACGTCTCTACCTTTATTGCCCAAGTTTATGTATCATACACTAGTATTGGATGCACCACTGTTTTTCACACCTTACTTTACACCTTCTTTGGCATTCTTCTGTCATACACTGCCCCTAATACTCTCTGCCAGTTGGATGCTGACCTTCTTATTCTAGCTTTGATCTCCTCATTCTATTTTAGAGTCATGGTAGGATGAAAGATGGCCAAGTAGTAGGAGAAGAATAGAGGATAAGCTGAGTAGAAGCACAATTAAATAAAGGGATCTGTCTGTTATAGTTGTCAGGTAGTGGGGAAGTAGGGATCAAGAAGGAAAAAGAAGTTGCAGGGTAGGAGGATATTTAGTGGTGGAGTCTGAAACCTGATAGATGGTAGATAGGAAAGAAGTATTTTCTACGAAAGAAGAGAGTAGTCCTAGTATCTTCTGTGGAATGTAAAGAATGGGGGGGGGGGTTAAAACTTAAAGTTTTTTTTTTTGTGACAATAGCTTCTAGTGTTTCTCACATTAGACACTCTAGCTTCCTCAACGTCTCTACCTTTATTGCCCAAGTTTATGTATCATACACTAGTATTGGATGCACCACTGTTTTTCACACCTTACTTTACACCTTCTTTGGCATTCTTCTGTCATACACTGCCCCTAATACTCTCTGCCAGTTGGATGCTGACCTTCTTATTCTAGCTTTGATCTCCTCATTCAGACTTCCCTTCTCCTCCACCACCCCTCCCAGATACTTGAAGTTGGTAACTTGTTCTGTTATTATCCCTTCTATCTCAATTCTTAGCTTCTTCTGATTTCACCATTTGCTGCCATTACAACTCTCTTATCTGTAGTCATTTTCATCCTGTGTACCTCTAGCTTTTTATTCCCTTCCCGTATCCTTTGCTGAAGTTCTTGGTCAGCGTCTGACTGCAATGCTGCATCATCTGCATACAACAGCTTTGTTGATTTGTCCCCTCTGTCCTGTTTGCTATTATAATTCATCACCAGTGTGAACAGCAATGGGCTCAGAGCTGAACCCTGATGCGCACCCACTCCCACTGAGTACCCCTCTGTGAGTCCAGACAGCTGTTTATATTCATTTATATTTGTATCTTTGGGTCCTTGTGCACAGCCTGTGCTAATTCTACCAATGTTTATTGGACTTTGAGCCATCACAGGATTGCCCAAATCATCTTTCTTGGAACCTTGTCATATGCTTTCAAGTCTAGGAAGTCCAATTGGACACTTACCATAGCTCTAGCTTCTTCTCAACTATCTGTCTCACTGCAAACATCAGATCTGTTATGCTACATCCTTATCTGAGTCTGAACTGCTCATCACCCATCTTATTTTCTACTCTTCTTTATATTTTTTTTATCAGTCTCCCTCTCCAGAACATTCATACAGTGTGACAGGAGTTTGATACTTCTATCGTGCCACAGTTGTGAATGTCCCCTTTGTTCTTTTACAATGGCACTAGTATGCTTATTCTCCAGTCATGTGGGATATGCTTTTCTCACCATACTGCTATGAATACCCCCAGAAGCCATTTATCCCCTAACTCACACAACATCTTGAGCACATCTGCCATGACCTCATCTGAGCCTGCTGCTTTCCTTACTTCATTTTCCTTAGTGATGTTCTTACTTCTAGGGTGGGCTCCTTCACTTCTTTCCTTCTTAGCTGTGTCTGGGGCAGTACAGCTTTTATATGCTTTTCTTCATTCCGAAACTGCTGGAAGTACTCTTTCACTCTGCCTTTGATGCCCTGTGGATTGGTGAGCAGGTTGTTGTTGGCATCCCTTATGAAAGATGTCTGAAGCTATCTGCTTTATCTTTCTATCTTTGCCTTGCAACATGATAGAATTTCTCTATGCTGTCACTTGAATCGGTTTCAGACATTTGTAGACTGCCTGTGATGCTTTGTTCTTTGCTATTGCAACTACTCTCTTAGTCTCTTTGTTGGCCAACCAGTATTCCTTATTTCTCGGGTCCAGTTTTTTAACTTCCACTTTTTTCTGTATTCCTTCTTTCTTTTGATGACTTTCTGGACTTCTGCATTACACCAACTTTCCTTGTGTACCTTATTTCTCATAAAGCAAACTGCAAATAAATAAATAAATAAATAAATAAATAAATAAATAAATGTCCAACTTGGCTCAGCCACAATATGTATTTTATAGTCCTCTCACATGCTGTTTTGAGGCACTGCCATTCTTCTTCAACTTCATTTATTTCCTTTTCTTCCCCAGGTGGTAGAGGCCTTGCAAGAGATCTGGGTAGTCCAATAGATAGCAATCTGAACTTCGACCACCATGTGTTCCCGTGGTGAGGAAATCCTTCTATGTGGCTCAGCTTATAAGTAAGGGCATGGCATCCAGATCTAAGGATGTCATATTATCACTATACTTGGCCCTCATCAGACCAATAATCAAATACAATGTACCCTTTGACATGTACCTCGCCAGGCATCTGCAACAGTTGGAGTGTCCTCAGAGGTTTTTCACCCAAAAAAATGCAGGGGGTAACCAACATGTCATATGTGGACTGATTAAAAGCCCTATTACTGTATTCAGTTTCCTACCTAGTTACTGCGGGGTGATCTATGGCTGACCTAAATGGCAGCCTCTGACCCAGCCCTGATGAGAATGTTGCATATTCACCAAACTAACTGCATTAGGGTTACCCACTCATCATCATCATCAGCCCCCTTTTTCCCATTTTTCTGTATGGGGTCGGGGTATTGTGTTAACTGTCGCTAACTCTCTCGATTCATTGCTGCACTCCTGCTTTCTTCAACACTCATGCCTGATTGTCGCAGATCTTCTTTCACACAATCTATCCACCTCTTTGCTGGATGTCCTTGCTTCCTCTTACCTTCTTCCTGTCTGTCCCAAATCTTCCTCACCAGATTGTCTTCTGCTTTTCTACACATGTGCCCAAACTACCGGAATCTGTTCTGTTTGATCTTTTCTGCAATTGGAGCTACTTTGGCTTCTGCTCTTATGTCCTCATTTCTTCATCTGTCCCACAGTGTGCATCCTGTCACCTTTCTCAGGTACTTCATTTCCATCACCTCTAGCTTCTTCAACTGTTCTGCCTTTACTGCCCAAATTTCTGTACCATACAGTAGTACTGGTTGCACCACTGTATTGTACACCTTACTTTTCAGCTTCTTTGGCATTCTCCTGTCATAGACTGCACCTGATACTCTATGCCAGTTGGCTGCAGCCCCTCTGATTTTAGATTTGACCTCTTCATTCCGACTATCCTTCTCCTCAACTACTCCTCCCAGATACTTGAAGCTGTTTACCTTTTCCACTATTTTCCCTTCTATCTCTATTCTCAGCTTCTTCTGATTTCCCCAATTTGTTGACATTACCACTGTCTTATCTGTTCTTAGTTTCAACCCATGTGCCTTCAGGTTTGTGTTCCATTCTCCTATCCTTTGCTGAAGTTCTAGCTCAGAGTCTGCCTGGACTGGCACATCATCTGCATACAGCAGCTTTGTTGATCCGTCCCCACCAACCTGTTTGCTGATGTAGTCCATCACCAGTATGAACAGCAGTGGGCTCAGAGCTGAACCCTGATGTACACCCACACCCACTGGGAACCCCTCTGTGAGGCCGAACACTGTTCGTACGTGAGTCATTGGGTCCTTGTACATAGCCTGCACTAATTCTACCAATGTTTCTGGGACTTCAAACCACCACAGTACTGCCCAGCTCAGCTTTCTTGAGACCTTGTCATATGCTTTCTCCAAGTCTAGGCATGCCCAGTTGGAGTCTCTAATCATCTCTAGCTTCTTCTCAAGTATCTGTCTCAATGCAGACATCGGGTCAGTTGTGCTGCATCCTGATCTGAATCCAAACTGCTCATCTCCCATCTTACATTCTACTACTCTGCGTATCCATTTATCAATCACCCTCTCCTGAACTTTCATGCAATGTGATAGAAGTTTGATGCCTCTCTACGGCCCACAGTTGTGGATGTCCCCTTTGTTCTCGTACACTGGCATGAGTATGCTTTTTTCCAGTCATCTGGGTTACCCGCTCCAAGGATCTAAACCTGATCTCTGACATAGATCATGCTGGAGAGATAGATGTGTGTCCCAGAGATTGCCTCTCCTCTGGAATAGACTTCCTATTCACATGAAGCAGAGCCCTTCCCTGGCCATTTTCAATCACAATCTGGAGCAATGGATGGGAAATCACAAATTCACTCCTGGGAACATAGATCCCTTATGGACTGAGGCAATCTGTAAAAATTGACAAAACCCCACTTTCTGACTCTTTTTGGTAATACTGACTAGGCTAGTAAGGGCTCTTGAACCATTTGCCTAGTAACCTCCAATATACCTATGAACCTATGAGTATTTGAACTCGGGCTTTCTCTCCAGTCAACTTGCAGGTTTTCAGCCTAGTTTCTGTTGACTTTAGAGCCTTCTCAGACCACTGATTGCAGCTGATTCTGACAACCAGTAGTTTATGCTGTTGGCTGACTGTTTCACTGGGGATGGCTTTGCAATTGCTGATTCTACCCCATTGTCCTTTCCTTACTAGGAGGAAGTCCTACTGTGGAACATAGGCGGAGATTATGAATAGTGACCTATCCTTACACTGGAGTCTAATTGCCATGAGTCTGTTACTAATTCTGATGACATTCCTCACTGTTTTTGAAGCCTCTTCCTCACCATATTTCCCACAACATTTCTAGTTTGTCCTCCTCCTAAGCAGTAGACTCTGGGTCCCAAGCTAAATGGCTTTGCTATACTGCCCTTTCATCTTGTCTCCTGGATGCAGAGGCTATCCAGCCTCCTCCTTACCATCATGCCATCCACATCCAAGCTATGTCCAGTTAGTTAACTTATACTGAGTGTAGCAATCTTTAGTTCATAGATGGCAGGTTGATTGGTTTTACATCCAGCTTTCCCTCAAAAGAGCTATCCCAGGTAACTCAAGCTGGGCATCTGGAGACCAATCAGACAGTAGCTTATTGACCTAGAGCTGCTGGGCTTTGTGGTGGGCACACACTGATCTGTAGTGGCACATAGACTGTTCTTACAATTAGTATGGTTCCATGGCGAAGGTCGGAGTAGATTGGGTCCTCAACCCACTTATCACCAGCAACATTAATCACCATGACCAAATCACCTAGATACAATATTTATGCCATAAAGTGGTGAGTTCTGACACTGTGTACAGTCCGTGATCAATGTTCTCCTCTCTGGAGGATACTGTACATCACAGATGATGCTCAAAGCTATTGGTCTATACAACTTACAACTCTTACCCTGATAGACTACATATAGAGTTTTTGCCACTTCCCACAAGTCCAGTCTTGGTTGTGTTTGAGGTGGAAATGCTAACCACATTCTTGGAAGGTGGGAAAACCCCCACAGAGTCACAGGGAGAGCATGCAAATTCCACACAGGCATAGTCCAGTGGTCAGGATCAAACCTTGTAACTTGTGCATTGGAGGAGAAGAACTTAACCATTGTAACAACTGTGTCTTTAATGAAAAAGTAAACTGGCTTTTCATCCAAATCAGGATGAACGAATCTGGTCTGCAGTCCATATATGCAAAATAGAATAAACTGGCAAACTTTGAAAACAGCTGAAACCCAGTCAGTAAGACAGTATAAAAATTAAATTATCTGTTACATATGTTCACTTCAGCAAACTGTTTGCTCTTTAAAAAATGTGTCAGGAATCTATTTTTACTTCAAGGTTTATCATTTGCTAATGGTTATCAGTAGACTGTCTACATAAAAATGTTCCTACAGTATAGCAGTATGCATAGACACTGGAAGCTGTTAAAGACTGGGGGGGGGGGGTGACAGGGGCACTTAGTGAACTAAAAAGGGTAATTTTTTATAAGTATTTGCTACCACAACATAGGTTCACTTGGAGGACATTTTAAGCTTATCCAATTCCCTTTTGGTGCTTGAATTATTTTCTGACTGGTCTTAGCTATCCACATGGCTGATAATTGTATATTAGCCCTAGTGAGAACAACTGTGATCATACCATAAATAATTTGAGGGGGCCATGTAATGGATGCAGCATTTAGGAACTGCCTCTATCCATTAGTGGCATGAGGGGAAATTCTGGAGTACATTTTCTATTACCCATCTTTAGATCCAAGTTGCATTTGAATATGGATGGATTAGCTTTGCTTTATTTTTATGGATAGTCTGTTCCAGAACAGTGGTAGCCTCTGTGATATATATCCATCTCTCCACAACATTCAGTTTAGATACCTGGACTGAGTATTTCTGATGCCATTTGACTTGCTGATCTTCAGTAGGTCCATCTGTATTATGTCGGAGAATGCTTTGTATGCCAGACACGTCATCTCTAAGCACTCTGTAGGATACTGAGTATAGTAATAAATCTTTGAGGTGGTCCATGCAAGACCTATTGTTTAGGACTTGTATCCTTTTAGTAAGGTATCTCTGAAGGTATTCCATTTGTTGCATGGGTCTGGACAGATACATGTCAAAGTGGGCATTATACAAAATGATTGACATAATGAGAGCTTTGTAAAGGGGGACAACAACATCTCTAGATCTAGTCAGAATCAATTTCTTTATAAGATGTGCAATATAGAAAGGCTTTCTTATGACTCTGGGCACATGTTGGTCAAACGTTAGTTCACTGTACACACAAGGTCCCAAATGCCAAACAATTGGATCAGTTCTCAGAGGGCATTGTCATGATTTTGACACCAGTTATTATTTGGGACAAACCTTTCTGCATGATGGTTAAGTCATTTGGGGATTCAATAACTTCTCCTAGCTTGCAGTCATCTCAAACTTAGCTGGCCAAAGCTCTTTGGTATTTCCTTTTACTTTTGAGATGTATATGCCAAACAGAAAAAGTCTCAGCACTGAACCCTGGGGGACTCCATTGGTGAATGGTCTCTTCCCCTGTTTTGATCTCCTGCATCCTGTGAGCCAACTTGGCAATGCAGCTGGTGATGTAAGTGTTTGCTCCTACATTATTCATCTTTTGTACTACTTCTGAGTACGGGATTGTGTCAAAAGGCTTGGCCAGGTCAAGGTAATGTGGTGTGAACCGTTTTACCTTCAACCATTCCTTTGGTAACAAGAGTAAGCTTAAAATTTGCCCATGATTTTGAGCTTTTCACACTTTCTTCTGGGCTGTTTTCAAACACATTTTTAGGGCCATGCATACTTGTATGCATTCCTTGATTCACCTTCCTGATTGTATTAAATTATATTCCTTGTATAATACAGCACACTTGTTAGACTTAAGTTAGAGCGCATTTTAAATTTATTGTTTAAACATTTTTCCAGTAGGCAATAAAACAAAAATTCATTAACCAATAATGACAAATCTGCCCTATTCAGAACATTTCCATCATAAAGGTCTACTTCCACACCAGCTGCATTTTAAATTTGTTTGAACATTTTTCCAATAGGCAATGAAGCAAAATGCATGCACCAGTAATGACAAAACTGCCCTATTCAGAATATTTCCATGATAACAGTCTACTTCCACGCACAATTGCATTTTAAATTTATTGTTAGAAAATTGCTAGAATAAAAGGTTTTGTTTTACCACTCCTGCAAACCAGAAAGGACAGAACAAAAATGTGAGGCATAAATTCACATGTGATGGTGGCTAGGGACTTTAGGTTCTTTTTACCGGTACAGGATTTGAGCCTGAGTACCTCTAGCCACCAGATGTATCCTGCTGGAGGCATTTTCACACACACACACACACACACACACACACACACACACACACACACACACACACACACACACACACACACACTACAGTCCAGCAGCAGTGTACTCACTGATAGACAGACTCCTCTGGTAGCATTCTCCGTTCCCGCTCCACTCTAGCATTCAGCTTCTGTCTGTTCCCCCCACTCCACTCTGCAAGTAACTCCTGTCATTCCTGCCCTACAGTGCATGGCTTCTGAAATAAATCCCTTCTGTTTCTACAGCAGCTTCTGAATATCCCGCTCACAAATAAATCCCTTCTGTTTCTGCAGCAGCATCTGAATATCCCGCTCGCAAATAAATCCCTTCTGTTTCTGCAGCAGGTTCTGAATATCCCGCTCGCAAAAAACAGTCGGAAATACGTGCACTAACATCATTGCGGCAGTTGGGAGGCACAGAAAATGAAAGGGACAGAGGTATGGATGATCTGCAAAAGTGGGGGCCTCCCCCCTGCGCTCTATGGTTCTGGTGCCCATGGCAGTATGACCAAATAAAAATATTAAAGTTACAGAACATGATGATGGCAGTGTTTTTGCAGTTGGATTTTTAGTGTGGCAGTTCTAAATGAATATCATAATGCAGTTGTAAATATTGCTTTACACACTTCTTGAACATGTGAAATGTATGAAATGCACAGCTTTCCTGTCTTGGCCAGTGAACCATGTCAGTTACTATTTTATGAAAGTTAGTTTTCACCCAGCTCCAGGAAATCCCAGACTGGACCCTCAACTTTCAAAACTCTATGGCTGCTGCCCTACTGAGGTGGCTTTGGTAGCTGTGTTGTTTATTTTATATGTTTATAAAAAATGCAAACTGACCACAGGCGGAAGCATATACTGACACCATTGCATTCTGTCATGGTAACCAGCCTCTCAGTTTTTTCTGCTTCCACACCGTGACATGACCAGAGGAGCTGTGCATGAAAGTTTTTGCTCTAGTGGCACATACGGAAAACAATACTACAATGACCACACCAACTGGAGGAAAATGCCATGGCATTCTGCCCAGGTGATTAACCAGTTGTCTGCCTTTGGACTTGGGACTGACTGGCCAAGATCAGGCTAATTTCTTCACTAGGCTGGCTGACCATTAAATATATATATATATATATATATATATATATATATATATATATATATATTTTGTCATTAGTTACATATTGTACCTGGTGATCTATTTTTTCACTCCTGTGTGGCTCTTCTAAGCTCCATCTCTCTGAATGCCTCTGCCTCTGTATGCATTGAGGGTTTCGGTGGAAATTCAAATTGGGGTTGCCAACACCTCCACCTAACTTGTGAGTGCTAGGGTATTGCAGAGCAGGTAGAGACTGAGAGCTGCCACTACTATGCACAGAGGTACATACTGTACTATGGTGCTAGAGGACCAACTCCACTCTTCCTACATCCTACATGCTGGCATTTGCCCGTAGGCCACTGCTTGCAATGAGGCATGGTCTGTGAGCATCACTGCTCTCCAACTAAAACTGTATCATATTCCAAGTCTATCTCCAGACCTTGCCTGGCTGCCATGTAACCATAGCCCCAGCTTCTGTTCTAAGTCCTGCTCTCCATGTGGACAACTGAACAGCCCACTCACCAGCAAATCACCCTGTCTCTTCACCCCAAAGACATGTGAGCAGGAAAAGTCTTGCCATTTCTCTATCCTACCCATGTCAGCTCCAGCACATGCCAGAGTCACTAATCAAACTTGGGCTGCCTATGGCATAGTCAATGCTTTATCCCTGTATTCTGGAGGAAATGGCCATTTGATAGTCCATATTTATTTCATATGAAACATGCATTTTCCTGACCTGTCCTGATCCTGACTCATAGCCCTGTACTATAGTGGAACTCTACTAAAAAAGATCCTAGCTTGCTCTCCAAATCTGCATAACAGTAGCAAGAGTTGGGGAAAATTAGAAGTACACAGGTAGAATAGAAGAACATCTGTAATTGAAGAAGCTCTGCTCTGGTTTACCAAACATTGCTGGAGCCTGTGTCCCCTATGTCCAAATATCCTACTGCCTATGATAGCATGCACTTTTAGTTTTAAAGGCAATTTTGCACTTGTTGAATCTATATTTTTACTGTAACATTTAAAAATCACATTATTTGAAAAATAAATACTACATTTGAAACTGCTGTTATGCCAGCGCACTAGATGCATTTCTGATATTTATTGAGTTTGTCAGCCAAAACATGCCATATGAATTTGCTTGTTGGAAAAATGAATGTCATAGATCTAACTGTCATCTAGATCAATAAATCCTTGAATCAGTTTCATATTTTCAAAGAAAAAAAACAAAACAAAAGATACTATCCCATGATACTCAGCAATGGGGTGCATTTTGTTTTGTGATTTGCATAGGTTCATTGTTAAATAGTAAGCTAGCTGCCCTAGTGGGACATTTTAAGCCTAACCAATTTATTTTCCAAAGGTGAGAATTAAACCCCGTGTCTTCTGTCTGTGGGGTAAACACCTTGACCTGTACACCACATCCCAACCAGACATAAAGACATGGAAACTCCTTCATTATCAGCATCATTATGTTTTGTGCACTGCTGCCTTGGGTATGTGCAGGATTCTAGGATATATACATTGCAAAACAATATCATACACATGCTTGTAAATAAGGACTGTAACAAATGTAAAGAAAATTAGTTGTCTTTTGAAAGAAAATTCCATAAAAAAGTTAATCATCTGTGCTGAAGCTGTGTCAGATTAATACAAGTGTATAAACACTTGTATAAAAGATAAAAAGGGGGAAACTGCACTGCACTTGCCTTTTTCAGTGAGATGTAGTAGGTAAAGCAAAATGTCCAAATTGGTACATAACTGCATTTGTTAATGTGAGAATATATAGTAGTTTAACTAAATCTTGTCTGTAGTATTTCAGAATCTGTTACGAGTTTGCTGTACTAGGTCACATGATGATTTTCTTATTTGGATTCTGGATTGCTGAAATGTGCCCTTCCCCTTGGATATTTACTGTAAAAGAGGAAAGGCATCCAATTTGGAAACATATATATATATATATATATATATATATATATATATATATATATATATATGTGTATGTGTATATATATATATATATATATATATATATATATATATATATATATATATACATATATATATATATATATATATATATATATGTATGTTTATACATACACACACACACCTATAAAATTGTCTGCTAATCTTTGTTATTTACAAGTCACTGCTGAGAGATATCTTTGGGGCAGAGCTACTGCCTGAAAGGACTCTAAAATTTCTATTATGGACTTTAAATCCTGATCTAGAGATAGAGGGTATAGTGTATCTTTAGTGAGACACAGAAAAATGTCACTTTAAATGTTAGATAGATTTTTGACTACTGACTATCCCCGTAAATATGTTATTTTCACTTTATGTTGCTATCCTTTTACTATCTGCATATTTACTTGGAAAATATATATTTTAACTTTTTTTTTTTTACTTTAAGAATAGGACTGTATTGTTTCACTTTAAATCATTGTGACTAATGGTTTATTTATTTGGAAGGGATTATGCATTTTACCTATGTACCAATCTGTTTGGCATCTGTCTTTGAAATGGAGGCTGCTTTGAGATAATTGCCACAGTTTAAATATTTAATAGGGTAAACTGTAAGACGTGTTCTTGATTTGTTAGTTATGAGTAACTAGTGGCAGTGTAACTTAAATCTTGGAATGAGGGATCTGGTTGCTGTTGGGTCATCATTTACCCCTTTCTAAAATATTGTATGTGTGTGCGCGCACGTGTGTGTGTGTGTGTGTGTGTGTGTGTGTGTGTGTGTGTGTGTGTGTGTGTGTGTGTGTGTGTGTGTGTATCTGTGAACATTTGCACTGAAATGCACAAGGTTCAGTCTGAGGTAGATGAAATCAAGGGGACCAGGAATTATAAATCAGCTCTCTAGTGGGACAGTATGGACCTAGGTGTCGCAGGACATGGCTATTACCCAAGGCAGCAGGGCACCTTTACCATGTTCCTTTAAGGGCAATTGCAGTTTGTATTTTAATAGTTGCCAGTTATTAGAGTCAGCCCCCATAGTATATATTCTGTTGAAGATTCCAATACTGATAGCAGTGGTACAGCAGTTAAAATCTGTAGCCACTACCAGTCAGAAATATATATTGTGGTAGCTGTACTGGCACTAGAAGGGTTTGAATTCCACCACTGCCTTCAAATATATGATGACCAATCTGCCACTGATGAGGTTTGAACCCCACATCTACCAACCAGAGGCAAGTACTTTGGCCCTTGGATTCACTTCACTTCCCCAAATAGGTCTTATGTCCTCTGGGGGAGGGTGGTATCTCAGATCACACCATTAGTGCCCAGCAGGTTAAAGTAAAAAAGTGTACACAAGTGCACACACAATAAGTGAATTTCATTCCTGGATAACACAGTACTCCACAGATATATTACCTGTTACTGAAACCTGGTTAAAACCGCACATCAAAGCCACCAACATTCTGTCACCAGGATTTAACATTCTAAGAACTGATATAATCAATAAAAAAGCTGGAGGAGTAGCCCTAATTTATCCTAGTACATATACAATACTACCTCTCTCTTCAAACCAATTTAATAATGTTGAAATTCTCATTGCATCATTAAAGATAAATAACACCGAACAGCTTTGTATAGCAGTAGTTTACATACCCCCAGGCCAAAACATTCCTATACTTGATGACATTCTTTCATGGATATCTGAAAACATCTCAAATGAAACAATAATCATGGGAGATGTCACTATCAATTGACAAAACTTACCTACTGACTCACCAGGAAACAGTCTCAACCTGTGTGGCTACACACAACTCATCACCACCCTACTAGAATACAAAATAACAGTAACCTTGGTTCTACCCTAGACTGGATCCTTGTCTCTGACCCCCACAAGTACTCAAATTCCAATACACTTCTTAATTTCTTAAGTGACCACCTACTCACATACACTTATAGAACCACCCTCCAAAAGGCCAAAACCCACAGCTACAAAACATCTAGAAACCTAACAAACTTTAGTAAAGACCTCCTTAATAGTATATTAAAATCATTCAACTTGTCCATACTAAAAACATTTCCCCTAGACGATGCTGTCAGTTATTTGACAGCTATTTTTAATTGCTCTTAACAACTTAGCCCCACTCAGAACAAAAAGAACAAAAGTAAACCATGTACCCTGGTTAACCAAATCCACTAAACACATATTTCAAAACAGAGATAAAGCCTGGAAAGATTGGCAAATGAATAAAAATGAAACAAACTTTCAGATCTGTAGGCAGCTAAGAAACAATGCAAAAAAGTCAGTAAATGCTGATAATTTACAATCACAAAACCAATCCAAAAAAATTCTGGAAAACCATTTAATCTTTTTTTACCCCTGGGTCCACCCTAAATAAATCACCAACCACAGACAAAACACCAACTGAAGTTGCTAACATATTTAGGCGTAATAAGAGATCTGAGGACCCAGGTAGATAGTAATCTCTCCTTTGACAATCATATTGCCAAAGTAGTTAGGAAATCCTTCTATGTGGCCCATCTAATTACTAAGGGGTTCGCATCTAGAAATAAAGAGGTTATAGTGCCCCTCTACTCGTCACTCATCAGACCCATCATAGAGTACAATGCCCCATTTGGGATGTACCTCACAAGACACTTCCAACAGCTGGTAAGACCACAAAAGCACCTCACCAAGAGGATTACTGGCCTCAAACATATGTCCTATGCAGCCCGACTGAAAAAGTTCCAGCTGTAGTCAGTGGCATATCGCTTACTCAGAGGTGATCTCTGCCTGACTTACAAAGCCATGTCCAACTCAGAATTGAGGGACATGGTCGACCAAAAGAAATCCAAGTCACTGTGAGTCATGTGCTCTAGTGAGCTAAACCTCGCCACAACAATAAATAGAACATGCCGGAGGGATAGATTCCTGTAACAGAAACTCTCCATGCTTTGGAACAAAATTCCGAACTACATTAGGCAGAGCCCCTCACTAACACTCTTCAAAAGAAGCCTTGACGAGTGGATGGGTAGCAGAAAATACACCCCTGGGATCACTTCATTGGCTCTGCTTGACAGAGGCTCAGTTAATTAATCAATGGGGCGGCGAAATCTGACACACTCTGGCTAGGCTTAAAAATGCCCTCGGGCAGATAGCCTAGTACCTACCTATGAACCTATGAACCTATTTAATACCCATTTTATAGACAGCATAGCTAAACTAGTTACAGGCTCTAACACAAATATTAACTCCACAAATAATATCATTCCACCCCTCTCCCAAACATCCTCTAAAGACAACACAACCTCTTCTCTCACTTGCCAAAATACATTAGCACCTAACATTCAGTCTCCTCCCTTCTCTCTACAACCCATATCCACTACAATAATATGTAAACTTCTTCTTAAACTAAAACCTTCTTCTTCTTCTTCTTCAGATGATCTCCCATCAGAATACTTAAAACTTGCTGCAGAATCTATTGCTTACCCTGTCAGCATTCTCATCACTTGATACATCAGTGAATACCATGTCCCAAACCTTTGGAAACAATCTATAATAACCCCTCTGCACAAAGGAGGTAAATCAAATGAACTAACAAACTACAGACCCATCAGTATATTATTCCCTCTATCAAAACCACTTGAAAAGTGTGTACACTTGCAATTACTAAACTACCTTACCCATAACAACCTTCTTACACAAACTCAACATGGATTTAGGCCTACCCATAGCACAACAACTGCCCTTATCTCCTTCACTACTATAGTAAACAAAGCTAGGGACTCTGGACAGCTAACCTCTGTAATACTACTAGATCTGCCAAAGGCCTTTGATACTGTTTCTCTTGATAAGCTTCTACAGCAGCTCTCTGCACTAGGATGTTCACAACCCTCCTAACAATGGTTTAACAGCTATCTAACTAACAGACAACAATGTGTTAAATGGCAAGTGTCAAAGGAAAAAACTTCAAAGACCAATACACGTAAGGTTCAGTTAAGGCACATTTAATAACTTGCAGCAAGGAGACAAAAACATGCAAATACAGGATTTTGTCTAACTACTAACAGGAAGTATGCTATTCTTATACTTTTTTACAAGACATGGCCTTCTATAGCTGACGTAATCAAACACAACTTTCAGTATTGTTCTACAGCAGATGTTACTCAGATTTTCTGCTGACATGACTAGATTTGTGAGAAACCTTTTGAGAAAAACAACCTGGTCTTGGTGGGGACTAGCCCGTTACAAGCTTCTATTGTATAGTTCTAATGCATGTGTTACATTTCAAGGTACTTTTCTAGCTCAGACACAAGCAAATGCTGATTGCAGTTCATATTTTCAAGCAGTCTTTGTTCTAATTATCTATAGCTTCTGCAGCTGTGTATTTTCTCACAGCACAAGCGGAACTCCTTGTCTAAGTTTCATAACATTTATACAAGTGGTATTGTTCTATTCATTATTTTCCTGACACAAGCAGAAATCATCTGCTTCTCAGTAAATTTCCAAGGCATAAGCAAAGATTTTAGCTGCGCATATTTCATGACAATACAAGGTCAGAAAGCTTCTGCAATTTGTACAGATTTATGCAGTGTAAAATAGAATAAATGTGTTAACCCTTTTCAAGCTGTAAATGCACTAAGCACATTACTAATACATATATTAATACATATTTTTCTGACATTTCCCCCCTTTTAATACTTTTATTCTACTTTCAAAATAAGCATAAACAGTTTTTTTCTTCTCCTAACCTCTTCCTACTCAGGATTTGCAGTTAAGAGAGTCATTCAGTTTAAATTTATGAAAGCATTTCAGTTTTTCAATAGTTCTTCAAACTCAGCACTTTGATATAAGATCTCAGAAACTGGTATGTCTATAAAGTCTTTAATCAGTCTTTTCATGCAGGGGATGCCACAACAAACACATACTCCCAGTAGGAGCATTCCTACACAAATGGCAATCAGGATGTTCATTAGGATGGTACCCCACCCCCCAAACCATTTCTGGAAAAAGTCCGCCAGTGGGTTTGAGCCTGGTTTGGTCATGGCCGACACTTGCTGAATTACCTCAAGATGATTGTCTATCTCGTGTTTATGGTCAGGAATATACGAACAGCTCTCTTCCTGGATTAAAGCACAAGTACCACCTCTCGCTGCTAGGGTGAAGTCGAGAGCCATGCGGTTTTGAAGCACTACAGTTCTCATGGCATTCAGTTCATCAGTCACCAATTTGAGAGCGGAAAAAGTTGCGTTGCTCATTACTTCGAGAAGTTTAGACAGTTTTCTCAGCTCCCAGATCGATTTCACTGCTCCATATGCTGGTAATATGCCTGCCCACGATATAACACTAACACTCAATTCCATATGTGTCAGTCCATTGCCTATAGAATGATGTTTTTTCCAATGCGCATTGATTTGTCCCACTGGATTTACAGGATTCTTGACAACCTCTCGGACATTTAGAATTTTTCCTCGAGGCAAAACTGCAGTGTGTCGTATGGTCGGAACCAGGTAACCCAAAAAACAACTGCCGGACCAATTCTCAGGTAACCATTTGTATGCCTTTCTGCCACACACAAAATAACAGTCCTCTACTTTAGTAGTAACCTTACTGTGAATATACACTCGCCCTGCATGAAACATTTTTCTATCAATTATAGACAGTTGTTTATAAAGAACAGAATTATGTTTTACTTCATCAAGTGTTTTGTGCATCAATCCAAGAAATGAATCATAGTTTGTATTACAATAAAAATCTGCATTGTTACTTTTAGTGTAACATTTATAAGGAACAGTCACATTGCAATTGCTCCAACCCACCTGAACAGTATCATTTTTATAAAAACACACAGTTCCCTTTTGTGGAACAGACAAGTGCAATGCTATTTTATCTTGTGATGTAATGGTTGAGGTATCATAAATCAAATTTTCCCAGGTCTCATTGACCCCTAGGGGGACCGTAGTCATTAATACCCCCCCCGTATGCTGTCGGCAAAGCTGTGCAAATCCAGCAATTAGAAACATTGAAAGTCTCAGCATACACATATTTAATTGCCTGGTAAGTGTTAAAGTTTGGATGCCAGTCTATGAGTAACGCTTCACGTTTATTCAGTTCAGTCTGTGTGGCTGGGAAAAGGAAAGGCCACAGCAAAAAGATTATTGTCACTAGTACAGTTAACAGGATGATTATGCAATACTTCTGAGGAAAGGGTTGTTCTGCATTCCTGTTTCTTCTGGACTCTATCATTTTTACTCTTGGCATGTGACAAGATTTTTGTCCAGTTCAAAGTTCTTAACTAGTTTGCAGTGCTTCAGGTGGATCCAGGAGGCGTGTTCTGCTATCTTGACTGCAGTGGGTGTCGACAGAAGCACTTGATATGGACCTTCCCACTTTTGTGATGCCCAATTCTTTTTCTTTATTGTCTTCACCCAGATCCAGGTACCTGGGACCACTGCCACTTCTGACAGTCTGGTTTGTTTTTTATCTGAAACAGAATTTGACTGCAACAGATGTTTAGAATTTAACAGATTTCTCATGTACCCTGCGAGTGTACAGTCGGCTTCCTGGTCTGCGGGCATGAGAGGTTTCCACTAAGGTACATAATTGGCCCTTCCAAATAGTTTTTCAAAAGGAGTCAATCCTTTTGCATTCAGAACAGTTCTCATGCTCAACAGTGCCAGGGGCAGACAGTGCAACCAATTCCTCTGCGTTTCTACTATTAACTTCCTTAGCTTACTCTTTAAAATCCCATTATGCCTCTCTACTAGCCCTGCAGATTGTGGGTGGTATGCACAATGATTTTTTAAAGAAATACCAAAATGTTTACTTAACTGTTGTATGGTCTGGTTTACGAAGTGTGTGCCGTTTTCACTGTAGATCCTTTCCGGAATGCCGAATCTAGGAATGATTTCTTTAACAAGAATTTTTGCCACGGTTGTCGCATCTGGATTTTTAGTCGGAAAAGCTTCCACCCATCTGGAAAACATATCTACAATGACAAGACAATACTTCTTATTTTCACATTTATTCAATTCTATAAAATCCATGCAGATAGTATGAAACGGATACGGTGGTGTAGGGAAACTCCCTTGCTTGAGCTTTAATCCCCCTTTAATGCCCCTTGTGCATGATGTTTATTACAAACGTGGCACATCAAACAAAATTTTTTAGAGTAGTTTAAGAATCCGTATGTCGTGAACACTTGGTTCACCAGCTGTACCATCCCCCCTGTTGAGACATGGCACTGCCCATGGCTCAAAAAAGCTGCATATCTAAACAAATTAGATGGCAATATCGGTTTCCCTTCTTTAGAGATGTACAGCCCCCTTTCGAGAATTGCTCCTCGTTTTACCCATCTTTGTTTTTCAGCTTGCGTAGTAAGTGTTTGCATTGTTTTTAACATTTCTACATCTAAAATCTCAGAGGGTTGTAATTCCTAATTCAAAAGAAATACTTCTAAAGCTGCCTGCCTTGCAGCTGTATCAGCTCTCGCATTACCTTTTGAAATCCTATCCTGTTGCTTGGTATGAGCTGTGCATTTACAAATAGCTACTTTCTGAGGTAACTGAATAGATTCTAAAAGATTTAAAATAAACTGTGCATGACTGATTGGTTTGCCAGTAGATGTTATCATTCCTCGATTTTTCCACTGTTGTGCAAAGACATGTACAGTAGAGAAAGCGTACTGGCTGTCAGTAAAAATGTTTACACATTTACCCTTTGCTAAGGTACATGCCCGTGTTAAGGCAATCAATTCTGCTGCCTGTGCAGATAAATTGTGTGGTAAAGATTTTGCTTCTATAATGTCAATATCAGAAACTACTGCATATCCTACTAGGTTCTGTCCTGCAGGACCCCTTTTGCATGAGCCATCCACGTAGTATGTCACCTCGGCATCATCCAAGGGGACATCCGTGAGATCTTTTCTAGGCAGTGTCTTTTGCTCAATCACCTGCAGGCAGCTGCATGATGTGCCATCTGCAGGGGGTGGAAGCAAGGTAGAAGGGTTCAAAGTCGTACATCGTTCAATTGTCATATGAGGTTGGCTCAACAATATAGTCATACAGGAAAGATGCCTAGCAGGGGAAAGATATGCTACCTTCTCTTGCAGTAAAATAATTGCGACTGCATGAGGCACTCTCAATGTGAAAGGGTGGAACAAAACTACTGAGGCCGAAGCCTTTACTGGCATTGCAGCTGCAACTACTGCTTGTACACAGTGAGGTAAATACTGTGCCACTGGGTCCAGTTTTAATGAATAATAAACAATAGGGCGTTGCTTGTCCCCATGCTGCTGTGTTAACACTGATGTCATATAACCTTGCTTACAATCTACAGTTTGGAAAAAACGTTTATGATTGTTTGGTAATCCAAAACTAATAAGGACTCTATTAACTGTTTCATTTTGCAGAAAGCAGATTCTGCTTCTGGTGTCCATTGTAACAAATCCTGTGCTGCCATAGGCTTTTTATAAATCAGGTTAGTCAGCGGTGCAGATTCCAAGGCATAGTTTGGAATCCAGCTCCGACAAAAATTAGTCGTACTCAGGAAGGACATCATTTCCTTCTTGGTAGTGGGTTTTGGTGCTTGTAAAATCGCTATTTTTCTGTCCTCATCTAATGTCCTACCCTCCTTGGATATTACATATCCTAGGTATTTAACTTGTTTTTTCCAAAGCTGCAGTTTATTTTTGTTTACTTTATGTCCTTCAGTGGCTAAAAATTGTAACAGCGCTATGGTATCTTCTTTACAATCTTGCTGGGTGGGGGCCGTCAGCAGGATATCCTCAACATAAAGTAAAATCTGACTACCTCTCAGTGGGGTAAATCCCGCCAAGTTGCTTGCCATTTCTTGTGAGAATATTGTCGGACCTTCACAATATCCCTGTGGTAGTCGCGTATATGTATGCCTTTTCCCCTGAAATGTGAATGCAAACCACTACTGGCTGTCAGGGTGTATTGGTATCGAGAAGAACGCATTGCTGATATCTACCACAGAAAAATATTTCTGTTGAGGTTTTAAATCATTCAACAGAGTGTGTGGGTCTGGCACCATAGGTGCCCTTGGTATTACTGCATCATTTACGGCTTGTAAATCTTGGACCATACGCCATTTTCCATTTACTTTCTTAACAGGAAATAAGGGCGTGTTACATGGTGAATCAGGAGATTCCACCAGCACCCCTTCCTTAAGTAAAGCTGCTATAATAGGTTTGATTCCTACCTCTGCATCTTTTCTTAAGGGATACTGTCTTTTCTGTGGTCTAAATGCTGACTTTGGCGTAATAGTAACTGGTCCCGCTGTATGAATAAGTCCTACATCTGACTTTCCTGTTGACCAAAGGGTTCCTGGTATATTCTATAAGGCATTCTCTTCCTCCTTTAATAGAAGTGCTAATCAGCTGTCCTTGCTAGACTGCAAGTGTACAACTGGGTGGGTCTGAGTTATTCAGTTCAACTTCTGCCTTTGTATTCCTTGTTCTGACAGTTCTAACTCTGTCTGCTTCTCCCATCTCGTGACCTTTTCTCCTAAGTCTACCCATTCTACATTCTTGTCCTTAGTTAAGCTAACGTGTGGTAATCGATTAGATTTATAGAGTGCAAAGAACTCCTGGGGCAATGAACAGCTGGCTACACTATTCCCTTCCATGTCCCAGTACAGATTATGTAATATCAATCTGTTTGCACGATTTCTAAACAATTCCTGCTCATATTCCTTATCAGGTCCTGATGTGTTACAATAATACAGTGCAACAAATGTTGTTTATCAATGTCAAGGGAGGGGAACTTGCTGATGGCTATGTTCATTAACTCTTCAGTTACTGCCCCTGGGCCAGTCATAACCAAGTCCTGGCTGTACCAATAAAACATTTCACCCTCTGATTGCACTGCAAAGGTATCAATTTGTCACTGTGCTTCCATACCCTGCATAGTCGAAGCTACTGCTATGCTAAATAGCTGCATAAGGCCTCTGCCCAAGAGATTTACTGGGCATTTTTCAGAAACAACAATTTTGCTTTTCTGGGTTAATCCTGAAACAGGATCAGTTATTGCAATATTATGGGAGAGGGGCTCCCGATACAGCTGTCCATTAGCTGCTTTCACTAGTATGTAATCAGGTGACTCTGAATTCTCTGGCAGTTTGGAGGGATGTATCAGGGTCCGTGATGCCCCTGAGTCACACAAGAATCTGACTTCCCTCCCTTCTACCAGGAGTGTAACTTCTAGTTTCATGTCTGCTAAATAGAGCTCTAAGCTCAATAAAGCTAAATCCAATATTTAATTTTCTTCACTATCCATAACTTCCTGCCCTTCCTCTATTTCTTCTGTCACATCCTCTACTCCCTCTATCACATTCTCATTTGTCATATCTCTGCTATCCCCTTCTAGTGATTCCTGACTATCATATAGTCAGTCCTCACCCTCCTTGTCTTCTGTGGTTGCCTTCTTGTTTTTCTTGCAATCCCTTGCCAAGTGTCCCTTTTTACCGCATTTAAAACATTCACCCCTTTTCTTTCGCCCTTCAAAGTCCTCTGATCGCTGATCAGATTGTTTGTTTCCTTGGGCATTTCTTGCCCTTTTCCCGGACTGTACTACATAAATTTCTGCTCCATCTTCTACAGAAAATACTTGGGCTTTCTTTTTCTTTTTGCTATTAAAATGCCTTTCGGCATGTCTAGCATATTCAAGTAATGACTGTAATCTGCTTGTACGATGATCTACCATGTGCTTTGTAATAAAACTGCTTATGAGTGCAATACTGCCTTTTCAAAAATGCATTCTTTAGCTGCTGCTTATATGGGGGAATCGTGTGTCTGATCTTCAGGAACCTGCATTCCACAATGGTTATTAAAACATTCTAACAGTCTGGCATAATATCTGTCAACAGTTTCACCTTCTTGTTGGATGCATTGATTAATGCAAGTCCAGTTTGCCCTAGGCTTCCATTTCTCAGAGATGCAGTCTGTAAGACCTTTCACTCTGTTGTCTAGTTCTGCGCTGCTATGTGGGAGGGGCCTGAGCGCAGCGTCACGGGGATTCCAGTCGCCACTAATCATGTGCCAATCTGGTCCCACAATTTGTCTGACTATTTTTTCTACCTCTTCTCCGTTTAAATTATAACTCAGCCTCATTCCTTGCAAATCTTCTAAAAACTTTCTAAAATTAACTTTTGGATGGGGAATTCCCTCAGTGGCTTTCCAGATATCTTCCGCAGTCCAAGGTCTATACACTAGAATAGTTGGGTCCTGACCTTCTTGCCCTGCCTGAGGATTAGGCACTTCTATAAGCGGGCATATTTCTTCTTCACTCATAGATCGTGAATTCCTACCCATTTGATATAGCTCAATGTCCCCTTTTGAATTACCTGCTCGTGTTCGAGACCTGGTCTCGACGGGATCTTTAATAAATGGTTTCGCTTTTGTAGTGTCTCTATTTACAGTGACAGCAGGATATCGCGTGGGTAGACTAACTTGTTCACTTGCTTCATATTCTGGTAAGGGAGGCAGCGGGGCTGATGCTATTACTAAGTTATTGTCCTCCTTATCTAAAAACATTGCTTTTGAATTATTATTCTTTTGTTTTCTATGGTTTACTTCCTCAATCCAACTGTGTGCATGAGGAATTCCTAATTGGCGCTGCTTTTTTACCTGACTTCTGGAATCGGTTTTAAGCTGTTTGACAAGTTTAACAAGCAAGGATTTTTCTAATTTACCATCAAATCCATACTTATTAACCCATTTTGAATAGTATTTAATATTATCAGCACACTGTGACTGCATGTATTTCGCGTCTTCGGTTAACGGCGGACTTTGGGGTCTTTTTTTGCAATTATTAGCCATTTTGTTCTACCCTTCTAATCGTTACATAACTCCTTATTTTTAACATGGTACCACGGATTTTGTTATAGTCTCTACAGAATGACTGCCTACCTGCTCTGTTTCCCTGATCTATGAGAAGACAGCAATCTTTTTTGTCCCTGACTTAAAAAAATATAGTCCTGACAAAAACAATGCAAATCTAGTCCCTGATCTAAAACAGAAAAAAAGGTAGATTCACCTTACCTGAGCCTTAGTGATTGATCACCTGGTTCGTGTAAACCCATCCTTCAGTCATAGATCAGAAAGTGGCTGGCCTCTTTTGTACGACAATTCAGTCGGAGGGCTTTTCCAATAAGAAGAACCGATGTGGTTTCTTCCCCGTACGGTTTCAAGCCACCTGGCCCGTCTGATCCAAGGCGAAGTGAGGGTTTCCGGTCCGAAGGACCAATCTGTCAAAGGAAAAAACTTCAAAGACCAATACACGTAAGGTTCAGTTAAGGCATATTTAATAACTTGCAGCAAGGAGACAAAAACATGCAAATACAGGATTTTGCCTAACTACTAACAGGAAGTATGCTATTCTTATACTGTTTTACAAGACATGGCCTTCTATAGCTGACGTAATCAAACACAACTTTCAGTATTGTTCTACAGCAGATGTTACTCAGATTTTCTGCTGACATGACTAGATTTGTGAGATACTTTTTGAGAAAAACAACCTGGCCTTGGTGGGGACTAGCCCGTTACACGTTTCTATTGTATAGTTCTAATGCATGTGTTACATTTCAAGGTACCTTTCTAGCTCTGACACAAGCAAATGCTGATTGCAGTTCATATTTTCAAGCAGTCTTTGTTCTAATTATCTATAGCTTCTGCAGCTGTGTATTTTCTCACAGCACAAGCGGAACTCCTTGTCTAAGTTTCATAACATTTATACAAGTGGTATTGTTCTATTCATTATTTTCCTGACACAAGCAGAAATCATCTGCTTCTCAGTAAATTTCCAAGGCATAAGCAAAGATTTTAGCTGCGCATATTTCATGACAATACAAGGTCAGAAAGCTTCTGCAATTTGTACAGATTTATGCAGTGTAAAATAGAATAAATGTGTTAACCCTTTTCAAGCTCTAAATGCACTAAGCACATTACTAATACATATATTAATACATATTTTTCTGACAGCAAGGTTACCTATCACAATACTAGACTAACAAAACAGGAGTCCCACAAGGGTCCATACTTGGACCCCTCCTGTTCAACATCTTCATTAATGACCTACACACTGCCTCCCTACAAAGTACATTAATCCAATATGCTAACAATTCCACCCCATCATCACCTCATCTAACAATATATCAGAGCTTCTGTAAAAAACACAAAATGCCTTTACCTCAATAGAATGCTGGCTAAATGAAGCACAACTACTGCTTAACCCCAACAAAATAAAACTTCTACTTTTTACTCCCAGAACATCTCAATTTAAAATTTAATCCCAAAGCAAAACAGAGATTGAAGTTTTAATACATGCTAAGCTACTAGGTATCACCATAGATAATAAACTCACATTGGAACAACACATATTCAACGCTATTAAAAAAAACTCACTTCAAATTCGGAACACCCTACAGATACAAAAACTTCCTGGATCCTTCTACCAAAAGAATGCTAGCCAATACCTATTTGATCCCCTGTCTACTATATGGAGCTCCAATTTTTCACCAATCAGCACTTGTCCCTAAAAAATAAACTTTAGTCCTGCTACTACAAGATCACCAAATATGCCCACAGACTTATCATACTGCTCCCACCACTGCAAAGCTCTTACAGAGCTAAACTGGCTTGAGTCCCCACACCATCTTGATTATCTGCAACTATCTATTTTACATAAAATAATTTACAAACCAGATTCCTGTCCCATCCTAAAATCTATTCTGCACAGTTACATTCCTACCAGAACTCTCCATTCATTTGACAAACAACTAACAACTGTACACAAACCTAATAGAAGAGCCAGCCAGTGTCTCTATTCTTATGCTATAGCTAAGCTATGGAATGCTTTATTAGAATAAATTACTAGGATAGATAATTCCAAGACATTCAAGACCACATAAAACACACACACACACACACACACACACACACACACACACACATATATATATATATATATATATATATATATATGGTTTACTATCAAAATGTCGATCCTTACTCCGTCGAATGTCGTGTAATCGAAACCGGAAGTTCAAAAATGATAACATCGATCTCAAAAAAACAATCTACGAATGGTTTTAACATGGGTCGAGGTAGGTGTTCAGTGTTATTCCAAACTACAAACATCTCCCCTACCTCGACCCATGTTAAAACCCGTTCTTAGATTGTTTTTTGTGACTCCGATGGTACTGCTTTCGACCTTCCATTTTCGATTATACGTAATTCGCCGGAGTAAGGATCGACATTTTGATAGTAAACCATATATATATATATATATATATATATATATATATATATATATATATATATATATATATATATAAACCCATACCCCACCCTATCAACCTTTCAGAGTCACCTTTTTCCCAAAACATTTATTCTGTCACCCACCTATGACCCCTTAACTTACTACTCACTCAACTCCAACTATCTCCTACTTACTTCTTATCCCTCACTACCTCCCATTCTCCCATTACCTCTCACCTTATTATTTCCTCTTACTTCCATTTCTTCTGCTTTTCCTACTGACTTACTCCTTAACCCATCTCTCAAACAGCCAGCATCTCACCCTTACAGTCTCCTCTAACTTCTCACCTCGCTACTACTATTTAAGTTCCTTTATTATTACCACCTTCACCTTCTTCAATGAATTCAAATGTTTATTACACTACTTATTATTGAGCCTGCTTATGATCTATCAGCAAATATATTTTAAGCAGATCCTAACTCTTACCGTAAATGCTATTTCTGTACCTCCATTATAATTCATGTACTAATTATTGTAAAAAATATGTAAGTCTACATATATCTACTTTTATATGTATGTAATCTTCTAGTATGTTAAATGTAATTTGGAGCTTTTCTGCCCGGGCCTCTGCTGAAAATAGATTTTTGACTCAAATGAACTTTCCCAGTCATCAAATGTCAATAAATAAATTAATTAATAAATTAAATAAATAGATAAATAAGTCTGGTTCACAAATGTCAATAAATAAATAAATTAATAAATTAATTAATTAAATAGATAAATAAGTCTGGTTCACTAACCAAAAGAGCATATAGAAAATATGCACTGCTTCCCTAGGTATGGTCTTCCAACATTCAAACCCATACTAGGACTGCACAGTGATCATTTATACAGCTGAGCTTTTTCCTAGCCCCCAGACCCTTTCTCACCTCTCTCTCTCTCCCCCTGTGAATGTCAATGTCTTCCAGTGCCCCTTACTCATGGCAACTGCCCATCAAACAATTATTTTTCAAAGACACACACACACACACACACACACACACACACACACACACACACACACACACACACACACACACACACACACACACACACACACACACACACACAAAATTCTCAGGGAAGGCTGGTAGAATTCTCTCTATAGCTTTCATCCTGGCAAGTTAGTACTGCTTCCACTCTAGATTATTGGAATAGTGACCCAGCAGCTACTGTGCCACTCTCAATTTATAACCAAATTAAATAATATTACGTATCAAGTAGTTATGTATAGAGCAGTCTTGCAAATTTGAGGTTGAAACCAGCAGCTGGACAACATACAGTGCTAAATAATAACCCTAATCAGATAATAAATAATAGGTAAATATACATCTTGCATAAATAAACTGCCGTATGTAGCCATTTTAAAGGGTTCTGGTATTTCACGCAAAGCACTGACTGTGCATAATGCAAATCACTGACTTTACAGATGTTCCTGCTCACTGGCTGTACAGGACTCCACCTTGTGTTGAAAACTGAAGCTAAAGTACACAATAGGGTGCTCTTTTCCTACTGAGTAGACCAACACAGTACAGCCCCCACCCCATAGTTAGAAGCATTTACCTGCACAATTAATTATTGCTTATGCAGGGGTTCCAATAAAAACTTCCTTGAGCTTTTTGAAATGCCTGTTCACAGGCTGGTGTCCAGACAATCTTATCTGGTCTATTTTTCCTGATAAGGTCTATAAAGAGAGTAGCTATTACACTATACTGGAGAATGAACTTCCTATAGTTTCCTGTTGTTTCAATGAATGCCCATACCTGTTTCTTGGTAATAGTGGTTGGCCATCTTTGAATTGCCTTAACAGTAGCAGATTCTTCCCTAATCTTCTCATCAGTCAGTCTGTGACCCAGATATGATACCACTGTCGTATCTTCCTAACACCTGTAAGCCTTGATAGTCAGCCCTGCCCTTTGCAGTATGCCCCACACTTCCCTTACATATCTGCCCAGGACTAGCTGTAGATGGCAATGTCAACCAGATAAGTAATGGCATAATCTCCTGCTCCTGCTAAGATGTGATCTACCAACCTATGTAAGGATGCTGGGTCATTCTTCATACCAAGGAGCATTTTTGTAAACTCATACAACTGAAATTAGGTCACAATCATTGGCCTCTCCCTGACTACAGGTGTCCAAAGTACCTGCCAGTAACCCTTGCTCAAGTCAGCCATAGTTAGATACTTAGCCCCACCATGTTCTCCAGGGCTTCATCACAGGTTCATAGGTAGCTACTAGACATGAGATCCAGAAGACCAGTTCTCAATGCCCTAAAGCACGGTATGGTTAAGTGACTTGCTCAAGTTCAAACAGTAGGCAAATGAAGGTGTAAAGATTCAACCCTTGTACCTTAGAAACAAGAAGCAGCCCATTGCCAAGTCAGAGCTTTAGTTCTCTGAATTAACTGACAGGCTATCCTAAATAGCATCTGCCTTGACACTGGGTAAGCATCTAACTCCGTGTGAACAAAAGCAAACAAAACCGGGAAAGTCAGGCACCCCGACACTTTAATAAAACCAAAACTGTTAAAATAACAACGTAAAAGCATAAACCACTGACAAACAGGTCTGATTAAGTGCTTTTTGTCTAGTTTAGTAACTAGATGATTGGATGGGAAATAGGAAATTCACCCCGGGGATCACCTCTGTGGCTCTGCTCGACATTGGCACAGGAAAATCATTTTCTTGGGTGGCGAAAGCCAGGGATCCTTTTTGGCTGGGCTTGTATAGGCCCTAGGGCCGATAGCCTAGTACCTACCTATGAACCTACCTATGAACCTAGACTTCTTTAGATCACTAAGACAAAGTCAGGTTTTGCGTAAATACTAACTCCTCCTCCCCTTTTACTTAATTGATTAATTAGTGCCACAACATTTATTGTCGAAAAAAACAATCCAAACAACTCTATAAGATTTTTAAACATTAAAATGGTTATAAATTAAAGATGATTGTAATAATAATATTACTAGTGGCAACTATGCATATGATAATGTTCTTTTAAACAGACATTATAAAAAACAAACAACAAACATCTTATTAGATTGTGTAGCCTTGTGCTGTGACAATAAAATGTGATGATATCTGATAATGAGATATGGACCAACATTGCAGGAGGAGCAACATCCTTGACCTGGTCATTACTAACATGAGCGACCATTGCTCTACACCAGTAGTTAACTCCTCCCTGGTTAGATCTGACTACAAACTAATCACCCTGGAAATCCCCATTCTTCCCACCCCCCTGCAAAGGTAACCACCATGAAAAACCTCTCCAAAGCTATCTTTGGGCTCCTAAAAACAGAGGTGGCTAACTTCATGGCACCCATGCAAATGGCGAATAGTTGCATGACCTCCGAATCATACATCAATGCACTGTACAAACATGTACACAAATGCATGGATATCACCATACCCAGTAGGAACAAGATGCTCTCCTCCAAAAAAGGAAGCCAATCTGGTGGTCCCCTGCCATAAACAAACTCTACAACAGAAGGAGAAAACTGATGCGGAATAAGGTGAAGTCCCAAAACTGGAAAAACTCCCTTATCAGGCTCAACAAAAAGGTGAGATCCCTCATCAAATCCTCTAAAGCTAGCTATGAAAACAGAATTGCAGCAGATAGTAAAGACAACCACAAGGCATTCTAAAGTTATTTAAAGTATCTCCATGGCAATACCCAGATTTGCTCTGAGCTACTGCACAATGGTACCTCCTATACCAAGCCGACAGTTATTGCCAATATACTGGCCGACAGATTCAGTACCAACTTTACCCCCCCCCCAAAGGACAAATCACAATACCAGCAGATAGCCAGGCACCCAGTATTACTGCTGCAGAGGTTAAAACAGCACTGTCTAAGGCCGAGAATACAGCTTCCGTGGGACTTGACAATATCCCTGGCTGTGTTCTACATGAACTACAGAGTGAACTGGTACCTCACCTGTGTACCCTGTTCAACACAGCCTCACCTTAGGCTTTGTCATGGCTGAATGGCACATTGCTACAGTCATCCCTGTCCACAAAGGAGGAGCGACTACAGACCCTGGGAACTATCGCCCCATTAGCCTGACAAGTCTGATATGCAAAGCTATGGAATGCATCATCATGGACCTAATAAACAAGGATATAGGGAATCTCCAAACTCTGGATCCCACACAGTTTGGTTTTGTGAAGGGTAGATCATGCCTGCTCAACCTGGTCGACTTCTTTGAGTCAGTCACCAGAGCTGTGGATGAAGGCAAGGTGGTTTATACAGCCTACCTTGATCTGGCAAAGGCATTTGATACCATGGCATTCCCCATTCAGGAGTCATAGAAAAACTAACTCTAAGCTAGGCATCAACTCCTATATCACTAGGTGGGTTGCAAACTGGCTCACAGATAGAACCCACAGTGTGAAAGTAGTGGACTCCAAGTCAGACTGCTAATCAGTCACGAGCGGAGTCCCACAGGGTTCGGTCCTAGGTCCTCTCCTGTTTGGTATCAACTTCTCTGAAGTCCAGGCCAACACAAAGGGTCTCTGGCTGACAATGTTCACAGTTGGGAGCTATTATTATCTCCCGAAGCGATGTTGACATCCTACAGAAAGGCCTCACTGAGACCAATGACTGGTGTCAGAACCATGGCCTTAAGCTCAATGCCAAAAAATGTATCGTCATCCCCTTTGGGAAAAACCCAGTTCCCATGAATTACCACATCAGTGGCAGTCCACTAAACACAGAAGGTGTTATAAGAGATCTAGGAACACAGGTTGACAGCAGCCTCCTCTCTTTTGACCACCACATTGCCACTGTGGTCAGAAACTCCTTCTATGTGGCACATCTCATTACTAAGGGTTTTGCATCCAGGAAGAAAGAGGTCATTGTCTCCCTCTACTCTTCCCTCATTAGGCCAATCATCAAGTACAATGCCCCATTTGGCATGTACATCACCAGACACCTGCAACAACTGGAGAGGCCACAAAAGTACCTCACAAAGAGGATCCTAGGCTTTAAACACTTGTCCTATATGGACAGACTCAGAAAACTCCAACTATTCTCTGTCTCATATTGCCTACTTAGAGGCGCTCTCTGCTTGACATACAAAGCCATGTCTGATCCAGCTCTGTTAGAAATGCTACATCTAAAGAAATCCCAATCCCTCCACACCACATGCTCCAGTGACCTCAACCTCATTACCACAATCGACAGAACATGCTGGAATGACAGGTTCACAACCCAGAGACTGTCCTTGCTATGGAATAGACTTCCCATACATGTCAAACAGAGCACCTCACTGGCCCTCTTCAAGAGAAACCTTGATGAGTGGATGGGAAATAGAAAATTCACTCCGGGGATCACTCCAGTGGCTCTACTCGACAGAGGCACTGGGAACTAAGGTCGGGTGGCATGATGTCAGGGTAATCCTATGGGCTAGGTTTGTAAAGGCTCCAGGGCCATTAGCCTAGTACACACCTATGAACCTATGAACCTATGGTGCCAGGCTACCCCTGATGAGGAGACAGGCTTTCCCTCTAATGAGGTACTTCCATCCTCATCACCCTCACAGTGCTTAGCAACAGCCTCAGCTGGGTTGGGCCAAGGTTGAGGTGATTGCTGAGCATATTTGTTACCCAGTCCTGCAGAGAGGAGCCTCAATGGGAAGTGTGCTACAAGTGAATCTGTCTTGACACTGAACTGAAGATATACAAGGAACAGGTTAGCATTTGTGTACAGTGCTCATTATGGTTAGTCACTATCCTCTCCAACCTGCTGCAGTAGGTGACACTGTTAATATCTCATCTTGATTGTGCTGGAAGAGAAACGACACATCAGAAAACTGTTAGATGTGTAAGGTAAAATTCCTATATAACTATATAAGTAAAAGTCCCACACATATGTCTCAACTGCATGACAAAGCAGCAGGCTAGTGTGTTTTGCTTATGCGTATGGAAGAAGTGCCCAGTTGTGCATGGGGACACAATAGATACTGCACAGGCACTGTGAGATGGTGCAGTGTAACCCCAACAAATATGTCCCTGTACAAATCCATATCAAACCCCAACAAATATGTCCCTGTACAAATCCATATCAAATGTGGTCTGCATGTACCATTAAATGCCACCACAACCTGCACCTGCCACTGAAATACCACAATATAATCTAAACATTTCTGGTTTGATATTGATAAATTCTGTCAGTACAATGAACAGCCTTGAAGATAAAACAAGAAAAAATATACAATGTTATCTATGGCAATGCCATTTGGGGTGTTGTTGCCTAACCTCCACTTCCTACACACAAAGACCACCAGGCCTATGACCCTGCAGGTCATGATAATGATCCCTCTTTCCTGGTAATGCCTGAGGTTGAGGACAGCTCCTCAGCCAAGTCATAGTAGATGTCTAAGTTTTTTTGATTATAGGAGCCCATCCAGTAGTCACTCCCTGAACTAGCAAGCATAACCTGTGTCCCATTCATGTACAATGTAGGTGGTGTCCGGTGGGCACAAGCAGAAGTTGCCATTCTCCTGAATTTACTCAGAAAATGGTATCTCTTTCATAAGGAACAAATGGGTAACCTATGAATTGTGCTTAAAATGTAATTTCTGGCTCACAATGCAATATGTAGATGTAAAGTTGTGTGATGTACATGCTCTCAGAGGTCTCATGGATTAACTCACAGCATGAGCTGTCAGAAATAAACATAGGCAGGAGGCTGTGATGTATGCTGCAGGTGTGTCTGGCAGCAAAGTATAGTGACCATTAGTCATTCATGCCGCCTGACCAACTTTCTATGATTGTCATGGAAAACTAATATAAAATTCCATCATTTTAGAAGCATGATGCCATTTTCTGTACTAAATCACTCAGATTTTGTAAGCTACATTCACCACTTTGGCAGTGCTATTAGTAGGAGTAGCTGCACTTTATACATATGTAGGCAGTTTTGCTGAATTATACACGACTCTGCAAATGTATGATAAGCTGTTTTTTGTCTACGTTCCTAAGGATATACTATCCTGAACAGGGATTAACATAACATAAGGCTAGCAATATTGTCTGCATGCTTATATTGTATGTAGACTGCACTAACAACAAGGTAGCCAATAATATTAGGGCAGCCTGTTCCTATATATGCTTGTCACTCTTTATGCTGATTGTATGGCCTGTGTAATGTATATGGTGATCTATAGTGATGAGTGCTACACATAAATATCTAAACCCCCACACACACACTGTAATAGGTAAGAAACAGAAATGTGTCACTGGCATTTCCCTAGGTTTTTCTCAATGTTGTTGTTATGGATGACTGACTTACCTTGTGCATACTTAGAGGTTCTGACTCAACAGATGAGCGCTGTGGGGAAGGAGTGTATATTTACTAGCCTGTGACAAGTACATCTGCTGTAGGTATTCATATGTCTGTCCCTCCACTATATTGTGACATACCCATATAGCAATAGCTTTGGCTTTAACATGGTATAACTAGGTAACTCTTTTGACTGTAGCACTTGTGTCATGTGTTCACAGGTGTCTGCATGCCTGAGGACAAGGTAGATATCAGAAGCTGCACAATTTCAGCCCTACCAAAAATGTCATCTTGCAACAGGCAGTTAGGACCCATGAGTATCGCCTGTTGAGGAAAGGCTGTGTTGACCAGACTTTATGAGCAAAAATATGGCAGACAGTAGGCTATGATTTAAATGCTTTGGGGGCCACAACCGCACATTACAGAAGTCTTATAAGTGACTTACTGATGTGTTACACCATAACAAAGTAAAGACATGTTCCATTGCAGCAGAGGTTTAGCCATGAGGGAGAGGGCACCTGGGAGCAGAAGGCTAACAGTGCCAAATGAGTTTTTTTTTTGTCTCTGCAAGGAGACAACAGTACTGGAGTCAACCATGGTGAAGTGGACACTCAAATCAAGATGGACCCACCCCCATATATTCAGTAGATAATGTATCAGGGTAGTACCATGAAAATATGACCACAGCATATGTTGCATTGCATTGTGGCAGGTATATCAGGTGGCTACCCATACCAGAATAGTAGCAGTGGTAGGTTAAGATGGTATGGTATTTCTTCCATGGACTCTCTTAACATCCATGCCACAGCAACACCGTTACAGCACAGGTAACCATGCTCATCCCAGTATATCTTTTGGCGTGCATTTTTGGGACAGAAAATGTCTACAGTGATACTGTAAAGGCTGATGCTGGCACCCATGCTGAGGCTGACAATAATGACAAGACAGATATACTTGAGCCACAGTCAGATGATGTAATGATGCTCTCTTTCATCATCCTGGTTAGATATCTACCTACAGTACATGGTGAAGGCATGATCTTGCCCACAGGCAAAACTGTAGCTGTACAGCCTGAGAACTCCCAACCCCTAGTGGAGGAAGGGCATCTAAAGATTCAAAACACTATCACTGCTTCTCCTGCTGCTGTGGTGACAGATAAGAGCACTGCATGTCATGTAGAATTAATGTGGTCAGCTTTACAGGGGTGCCCAACAGCATTAATTGGCACAATTGATCCCCAACATGAGTCAGCACTTAAGATTAATCAGTAAATGTGCCAGACCATCATCAAAATGCAACTTGTTGCAGCTCAGTCCAGCACAAAGCTGTTTGCTGTGTCATGTGGTCTCTGTGAAGATATCACCCAGCTTGGGCAACAGGTTTGTGTAGATATGGAATCCAAGGATGTCATACTGATTGGACATATGAGGTTTGTGTTGGCCCACAGTGAATCCATCTCCACCTTGATGTAGAAGATTGCCAGTACAAACAGTCACTGTCCTTATCTGGCAGTTTTGTCTGTGGTAAGGGTAGGGTACATACCCAATGTGGCTATGTAGGGAGTCATCCATGGGTAACTTGCCATCACCTACATCTAGTGTTGTATAACACTCTGACAGTCCTCACAACGGGTGGCAATAAAACTTATTTCCACTGTCAGAACAACTTGTCAATGGACTCCAGCAAGGTCCTGGTTCTACAGTACCACATCAAACCTGCCAAGGTCCTGGTTCTACAGTACCACATCAAACCTGCCAGGGGAACCCCAAGTCCTAGTGCAACAAACCAGTGAAGTGGCCCCAAGTCATGGTCATTTAATGGCACCCCGTCCCATTTTAGGAGGAATTAGTCCATGATACAATGTATCTGTCACCTTGAGACTGTTGTCTCCACTTCATGTGACATGGTCCTGTTAAGAAATGTCAACAGGTAATGCAGATACTTATTCAAATAGTCAATCACAAATCAAGGAACACTCAGCACAAGTTCTCTCTTTCATAGAAACTTTTATTAACACACGTGTAGGAGACCCAAAATCAATATAGGGTGTCTCCCTGAACAAAAGAAGCTGTGAGCTTATATAAGCTTAGATAATACTGATACTAAGTTAACTAGGTGCACCAGTAGACAATAAAGGATTTGCATATACCAATCAGGTAGTTCCCCGTAAGCATTAAGACACACCTGAATACTTATTGCTAGGTAGAAAAAGAAAATCGGATATAAGTCCATATAAGGACTTGTTTCCTTGTCCACATAACTTTTGATCACAGTGTTTGCTTACTCCGTGCAGTCAGTCACGTACTCTTCACTTTCAATACACCTGCTTTTGACCTTTCAGATTTTACAATCCCCCATTTGATGCTGGTTAAGCACCACCATACAGTCTACCAAATATTTTTCCATAACTGAACATTACAATAACATTCGAAATCTCAGCATTATTGCACATATTTACTTCATTGCTTTTATCTTTATAAACTGGCATGTAGCATATAAAACTCTGATTGAGTTTTTGCTGCCTCGACAGCCCATAGTTTACAAATCAATGTCTTTATTAAAAACTGAACCAGAAAGGTTATTAAGGCAAGTATAGCAATTAGCATTAGCAGCTTTAGTATGCCACCTCCCCAGCCAGAGAATAAGTTAGTCAACCATGCCCATGTGGAGCTATCGGCTTCCTTAGCCTCTGACAGGTCTGACACCTTCTGGATAAGCTCCAAATGGCTAGTTATCTCGTGTTGATTGTCAGGAATAAAAGTACAGCACTCCTCATGGATTAAAGCACAAGTACCCCCTTTAGCCGCAAGTACGAAATCAAGAGCCATACGATTTTGTAGGACCACAGCTCTCATGGCTGTCAGTTCATCAGTTATAAGTTCTAATGCTGAAAAAAGTTGCATTGCTCAGGGCTTCAAGGAGTTTTGACAGTTTTCTCAGTTCCCAAATTGATTTTACTGCCCCATAAGAGGGTATTATGCCAGCGAAGGAAATGACATTGTCCCCGAGGTCCATATGTGCTAACCCTTTAGTGCTGGCATGGGCAAGATCATGATGGTAGATCCAGGATACATCCACCTTACCCACAGGGTTACTAAGAGCCTTCACTTCTCAAACATTTCAGATCTTTCCCTGGGGTAATGTATATATGTATCATATGGCTGGGACTAAATAATCCAGAAAACAGCTGCCAGACCAATTCTCAGGTAGCCATTTATATGCTTTCTTTCCATAAATAAAGTAGCAGCCATCATTTAAGATTACCTTTGAGACATTTTCAGAAACTTTATTGTTAATAACAGTGTGGAAAAATACATTAAAGCCCAGATCATCCTGCATTTGAGCATATTTAGAGAGGTTGTCCAGGATTCAGCGAGCTCTGCACAGAGTGCAGGAAAAGTGCAAGAGCTGCTGCAGGCAATATGGCCGACGAGCGATCCAGGAACGAGCTCCCTGGATGTGCACGAGTGCTCCTACACTATTCCAGCATGGACACCACTTCTATATGCTAATTACCCCATTTGCTGGTGAAAAACATGCAAATGAGGTAAATTAGTGATCCAGGAAGCAGGCAGGCGTCTGTGCAGGAATAGCGTAACCTGCAGAAATGTATTCGGTTACTAACCGAATACATTTCTGCAAATTACAAAATGGAGGCATGACAACTTCAAAGAAAGCATGTATCCAATGTAGTAGGTATGCCAATGGCCAAATATATGGCCATTGGAATGGGAAATAGTTGGAAAATTATAAAAAAAAAAAAATTATTTTTTTTGGTCAATTTCTGCCATTTAAACATAGGGCAGCGGTGCGCAAATGGGATCAGCCTGAAAATATGAAAAAAAGCTGGAAATAAGCTTTTAAACTCAAATCAGCATTTTGCCATGAGAGTCAATTGTATGCATAAGACAACAATACCAGGGAATAGTGGTTGCTAAGGGGGAAGGCTCAGTGTGAGTGTGGTAACTAGGAATTAGTATTCTGTTTTATGCAAATGAGGGGACTGATACTGAATCACAGAATTCCTGTCAGTGTTAGCTTGCACCCATCCGTGTAGGTGCAGCAACACCATGGTATAAGTATAAGAGGTAAATGACCTCATAAGGGGGAGTGTCATGTATGCTGTAAGCTTATTGGAGCTCTGTGGCCCGTGTTTCCCCTTAGCTAAGCACAGCTAAGGAAGGGTGTGTGTGTTTGAGGTAGCCTAGCAGTGTTTACATTGCCTAAATGGGTGTGGATGCTGCACACCAGGTTTTAAACAAACAAAAAAAAAAAACACAGGAAATAGCAGCTCTGTTAAAATCTGAACGCTGAGTATGTGCGGCGCACCTCAGCACGTAAACGGGAAGGCAATGGGAAGTGAATATAGCAGTAGGAAGGCAATCAAGGAGAACCAGCATAGCTGGCAGGTGAAATGTATCAGAATCAGCCAATTACACAGGCAGCAGCCCAGCCCAGCACAGTACTATAAACTATGCAAACACCTTTCACTCTGGTTTTTCCCACAAACTCTGCACCGCCGGTGTACACAGACAGGGAAATTTTACCGGACAAAACTATCAAAATGTTAGGGGCTGCTGTTGCTCTCATACATCAATATGTGGAAGAGACTGAGGATGGTGAAAATATGAATATGGATGACCAACCCACAGTGAGGAGGAGGAAAATAGTGAACAGACCCAGGGTAACTTACCAGGGGCTACATGAGCTGGAGATAGTGGAGTGCTATAAGGTGGACAGGGACATTCTACAGCAAATTGTTGAGCTGTGCTGGCCACGCCTCACACACAGAACCAACAGAGGGTAAGCCATCCCAGTGGATACCAAGGTATGTGTAGGCTTAAGAATATTAGCCACAGGTACCTCCCAAAGGCCAAATGGGGATATCTTGGGGATCTCACAGGCATCAGCATCCAGGGTACTCCACCAGTTCCTGCATGCCATGTCAGTACATGCCAGTGAGCACATATATTTCCTCAACACCCGTGAGGTGTTGACCAGCAGTATGCATCTCTTCCACCAAATTGCAGAATACCCTGAGGTAGTGGGTGCTATAGACTGCACACACATATACATCAAAGCATCACCCAGCAAGCGAGGTAGGGTCTACATAAACCGCAAGGGCTTCCCCTCCATCAACTGCCAGGTCGTGCGTGATGCCCCGAGCATTATCGTTAATCTGTGTGCTGGCAGCCCTGGAAGCTATCATAACTCCCACATCTGGCATATGACACAGCTGTACCAGACATTTGCCAGTGGGGACATCCCATATGGCCACCTAGTGGGTGATGCTGGTTAAGCACTGGAGCTGTGGCTGATGACACCCATCAGAAATGCAGACACACCCGAACAAGAACTCCATAATGAGGCACACACACAAACCAGAATCATAACAGAGCATGTGTTTGGGATGCTCAAGTCACGGGTTCCACTGCCTGGACATATCTGGTGGAGCCTTGCAGTACTCTCCAGCTACATGTATACAAATGTTCATTGTATGTGCCATGCTACACAGTATGATCCTGAGGAAACAGCTGCAGCAGAAACAGCATGGGGCAAGGCCACACAGCCCCCCACCACTGCCAAGGCCATCACAGGCACAGAGGGACTCGGAGGAGGAACAACCTGAGCCTATCCATGTAGGTAGAAGGAGGCATGCTCATTATGCCCAGGCTATGGCAAAGAGGCAACGCATAGCACATACACTGACATGGTAGGGACCTAGGGAATGACACCTCTCTCTGACTCACACATACAGTAAAAGAGATGCCAAACATGACACTACTTGTGCTTTACCATGTATAGGGAATGTAGTATGTGCTTCCAACATAGTCGGCCCTCCAGCACCGTCCTCAGTACTGGCATAGCCACAAGGTAAGTCACTCTTCCTATCAATTGCTGAATGGAACAGTATGTTCTGCTAGTTGTATTTATGGTATGGATGTGAGAATGCTAGGGGATTGGGTGGCTGAATAGGATGGCAGCAGATAGTTGGACACCTATATGGGCAGCATGAAATCCATAACAAATACTGGTGTCAACAAAGTAAGCAGTACTGGACAAGGTGACAAATCTCACTGCAGTACATGTGATGGCCCAAATGTGTGTCCATGGGACACACACATGTATGTCAGTGAGGCTCACATACCCAACAGCAGCCTCAGCCAGCAGGACAGGTGTAGATAACCATAAAGAAAGGCTGTGCTAAGGCCTCCAATTGATGGCAATGGTGAACAGCCCCTTCCAGACCTACACAGACAGACTATAACAGGTCTGGCAGTTGTATGTTAGTTCTGAAGGGTAAGAAGTCTGAAACTGAAATGTAGGTCAATAAAACCTAAGATCTGTACTCTACTGATATGCTGCTAGTCTGCATGATAGGTCAGAATACAAAATGAAATGGAAGCCAAAAGAGTACCTGAAATATCAGTACAGTCATAGCAAATGTTTACAGTTGTCAGGTGTGTCCCTTCCCACAATCCTATGTAGAAATGCAGTAACATGTACATGTGGATATAATAACAGTAGAGCAAAGATTACCTGAGCTGGCCCAATTTACAGGACAGATTGGTGCATGTGTACAATATGCAGGGGTCCGTGTGTTAGGTTGTCGTGTGTTCAATATAGTCTGGAAGTGGTCAGCATATAGGCATGGAGGGTTGTGTCTTGGTGGCCTATGGCCAGTACTGTTGATGACAGGGCCATGTTCCGACAACTGCAGTGCCAACCACAATGCATCTCAGCAATACCCATGTCAGCAGTCGTCCATACTCAATTTCCAGATGTCAATATCTGTCACTGTCTGAAAGATGGTCATGCCATGAATGTGGGCCCAGACATGCACACAGTACACAGGTGGAAGTACCCTAGACAGAGTACATAAAATGTAACTGTCAACTGCACAAATCTTTGGAATTGTACATACAGGTTAGCAGCACATTAGTTGTCTGTGTAGTATGGAATACTGATGTAAATCAGTGGCAGACTACAAAAGGCACAGTTATGAAGTAATGAGAGACTGCTTATGTCCCCACACAATGCTGCATCAGGGGAATGTCTCAGGTATATCTGTGAGTCAATTGCTAGACGCGTCCATATCACACATGCACTCAGCTCACCCTATCATCAGCCACAGGTTTATCACAGGTCATATCCCTGCTGTTTGGAATGAGTACAGTATGACCCCCACTTCTGTATGAGAATACCCACAGAATGCAGCATGCTGAAGAGGTGTCCCATGCAGGTATGTCCCTAGCTGTAAGCAGCACCCTGCCAGCATCCAGACCAATGGATTAATATGGACAGGAACTATTGCCATTAACACTTCGCACACTTACCCTGTCACCCCAGGGGAATCCAGTGGCTCGCACCCTGGGAATGTAAGAGTGAAAGAATGCACTGGCCTGCTACAGATGGCCTACATCACTACCAAATGCCCAACAGTCCTTTGTCAAAGGTCTTTGCCTCACTCGTACTGCCAATGTATGTTATCTCATTGGGTCCCAACTAACAACATAACACAGTCGACAGAACACAAATACAAGACCATGTTGACAAATCCCAGTAGCATGCCCACCATGTCCTACTGCATGAACTGTGGACAAACGCATAAATACCGCTGGGATGAAGGGACAACTGTAGGGATACTTCTCAGATATCGCTCACATAATGTTAGGAAGAGGATAGAATAACAGAGTGGGGGAGTGTAGAAGCATGGACGTCATGGAGTATGGGAAGTCTGAAACTGATGTGTGCCCATGCTACCCCTGCCTGCAAACACAGTAATGTGTGGCTACAAACCTGCTCATAAACCACAATGTGAAGGGGAACTGAGTAGATAAATGAGCCCTGCCTCTGTGTAACCTGGGTGAATCTGTACAGCTGAGAGGTATGGCCACAGCAGGATATGGCCATTCTGTTACGTTGATATATGTACAAGCAGGGGATCCTCAGCCACCACTGTACCAAGGTGCTGGACCATTTACACAGACCCATCAGCAAGTGTCTGCAGCTACCCCTCAAGAATGGCATGAGTGTGCAAGAATATGTAGGCTGCAGACCACAATACTGGAGACAGCTTAATTCATCTTGTATTTCTCAAGAAATTACTGTGAGCAAATAAGTATATCTGTCAGTAGCTGATGACATAATACATCACAGTGTAAAACAGTACATATGTTTGAATATCTCTGCTAACACCAACCATGTAACACAAGCAGCACAGACACAGTAGTTACAGTATCCCATGATCTGTCGACCATTGTGACTCAATATTGTCAACCTATCTACAGATATCCTGAAGAAGCAGGTAGCCAGCTATAGGTGTAGAACACCAAATCCTGGACTGGAGTACAACCTACCTGGAATGGAGTCACATACTCAATACAGAAGGTCATACTGGGCGTGATCCCACACTTAGAGAAATTAAGCCCATGTCTGACAGCACAGTGGACTATGCATATCTGTCAGTCACAGATGTCTGTTTACACACACCACATTGTACACCATTCATACTTTGCACACACATTGGATAGGAATACTCACACATATCCAAGGCCAACACACTATAATATGTTAAACATACACACACAGAGATGTGGGGAAAAGAGAGACAGACAGTGATAGAGAGATTTCCATTATGAGGCCTGCCCCACCCACCACACATCCAGTCAGCCAGTATCACATGATGTGCTGATGTCAATCACTGTAGACATTGATTTTAGTAGCCCTCAGCCCTATAGTGTCTGTGGTGCTTGTGATAACTGTGTAACACGATAGAACAAATCAGTATTCATCTAGAATTTATATACCCAGTCCTGTCAAATGTAAAGTTGTGTGTGACTGAATATGTGTGTATGTGTGTGTGTGTGTTTCCAGAGGAATGGTTTATGGCCCATTCACACACACTGCTCTTTGCATTGCCCATGTTAGCACTCCTGCTGATGTCAGTCACCTTGAAATAACCCTCTGGCCAAGTATCAGCCCTATAAGCTGCATGGTGCATGCAATACATGTGTAATCTAGTGTAGAAAAATAGTTAGGTAGGAGTTCTAATCCCAAACATGGCAACTGTGAAACTGTGTATGTTTGTGTGAGAGTGTGTGTGTCTTTGATGATACCTGGTTTTATGGACATTCACACCTACTACTCTCCCCTTATCCCTACTTTAGCACTGCTGCTGTTAGTCACCTTAAAAGAAACCTGTGTATAGCTCTCCAGCTTATAAGCTTCGTGGTGCTTGAAATAACTGTGTAATACTATAGTGTAGTATACTAGTTAGGTAGGAGTTCTAATCCCAGACATGGCAACTGTGAAAGTGTTTGTGTGAAAGAGTGTGTGTGTCTTTGATGAAACCTGATTTTATGGCCATTCACATTACTACTCTCCCCTTACCCCTCCTTTAGCACTGCTGCTGATGTTAGTCACCTTCAATGGTATCTGTGGAGAGCTCTCCAACATGTAAGCTCCATGGTGCATGCCATAAATGCGGAACAATGTAGTAGCAGTAACTACATAGGTATGGGTTTGGAGTGTTTGTGTGTGTACATATGTATGTCTGTACCTCAAAGATGTTGACCCATTTACACCCAGTACACATCTCAGAGCCTGACTTTAGTAGTCCTGCAGCTATCATCCACCTTAAAAGTACCTGTTGCATAACCTAAACCATGTCATGTCAGTAGTGCATGTGGTAAATGCATAACATGATGGTCTGTAAAGATTGTTAGATAGAGGTGTGAACCTCACCCCTGGCAAATGTGTGTGTAGGGTAAAATTATTTTTGGGCTCTCTCTCCCACTACATCACCCAATTCCAGTATTTACAAGGGCCGGTGATGTTCCTCACCTTAAAAGTACATTGGGACAACATCAATCCTATAAACTCCTTGGCACATGCGATAAATGTGGTACAGTATAGTAGCAATACATAGCTAGGTAGGGGTTTGAATCTCAGTACTGGCAAGTGTGTGTGTGTGTGTGTGTGTGTGTGTGTGTTTGTCATTAGTATCCTGGGTGGAAGTTGCTGTGATTGTGTAATAAAAGGATCCATTGTGTGGTGGGTTTTGCTAAATTATTATCTGAGGACCTAGTATATGTCACAATATCCACCTTACAAGGACAACAGATGTCAAACACCGGAGAAGTTGGTATAGACAACCCATAGCCCTACATGTGACATTATGGATTGCTGAACAATATAGGCAACCCTTCTATTACTCAGAGAACACTCTCCACCCATGTCTCATACACAAACACACTTGGCTAGGCAACAACCACTATATAGGTAGTTCCCTGCATATTGCCTGACAGATAGTAACCATGGTGTGATTTCAGTGGACTACATGCCTGTTGACCACAACAGTGCCACTGACATCAGAAAGTACTTTGATGTGTTACATCTCCAGACTGAGTGTGTGTTATCCAGGAAGTAAAAGGACATGGCACCCTGTTCCATCCCTGCAGTAGGCAAATAAATGCTTACAGTGGCTCTTTTGCAATGTTCCCCACTGGACACCTGCAACAACTGTAGAGTCTGCAAACGTAACCCACAAAGGGAATACCATGCCTTATACACATGCCCTGTATGGATAGACACCACTAACTCCACTGAATACCTGTATCATGCTGTCAAGGTAGGTGCAAGCATGCCCTCAGTTACATAGCCAGGTCTCACCAAATGAGGTCAGGAATACTACATCAGAAGATAACAATCTGTCTACACAACATGCCCCAGAGACCTCAAGTACACTTCCACAGGTCAAAGAACATGCGTGTTGGACATGTGCACAACCCAGGCACTGTCCATGTTATGGAATATAGATCACATACATGGGAAGCAATGCACATCACTGGCCACTCACAATACTAACCCAGATGAGTGGATGGTGAATACAATATCCACCCCTAGGGACCAGTCCAGGGACTACACCCTTGAGCCACACTGGAGAATATTGTCATGTGGCCTGATGCCAAGGTATTCCCTTTTCCTAGCCTTGTACAGCCTTCAGGATAATTCACCTACTATACACCTGTGAAGCAATGAACCTATTCATCTCAGTACTGGCAAGTGTGTGTGTGTGTGTGTGTGTGTGTGTGTGTGTGTGTGTGTGTGTGTGTGTGTGTATGTGTGTGTGGAGATGAATGGTGTTGAAGCCATTCACACTCACTACACCTCCCATTGCCCTACTTTAGCACACGTGCTGATGTCATTCACCTTGAAATAACCCTTTGGTCATGTATCAGCCTGATAAGCTCTGTGGTGCTTGCAATAACTGCGTAATACTGTAGTGTAGCAAACTAGTTAGGTAGGAGTTCTAATCTTGATCCTGCCAACTGTGATAATGTGTGTGTTTCTCTGATAGAGTGGGTGTGTGTCTTTGTTGACACCTGATTTTATGGACATTCACACTTACTACACTTCCCTTACCCCTCCTTTAGCACTGTTGCTGATGTCACTCACATTTAAAGATACCTTTGGACAGCTCTCCAACATGTAAGCTCCGTGGCATGTGCAATAACTGTGTAACACTGTTATAGCAATACATAGTCAGGTAGGGGCTTGAAACTCAGTATTGGCAAGTGTGTGTGTGTGTCATCAATATCCTGTTGGGTGATTGTGAAATTACAGGATGCATTGCAGTGTGGGTTTTGCTACATCATTATTTTGAGGAGCTATATGTCCCAATGTCCAGATTACAAGGCCAAACATTTTCAAACACTGTAGATGTTGTTGTAGACAATCCTCAGCCATAAATGTGTACAGCCATGTGCAATTATTATGTGACAGTATGGATTAGTAAACAGTATAGGCAACTGTTATAATATCCAGATACCACTCTCCACCCACAGATCATGCACAAACACACTTGACTCTTACTCCCTTCCTTTATTACTTTGTCTCTCTCTCTCTCTCTCTCTCTCTTGCTCCCTCTCTGGTGGATGTGGAAAAGTACATCTGTTTTACATAAGCAACAGCTTGGGTTTTGCACATAATGCTCATAATCAGCTGATGACCTGTGCATGAATTGCAGTCCCCCATTTGCTAATTGCATGTGCCACAGCTGTGGTATCATTCCTATAGCCAATTGCATGGAAACACACTCCTATAACTAATCACTTCAAGTAGGTGTTGGCCCCTTTCCTTCACTGTGAGAAGGACTTCATGTGTGTGTCTGGCAAACAACATCACAGAGGGTAGTTGGAAATACCTCTTACAACATACACTGTGGCAACAGGCCAACAAACAGGAGGGGGATGGGGACATTGGGACATAATGTAAGTATTGCTGTTCTACATTTGGAAGTAATGTTGGTTTAACAGAGTTTGTGTGGATATGGCTGTTCTACATGATTTAAAGTCTGGCATGACAGTGTTATGTGGTTGAGGAAACTCTCACCTGTAGGGCTATCTGCAGACAGGTCAGAGTTTGGAGTCTTAGATGTGGTGTGTTACTCACACATTTTCTATCTTTAGAAATGCAGTAGCATACTCTGATTGCAATCAGTACATGGTGACATCCATGTGGGTTACTGACTTCATATCTCTCAGAAGAGATATGTCACAACAAACCATGTTACACCAGTAATTTTCTCTGTTTATCACAGCAATATGTCAATATTGGCCCTATGTTTGTGCCTCTCTCTCCAAGTCTGTCACCCTTTGTCCATATGTCATGCAGTAAGAGGTTCATATGTACAGTATATCATTATTTACTGACATCATACCTGATAAGCCAGTGAGATATCAGACTGCTAGACATGTTATGTATAGTAGGCATTATATTTGAGGACAAAACCTGTACATTTTGTTGTAGTTTGTACAGTAGTAAGGTCTGTTTACTTATGGCGATTGTTGACAGAGTGTCAGTATTGTGTAGCAGTGTATTGTGAATATGTTACTTGGCCTTTGTACAGACTGTGGTAGATGTCAGTGTTCTTGGCCCTGTTCTATCTGACATTGCATGCTGCTCCAGTTTCTGGCACCCTATCAGCGTATATGTTTGTAGGGCCAGACTGAGGCATGTCCCACACCACAGTCAGGCATTAGACTACACTGGGTATTGGACCAGTATATGTACGGTTAGTGTTTGAGTGGCAAATATGAGGATAGTTTTGTTCACACATTCCATATACTCTACTATTAATTAGGCTTACCATAATGTGACTGTGACTGTGTTGAGATTGGCTGTGGGTATGCACTTTCACACTGATGTCTGTTACTCCATGCTGTTACATGCCTGTAGTGCCTGCTATATTTGCAAGTACATGTGTATTCCCCCATAGGAAACTTGGGTCAGTGTTGTGGCAGGCTGCCTGTAGTTTACACAGTGCTTTGTGACATGCCTAGCAGCTCGGTGTAACCTAGTGTAATGTTATATCCAGATATTTTTCAGATGTACTGTTGCCTGGCCACCATATGTGTTGTGTATTGCTGAAAAAGCAGTGGGATGCTGGGAAGTTGTATGTCACTAACTAGTGGGAGGTATGTGGGCTTGAGACATCTGCTCCTCTGGTTAATATGTATTAGGACAGACAGGAGGGTGTAAATGTATCAACTGTGTGAGCTTATCCATTCCAGTATTTTTGTGATATACCCATTTTTATGACTGTAAACATCCCCTTTGTCAGGCTTGGTCCACACATCTTGCACTAAGGAGTTCTGTGTATACCTCTGGACTGACCAGATTGTGCCAGACTGTCCAGGTTTAGTGGTCATATTTCTGTTGTATTCCACAGGATCATTACTGTGATTTGTGTGGTACTTCACTATGATGATCTTATGATGTCTGTTAGTAACTGATGGCATACATGTCAGTATCAGAAGTGACTTCCTACACGTCTGTTGACACAACCCCTGTTACTGTAGCAACATTCTACATTTATGCCTGAAATACTTACATTACATTCCCTTGCACTAAGAGGTTGTGACTTATGGTGCTGAGGTATGACTCCACTACATGTTATGGGCATATGTTATATATACATATATATATATATATATATATATATATATATATATATATATATGAATACCTATTGTTTAATCAACCATTTTAAATGTCGAATACTGGAAGTTCGAATGGGGAAGTTCAAAAAATAGAAATGTCGAAGCTGCTGAAATTTGAATTCTTTCCCAGGGAAAGAATTCAGTTGGCTGTTTCTGCGGCTTCGACATTTTCTGTACTGTGGTGCAAAAGTTATGGATCAGGTTAAGGTAAGTGTACGAGTGTGATGGACGTTGGGGTTAGGGTGCGGGTAGGTAAGTGTGCAAAAGTGACAGACTTTAGGGTTAGGGCGCGGGTAAGGTAAGTGTCCGAAAGTGACAGACTTTAGGGTTAGGGTGCGGGTAAAGTAAGTGTACGATAGAGACAGACCTTAGGGTTAGGGTTTGGGTTAAGGTTAGTGCATAGATAGTTGTGTATGTAAGGTGTAGTGTAGGTTTATTAGGTTTTTGGTGCGCCTGTGTTGTGTGAGTGTTTTTCGGAACAGCAAATATTTTCCCTGGGAAAAAATTCGCAGTTCTGAGGTTTCGATGTTGTCTTATTTTAAAATTCCAAGTTCGAACATATGATGTTCGAAATTTTGGAATTTTGGAAGTTCGATTATATGACATAGACACATCACATGGATATATATATATATATATATATATATATATATATATATACATATATAAATATACATATATATAAATATACATATATATACATACATATATATATATATATATATATATATAAATATATATGTGTATGCATGTATGTACATGTATACATATATCTACGTATATGTAGATCCATATCCTTGTCATGTTTCAACATGAGTGTTGTATATACCTTCCCAGATGTATCCCACCATATTTATCTGATATGTGTATATTTAGATATAAAAACATGACTGATTCAACACTATTTTCACTTAGAAGTACTAAACAATTGTAGTAGTCAAAGTAGTTTCTCACTACTGTTCAGTATGTGTACTGAATGATATATTTGAAAAAACAACAGACATCTTTACAGCTGTGATGGCTTAGTGGTTAACTGATGTGGCTATAGTGTTCAGGGTCCTGGGTCCAAGCCTGCAAGGGCTGTTTATTTTGTTGCTAGGCAGAACAAGGACTGTTAGATACAGAGTGGTTAAGGTAGTTTTGAGCAACTTTAAGTGGGTTTACGCGGGTTTGCGTGAAGGTAAGCGGTGCTAATGTACAGTTAAATGAAAAGGTGTTTACACTGTGTAGGCTTCACTTACCAGTGCACGAATCTGCTTAGCATTTACATTTAAGCAATACTTACACCTGCTAAGCATAGCTCAGCCCTGGTAACCAGTGATCACGTTCCAGGCTTATAAAATAGCAGGGTAATGACATCTTTGATAACTGTATTTAATTCCATGTACATAACATGCTTCTAAGTGGTGTTATTACAGTAGCAAGGGGTGTGAGTATACTGTATGGGACACCTGAGTATACATGGATAGTACAGCAATCTTTACCCTTTGTATGCGTTACATACATGGGTAGTATCTCAGGTTATATGGAGTCACACTTGTATGTATTTTATTATTATGTTACTACTTTTAACAGTGCTTTTCCAGGTAAGAGTAGATTGCAGATTGTAGTACTGGAACCATACACCCCCGCATGCAAAGCTGGACTCTGAGTACTGACTATGGTGTTCTTGGTGTGTGAGATGTATATTAAGTATCTGCTACTGGATATTGATCTGATATGTGGATATTAACTGTAGACAACTACTATGTGTATAGGAGATGTCATCAAGGGCTTCTGTCATGTAGTAATGGCATACCTATCAGTGTCAGATGTCTATCTGTAAAAAAATCATCCTAATGCATAACCTGTTGGCTAGCTGATTTCTGTCTGTCCTCTGTACAGATGTGCAGATGTCAGATATGTATCTTGGCTGCTTACAGGCAATCTATGATTGACTGACACTGACATGTCTGCCCAGCTGTGTTATGAATGCCACAGCTAGGAAACCCCACCCTGTATGCACCACATGCCATGGATACCTCAACCAGACTACCACAGTCAACAGAACATGCTTGGGTATAGTGGGTACAGGTCTCTAAACCAGACACTGGCCATGTTATGTAATATATGTTGAATGCATGTCAGTTGTAACACCTCACTGGCCCTCTGCAAGAGAAAAGCAGATGATTCTTCTTATCTTTCAGCTGTTTCTATTAGGGGTTGCCACAGCAGATCATATGTTTCCATTTCTTCCTGTCCTCTGCATATTGCTCTGTCACACCAACCACCTGCATATCACTCTCACCACGTCCATACACCTTATCTTAGGCCTTCCTCTTTTCCTCTTATCTGGCAGCTCCATCCTTAGCATCCTTTTCCCAATATATCCATCATACCTGCTCAGCACATGTCCAAACCAATGCAATCCCGCCTCTCTGACTTTGTCTCCAAATCATCCAACCTGAGTTGACCCTCTAATATACTGATTCCTAATCCTGTCCATCCTTGTCACACCCAGTGCAAATCTTAACATCTTTAACTCTGCCACTTCTATCTCTGACTCCTGCCTTTTTGTCAATGCCATCGTCTCCAACCTATACAACATAGCTGGTCTCACCACCCTCTGACCTTCCCTTTCACTCTTACTGGTACCCGTCTGTCACAAATCACTCTTGACACTCTTCTCTACCCATTCCACCCTGCCTGTACTCTCTTCTTCACCTCTCTTCCACACTCACCATTACTCTAAACTATTGATCCCAAGTACTTACACTCATCCACCTTCACCAACTCTACTCCCTGCATCCGTGCCATTCCTCTATCCTCCCTCTCATTCACACACAAATATTCTGTCTTAGTCCTGCTGACCTTCATTCCTCTTTTTTCTAAGGCATATCTCCACCTCTCCAGGGTCTTCTCAGCCTGGTCCCTACTCTCACTACAGATCATGATGTCATCTGTAAACATCATAGTCCATGGGGCCTCCTGTCTGATCTTGTCTGTCAAAAAGCAGATGATTAGATGTTAAATTTAACTGTCACTCTGGGGATCACTCAAGTGGCATCGGTTGATAGATGGCCTGTTGACAAATGTCAGGTGGCATGATACCAGTGTACCCACATGCCCTACTCTTCTCATCCCTCCATGGACATTAGCCTGGTACACACTTAGGAAGACCTGCACCTATGGACCCCAGTACTGACAAATGTGTCAGTGTGCATTACTGAGAATAACAGTGTCTGTGTTTGTAAACTTGTAGTTGACAATACCCTGAGAGCCTTTTCACCCACTACACCCCCCCCCCATTGGCATACTTAGAAATGGCTGGTGCTGTAATTGACATTAAATGTACCTTGTTACACTCTTCACCCTATGGGCTACCTGGAGCTTGCAGTACCATCATAGCACTGTTCTACAAATAGGTAGATAGGAGAGGGTTACCCTCTGAGTTTTAGCAAGTGTGTGTATATGTGTGTATATTTGTAGGAGACAGCATTTTGAGGCCACATTCTTCAAATACAATAAACATTGCCATACATTATAAGGGATAGTGATATTGGTGACATTAGGAGAGCCATGACAAACCCTCACCCTACTATCCCTGTGGCATGTGCAATAAATGCATATCCCTGTAGAAGCACTGATTAGATAGAGAAGGGGTTGTATTGCAGTCCTGGTCAATGTGTGATTGTGGGTATGTCAGAGCATTATCATTTGTTTCAGTGAGTACATTATCAAATGTGGGGTGTGGGTGATGGGTTTACTGTCTTTACACCATGGTACCCCCAGTACATGTCCCAAGGTCCACTGTATGAGGACCGCTGTCACCATCAACCATACAGGTAAGTGATTACACTATCCAGCCCAATGATGGATGTGCTGTGTGCAAATTCTGTGTAACAGAATGGACTCACTGACAAGGTAGTTAGCACTGCTAAACCCAGGTCTGTCAGATGTGTCTATGACTGTTATGTGTTTGACAATGTATATATGACAGTTTGTCATACTATGAACTGTTCATTAATACCCAGTACATCCCCCATTACCATACTGTACAAGGCCTGGTGATGTTCTTCACTTAACAAGAAACTCAGCTCATACCTCATCCTAAAAGCTCTGTAGTGTGTGCAATTAAGGCCCAACACATTAGTAGCAATAAGTACCTAGGTAGGGGTTCTACTGTCAGTGTTGCCAAGTAAGTGTGTGTGTATGTGAAGGGATCTACTTCAGTTTGCAGAAAATACATGTCCCAGGAGATCATTTGTCCAGGAACTGGCAAAAGGTAACATTTCAAAGGAATCATCTTGTGGAAATTCATTCCATCAAAACTAGTAGTAGATGTGTAAATGCCCTCTTCTCCACTATACAGCTGTACAGTGATACTGGAATTGGTATATATAGTTGGGTGTGGTTGTTGTGGGCACAGCCACCCACATTGAGGTTATTGTTATGTGTATCCCCCTGCTTAGTCTGCTGTTATACTGTACAGTTTATGTTAATAGGTTAAGTAGTTGTTAATCACACTATGTGTGGTTCTATGTCACCCCACACCCTCCAAAGTGGGGGGCTGTGCAACCCACACCAGCACACCTATGTGTACCAATTCCAGGATTGCACTACATTGAGGAAGAGGTCATACACCCTGCCAGTACCGTCATCAATGACATTAAACTGGCCGACTGATTATTTACTGATGTGATGTTTTGGCTATTTGGTCTTGGTGGAATTACACAGGCCAAAATGAGTTCACTGCAAAATTAAGTACATCCATGTGTACAGTATTCTCTGTGTATTGCATCAACACCAAAGTCTCTGTTGTTGTTGTTGTTTGTTGTTGTTTATCTTTTGGCTTTTCCCGGTTAGGGGACACCACAGCAGAACTCCGGTCCGCTAATGATTGGCAGTCAAATTTTATGGTGCCGAGGTGCCAGCCAGAAGCCCAACCTTCAACGAAGGCACGCCCATTCACGGATGTCTTTCGAACGCCACTCAACCATGGGGAGGACATGCAGATTCCACACAGAAGGCGCTCCAGCCGAGAACCGAATGGGAGAACCCCTTGCTGTGAGCCAACAACACTACCACTGCACCACCGTGGCAACACCAAAGCCTCTGTGTGTGTGTGTGTGTGTGTGTGTGTGTGTGTGTGTGTGTGTGTGTGTGTTATTCACAAACATTTGGTGTGTGCCAACCAGTACACTTACCACTGTCCACTGTAGAAGAGCTGCTGACATCAGCCACCATGCACTAACCTGTATACACCCCTCAGACCTATCAGCAATGTGGCACATGCAATTGCTGTTATACAGACCTGCTACTTGTGTTCAGCTGTACCCAGGATATGACACAGTCAGTGTGTCACCACAGTGCCATACCCTTTGTAGGAAAGGACAGCAGACCAACATCCTGCTGACACATAGACACCTACAACACAAACTGAATACATTATGGAGACCACAATCAGTCAGTGTTAATAACAGCTATAATGCATCATGGCTGAACAGCTACACACCCTGACATGTAAGCATTAAACATTCCAGATGAAAACATGTTAAACAGCATTACATTGCTAAACCTTAGTACATTCACTCTGTGCATCACATGCATATTAGCATGTCCCTACATCAATGGTATGGATGATAGGGATGTGGGACAGGTATCATCTTATGCACAGGGTATGTTGTGGGTTTGCCAGAGACCTAGGCTGAGACATTTGTTTGACATCATGTGTGTGTGTTAGTGGGTTCTTTATCAATTGGTCTGTACAGATGTGGCGTGTGTAGGTATGGAGGTGCCCTAGCTGTGTTGGTGATGTGTGTGTATGTATGCACACAGTTCTGCCATGTGGCTGCCCTATACAGAAGTTAGTTGGACAGCTGCAGACTGTACATGGCAGGGTGTACAGTTCACCGTCTCCAGCCACAGACATGAGAACTGTGCCTATCAGGGGTCCACAGGCACTACCAAGTAGAAGCCCAAATATGTTACTCTCTCCTGATGATGACAATTGTCTGCTGGATCCGTGTCCCTGTTGGGACTGGCCTGGACTATGTACAGTGGCCTGCTGCATTGTGGTGCTGACAACACCCACCTGCAGTGCTGGTGCTGGTACTGCCACTGTGGGAGGGGTTGTGACTTGTTGCACGTCCACATAGACCTCCACCTGTTGGTGTTGCTGACCTTCATCCATGTGGCTGATGCCCTACTCCCACCACATGCTCTAACACAGACACCACATGGTTGATGATTACCACCATCTCACCCAACCATCTTTCCAGGACCTCTGCAAAATAACAGTGGACACGTGCAAGATTATGGATGTTGTCAAGTACAGCCGAATGAGTAGCCCTCTGGATCCTCAGACTCTATCTGGTGTAACATTCCATACATGCCTGTGCCTCCATGATGGCCTGAGACATGCGCCTGGTGACACCTGCTATGGCACTTCTGCCAGGGTCATGATGGCCAGCGACCCTCCTATGAGCACCCCTGTACATCTGCCTGTGTGGTACCTCTCCAGACATCTGGCTATGGCTGCTGTGTACAGACACACTTGCCATAGTCAATACGCTGTCCTGTCTCATGCCACCACCAGCCAGCTGTACCTCATCTTATGGCCACTGGTGATGGGTTATGCATGGGCATTGTGACTGTGTGCTGGGATGGGGTGGATAAAAGTGGGATGTCAACCAATGGCACAGTGTCAGCCCCTACCAACCCTACCTGTGCCTCACCATACCTATCATCATTGTCAGAGTCTATATGGTCATTAACATCAGTTTACCTGCAGGAAAGACCCTGACCCACCTCGTCACCTGTGAGGGGAAAGCAAAAAATGTAATTTAAGACCTGTATGTTATTGCTTACCATGACACACACTCCCTCACACACACACATGCACACACACACACACAAACACACACACACACACACACACACACACACACACACACACACACACACACACACTTACAGGTGAGGTGGCACAAAGATATCACACAGAAATCTCATTACCCAACAGTCAACATGCATGACATATGGCACTCAGCATGCAATGCAGCTATACTCAATCCTTGTTACCAACATTATACATCTCTGTGATGCATAAGTTGTGTTAAGTAGGTGGTGCCCCTTCCCCTGGAATACACTGCACCCATGTACACAGTATTGCTGTGCACCTGTACAGCACCCTGGCATGTACTGTGCACCATACCTCACGAGTGTACACACCATTGCTAAATGTGTATATGTGTGGCAGTTATGTTTGCTCTGTTGCTTACAGCCCCTACGTGTTTGCCTGACACATGCCTGGGATGATATGAGGACTGATGTCAATAGTTAATGCCTGACTTTTGATTTGCAGATCTTATCATCATCAGTGCATGTATGAGCAAAAATCCCAATTACACTGACAACTTTCAAAGCTTAATGTGGATATGAGGAGTGTACACACCCTTGTTGACATGCCAGCCTCTTCCATGATATGCAATGGGGCCACAGTACTGCATATGTTAACATTACACACACACCTGATATGTGAAATATAACCTGTGGAATCAAATGCAGTATCAAACAAATGTGTTAGTCGTGCAGATGCTGAATGTGATGCATACAATATGTGGGTTGCATAAGTGTTCACACCCTTAACACAGTGGTTTGTTCTACCACCTGTTAAGTGAACTACAGCAGTCACTATTCCTGAAAGTGGTATACTAGCATGGCCCATCTTCACTTGCTATTATTTGGTCACTCCGCTCTACAAATGTCCCCCAACTCTGCCGGATTGCAAGGTTAGCTCATGTGCACAGCCCTTGGAGGTCACACAGTGCCTTCACTATTGCTGTGGAGTCAGGGTTATGTCTGGCACAATTCATGACCTTGACAGTGTGTCAGATACAGCTATTCTTAGCGAGCTTTGGATGTATGCTTCAGTTCACTGTTGTGTTTCAGGATGAAACCACTCCCCATTCTCAGCCTTATTGCAGATGCTTGACAACTGTGGGCCACACATGAGTGTTATTTTGCAGTGTTCCAAATTCAGAACACCATGTCTACCAGCCCAGTTCCTGCTAATGAACAGCAAACCTAAAGGTGTACACTGGCACCAGCAAGGTAAAAATGGGGGTGATGGGCCTGAGGTGGAGTGAGGTGTTGCTTGTGCAACACATGTATCTTTATTAATACTGTCTGTAGGTTTCAGCTTTGGTCTCAGTACACCATTACACATTGCAACACATGCCTTTGGGAGACTTGATGTTATGCATATGCTACCCGTAGATAGCCCTGGATGATGTTTCCTGTGAAACAACTGTTCCATCTGATTACACTAACCCATAGGCCACACTTATTCAGATTTCAGGCAATTGATGACACAGGTACTGGACAGGCAGTACTTGCTTGACATTTCTGCAAGTCCCTCAGTGTTGCTGCATGTTTCTGGGCAGCCTCCATGACCAGTTTGCAACATTGGATGGACATCTGTTTATTTTCTACATTAAAGTTGTCCCATTCTTCATGCACACATACATGACTGTCTGCACTGTTTGCCATGGTATATACAATGGTGAGGTAAGGCTGCTTCTCCCAGTCCTGAGTGCTACCTTTCCGATATGGGATCCATTACATGGTTTGTAGGATGTGTGCAAGCCATGGCTGCTTCTGTTGCAGGTGAGTAGGCAAATGTCATGAAAATACTTCTTGGACAGCAGACCATTACTTGGTGTGACATTGAGGCAAGTGTGTTTTTTACTGTTGTACTACTTGAAGGCTTTAGCCTAGACAGCAAAGTATGGTATGTTTTGCAGATTACTGTATCATATGTTTTCTTTGAGAGTTGCATTAAACAGTTATTATGTATTTCAAACACCTAAATGCTAAGAAATGGCATAAACAATTGAAATAGTACATAAATAAACATTTCTATGTATGCAAACTGTGTGAGGTGTCATGTCCTTTGCATCGTGTGTTGGTATATATTTCATGCTATAATTTTCATTTGTATGAAAGAATAAGACACTGGCCATTTGAAAAGGTGGCAACTTGCAGGTATAATGGCTGTTTATTATGCTGTGCACCCTCTATATATACTCTCTTTATATATATTTATAAGTATTTATATATTTATATGTGTATGTATGTGTGTGTGTGCATGTGTGTGTGTGTGTGTGTGTGTATACATATATATATATATATATATATATATGTGTGTGTGTGTGTGTGTGTGTGTGTGTGTGTGTGTATGTATCATTAGAATGTTTAGTGCTTCCACATTGTACATTCCCTATGGTAGACTGACTGTTCATAGGTTGGTACTAGGCTATCGGCCCTAGGGCCTATACAAGTCTAGCCATAACAATTCCCTGGCTATTTCTTCCCACACTATTTACTTCCCTGGACCCTTGTCTATCAGGGTGACTGACGTGATCCCCAGGGTGAATTTCCTTTCTCCCATCCAATCGTCACTGCTCCTTTTGAAGAAAGCCAAGGAGGCACTCTGCTTGACATGTATGGGCAGTCTATTCCAGAGTCTGGGGAGTCTCTGGGTCAGGAACCTATCCCTCCAGCATGTTTTTGATGACAAGGTTTAGATCCCTGGAGCATGTGGCTCTGAGGGATTGGGATTTCTTTAAGTGTAGCATGTCCAACAGGTCTGGGTTTGACATGGCCTTGTATGATAAGCAGAGATCACCTCTGAGTAGACGATATGTGACAGAGTATAGCTGGAGTATTTTAAGGTGGTCAGCATAGGACATCTGCTTTAGGCCTGTGATTCTTTTAGTGAGGTATTTCTGCGGCCTTTCCTGTTGTTGCAGATGTCTTAAGAGGTACATACCAAATGGGGCTTTGTATTCTATAATGGGTCTAATGAAGAATGAGTACAGTGGGACAATGACCTCTTTTTTCTGGATGAAAAGCCCTTAGTGATGAGGTGTGCCACATAGAAGGATTTCCTTACTGTTGTGATGATGTGGTTATTGAAGGTGATACCACTGTCCACCTGTGCCCTAAGTCTCTTATCACACTTTCGGTGTTTAGTGTACTGCCACCAATGTGGTAATTCAAGAGTACATGTTTTTTCGCAAAGGGGATAACTTTACATTTCTTGGCATTGAGCTTGAGCCCATGGCTCTGGCACCAGGCATCTGTTTCTGTAAGGCCCTTTTGTAGAGTACCACATAATTTGGGAATTCAATAATGGCTCCCAGTTTGCAGTTATCTGTGAACTTTGTTAGCCTGAGTCCCTTAGTGTTGGCCTGTATTTCAGAGAAGTAGATGCCAAACAAGAGCGGTCCCAGGACTGAACCCTGAGGTACTCCACTTGTCACTTGTCTGGAGCTGGATTTGGAGTCGGCTACTTTTACAGTGTGGGTTCTGTCAGTAAGCCAGTTAGCAACCCATTGAGTGACGTAGGGATTAATGCCCAGCTTAGTAAGTTTATCTATGATTCTAGAGTGGACGATGGTGTCAAAGGCCTCTTGGTGAGGTCCAGATAGGCTGTGTGGACTGCCTTACCCTCATCTACAGCTCTGGAGACTGATTTGAAGAAGTCAGTCAGGTTCAGGAGACAAGATTTGCCCTTCACGAACCCAAACTGGGTGGGGTCCAGTGTTTGAAGGTTGCCAATGTCTTTGTTTATAAGTTCCATGATAATACATTCCATGGCTTTGCAGATCAGGCTCATTAGACTGATGGGGCGTGCATGATATGTTAGAGAAATTATCCCAGCATCTTACAGCTGAGATGGCTTACTGGTAATTTGTTGTGGCTATTTTGTGCAGGGTCCTGGGTTCGAGATTTACAAGTGCTGGTTATTTTGTTGCAAGGCAGATCAGTTCAGCTGTGGCGGAAGGGATAATGGCAATAATTACAAGAGATCCCTCTTTTGGGCCCCTTCACCCCCATTTACAGTACCTTTGGCCAGATGTTTTGCAGTGAGAGGTTCAGAGTGTGGGTCCGATCTCCGAATGCAATGTATGTATATATATATATACATATATATATATATATATATATATACATATATATATATATATATATATATATATATATATATATGTGTGTGTGTGTGTGTGTATATACATATGTATGTCTACATATATATATATATATATATATATATATATATATATATATATATGTAGACATACATGTCTATATAGGGTCTTGGGTTTGAGACTTGCAAGGGCTGATTATTTTGTTGCTTTGCAGAACAAGGGCTGTTGGATACAGAGTGATTAAGGCACTTTTATGCAGTTGTAAGCAGGTGTGCGTGGTGGTAAGCAATGTTAACTTCTGGTTAAATATGCTTACAGACAGCCTGAATGTGCTTAATCTGTGTAGGCACTGCTTAGTGCAGCGCAAACAGGCTTAAACCTGCTTACTACTGCTTAAAAGTGCTTAATCTCGCTTACACCCGCTCTAATTTCTTTAGAAGAAAAGAAAAAAGAGGTGATAGGAAAGTGGTGCAAAAGGGGGCACAAAGAGGGAAAGACAATAGGGAAAGTAGTTAGGGATGTGCAGGACGGGTGTAAGGATGGTTCATAGCTGCCCATTTCTTCTACACAACAGCTGTGCATATATACTGAATTTGGAGGTATATTTGGACACTCAAACCCCTGAGAGTGGGTTGAGGACAACACTAATGTGTTGTGAAGCCAATTAGACCAGATTACATGTGTCTTGTGTACACATGTGTGAAATGGACAGCTCTCTATGGGGCGAAATTTTTATTTTTTCGGAACAGATTGCTTTTTTTTTTTTGAGGTGAGAGTGGGATGTTGGGGAAGGATAGTAGGCATATTTGGAGAGGTAGGTTGGGTAGGAAGACAGACAAGACAGATAAGACAGCATACAGGGTTAGTATATGACACCTGTGGGGGGTAAACACCTTGGATGGGGAGGGGTGTTTGGAAATCAGAAGCCCAAGAGCCCCCAAATGGAAACAGTGGGACTGAGGTCCCCACCCATGAGCAGTCACCACTGCACCTTCACGGCCCGAAGTTGGCTGTGCTGGGGGCTGAGCAGAGGGGCAGGCTTACCCTCTAAATTTGCCATGCAGCCCTCAAGCTGGCATAGCAAATCTCCAAACTCCCTTCAGAGCTTGCTACGTTCCAATCCCTGGACCTGACTTTGTGTGACAGGATCCTGTCCACGCCCGCTCCCGAGTGGGGACGAACCACATCCCCTGAGGTGGTTCCGCCCAAATGTGGTGCAGGACCAGTGGATGAGGAGGTCCCAGAATGGGTCCCAGACATGCTGGGGCCTGGTGCCACAGCCAGATGAGGTGGGAGAGGTGGGTCTGCTGGGACCAGCATTCCCAAACGTGCTATAGTTGCAGTTTTAGAACATTTGTGGGTTAGTAATAGTCAACACAATCCAGGATTAGTTATAACAGCATGCAGAGATATTCCCATTAACGCAAAACACCAGATTTGGAACAGTTGCATAGCAAATAGAACACATGCATATATGGAACCACAGTGGCCATTACAATGGCATGTGGGTTAGATTGATAGCAACAGTCCATCAGTGATAGTATTTCAACATGGAACATTAATAGAAACACATTTCAATATTTGTTGAATAAATAGGACATATGTCCCAACAGTAGGTTTGGTGCAAACATACCCATTGATTTGTGTGTTTAGATTATTGTTGCAGATATGGTAGGGGTGGGGAGAGATGTCAATTAACAACTTATATATCCTTGCAGTACTCACACCTTTAATGATTATTGCTCTAATCATTACTCTACAGGTATTATTACAATACCCTATGGCCTTGGTTTGGGCAGTGGTATGTTTGTACACAGTGTATACTTCAACTGTCGTATCGATAAATTCTACATCTCTTACCTGGTAGACCTGTGGAGGGAATGTTTGTTAACACTACCTGACTGTTTCTACACATATTCCCAGACCCTGAGTTAATATTATGCATATACCTCTCAATCTCTTAATGCACACACTCTGGACAAAGTTTGACTACATGGGGGTACAAATAGGGACATATTTTGAATATTGCTCTCATAAACTTGGAGAGTTGCTAGAGTAATAGGATTTGTTTTAATATACATTTTCTGAAGGTTTTGTGGTCTGAAAATGAAATGTATGTCATTATTTAGTGACTACATTTCTGAGATTATCCCACTGATTTGCCATGGGGACAGAGGGACAGCCAGAAAATATGAGACTATTATCTGGACATTCTGCAAACATCTGTACAGTTGAGAGGTATGATTATGCATGCAGCTTATGACCACTCCCAGGATTTGAACCATGGCTGTGTCTGCTAAAAATACAACAATTTAAATTTTATCACAGTGTGCTTTTTGGATACTGCTGTCTATTCCTTCTGTGTTTTCTGTCTAAGTCTCTTTTGGTTGTACAATCTGACCTTGTAATTACAACATTCTTATACAGACATTCCTAGACATATTTTTATGTAGCACAGTGTGAGAAACAATGGTTGACGCAACAGTACTATTCTGATATCAGATGTTGGTGAATGCTACATGTCAGGCCATACAATACCGGAGTAAACACTACCAGTCCAGGATTTAAATCATTATTGCCAGGCAGTTACACTTTTCTTATCTGACAGACATGTGGGGGGAATGTTTGTTAACACTACCTGACTGTTTCTACACATATTCCCAGATTCCTAGTTAATATTATGCACATACCTCTCAATCCCTTAATGCACACACTCTGGACAAAGCTTGACAAAATGGGGGTACAAATAGGGACATATTTTGAATATTGCTCTCATAAACTTGGAGAGTTTCTAGGGTGACAGGATTTGTTTTAATATACATTTTCTGAAGGTTGTGATGTCTGAAAATCAAATATATGTAATTATTTAGCGACTACAATTCTGAGATCATCCCACTGATTTGCCAGGGGGACAGAGGAACAGGCAGAAAATATGAGCCAAGTATCTGGACATTCTGCAAACATCTGTACAGCTGAGAGGTATGATTATATATACAGCTTACTACCACTCCCAGGATTCGAACCATGGCTGTGTCTGCTAAAAATACAACAATTTAAGTTTCATCAGAGTGTGCTATTTGAATATTGCTGTCTGTTTCTTCAGTGTTTTCCATCTAAGTCTCTCTTAGTTGTACAATCTGATCGTGTACTTGTAACAGTCTTATACAGTCATTCTTAGACATTTTTTATGTAGCACAGTGTAGGTAACAGTGGTTAACACAACATTACTATTCAGAGAATGCAACACTAAATGCCACCAGAGTAAACACAACTAGTCCAGGATTTAGAACTTTATTGCCAGGCAGTTACAGTTTTATTTAAATATGACCTATATGGGACTATTACTGTAATATTGTCTGGTTTATTCAGTACAACCCATACACAGTGTTACTACTGCCAAGTGACTTTCTACTACTTTATATTTATTTGGTATGACTACTACAAGCAGGATTGTTACCATCATCGTGATGCAGCCTTTGCAACCTTCCGTTGGCTCTGGATACCCTGAATAGGCTTCAAAAGCGTCAGTAAGACGTGATAGATAGGAGTCCACTGGTTCGTCTTCCCACTGCTGAATGGCCTTAATCTTCAACCAGTTGGGAAGAGGGGGGCAGATAACTGTAATGGCATCCAGTATATGGCTTCTAACTGACTCAAAGCCATCATTTCCCATTGTTCCATGCTGCGGAACAGGATTTGGGACATTTGCATGGTTCCATATTCATTTTAAAAGGTCAGATGAAACAGCATATTGCAACATCGCCCTTACTTCTTCAGTAGTGGGATTTTGAAGACTAACATGACCAACCAAAATTTGTTGGAATTTTACTGGATTAGACCATATGGGCAGAAGCGACTTTACAATTGCTTGAACATTTACAGCCGACCACGCCCTGGCAACAGTTATGGAAGAAGGGGCAGTTTCATCTCTACCATGTGCAGGATTTGGGACTTCTGTTGAGGGAAAATACCCTTTTTCATTATCCTCCTTGGATGAAGATGAGGAAGAAGAGTCCTCATCAGAATCAGGATCGAACCTATCTGGTCTTAAATAACCTTTTCCAGTATCAATGAGAATTGTTAAGTACCCTAGCAGTTTCCACACAGATTTTGAACCCTGCTTTTTGTTGCCCTTGAGAAATTTTAAAAACATTAAATTTGGATCCCTAGATCTAGTGTGTACTGCTGGGCCAGTATAAGGGGCGGATTCATCTCTAAGCTGAAGTCTAAGGCCGAGTTGGTCTGTACTTTGACTAGCTGCTCCATCGGAGGTGGACGTAACTTGAGAGTCACTTACTGTTGGTGCCATTTGATCCGCACCTTGCAGCGACTGTGGTTACTGAACAGTATCATTGGTGGGTTGCCGGACAGGCTGGAGTATGGCAGGTTGTTGCACCTGCTGTTGAGCCAGTGGCTCATGTGCCTGCGCCAAGCCCGCTATTTTATACGCAGGTGGTACTGTCGGTTGGGGCAGAGTAAAAACATATTCTTCCTCCAAGGATTCAGTTGAACCTATATTTAACTGACTTAAACCCATTACAGGGTACAGCCATTTGTATGACAGGGTCTCTAAGGGTTTCCCTTGTACTATTCCCATCTTATATGCTGTGTGATTCAATGCCTTCAACTGCCCTTTTAATTTGTCTCGATTAAATTTTAAGCTTCTTACTATGGAGCCCTTTTCCCTATCTTTTGATACTGCTTGCCAGTCATTAAAAGCTGCCCAACATCCCGGCGGTAACCTTTTCCCTTTTTCTTTTAGTTTCTTTTGTACATTAGCCAGTACACCTTTGTCAAAACTGCCATTAGCTAGGAAGCATAATTTCCCATCATTCTTGGTGAGAGTAACCCAATGATTCAGATACAAACAGCTTTCTCGTGAAACTTTGTAAAACACGTAGTTGGCTGGAGTTCCTCTTTCTGGCTGTAATTCTTTACTCGCACTCACTCCCATGTTGACTCTCTCTCTTTTTTTTTTTTGACAGCAAACTACAGTCGGTAACCCACACTCACATGTATGTCGCCAGAAGATTATCATTTAACCCCCACTCATTCAGTAACGAATCATGCCACTTACCTTTTCGAAAGTTCCACAAAAGAGAGAAAAAGAAAAAAAAAACTTATAATGTAAATCAGGCACTTGCAAATGTCTGAGGTCCCAGAAGACACAAAACCATCTGTGGGCCCATTAATGAGACTTCATCCATCTGCTCGAGCCCATCCCTGGATTTCTGATCCAAGTCGCAGCACCAAATTGTTAAGAAATGTCAAGAGGTAATGCAGTTACTTATTCAAATAGTCAATTGCAAATCAAGGAACACTCAGCACAAGTTCTCTCTTTCGTAGAAACTTTTATTAAGACATGTGTGGGAGACCCAAAATCAATACAGGGAGTTTCCCTGAACAAAAGAAGCTGTAAGCTTATATATGCTTAGATAATACTGATACTAAGTTAACTAGGTGCACCAATAGACAATAAAGGATTTGCATATACCAATCAGGTAGTTTCCTGTAAGCATTAAGACACATCTGAATACTTATTGCTAGGTAGAAAAAGAAAATCGGATATAAGTCCATATAAGGACTTATTTCCTTCACCACATAACTTTTGATCACAGTGTTTGCTTACTCTGTGCAGTCAATCACGCACTCTTAACCTTCAGTACACCTGCTTTTGACCTTTCAGATTTTACAGTCCCTTCTCTGTATGTGTGTGTGTGTGTGTGTGTGTGTGTGTGTGTGTGTGTGTGTGTGTGTGTGTGTGTGTGTGTGTGTGTGTGTGTGTGTGTGTGTGCGCGTGTGCGTGTGTGTGTGTGCATGTGTGTGTGTGTGTGTGTGTGTGTGTCTGTGTGCGTGTGTGTATGTGTGTGTTGACAAACACCTTTCTCTGTGTTTCTAGTGACCCATATACATGTCGAAGACTATGACCCATTCCACCCACCCTCCCTCCTGTATGGTATATCTGAGAGTGTCTGATGCACAGTGTGGTCTTACTATACACTAACCAGCATAACCTGATATTGACACTGCATGCATCATGTTTGTTCTGTGTGATGGTGCACTGTCTGCTCATAAGGGCCCAGACATCTGCAGTAGCTGTTGCAGCTTCACTTGTGCTGCCATGCACTGTACCTGCTGCTGTCTGGAGTTGTGGACTTGTGTGGCTGCCTATTGCTACTGTTCAACCTCATGGTCATTGGATTATGGCATTGCTGTGCCATTGCTGCTAGCTGTGAGCATGCATGGCCTAACTTTAAAGGTATCCTGAGGCTGCCTCATTTAACTCCTTAGCAGCATTTTATGAAGCATGTTTTAATACATGCTGCAGGCTAGGAACACCTTGCAGGATGTGTCATGGTCATATTTGACTGTCCCTCCCTAGAAATATCAGTACAGTGGAAGCAGGCTTTGAGTAGATCAGTTACACATTCTAAAATGTTTTGGGTTTGTGCATATGTGGTGCTATACTGGAAATTGGCCATGCTCTGTGTATTCCATACAGGTGTTATAAGCTAGATTAGGACAGTGACAATAGGAGAACACCATGAGGGTACGGAGAGCAGTAAACAATGTCAGTATTACCCAGGATAACTGGAGCAATGATGGAACTGTGGCAGGGATTATGAGCAGTAATCAGATGGAGATTTTTCCTGTGGTGTACAATAATTGGACAGCACTCTTTTCTGGTGCAGGAAAGAGTCAGAATGATGGTAGTCTTGATACACTATTCCATGTCACAGAAGCAGAGTTTCTTAAATAACCATCAATCCACCAGAGTGATCTTGTTCAAGGAATTAATTGTGCGGCCATCTTTATCTGTTTTCTTCTTGGCTTGTTTGTCATCTTCTGGAAGTGCATGGTGGCAGCACTGAATCAGCAGAAGAAACAACAAAAAGCTCAACTGAAACAGAGTGGTATCTAGAATGACTTGTTAAACTGCTGATGTGGAATACAAAGTGTGTGTGTGTGTGTGTGTGTGTGTGTGTGTGTGTGTGTGTGTGTGTGTGTGTGTGTGTGTGTGTGTGTGTGTGTGTGTGTGTGTGTGTTTCTCCAGATGTGCCTGCTTGTTAGGTTTATTATTTTTCCACAACATGAAGGTAGACTTAAGGGTCTATATGATTCTGGGTTTGTCCTACTCCCCTTTCCCTTAAAGACAAGTTTAATAGGTGCATGTCTCCAATCTTGAGGAATCTCCTCATATTTATATGACCTAGTGAATAATAGATATAATGGTAGTGTAAGTTCTTGCTGAAGTGTTCTCAGGTCATGTTTGGGGTACTAGAGAATCATCAGATAACCTATGTAGAAGATTCTATAGGAATTAGAAGTGTACTAATTGGTTCTCTGACAGAGTAGCTGATGCTTGGAACAGACTACCAAATTGCATTAAAGCAAGTACTAGTTTAGATATTTTTGAGAACAGCATGGATATTTATTATGGGAACAAGTGTTTTGGTATATTGGCAAGCTAGAATGGCATTAATGCCCGTGCTTGAAACATTTGTATGTATGTATGTAACTAAGGTGACTAGATAATTTCCAATAGTAGTATCAAAGGATACACTAGATAAGGACTAAATACAACCAAGACTTGTCTCAACTTCTCGGTCCTCAAGAAAAACTGGTAGGGGGTTTGGAGGGTGGGACATAAGAATGAAGGCGAGATGAGCAACTCACATGGAACGTTATGGTGAGTACATAACTTCTTTATGTGAAGTTGTTCTATCTCACCTTCATTCTTACTGATGGGTTAGCATCCCAAGCACCGACTTCCTTGGGTGGCTCATGGGAGTATATTCCTCAGGACAGTGGAATCAAAGGAGGCCCTGTCCCTGGAGGCCCTATCTACTTTGTAATGAGTGATAAAGGTATGAGGCCTTGACCAAGTAGCTGCTGCACAAATGGTATCTATTGGTAATTTAGCCAAAAAGCCTGAAGAAGTGGAGACAGCTCTAGTTGAGTGGGCCTGTATTTTGTGTTGTAATGGCGTATTGACTGAACTGTAAATAAAGGAGATACAATCTGATAACCATTTTGATAACATGGTTTTTACCACTAGAGCACCCTTCTTTGAATCTGAGAAGGAAATGAAGAGCTGTTCAGATTTTCTAAAATCCTTGGTTCTATCTAAATAAAAACGAATCTGCCGGTGGACATCAAGCTTGTGCAGCATATACTCCATCTTATTGCTATATTTAGGGAAGAATACAGGCAACTCTATAGCCTGATTGAGACCTGCGTCTGAACATACTTTTGGTAAAAATGAGGGATTTGTCTGAAGAGAAACTTTATCATTATGAAAAATCAAATATGGAGGTTTAATGGACAAGGCCTGTAATTCTGAAACCCTCTGAGCAGAAGTAATGGCTACTAGAAATATGGTTTTCCATGAGAGATATTTCAGGTCGCAAGAGGAGGCTGGTTTAAATGGGGGTAGGATGATCTGCAAAAGAACAAGATTTAGATTCCAAGGAGTAGAAGGGGATTTAATGGGTGGTCTTAGATGTATGGTACCTTTGAAAAAACATTTGGAGAGTCTATGTAACGATATTAGACCCTTGATCACCAAGATGAAAGTTTGAAATTGCTGCCAATTGAACTTGAATGGTTGCTGCAGCTGCCTCTTCATTGAAGAGCTTGGTCAAAAACTCTAAAATGGATGATATTGAAGTCAGATAAGGATCAATATTGTTTTGGGATGCCCATATTGAGAACCTTTTCCATTTGCTAAGATATAACTTTCTAGAAGATGATTTGTGAGAGGATGTTAAAATATGCTGAGCTGCAGCAGAAAGATTCTGAAACCTGACTACATTTGGAATTGGAGCAGCCAAGCTGTCAATTTGAGGGACTGATGAGAAGGATGAAGTGCCCCCAATGAATGAATCAGAAGGTCTGGAACTGAGTCCAGGATCCAGGTTCTTCCAAAAGATGAGGCTGGAGGACGGGGAACCACAGTTATTTATTTTTCTATTTAATTGTTTCATAGAATATTGAGATCTTTCTCTCTCTGCAGTAAGTGGGGGCTATTGTGTTTCACTTCATTGATATTCAGTGTTAAACTCTTAGCCTAGAGGGTTTCTCTGTATTTATAAGTGTTAGTCACATATCTTTGAATTTATTACTGCTCAATATCTGAGTTGTTTGGCTTCTCCTACATACCTGCAATCAACTGCATTACTAGCTGAGTTAAGTGCAAACTTGCAGTGTTAAAGATTGTACTGCATTTTATTTTTCTGTCTGTTTAATTGTTTCATTGAATATTGTGGTCTGTGTCTCTCTGTAGTTATTTATTTTTCTATTTAATTGTTTCATAGAATACTGTGGTCTCTCTCTCTCTGCAGTTAGTTTCTCACCATCCCTTACTGTTCTTGTTGTGGTATTAATCTTGGTGGCTTTGGAATTGCCCGCCCCTCCTGTAAATTTGTGTTTGAACACTCCTCCTGGGTCTATCTCATTTGCTCACTCAACCGAGTACATTGAGATCATATTTTGACTTTAGACACTCCTACCAGTCCTATCTGTTCAGCTCTATCCCAGCTCTAGTCCAGTCTAATGTCATTAGCTCATTCTACCTAATACAGAGAGAACATTTGTGAAGGGAAAGCCACTTAGGTCCTTAATTTTGCATCATCTTCTGTTTCTCCTTTCTCCCTTTCCACTTTACAAAAAAATGTTCTAAGCTTGTTTGCTGCCTTTCCTGTAACTAGTCTAGTCCAGATACAGATTTGCTATAACCAGGACTATTTGTAAGCTTCTGAGCCCCCAAAGCCTTTCTGTTTTGGAGGGTAACCTTCTAGCTTATCAGTGGGAGTGGTAAGCACTAGGTAGCCTATCTACCACAAGAGGGGTTTCTGGCCCAGAAATTGTAGTTTATTGGCCATTTGGGCAGTTTTTCCATATCTTGCAACTTTCTGGTTTAAAAGCCTGTGTTTGCGCTTGTTTCCCACCTTTTCTGTAACTAGTCTAGTCCAGCTACAGATTTGCTGTATCCAGGACTATTTGTAAGCTTCTGAGCCCCCCCAAGCCTTTCTGTGTTGGAGGGAAGCCTTCTAGCTTATCAGTGGGAGTGGTAAGCACTAGGTAGCCTATCTACAACAGGAGTGGTTTCTGGCCCATAAATTGTAGTTTATTGGCCATTTGGGCAGTTTTTCCATCTCGTTCAACTTTCTGGTTTAAAAGCCCACATTTGTACTTGTTTCCAATCTTTCTTGTAACTAGTCTAGTCCAGATACAGATTTGCTGTATCCAGGACTGTTTATAAGCTTCTGAGCCCCACAAGCCTTTCTGTGTTGGAGGGTAGCATTCTAGCTTATCATTAGGAGTGGTAAGCATTAGGTAGCCTATCTACCTCAAGATCCAGGTACAGATTCTTAGTTTTAGCACTTGAATTTGCTTATTCGTGCTCAGCACTTGTTCAGAACTTGTTGTTAACACTAAATAAGCTACAAATTACTACAGCACTCAGCCTTCCTCTTTACCTAGAGGAAAACAGCTTTTGTACTTACTTTCCTCACTTGCTTAGAGAAAAAACAGCTTTTATACTAATTTTCCTCATTTGTCTAGAGGAAAGTAGTTTGTTATTTAGGCATGTCCAAGGGTCAGCTCCCAGTGTTCTCTCCTCTCTATCTGATGAATCTGGGCATCTTGGGACAATATAGCAATTGCCTCATGTACACAGACAACCCTCTAATCCTACAATCCAACACCACAACCTGTGAGAGATGCACTTATCTAGTCAAACTGGAGGTAAGGCTCTCTCCAACCAAAACTGAACTTGACAGTCAAGAGGAGAAGGTAAACACTTACACCACACAACACTCATCACATAGTCCCACTAAACCTACACCACAAAAATCCATGCATAGAAACACAAAAACATTTGCAGAGGCTCTCAATAATAATCTGCTCAAGCAGCAGAGATCTCCAAAGCAGAAACGCAAGCAAGCTCCACCCCCCAACACAACTCAAATGACACATAGCCCACAGACTCAGTGTGCCAATAAATCACAGCCCATAAGGCAAAACAACGTACCCAACACACTAGTCATAGGTGACTCTATAGTCAGGCACACTGATGTCCCACTCACCAGGCTAAACAAGGAGAAGGTTACTGTCAACTGCCTGTTGGGTGCCAGGATCTGCCACATAACCCACGCACTCAGGTCACTCCACAACAAATACAAATATGACTCTGTCATTGTCCATGTTGGTGTGAATGACCTAAGACATACCTCCCTGGACTACATGAAAAGAGACAAGCTAGAGCTTTCTGATCTTGTATCCCAGGCAGGTATGACCCTAGCCCTGAGTAGCATCCTGCTCTCGCCCAGAATGATACCGCAGTACAAGGACAAAATTATTGACTTCAACAACTGGCTAAGCTTCTGGTGTCATTCTAAGTGGATCCAGTATCTGTCTGCCTGGGACGACATGGTCGACAGACCATGATGCTTTGCCAGAGATGACCTGCACCTGTCACCCCTGGGATTCCAGATACTGGCTAAGGGTCTTGCCGCCCCTATAGTGCCTTTTTTAGGCAAGGTTCAAATAAATTCACCACCATAACAGGAACATGCAAGCAAAAAGTGAGGGTAATGCTACTCAATGCTAGAAGTCTAAATCTCAAAATGCACTCACTCGAGGCACTCCTTAAAATGGAGGACATCAATACCTGTGCAGTGACTGAGACCTGGTTCAAGGCTCTAGAGAGCACCCCTGCATTACTAGGCTATAACTCATACCACACTTTTTAGCCATCTAACCTGGACCAGAACACCAAAGGCAAAGGTGTGTCCATATTCATTAAGTATATCCGCACCTCCAGGCTAGTTGCGCAGCATAATGCATCCGAGGTTATCCAAGTGCAACTAACTCTGGGCAAAACTGCAATCCAAATTGTAGCTTGCTACAGATCCCCCACCATGTCCCAGGATTCCCACTCCTCTTTTCTTGATATATTGGAAAATATTAGAGTTCAACCAAACACCCTAATAATGGGCAATTTTAACTACCCCACCATTAACTGGGAAAATTACTCATGTACCAACTCCTTCGCTCAACGCTTTCTGGAATTCATAAATTTCAGTGCCCTGGATCAACTTATCCACACCCCCACTAGGGGCTAATATCCTAGACTTAGTCATTACCAACATGAGTGATCGGTGTTCCACACCTGAAGTCAACACCTTGATGGTCAGATCCGACCATAAGCTAATCACCCTAGATATCGGCATCCCACCCCCACCCACCATTAAGGAAACCACTGTAAAAAAATTCTCCAAAGCCAACTTCATGCTTCTTAACTTATTACATCCAAGTGATGCCTCCAGGTGCATCTGCAGTTACCTCCTACTGCTCCTCTAGGCATCAAATGTTACTTGTTCATACTCGCATAATAATTCCAAAATCATGCTACATACAAGGTATCAGAATATTTTATCTTGAAGCATACATGATGGCAAACACAACTGAATTGATATCTGACCTCTGTCAGTCAGTATTTGTTAGAAATGTAAGGTGATAACTTCATTTTTAAAGGCTCAAGTCACACCCCCTAGGAGTTAAAGGTACACACTCAAAAGAGTTGTACTGGAGGGAAAAGAGAGAAGTGGTGAACTTCATGACACCCATGCAGATGGACAATACAGTTACGACTGCTGAATCCTACACAAATGCACTCTATATAAACTTACACGAGTGCATGGATCACGCTATCCCAAACAGAACCAAGATGCTATCCCCTGCCATAAACAAACTTTACAACAGAAGGAAGAAACAGTTGCAAAAGAGAGTAAAATCCCATGAGTGGAGGTGCTCCCTGGTGAACCTCAGTAAGAAGCTGAGATCCCTTAAAAGATCCTCCAAAGCTAGCTATGAAAACAACATTGCCATTGATTCTAAGGGCAAGCACAAAGCATTCTATAGCTATGTCAAGAATCTCAGTGGCAACACCCAGATCTGCTCTGAGTTACAGCACAATGGCACAAAAATTACAGAACCAACTGATATTGCCAACATCCTGGCAGATAGGTTCAGTGCTAACTTTGCCCCCCTCTCATCCCCTAAAGGGCCCTTATCTACACAGGAAGAATGCAGAGTCCCTGTAATCACATCTATGCAGGTAAAAGCTGCACTCTCCAAAACCAAAAGCACAGCATCCATGGGACCGGACAACATCCGAGGCTGCGTTTTACACGAACTTCAGAATGAAATGGCTCCCCACCTAAGCACCATGTTCAGTCATAGTCTCACATCAGGCTTTGTGCCCACTGAGTGGTGCATAGCAACAGTTATCCCACTCCACAAAGGGGTAACCACCACTGATCCTGGGAACTATCGCCCTGTTAGCCTGATAAGTCTGGTCTGCAAGGCCATGGAACGTACGTATCATCATGGAACTCATAAATAAAAACATTAGTAACCTCCAAACTCTGGACCCCACTCAGTTCGAGTTTGTGAAAGGCAGATCATGCCTTCTGAACCTGATCAATTTCTTTAAGGGAGTCACCAAAGCCATAGATGAGGGTAAGGTGGTTCACACAGCCTATGTTGACCTTGCCAAGGCTTTCGACACCATCCCCCATTCTGGAATTATAGTTAAACTCACTAAGCTAGGTATAAATCCCTACATCACAAGGTGGGTTGCCAACTGGCTCACTGACAGAACCTACACTGTAAATGTTGCAGACCCCAAATCTAACTTCAAACCAGTGACAAGTGGAGTACCACAGCATTCAGTCCTGGGGCCTTTCCTGTTTGGTATCTACTTCTGTGAAGTACAGGCTAACACAGAAGGAAACTAGGCACCATAGTCAAGTCCCCAAATGATGTGGACATGCTACAGAAAGGCCTCACTGAGACAGATGCCTGGTGTCAGAGGCATGGCCTCAAGCTCAGTGCCAAAAAGTGCAATATCATCTCCTTTGGTAAAAACTCTGTACCCATGAACTACCACATAAACGAAAGTCTACGTAATGCCAGATATGTGATAAGAGACCTTGGGACCCAGGTGGACAGTAGTCTCCCTTTTGATAATCACATCGCTACAGTAGTCAGGAAATCCTTCTATGTGGCACATCTCATCACAAAAGGGTACTCATCCAGGAAAAAAGAGGTCATTGTTCCCCTCTACTCGGCAGTCATTAGACCCATTATAGAGTACAACACCCCTTTTGGAATGTACCTCACAAGACATCTGCAGTAGCTGGAAAGGCCACAGAAGTACCTCACAAAGAGGATTACTGGCCTCAAACAGATGCCCTACGCTGACCGTCTCAAAAAACTCCAGTTTTACTCTGTAGCATATCACCTACTCTGAGGAGATCTCTGCCTAACATATAAAGCTATGTTAAACCTAGAGCTGTTGGACATGCTACACCTAAAGAAATCCCAATCTCTACGAGCTACACGCTCTAGCGACCTAAACCTTGTACCCACAATAAACAGGACATGTTGGAGGGATCGATTCCTGTCCCAGAGACTTCCTATACTCTGGAACAGGCTATGTCAAGCAAAGTTCCTCATTAGCACTCTTCAAGAAAAATCTTGATGTGTGGATTGGAAATAGGAAATACACCCTGTGGATCACTTCTGTGGCTCTGCTTGACAGGGGCATAGGAAATTAACTTTCTTGGGTGGCATAAGCCAGGAAACCTTGTTGGCTAGGCTTACTTAGGTCCTTGGGCCGATAGCCTAGTACCTACCTATGAACCTATGAAATCTGACGAGGCCAGAAGGGGGCTATTAAAATGATGGTCCTTCCCAGGACAATGTCTTTCTGTAAAATTTTGGGTATCAGTGGTACAGGTGGAAAGGTATACGGGAGACCCGGGGGCCAATTGTGTACAAGCAGATCCCTTGGGGCATCTCCTGGAGGGGGGACTAGGGCAAAATAACTGCTGCATTTGGTGTTTGTGGGAGTTGCAAAGAGATCACAGCAAGGCTGGCCCCATGTATGGAATATTCTTTCCGCTACTTCTTTCTTCAGGGATCACTCAAGAAGCAATAGAATTGCCCTGCTCAGTTTGTCTGCTGTCACGTTGGACCTCCCCGGGATGTGCATTGCTATCAGAAAGCACTGGGTGGGTGTCGCCCACTGCATTACCCTCAGGGCCTCTCAACACAGGGGGTAAAATTTGGTCCCTCCTCATTTGTTTATGTACCAGACTACTGACATATTGTCTGTCTGTATCGCAATACTCCCTCGAGGAAGAGAGTCTTGAAAGGACTGCAACGCTAGAAGTACCATTCTCATCTCTAGTACATTGATATGCAGGTTTGCCTTATGTTATTTCCATGTGCCTTGGGCTGTTCTTCCCTGATAATGCCCCCCCCCCAATCAGGGAAGCATCCGTGGTCACTGTGGCAATTGGTGTAGGTAAAACAAAGGGACGGCCTATCATCACCCAATGCGATGTTAGCCACCAGTGAATGTCCTTCTTGCAGGAGTTTGTGATTATAATCTGATGAGACATTGGGAGATCTTGAAAGGTCCATTGCATGAAAAGGAGCCATTGTAGTATGTGCATGTGCATCCGACCCAATGGGATTGCAATGATTGCTGCTGCCATTGTACCCAACAATTTGAGAACCATAGATGTTGGGGCTTTTTATTTTAAGAGAAGAGTTTGAACCTGCTGTCGAAAAGTAAACACCCTTTATGGTGGACATTTTAAGGTCATAGTGGTGGTGTCTAAGTCTGCTCCTATAAAATGGCATGCTGCTATGTCAATAAGGCAGACTTTTCTAAATTTATGGTAATCTCCAACTGGTTGCATAGATTCCTAGTGGTGTCCCTTGCTTGAATGAGTCGATGCCTGGTGGTTAGAGTAAGGAGACAGTCATCTAGGTATAGAAACACCTGGAATCCTAAACGTCTCAGATGAGCCGTGACTATTTCCATGCATTTGGTGAACACTCTGGGGGCTGTAGTGAGACCAAAGGGCAGAGCTTGAAAGTGGTAATGACTGACCTCCAGCCAGAAGCGCAGATGATTCCTGGAATGTCTGGCCATTTTTATGTGGTAGTACGCATCCTGGAGATCTACTGAGCACATCCGATTGTCTTTCCCTAAAAACGGGAGTATTGACTGTAGTCTGACCATCTGGAACTTTGTCTTTTTCACTGATTTGTTCAGTCTGCTGAGATCCAGTATGGGCCTCCAGTCCCCTGTTTTCTTTGGAACTAAAAAGAACCTTGAGTAAGTTCCGGATCCTATCTGGTCTTCTGGGACTGGTTGGATGACTCTTTTTTTCCAGCAACCTTTGAATCTCTATGGTTGCTTGTTGCCTGTGACTGGGTGGAATGTCTGGGATTTTTCTTATTGAGGGACGTGGGGTGGAAAAGGGAATAGAGTAACCTCTGGATATGATGCTTTGTACCCAGCTGTCTTTTGTTATTTTTATCCAGGCATGTGGGTACAAAGATAAGTGTCCCCTGACTGCCTCCAGAGATGGACAGGTGGGCCTCCTCTCAGGAGCGTTGATAGGGCTTCCCAAAGAACTGATCTCTGTCACCCTGGTTCTGCGGACCCCCTCTTCTGCGTGGATGGTGTCTTCCATTATTACCCCATCCTCTGCCTCTGGAGGGGAGTTCACCATGAGTGTCCTGAAAGGCTCCTTAAGTTTTACAGAGCCACATCTTTCCTCCCTTCTGACCTTTGGGGTAAGGTCTGGTAGGTGTGGAAAAATGGACTCCGATGGCAGAGTCTTTCCATCTTGTTCACTCTTGGTAAGAGTTTCTTTCACTTTGGGTCCAAAAAGGGATGAGCCATTGAAAGGGGTGTTGATAAAGGATGACTTAAAGGGCTCCACAAAGGGACAAAAGTGCTTCCAGGAATGTCTCCTAAAGGCAATTCCTGTACCCCCTGCTCTGCTCACTCCATCAGCTGCATATGAAAGCAGGCGCATGGACAAGTTTGTTAGGGAATTGATGGTAGAGAGCTGTGAGGATATTTTCTCTGAGACCCCTGCAGCTACTGAACCCTGTAGAGTATCTCCTAGCTGTTTTAGGTGATCTCTCTGCAATCTAGTGAAATGCGTCAGATAATTCAGTGACCTAAGATCAAGCGTAAACATGCGCTTTCCATATCTGTCCTTAATCCTAGAATCTTTATTAGGTGGATGAACAGATGTCGAACTTTCAGATAACTCCTTCTTGGTGGCTGCCACCACCACCACCATGGCATCAATGGGAACTCCTTTTGTTAGAAAAGCCTTGTCCTGGGGTGAGGAAATAAACTTATTAGGCCTCCAAGGGGACAAGTTCCATGGTATCCGGGGACTCCCACACCTTTTGAAAAAACACTTCCATTAGCTCATCAAAAGGTGGATACACCCAAGTGGTGGAGGGCTAAGACATGAAAGCCTTCAGGTAGACTGACTCATCTTCAGTAGGATTGATGGACTGTCAACCACCCCTCTGTTTAAGAATTTTCAAGATATCTCTGAAAGAGATATCCTCAGAGGGGGAGTGGGGACCCTTCTGACTCATCTAAGTCAGTGTCTGAAGTGATGGATTCCTGTGGGGTGTCCAGATGCTTCCTCGTGCAAAGCCTCTTCCTGGGAACCTCTTTAGTGGGAGATTCTGGTGAGGTCTCAGAAGAGCAGGGGTCACCCAATTGGGCATCCTGAGGCTCTGGGTCTCTACGCTTTTGTGGAACCAGTGAAGCAGAGGTAGACACAGGCACTTTAGGGGAGAAGGTTGCTGGTTCTGATGATGTGGGTGCCCAAGGGGATATCACTCTCCTCATGACATTGAAAGCTCCCTGGCTCCGATGCGAAGGAACCCCTGGATCTGAAGAAGCAGGTGATTCCTCTTATACTCTAAAAACTCTTAATACTGATATTGATTTATATAGCTTTACACAGCTAATCTCCCAACCTACTCATACAAACAACTCTCACACATCTAGTACACTTATTGACTGGGTACTTGTATCTAATCCTTCCAAATATCATAACTCTGAAACCCTACCAAACACCCTGAGCAATCACTCCCCTATAAAAGTACTTAGGTTCACTCCCCACTTCTCAAAACCTCCTAGATTTATCACTTGTCACAAACTCTCTAACTTCCATCCAGAAACCTTTAATGCTCTCCTCTCTAAAGTAAACTGGAAATTCCTTACCCAACTCCCACTAGAAGAAGCAGTCCTAGCTTTCAACTCCACCTTTCTTAGCATCTTAGACTCACTTGCTCCCTCTTGCAAAGTCCGAATTAAGTCCACCATATCTCCGTGGCTTTCAAAAGCCACTCATACCCTTATGATAACTAGAGACAAACTATGAAAAAAATGGTCACAAACTAAGCTCCCTGCAGACTTGCAAAAATACAAAGAACTCAGAAATTTGACAGAAAAACACATAAACAAAGATAAAAAGGACTTTTATAACAAACCTCCCACAGCCCTAAAATCTAATCCTAAAGAATTCTGAAACTCTATTAACCAAATATTACATCCCGATAATCTTAGTTCCCCCGGTCCATGCCCAGACAAGACATCTGAAGAAACTGCCACTATTTTTAATACCTATTTTATCGATTCAATATCTAAGCTACTGAATCCTAACCCAAACTCCTCTACTACTAACATCTCCAACTTTTCTGAATCTACTCCTAATACTATCTCCTCAAATACCTTCTCCCTCAAACCTGTACCTACTAGCTACATCAAAACTCTACTCTCTAAATTAAAACCATGCTCAGCATCAGCTGACAATATTCCTTCCAGTTTTCTTCTACTAGCAGCTGACTCTCTTGCTCTCATGTATCTATCCTAATTAATTGCTCCATCTCTGAATGTAAAGTCCCTTCCATCTGGAAACAATGTCACACTCTACCTGTACACAAAGGAGGTAACTCCTCTGATATCTCCAGCTTTAGACCTATTGCTATCCTCTCCCCTCTCTCTAAAGTACTAGAAAAATGTATTCAGAAACAAGTTATGCAGTATCTAATACAGGAAGATCTGCTTATACCCACTCAACATGGCTTCAGACCCAAACATAGCACCACTACAGCTCTATTATCCTTCCTCAACACTGTCTCTATACTCATGGATGATCATAAACTTATTTCTTGCCTATTCTTGGACCTCTCAAAAGCTTTTGACACTGTCTCTCACTCTCTTCTGCTGCACAAACTGCATAACCTCAGCTTTTCCTCTGATACTCTTGCATGGTTCTTCAGCTACCTCACTGATAGATCTCAGTTAGTGAAATGACACTCTGCACTCTCCCCTCCTCTTCCTGTAAAAATGGGTGTACCTCAAGAGTCTATCCTAGGGCCTTTACTTTTTAATATCTTTACTAATCAGCTCTATACCTGCTGTCCTTAGTCATCTTTAGTGCAATATGCAGATGACATTACAGTCATCACCACAGCCAGCTCTCCCTCTAAGCTCTTCTCAGCTATTCAGGCATATTTTAACTTAGTTGCAACATGGCACTTCAACAACCAGCTCATCCTTACCCCTAAAAAAACAAAGCTGTTACTCTTCCTACCTAAAAAGTTAAACAATATTAAACCCTCCTTCTCCATACAGTCCCTTAATAACACTCCCATTCAGGTAGAATCCAGCACTTAGCTCTTAGGCGTAAACATCGATGATCAGCTTAAATTTGACTTGCATGTTAATAACTGTATCAAAAAGACTCATTCAAAACTAGGGCTCCTTTACCATAACAAGAAATTCCTTACCTCTGAAGCCAAGATTACTCTCTCTCTTACCTACCTTCTACCCAGTGTAATGTACAATTCTCAGATTCTCACAAATCTTATCTCAGCACTCCTGACCAAACTCATATCTACCTACAACAAGGTAGCTAGATTTGCTGCCCAATAAACCTACAAATCCCATCACTGTTTCTCTCTAAAACACCTAAACAGGCTTGAATTACCCCACCAGCTTCTTCTCTCTCAGCTCCAGATCATCCATTTTATCCTGTACCAGCCTTCCTACTGCCCAGCACTATCCCCTCTCATCTCCCATTATTCTCCCTCCAGACCTCTCCAATGCTCTAACCAAGACCTACTACAAATCTACAAACACAAATCTACAGTTGGATGCAACATGTACAGTTATCATCCCACTATTGCCTGAAATAGGGTCCCACTAGAAATCTGGACCCATACATATCCTAAACAATTAAAGACAGCCACCAAAGAGCACTTTAAAAGTTACTGGTCCTGCCACTGCACTCTCCCTCCTTAAACATCCCCTACTTCTCATACCTTAATCTACTTTCTGCCCTTAACTCACTCTTCTCACTAGCTCTCTCTAATCTTCCTTGACTACTCTTTCTACTGTCTTCTAAAATCTATTAAGCAAATCATCTCAGAGAAACATTCTATTGTAATTGTCTTGCCTTCATGCAACTACATTATAATAAAACTGGGTTTTTGTAACCACTTACCCTAAAAACTATATTCATCTTAATGACATATTTCTTTTTATACATCTTGAAATAGCTTTGCTATACTCATGATTATTGACATTTTATAACATTGTATTGCTACTTAATGCCTTGTAATAATCATGTAACATTGCTGTTTAATGCTAATTTATAATGAAAATTGTATAATATGTTCAAGCTTTTCTCCCTGGGCCTCCGCTGAAAAAGGGCTCTTCAGCTCAGTCGGACAATCCCAGTCAACAAATGTAAAATAAATATTGATAAATAAATAAATAAATTCCCCCGGCACCAAAGTGGTGGGCTCCAAGCCAGAGGTAGGCACTGAACTCACCCGCACCGAAGCCCCAAGAGGCAATGTTGGAACCAAAAGGTCTGTTCAACTATCCTCCCCAGACCTGACCGGCAAGGGTCACCCCTAGACTCCACTGTCGGCACCGAGGAAGTCTGAGTAGTTGGAACCGGCAGACCTGGAACATATGCTGGCCCCAACGGTTCCATGACCATCAGCTCTGAGCACTCCGGCTCCGAAGCCTTTAGTCAGATCGGAGGAGGAACGGAAATAGCAGGCTGAGTCCTGATCAGTTCCGAAGCCCCAAGGGTCGGCCCCGACAAATCTTTGGCCAGCGCTGGTATCTGCAGAAGCCTCTGCACCACATGATCCACCCCCATGTCAGAAAGCCTTGAGGATCGAGAAGAAGCTACAGAAGAAGCCACTGATTGAAGAATTGGCGACTTAAGGGTAGAAGATACTGGCTCCAAAACTAGGGACTGGCTCCTACCAACAATCACAACCATTGGCTCCAATATTTGTGGTGCCAAGGTAGACAATTTGTCTTTAAGTTTAGTACTCAATGAGCTTTTCTTTGCCTACGAAACAGAAGAAGAAGTCTTTGAAGATTTAGGTTGTTTGTCCTGGGTATCGTCCCAATCTAATGACTCCTGAAAAGAGGACTTTACCAGACGTCTAGCAACCAATTTACTCTTGCTCTCATGTAACACCCTAGTACTGAAAGAGTGGCATATCGAGCTGTCCTCTTGAAGGTGAACCTCACTCAAGCAATATACACACTCAGAGTGTCCATCCATGATGGACATCTTCTGCCCACATTTAGGACATTTTTTAAACCCAGATTTAGATTTTTCTTGCTGAGACATGTCTACAATTTGCAAGCAAAATTCACACACACACAGTTTATATATATATATATATATATATATATATATATATATATATATATATATATATATATATATATATATATATATATATACACCCTAAAAAAATACATGGGCTTAAGAAAACAATTATCCTAAGGTCACTGGCTATAACAAAATACACTCTCTATCAAATATTAGAAATTAAAGAATAAAGCCTCCTAATTTATATAGGCTTTAACACTTAGCAAAAACAGCCCTAAATAAACACGAACTTAAGAAAGAAAGGGATAAGCCTTCTATCTTCAGGCTATCAATCACTGTCTGTGTGTGTGTGTGTGTGTGTGTGTGTGTGTGTGTGTGTGTGTGTGTGTGTGTGTGTGTCTTTCAGCTTTTCAATCACTGTAATAACAAAAATCAGCACACTAGTGAAAGGAAGTTAAACTAAGCCTAATTAAAAAAACGGCCACAAGGGAGAGAAGGAGTTTACTAACAAAAAAGTGCACAAGCAATATGGATAACTCTCCTAACTAACCAAACTAAACTAAGTAACTGCTATATAAAGAAAACATTTTTCAATGAGAAGTAATAATTATCCAAATACTTATATTTCACTAGCCAGAGCTGGTGCAATGCCCAATCTGTTGCAGTGGCAAACGAGATCTGAGGAAAGCACTAGTGCATCATGGGATAGGGAGTAGGCCACGAGCTGGTTGAAGACCTCGAGCTTTTGCATTTGGCCGAGTTGGAGATGATCCCATCAGTAAGAATGAAGGGGAGATAGATCAACTTCACATCTTCCATTTCATTGTTACCCTTGTTTAATGGCATACATTTGTCATTAACCCAGTAGTTTGAACATACAAAGCTGTAGCAAACACTTCTTGAAAAGTAGCTTTATACTCTGTTATACATTTAAAGACAGCTTTATACTCTGTTATACCTTTAAAGATCCACAAAAGATATGCACTGTTCTTTTGTATACAGTAGGTATGTACACATTCCTTTTACTCACTGAATGTGGTTAGGGGCACTAAACATGCCCTTTGGGCAGTGTCTCTCCTCATTCATTGACTTTTATAATGACACCAAGGTATTGCCTGATGTCACCTTATCAGGCAGCATGTTTCTGCAGAGGCGGATATTAGAGTACCATCCCACAGTTCATCTCCTTTACAGTAAGTAATAGCATGAAGTATATTGTAACTGTGTTAACACATGGGCACAAAGCAATATAAAATCATGTTTACAACTATTACTTTGTTGAAGTGTTGTATCACACTGACATGTAGTGCTTTGATGATGTCACTTGCATAGAATCCACAGTGTGGAACTGTTCAGGAAGAGCATATGCATTTCTACAGTCCTTTGGCCATGGGAAGAACTACATACAGAGAGGAGGACAATGGGCACTATCACTGTTAAACCCAAGTGGGTATTCACAAATTACAAGAGCAGTCATGGAAGCAGAAGCAACACAATTCGGGGACATACCTGAGTAGTCGCAAAGCTCTTAGTAAAGGACCAAACTCTGTATCCTCCTTAACCAGCCAAATAGTTTGCAACAGCTCAGTGTTCCATACAGTAGGCGATGTACTCTGCTGGCAAAGAAATTAGGAAAATCTTCTTTCAAACAACTTATTCACTTACTGCAGTTAGTTTTTGTCCTCTGAGCGAGAAGAGGTGGTTGACATTGCTGTGCTTAGCTTTGCACCAAGAGTGTCTACTGATGCCTTCTCATATACCAATGTTGACTCATGCTTTTTGACTAATATTATTTCCCTCAAAGCTTCTAAGAACACAGTCTCCTTGGTGTTGCTTTAACTAGTGTTGGAAAGGCAGAAGGAGCTCTCCATGGATAGTTGAAATAAGAGGTGGAGTCTCTCTTCAGAAACAGAAGTTGGAGGGAGAGTGTTAAGATAGTCATTATGGAAATGATCAGTCAAAAAAGTAATGTGTATGGGAGGGCTTTTATAAAATGAAGGAAGTCTAGACTTTGAGGATAAGAATTAAAGGACATTGTCTTGTATCCAGTGCTGGACATGGCTGAAGAACAAGATGCAGCTAGTGTGCTACTTTTATTGAACCACACTAGAAGGGTAGTGTGCTTACAGTTTACCTATTCAAAAGAACTGGAATGACATTCTGGGATCATAGGTGGACAAGGGCCAGAATATCTGCTGTTCCACATCCTGTGATTGTACCTGATGATGACTGGATTAGTTTATAGGCTCACAGGTTCATAGGTAGGTACTAGGCTATCTGTCCGAGGGCATTTATAAGCCTAGCCAGAGTGTGTCAGCTTTCGCTGCCCCATTGATTAATTAACTGAGCCTCTGTCAAGAAGAGCCAATGAAGTGATCCCAGGGGTGTATTTTCTGTTACCCATCCACTCGTCAAGGTTTCTTCTGAAGAGTGTAGTTAGAATTTTGTTCTAAAGCATGGGGAGTATCTGTGACAGGAATCTATCCTTCCAGCATGTTCTATTTATTGTTGTGACGTGGTTTAGCTCACTAGAGTGAGTGACTCTCAGTGACTTGGATTTCTTTAGGTGGAGCATGTCCATCAATTCTGAGTTGGACATGGCTTTATAAGTCAGGTAGAGATCACCTCTGAGTAAGCGATATGCCACTGAGTACAGCCAGAACTTTTCCAGTTGGGCTGCATAGGACATATGTTTGAGGCCAGTAATCTTCTTGGTAAGTTACTTTTGTGGTCTTTCCAGCTGTTGGAAGTGTCTTGTAAGGTACATCCCAAATGGGGCATTGTACTCTATGATGGGTCTGATGAGTGATGAGTAGAGGGGCACTATAGCCCCTTTATTTCTAGATGCGAACCCTTTAGTAATTAGATGGGCTACATAGAAGGATTTCCTAACTACGTTGGCAATATGATTGTCAAAGGAGAGATTACTATCTACCTGGGTCCTCAGATCTTTTATTACCTCTTCTGTATTAAGGGGGCTGCCACCTATGTGGTAATTCATGGGTGTTTTGTTTTTTCCAAACAGGATGACTATGCATTTTTTGGCATTTAGCTTGAGACCATGACTTTGACACCCGGTGTTCGTCTCTGTAAGGCCCTTTTGGAGAATGTCCGTGTCAGCTGGAGAGTCAATTATGGCTCCCAATTTGCAGTCCTTGGTGAACGTGGTTAGCCATAGTCCTCCTGTGTTTGCCTGTACTTCTGATAAGTATATGCCAAACAGTAAAGGTCCCAGGACCAAGCCTTGTGGGACACCACTTGTGACTGGTTTAGAGTCGGACCTGGAGCCCGCTATTCTTACCGTGTGAGTTCTGTCTGTAAGCCAGTTGCAACCCATCTCGTGACGAAGGGGTTTATGTTCAGGCTGGCGAGTTTTTCTATAATTCCTGAGTGGGGAATGGTGTCAAAAGCCTTGGCGAGGTCAAGGTAGGCTGTGTGAACCACCTTCCCCTCATCTATGGCCTTGGTGACTGTCTTGAAGAAGTCAACCAGGTTTAGTAGGCATGATCTGCCCTTAAGAAAGCCAGACTGGGTTGGGTCAAGTGTTTAGAGGTTCCCAATGTCTTTGTTAATGAGTTCCATGATGCGCTCCACAGCCTTGCAGACCAGGCTAGTCAGGCTTATGGGGCAATAGTTACCAGGGTCAGTTGTGGCCCCTCCTTTGTGGAGCGAAATAACTGTTGCTGTGCACCATTCTGTGGGCATGTAGCCTGTGGAGAGGCTGAGGTTGAACAGTGTGTTTAGGTGGGGGGTTAGCTCATTCTGTAGTTTGTGCAAGACGCAGCCTGGATCACCATCTGGCCCCATTGACGCTGTGCTTTTGGCTTTTGAAAGGGCTGTTTTCACCTGTGCGTCTGTGATTTCTGGGACACTACACTTTTCCGGTATTGTTGTGGGCCCTTTTGGGGGTGGGGGTGGGGGGGTGAAGTTTGCACTGAATCTATCTGCCAAGATGTTGGCAATATCAGTAGGTTCAGTATATTTTGTGCTATTTTGCACTAGCTCAGAGCATATCTGCGAGTTGCCACTTAGATTCTTGACATAGCTAAAGAAGGCTTTGTGATTATCTTTCGAATCCTTGGCTATGTTTCTTTTGAAGTTAGCCTTGGATGATTTTATGAAGGACCTTAGTTTCTTACTGATACTGATCAGGGATGTCTTTCCCTCTTGGGATTTGCTTTTTGTCTGAACTAGTTTCCTCCTTCTATTGTATAGCCTGTTTATGGCAGGAGTCCACCAGACTGGTTTCCTTCTCTTAAGGGAGTGAGTCTTGGTTTTGCTAGGGATGGCACATTCCATGCATCCTTGTAGGTGCTCATAGAGTGCATTTGTAAAGGTTCCTGCATTTTGGACACTGTTATCCTTTAGCATGGGGGCTGTGAAACTTACCACCTCTGACTTAAGTAAGGTGAAGTTTGCTATAGAAAAGTTTTTCACTGTGGTTTCCTTGGTTGGGGGTGGTGGTGTGGACATCCAGAGTGATTAGTTTATGGTCTGATCTAACCAGTGGTGGGTTGACCTCTGGTGCAGAACACCTGTCGCCCATGTTGGTGATGACCAGGTCCAATATGTTTTCACCTCTGGTAGGGGAGTTTACCAGCTGATCCAGGGCATTTGAGTTGATAAATTCCAGGAAGCGCTGGACCTGGGAGTTTGTACTTGAGTAGTTTTCCCAGTTAATGGTAGGGTAATTGAAATCGCCCAATATCAGGATGTTCGGTAGGACTTTCATGTTTTCCAGTGTCTCCAGAAAGGCGGAGTGGTGGTCCTGGGTCATGGAGGGTGATCTGTAGCAGGCCACAATTTGCATTGCAGATTTGCTCGATGTTAGTTGCACATGGATGATCTCAGAGGTATCATGCTGCACCACTAACCTGGAGGTGTAGGTATCCTTGATGAATATGGATACATCCCCTCCTTTTGTGTTTCGGTCCATGTTCTGTGGCCGAAATGTGTGGTATGAGTTGTAGCCCGGTAGTGCTGGGGTGCTCTGTGGAGCCTTGAACCAGGTTTCAGTTACTGCACAGATGTCGACGTTCTCCATACTGAGGAGTGCTTCGAGCACATACATTTTGAGATTTAAACTCCTGGCGTTGAGTAGCATAACTCTTATTTTTTTATTCGTGCTGTTTATGGAGGTGGGTTTGCCTTTTGAGCCTTGCCTAAAAAGGCACTATGGGGGCAGCAAGAGCCTTGGTCAGTATTCGAAAGCCTAGGGGTGACAGGTGCAAGCTGTCTCTTGCGAAGCAACGAGGCTTGTCGAGCATGTTGTCAAAGGCTGACAGACACTGGATCCCCTTTGAATGACACCAGACGCTTAGCCAGTTGTTGAAATTGATCATTTTTTCTTTATACTGTGGTATCATTCTTGGTGAGGGCAGGATGCTACTCAGGGTCAGGGTCATACCCCCCCTGGGCTACATGATCAGAGAGCTCTTCCATGTCTCTTTTCATACAGTCCAGGGAGGTACGTCTCAGGTCATTCACACCAAGATGAACAATGACAGAGTCATATTTGTACTTGTTCTGGAGTGACCTGAGTGCTTGTGTTATGGGGCAGATTCTGGCTCCCAACAGGCAGCTAACAATTATTAGCAGTACCATAATAGGACACAATATTAATTTCCTAGTACCTTTGTCTGTATGTGAGAAACGGGTCCTTTTTGTAGTACTTCTTAATGTCTCTGTACCTTGCTCCTTGCTATGCATTCTTAAATGCATAGCGTTTAACAAATCGTTTCTGTGGTTGTATAGATAGCAAACCATGGACTTCTCTGCATTATTCTCTGCATAACTGCATCGTTTTATGTTCTTGTTAATGCTTTAAGTCATACATTGGAAGAGAGATGGAACATATTGGTGAGAGGACATGTTCTATCTTCAACTGATTATGGGACTTCTAAGAGAAGAGTGATTACTTGCTATATTACTTATATTAAAATCTTAATTGGACGTATTGCTGTTGGATTATCAAAGGTGATGTACAGATGTCACTTTGAGAATGCTGGTTATAGTAGAGTGTTCTAGCTGGTTAACTGCTGTCTGCAAATCTTATGATAACTGAGAAAAGTGATGTTTCACAGAACAAGCAGAATGTTTATTAATGGAAGAATTATAAATGAAAGCATTTAAACTAAATAATGACAATAAGACACAGAGAGACTGTATTAAGATTTATGGGATATTTATTAAAAAAAGAAAATAAAGTGGGTTGGGATTGGTATAGTAGTTAAGGTGTTTACCTCACAGGCAGAGGGTGCATGGTTTGATTCTCATGATTAAAATGGAAACTGGCATGTTTAAAATGATCCAAAAGGACAGCTAGCTTAGTACTTACTTATGAGCAAATCTTTGTCATTGGAGCCTGTTTGGAACTTTATTTCTATATGTGTGCAGTCTACAGCTCACGGAGGCTGGTGGTGTTGTAGAAGGCATTCATGGTATTAATTACCTCCTGTAGGGTGCTAGGAAATCATATACGCTCATGCTCATATGGAAGCATTATTTAGAGGAATTTATGGTGTACTCTGCATGTGTAGGCTTGTGAAATAACCAGCATGTCCCATGCTGGCTTCTGACAGGATCCCTGTTGCTAGAATAGAAAGAGCTATGCATACCTTGGTCTCCACAGGCAACAAAATGCTATGCATTCCTATTGATTCTGTGTGTGGGAGGCAGATCTCAACCAAGGCCTATAGGCTGTCCTCATCTAGAGTAGTCTAGCCTAGTGGTCTCTGTAATTTCTATCTACAATTTCAGTAGGGAATTTTTTTACTGTAGACTTGACACCGCTTGTCACATTCCTTTCAGTAGATGTACCACTGATGCATTTATATATTTCAGTCCTACCCAACTGGAAAACCATACCCCCCCAAAAAGAAACCAGATTAAGACCAGTAACTGCCAGCAGGTAAAACCAGAGCTCTGTAGTTTCATGAAACACTGGGACAGTTATTGTACACTGCAGAAGATGTTGGTAACTTGAACTGATCTTCAGAAATACAGAATTCTCAGGAAATGCTGAACTGCTAAAGTTCAAAGCAGAAAAAACTAACTATTCAGAAATCTGTAAACTAACACCAACACAAAGTTCAGGGCATTCTGAAAAGGGATACAATAGCTATTAAGTAGTAGCCACTTGATGGATATTAAGAAAAATGTTTTGGAACAAGATCTTACAAGAAATTGTCAGTGAGTTCTGCAGATACTTCTGTAATATGATCATGAGCTTTTTGACTCCTGAGTTCAGCAGTTACTTTTATAATACGATCACAATCCTTTTGACTTCTCATACCACCACCAGTGGTAATGGCACCCCACACCTTCCTTGCATGCTAAGCATATGTTCAAAAATACACCTTTCTTTTTAAATGGCTCTCACTGGTACCCCACTCATTCCTTGAGTGTTAAAAATGTGTTCAAAAACATACCTTTTCTTTTTCATATAGCTCTCACTGTTGACCTCAGGGTCCTACCTGCAAATTATAATGTGCTTTCTTGCCTCCATTTCCTATGTTTCCTTGGGGGCTGTACACAGGTATGTTCCACTACAGTAAAGGTCTTTCAACCACATGGAAGAATGCCTCTTGGTTTTCTGGGTATGGATCACTGCTACTACTGAAGAGGGGGTCTCGCTACAAGTGGCCTCTCATATTGTGGCTTTAAAATATGGCTTTTTAATGGTGTGCATTAAGTCATTGCGAATTAGTCCACAGTAACAGCAACATGTAAAATGTGCATATTTCCATGCTTACAGCACAAGGAGTCTGCTCGGCTGTTTTAACTGTTGCCCTGATATATATCTTCTTGGTCTCCACAAGGGATCAACAAAACAGCAGATTATTTCCTAATCCGTTTCTCTAAGATAGGTGAACTGGTCACTGGTAACTCAAACAAGCTTGCCCCTTACTAAATAACTCTCTGCTTTCCCAAGGTACTAGTTCAACCTGGTTCGGTGGTGACAAAGACAGACTCATTGTCCTTTTTTGGAATAAGAGCATTAGTGTGGTCAAAAATGTGCTTGCGAGAATCAGAAAAACATGGCTTCTCCTCAACTTCTAGATTTCTTTCTTAAATACTTCAGCTAACAGTCGATTTAATGGCAAAACAGTTACAACTTTTATTGTTTCTTACTGAAGGGCTCCTCACTATGCTTTGGAAAAAGTGATAATGAGACTTTGCTTAAGAAAGGACTAGCATATAGGGACGCGTGTAGAGACCAATTGTATTTGTTAACATCTTTAGCATGGTCCGTGGAATAAACAAATAGCCTGCTATTTTTGATTAAACAGCTTGATATTTTAACTTGGCATGGTGTGGACAGTGCCCTAATTAAAATAGCAGACCACATCCTGCTTGGATTAAAGTGAATGGAGGAATGCTGGTGCCTTTATTCTGCGTGTCCACAGCTGTCAGTACTGACCACCTTCCTATACTCATTACCAAGGTCAGCATCATTAGTGCAGGCTCTTCTGAAATGAACTGGTTCACCCGCAACTTTCAGGCAAAAATCTAGTGAGCAAACTTGAGGTATAACAGTTTGATACACACATAGCTTGTATAAGAATTGTCACAAGGCACTGTACTGCACTATGGCCGGTCAAGCAACATAAGGCAGCACTGTATGAAGTTAGTACTAGCACATTATATGGATAATTGTATTCTGTTAGGGAGTATTCACCCTTAACAGCTAGCAATTTTACAAAATAGTCTCATTTGTTAAAGACTTAGTCAGTCAGCGTTTTTAACTTCTGTTAGTGCCTTTAAAGCAAAGCTGGTTTAGTTTGAGTAAAAAGGTCTACTAATAACCAAACAGCTGTTGGTCTCCATGCCAGCCTTCTCAGCAACCATTTATTTATTTATTGTGTTTTATCTTGTTGTATACAATTTTTTTCTTGCATGAGTAAAGATGTTATGAAAGTCCAGAGGAAACTGGCAATCAGATTACTTAAAAGCTGCCATGCATAAGAAACCATTCTAAAGGTAGCCAGAGCTACCCTTCTACTAGTCATGTCTGGAGGTTGGGAGGTGGGTAATCATTATTTTATAGCTACAGGCTGTAATTGGAAGATGGAGATGCTATATCATAGTATAAACAGGCTTGTTTTGGCATTTGGGAAAAGACCCAACCATCTGTAATGAAGTTCGCACACAAACTGACACTATGAACCCAATTTGGTAATATAAAATTATAATTACCTGGTATGCTATTATGTCAGAACTGAGATCCACAGACAGATTCCTGCTAGAATTACCAAAATTATATCTAAAGTCACTGATGAAATGTTAAGGATTCCAGTCCTAACAAGTGGAATACACTGTCTGATAAAGAACAGAGCTGCATTTCCATTGGCAACACCAAAAATGATCTAGAAGTTGTTACCGTATATCCATGAGTGTATACTCTAGCATCATACAGTCCTATAATACACCTGTACAGTACAGTATGTCATAGTTTATTGACTGCTAGTCATGAATTTGCAAAGACCCTTGAATGAGTTTAATTTAATTTATAGATATTTGCATTGTGTCACCCCTCAGTCGTATCCCTCTACATGGATTATTTAACACATAAGATTTTTTGGGGGGAAGTAACATGTAGAGTTGTATGCTGATTTATAGTATACATTTAATAATTACACTAGGCAGAAATAGATAAAGTATATTATAGTGGAATGATTTCCTATGTTATTCTGTAGTTTGAAAGTGCATATATATATATATATATATATATATATATATATATATATATATATATATATATATATATAATTTATTATATACTATATTTAATTCTTTAACTTGGGGTTTATCTCCACAACCTTCGCTGAACTACTGGTCTCTGTCCCTGTGCACTCTCTTTGGATAATAGTATTCAATAAATCAGCAAACGTATTAACCATTAAATAAATATTTTAGATCAGCGATCATGATCACTACATAGCTGACATGCATACAGTTTTACTCCAGTTAAAATGGATTAACTGGAAAGATACTTTGAGGATTATTTCCAAGTGCTTTCCAATTCAGCAGAACATCAGCAACAAAACTGCAAGTACACATAAATGAAATAATCCCACAAATATTGGAAATGCATATCCTGAAATGGTTGGAAATTAAAACAGAAATAAAATTCTTAACAAAAGTGAAATAATAAGCTACCTATAAATAAACACCAACAAGATAATGTGAAAGTTCAAGTTAAACAAAGTATAGTCAATTGAAAATGAAGCTGAGAACTTAATGAATAAAAATATAAGGCACAGTGAAGGGTAAGTAACTGAAAATTAAGCCATTTCAATGGAACAGTTTCAATACATTGTGAATGTTAATAGCATAGGAAACTTAACTTTTAAGGCTAGAAGAATTTAAAAAGACTGCTTGTACAAGAAGATACAATAATATAAAGTAAGGCTTGGTAATATCTGGAAAAGATTATGAACTGAAACTAGCCTCCGAAACAAAGGGAAACCACAAAGCCTTCTTCAGCTACATCAGGAACCTCCAGGGCAAAGCCCAGGTTTGTTCCGAATTAGTACTTAATGGTACCACTTACACTGATCCAGTTGACTTAGCCAACCTGCTAGCTGATAGGTTTAGCACAAACTTCACCCCCCCAAAGGCCCATTCAACATCCTCGATACTTGTCCTGCACCACACGTCTCCATAGATCAAGTGTTATAGGTCCTATCCAAGGCAAAGAACGCAGCTTCCATGTGACCTGATAGTATCCCAGGCTATATTCTGCACCATCTCCAGCAAGAACTAGCTTCACCATTGTGCATCCTATTCAACCAAAGCCTAAGTACAGGCTTCATTCCAGAAGACTGGAGAACTGCTATTGTCATTCCCTTTCACAAAGTTGGTGCCACTACTGACCTGGGAAACTATCGCCCCATTAGTTTGACAAGTCTGATCTGAAAAGCCATGGAGCATATTATTATGGCTCTCATAAACAAGGGCATAGGCAATTGCCAAGCACTTGACCCCACCCAATTTGGATTCGTCAGTGGCAGATCTTACCTGTTGAACCTGGTTAACTTCTTGAGACTGTCACCAAGGCTCTTGATGAGGGGAAAGTCAGTACATACAGCTTACCTTGACATGGCCAAGGCCTTTGACACAATCCCCCACTTGGGCATCATAGAAAAGCTAACACAACTTGGCGTAAATCCCTATCTTATCAGGTGGGTGGCCAACTGGCTCACCAATAGGACCCACAAGGTCAAAATAGGTGCCACCACCTCTGACAGCAGACCTGTCAGTAGTGGTGTTCCCTAGGGATCTGTCCTGGGACCCTTACTGTTTGGCAACTACGTCTCAGAGGTCCAGGCAAAGACACAGGACCTGTGGCTGACCAAGTTTGTGGATGACTGTAAGTTGGGTGCTGTCACAGCAACAAATGACTGGTGCCAAAGTCATGGTCATAAATTAAATGCAAAAAAATGTATTATCACACCATTCAGCAAAAACACAGCCCCTACTGATTACCACATCGACACAACCCCCTAAGCACACAACCTGTGGTGAGAGACCTGGGTACTCAAATTGACAACAATCTCACATTCAACTATCATGTAGTGGCAGTGGTCAGAAAAGTCTTTTACTTGGTTAATCTCATAAGTAAAGGGATTGCATCCAGATAAAAGAAGGTTATTACCGCTCTGTACTCCTCCCTCATTAGGCCTATAATTGAGTATAACGTCCCGTTCGGTATGTACCTCTCCAAACACCTGCACCAACTGAAAAGGCCACAGAAATACCTCACAAAGACAATCCATAGCCTCCAACACCTGTCCTATGTGGACAGGTTCAAATCCCTATTGCTCTACTCAGTATCGTACAGATTGCTCAGAGGTGATCTGTGTCTCGCCTACAAGGCAATATTGGTCCCTGCCCTACTAGATATGCTCCATATCAGTAAGTCTGACTCCTCATACATTACCCACTTGAAAGGCCTAAATCTAATATGTAACATCAACAAAACCTACTGGAGAGACAGGTTTGTCTCCCAAAGGCTGCCCCGTCTCTGGAATAGATTTCCCATACATGTCAAACAGAATAACTCGCCGACCCTCTTCGAGCGGGACCTTGATGAGTGGATAGGAAACCACAAATTTGTCCCAGGGGTTCCTCCTTTGTCCCTTATTGACAGGGGCGACAGGTGCTGACTGAGGTTTCTTTTTTTGGGGATAAACTTTTGGCTAGGCTTGTAAGGGCCCCAGGGCCATTAGCCTAGTAACCTCATATGATCCTATGATCAGTACTGTAAAAAACACATTTAGTCTACTAATCTGTAAAATATTAATCTTCTGTTATTGTTTTAAGGGTGGGTATTCTATTTTAGCTTGAAAATTATGGCTTCTGTGTCAATATGGATAGCTAGTTTATTTTGTTTATAATCACATTGCCATTTTTTTTTACTTGACTGGGTTATTGCTCATTGCAACACATCTTCAGTTAAGTGCATTCTTTCATTTTATACTATTTCATCTATATGAGTCTTAAGACTGAAGGATTTAATAAATTCCCTTTTTATGTGTGACAGTGATAATGTAGTTATTGTAAATTGTATTTTATACGTTTATGTCATAAAACACACAGCTTCCCATTCTGTGGGAATATTAAATCAGTCAGAATGGGTAGTTAAAAAAGCAGTGATACAAAACTACATGGTGAACAATTATAGAAGACATCCGATTCCTCACGTTTTAAAATTGTGGTTATTCTCTTCTTGGTTAATGATTTATCTGTCTTACAAGACAAAGTTTCAAACTGTATTTCATGTTTTTTTTTTTTTCTGGCAGTTAGCACATGAGATTATGTCGCTGAGCTATTAACAAGCTGCTTCCTGTTGTCAAGGGTATGAGGTCTGACTTTTCCACCCCCATTTGCTTACTGTATGACTCTGAGAAAGCCAGTTTACTAGACAATACTCTCAGGTCAGCCCTGAAAAGGGACATGCATCCAGTGGGCTTGCCAGGTTAACAAGCAAATGAAATAAAAGTTAACACCCTCTCTGTGACACAATAGTTTTGCATGAAAGAACAAGAGTTGATTTTGCAATGAAGGCATCAATTATATCTGGTGTAACAGAATATCTAGAAAGGATGTTAACAGAAATGTGGTGTCTCTCAGAGAAAAAATATCTCTGTTTGATAGCTCTTGTTTATACAAGTTTCATAAGTAGATTACTAAGGCCGAAAACTCTTACAATTTCATAAGTTAAGATATGAACTGATATGGTTACAAATATTTCATAGATAAATACACCTCAAAATGGAAGGCATTATTAACACAAGAGAGCAGTTTTGTAAATAATTTTATTAACAAGGCACAAAAATCAAAGTATGTAAGGATGCCCAGTGTTCATTCTATTCATCATTATTTCCTGTGTACGTCAAACATATTTGAATGACTGAGGTCTGAGTGTGATCTTGAAACGTTACCGCAATGAAAGCTTAGAATGAGTAGGCTTTCTTTATAGTTTGACATTATATGCTTGCAGCATACAGCAGCAATGCCTTTAGACATTTTTTACTGCACATGCAGAACACATTGATTTACTGGCAGGTGGTAGTCTGTAAGGAATAATGTTAAAAGGGAGAACATTGCAAACACAGACCGACACCTGAAGTTTCATCAGATGTAGATGTAGATCAATGCTTAACTAATGTCAGAAATAAGTATTGATGTATGCTGTCCATGTTGTCATGGAAAGTATGTTTAGGAAGCAAAGTGGAGACCTTGGTGATCTTAGGACTGAGGTAGTGCTTCCACAAGCATGTCAGTTTTATAGCAAACTACTTTCAGTAAATTGTTAGCCATAAAATTGACTTAGTAGGAGGCTGTACTTTTGCTTGACTTTCCCACTGGGCAGCTCATGTATATCAGTTAACCAGTGTTACTGAAAAATATATTGCACCTCTTATTTTTTATTTTGCCCTGGCACTGTTTGCCTTCAACCAAGTAAGCAGCTTAAATGATTCTGTTGTTTAACCAGATAGTGGTTTCAGTATATATAGCCAGTGGTGTACACCACTTCTGGGCTACAGGACATTGAATTTGCTTATAGCTGCATTAACAAATCACAATCACTGCTGTAGGAGAAAGGAAGTCATATTTCAACCCACCACCCCACCCTCTGAATGTGATTGCAGTTACTAAGGTATAATGAAATAACATATAAATGGAAAGCCTTTGCTTAACTCTAAAAGTGTCACCAGAGCCGTAGATGAGGGTAAGGTGGTTCACACAGCCTATCTAGATCTCACCAAGGCATTCAACACCATCTCCCACTCTGGAATTATAGATAAACTCACTAAACTAGGTATAAATCCCTGTGCCACAAGATGGGTTGCCAACTGGCTCACTGACAGAACCCAAACTGTGAAGGTAGCAGACTCCAAATCCAACTTCAGACCAGTGACAAGTGGTGTACCACAGCGTTCAGTCCTGGGTCCTCTCCTGTTTGGTATCTACTTTTCTGAAGTACAGGCTAGCACAGAAGGTCTTTGGCTAATGAAGTTCACAGATCACTGCAAACTAGGATAATCAAAACTCCAAACAATGTGGATGTCCTACAAAAGGGCCCTGTGGAGACAGATGCCTGGTGTCAAAGCCATTGCCTCAAGCTCAATGTCAAAAAGTGCATTATCATCTCTTTTGGTAAAAACTCTGTACCCATGAACTATCACATAGGCGGCAGTCTACTTAACACCAAAAGTGTGATAAGAGACCTTGGGACACAGGTGGACAGTAGTCTTTCCTTTGATAATAACATCGCCACAGTAGTCAGGAAATAGTGAGACTAGTTAAATACTGTTTTTCTATAACTGTGTGAAACTTTCCATTGGTGTTATTTTGGGTCTATATTATACAACCGAAAAGACTTTACCGTGAACGGTCACATGAGCAAAAATGCCGGTAATCTAACTTGCTATTGTGGGGGGCTGTGCCCCCCACACCCCCTGCTAACTATATATTCCAACTCTGAGGTTGCACTACAGTGAGGAAAGGGCAAATATCTCACTCCTCACTGTAACACGACTCCACAATCACAGTTTTGATTCCTGGCATTTTCGCTCATGTGAGCGTTCGTGCTAAAGTCTTTTCGTGCATCTGATATAGACCCGTTATTTTTAATAGTCCCTGTGAATGAAACTCTGGTGTTTCCTGTAAATATACCTTTAGTATTTTTTATGTTCTTTTATTATGCATTATTAAATATATTTAAAGTTTGCATTGTGGCTGGTCCTTTTTAGAAAATATTTAAGTTTTGAGAGTATTTGCATATATTTATTTGGTGTTAACTCTGGCCAGTCCTGAAAGCCTTACTGCTTGATCAACATTATCATTTGCATTAATATTAATTTCACACAGTAGAACTGGGTAGCCTTGCAAGAGCCATAGGTAGCTGGCTCTGTAGCACTTGGTGGCAATGATAGCTACCTTATAGTCTGGGCAGAAGGAGGCATAGCTAGTAAACCTGTGCCAGCCTTCCCCAGGTGTGTGTGTGTGTGTGTGTGTGTGTGTGTGTGTGTGTGTGTGTGTGTGTGTGTGTATGTGTGCAAACCAAATCTCACAGTATGTGTGTCAGCTACTTGGAGCAGGGGCATGAAGCACTGGTTTTACAGAGAAAGTGGTGTAGGACTTGACTTGGACACTTGGCTGGGGAACTAACCCTATAATTGTACCAGTGGGGAGTCTTATTGGGGATCTGGAAGGAGACAGATAGAGAAATCCAGACCCTAGGCTGAATGTGTGCCCTGTGTGCTCTTAAGGGAAATTGTGCTTGATGTTGACGGGTCTGTATCTGGAAATACTGAGTGTATCCATTTGTATTACAAGTGAATGTCCCTCTCCAGTGTCAGTGGTGAGGATTCAGGCTCCTTGATTACTGGCCCAAAGTGGGAGACATCACAATGACATCCAGTAATTTTGCATGGTTTACTTGTTCTGTCATGGTGTTGCTGGAAGAGACAATAGTGAATAGTGTTGTTTTGGTAGAGATATGCTTTGTGTTAAAGAACAGTAATTACATTTATTAGGGTTTAGATGTAGCATTGAATCATTTAACTATGTTTCAATTGATAAGAAGGATTGTTATGTATTGTCTTGGAGTTTAGAAAAAGTTTTGGTATAGCAGGTTAGGGTCATCAGCATATTGAATAGGGTAGCATTTTTTGTGGCAGTGTGGAGGTCATTGATGAATATGTTGAAAAGTATGGGGCCTAGTATAGATCCTTGTGGGACATCAATAGTTATTGCCAAGAAGGTGGATAAATATTTGAAAACTGTTTGAGAGGTAGCTATTAAACCATTGCAATTACGTGCTGGTGAGCACTAAGAATGAGAGTTTATGTAAACATTTCTGATGGCAGACAGTATAAAAAGCTTTTGATAAGTCTAGGAAGATGGTGGATACTAGACTTCTGGCATTTCTGTGATTGTTGACAGTATTAATAAAATTTAGCAGAGCAGTAGTTATGCTGTGATGAGGGTGGAAACCATGTTGGGTTGAAGACAGAAGCTGGTTATCTGTTAGACAGTTTAGAAATTGCATATGAATACATTTTTCTAATATTTTTGATAAGGGAGATAAAGTGGCAGTTGGCCTATAGTTTGAAAGATGTGTACAGGTTTTACCTTTGTGCAGTGGAGTAGCAAATGTTTTTTTTCCATAGTAAGGACTTTATTTGGATGTGGAATAATGTCAGCTGTGAATGGATGGTATCCATGTGAACTGGTTGAAAGAAAAAATGCTGAAAGAGGTAATTTGACTGAGTAGGGACATCAAGAGCTTGCTTAGTTGCCTGGTTGGTTAATGATTGTACTGTCTGTATAAAGTGGGTGTCAAATTGGTTGGCTGTGGTATCATTTTGTTTCTGTGTGTTAGATGTTGGCTGTGTAGCTTCTCCTGGATTTAACAGTTTATTGTCTGAGGTCCAGAATAGATTTGGATTATTAGTGTGTAATGTTTTCATTGGTTGAGTGATAGGTTTTCTTATCTCTGGTGAAAAGTTGTTTTGTTAGGTTTCTTAGTTGTCTATATGTTAGTAAAGTCGGAGCTGTTTTTTTTTTTTTGTGCAGACTATACAGGCTTTGTGTCTTTGTTTCACAAGTTGTTTAATTGTTAAGGATAGCCATGAGACAGGATTGGCTTTGACTCTTTTTATTCTGAGGGGGGAGCTAATGTGTTTAGAACACCTAAGAAGATTTTATTGAGCTCAGAGACATCATCATGTATAGAGAGAGTCTTTAGTGACTCCTATTTAAGGAGATGTACTGTATTAATAAAAGTGTCTTCATGAAAAGTAGTAAGTTTTTTACTAGGGTGTAATGATGTGTTTGGGGGCTGTTGTTTTGGTGCCTTATGGTGTAGATTGGTAAATGATCATTTGGGCTATCTGACAAAGTCTGATTGGATGATATTTTATTTGCAGAGAATGTTAGGAGTCAATCAACTAGGCTGATTGTCTGGCTGTGGCTTTGCTGTATCTGGCGGGTATGGTTATATGTTAGGTAAATGTATTTACTTATTTATTTACATTTGTTTACCGGGAAAGTCCGACTAGACCAGAAGCCCATTTTCAGCGGCGGCCCGGGGAGAAAAGCTCCACAGAAATATAAGCAAAATACAACAATTAGATAGTACAATAGTATACATTTAGTAAGATGCAGAATACACATCAACTAGTTAGCTTATACAAAGAAGTATTCAATATAGTTTTCTAGTAGATATAGGTTCAAAAAGAAAAACACACAAACATTTCAGTAAAGATCACTGCAAGAAAAATAAAATTAGAACTGTGTACATATTAAGTAAAAGGCATGAACAAATGAAATTTTCTTTATATATATATATATATATATATATATATATATATATATATATATATATATTATTTATTTTTTTTTAGTAGTAATAACACTGAGGAGAGGGAGAAAATGAGGTAAGGTGTGGACAGTCTGATGAGAGAGTTATAGAGATCTTGTCAATCAGGTTTGGTTCAGGAGCAATACCACTTTTTGGAAAGATGTTCAAATACTAGTTGTTTGAAATTGGATTGGTAGATTCAGAAGTGTTTTGGAGGGTGTAGGGTGCAGAGTTCCATAATTTGGCTATTTGATTTGAGAATAGGGCTTCACCATGAGTGTTGTTAGCTTTGTTTACTGTGAGAAAGTTTCTGTCTGCAGATCTTAGACTTCGTAGGCATGAGTAGGGAACAACAAGTTTCTTGAGGGACGGGCAGTTGTCAGGATGAAATATGATATTGTGTGTGAATTTAAGTTGGTAGAAATGGAGAAGGTTAGGTAGCTTGAGCCAATTTAATTTATCTAGAGCAATACAATGGTGGTTTTGGTGGGAAAGGTTGGCTGCGAAGCTAGCTATTTTGTTGTAGCAAGTTTCTAATTTGGTTAAGTCTGATTTTTGTTAAGTTGGTAAAGAGGGGGAAAGCATAAAGGAGAGTGAAGAGGAGAAAGGTTCTGGATATGGCTAGTCTGGTATTGTCAGTGAGGAATGGCTTGCTCTGTACAGTGAGCCAAGTTTGATATGAACTTTCTTAATTGTGATGGCTATGTGTTGATCAAATCTGAGTTTATTGTTGTTAGTCACCCTGAGGAGTTTTGTATGCTCAACTGGTTGGATGATAATGTCGTTTGCTGAGAGAATGGTGAAAGGAGTGGTGACAGGTGATTGTTACTACTGGTAAATAACATTAACTGTGTCTTTTTGGGGTTGAGGATTAGTTGTGATTTACTTAGATATGTTTTGATATCATTAAAAGCTTGTTGTGCTACTATTTGGAGGTCTGGTAAGGTATTTGCTGAGCAGATTAAAGTTGAATCATCCACATACAGAACTACTTTAGCATGTGGTGTGGATGAGGCTAGATTATTAGAGAAGATGGTGAAAAGAAGGGGCCCTAGTATGGATCCTTGGAGGACTCCAACTGAGACAGACAGAAGTGGTGAGAGTTTGGATTTCCATTGTAATGCTTGTTGTCTGTCAAAAAGCTAGCTTAGGAACCCAAAGAGAGAAGTCTTTGATAGGTTTAGTGAGGCAACAGTATTAAGGAGTTTCTGATGGGAGACAGTGTTAAACTCTTTTGACATGTCGAGGAAGATTGATGCTACTTACTGGTTTGAATTTCTGAGTTGGTTGATGGTGTTAGAGAAATTAATTAGGGCCGTGGTGGTGCTGTGTTTTGGTCTGAAACCGTATTGGGAGGGAGAGATAAGTTTGTGAGATAGCAGGTATTGTAGTAATTGAGTATGTATACATTCTTCCAGAATTTTGACACAGGGGAAAAGGATGGCTATGGGTCTGTAATTGTTTAATTCTGTTGATGTTCCTCCTTTATGTAGAGAGATGATACAGGAAATTTTGCATAATTTTGGGACATATTTTTCTGCTATAGACCTATTTGCCATAATGGAGATAGGCAGAGCTATGGCATCAGTTGAAAGTTTGAGGTACTAATTGGGGAGTTGGTCAGCTGCTAAGGAAGATGGTTTCAGTTTTTTCAGCATCGTTCTTATTGTGTCAGTTGTGACAAGTCTGAGGTCAAAAGAGTTGTTAGTTTTCACATTAGGTGGAAGAGATGGTGGGGTGGAATTGTTCCCTGTAACTAAGGAGAAGATTGTGTTTATAAAGTAGGTGTTGATTTGTCAGACAATACGCATGCTTTGGTTATTGGTTCTGGGGTTGTGGCTTTACCTGGGTGGAAGAGTGAGTTAATTGCCTGCCAGAACTTTTTGGGATTGTTTTCATATTTGTTTTGCATATATGCATAATATGTTTTTTGTCAAGTTTGAGTTGTTTTTTTGCTTGATTGTGGAGCTGCTGGTATGCTAACAGAGTTTATTGTCTTTTGTTTTCTGGTATTGAGAACAGGTTTTGTCCCTTAGTTTTTGAAGTCTAATGGTTTCTTTTGATCTCCAGGGCAATCACTTATTTTTACATGTTTGAGTTGGTGCTATGCTGCGGTAGCGTTGTCGCCTCACAGTAAGACGTTGTCCTGTTCGATTCTCAGCTAGAGCATCTTCTGTGTGGAGACATGCGTGAATGGGCGTACCTTCATTGAAGGTTGTGCGTCAGAGCTGGCAACTCAACATGTAAAAATCTACTGCCAATCATTAGCGGACCGGAGTTCCGCTGTGGCAACCCCTAACCTGGAAAAGCCGAAAGACGCAACATGTATGAGTTGGTGCTAAGCTATTTAGAATAGCTAGAAATGTGTCATTGAAGTAAGTTACATTCTGGTCGAGTTGGAGATGATGGAGTGGTGTCCAATTACATTTATTGAGCATGTCTAAGAATGCTTCATTGGAGATGTTTTTGGTATTTCATATGACTTTGTAAACTATGGTTCTGGGTGGGTTGAGCAGATGACAGATTAAGTAGGTAGATCTACGGTCACTGAAAGTATTTGGAAAGCATCCAGAGAGATAGCTGTGGGTGGTACTGTTAATAAGTGAGCGGTCTAAGATAGATTCCCTTTTGTTATATTTATCTATTCGAGTGGGAAACTGGATGATTTGGGAGAAACCATATATATTTATGAAAGTGGAGGGGTTATCACCAGTGCAAGTATTCCAGTTGAAGTCACCTGTGATAATGGTTTTGTGGGTGTAGGTTGAGGCTGTCCAGGCTATGAGTTCCTCAATGGCAGTAGGAGTATTGTTTGGAGGTATGTAAGTGGCTATTATGGTAATATTTTTCTTTGAGTTGATTTTGAGCCCTGTTACTAGGACTTCAAAGTTGTTATCGTAAGGGTATTTGATGAGTAGGTAGTCTATGCTTTGGTTATCTTTGTAGAAGATTGCAACCCTGTCTCCCTTCATCCTGATCCTGTCTAACCTGTGTATACAATAACCTTGTGGGAGTATGTCTATGTCTCTTATATGGGGTTTTAGCCAAGTTTCTGTGGAATACATTCAAAATGTTGCAGCTGCAATGTGCGAATGTGCAATCCTGAAAGCAAGTTATCAACATTTGAAACGAGTGAAAAAAAATGTTGAAGTCACAGCAGCGAATGCACACTAGCATTTGCTGTTGTGGATTCAACATTTTGAATGCAGATCGCATTATAGCAGGGATCGCAAAATGTATCCTTTCCCTCCCTGTAGTGCGATCTCGGAGTTTGTATATATAAGTAGCAGGGAGTGTGTGGGGTGCAGGGGGGCTTGCCCCCTTGCAAAACATGTGTTGCATGATACCGGATGTGGAGGTAAGTTTGAAAAATGTCATCGATTTGATTTCAAATCGTTGACATTTTTTTCGTTCATTATTTTTATCAGTCACTATCATAACTTTCAACAATGTTTTTTGAGTACATAAGTACTCGTAAAAAGAATTTTCAAAAATATGATAGTAAACTGTTTCTCTTGCTTTAAGAATGTCTGGTGAGTATTGTGCAATGACTGCATGAAAGTCTGTGATTTTGTTAACTAGGCTTCTAAGATTCATGTTAAGAATGAGAAGGTCTGAAGGTTTAATATAAGGAAGGGATGAAATGGTATGCATGATGGCATGTTGTGCAGTATGAGGCCCGGGATTGGGGTGTATATCACCACTACGGAGAATCTGTGATAATATACATGCATATTTGTGTGACAGTTTGGAGAGTATGCAAAAGTGTTTGCTGAAGTGGTTAGTGATATTGCTGACAACTACATGTTTGAAATAGAAGTATGCAGTAGGTGTGTGATTGTAGAGTTGGGAGGAGATGGGGAGGTAGGAGAGTGAGGAGTGGATGGTATTAGTATAACATAGCGTGGGGCTATGGACATGTATCCGTAGGTGAGTGTAGGATGTTAGATAGTATGCAGATTGCAGTAGGGTATAGAATGTGGGGACGAGAAAGAGCACAGTGTGTATTCTTTGTTTTGGAATGTTAGTTAGCTGGATGGTGTGCTAAAGAAGATGTAGGGACAGAGGGTTGTTGGTGTAGTGTGGTGGGAGTAAAGTGATTAAGGACAGTTGCAATTAAGTTGTGTGAGGGGAGGGAGGAGTGTTACAAATAGTGTATTAGCTAATTTTGGTGTGACTGGCAGAAGGAGGGTGATTACTGATTGGGGGAGGTTAGGGGGAGTGGTTAGTGTTTGTATAAGTCTAGCTGATTCAGGGGTGGTTGGGAATGGGGTTAAGGGTAGGGGAGAAGATTGTGCCCGAAAGTAGCAAGGGTGAATGGAGGGGGCTGACTCCCCTCAGAGAACAGTGCAAAGAAAAACAATAGGTATGAAAAGTGGAAAACTTGGAGCTGTAAGGTAAGTGAAAGCAAGGAAGAGGTAGAGGCAGAAAAGTAAGAGTGTAAACAAATAGTTGCAGAAACACTACTTTTATGCCCTTGGTATGTAGATAAATCAATAAAGGAAGGCACCTCTATTTGGGAACAAAATACACCAAGGAAATGGTAATAGCCTTGCTTTACAGGAATTCCAATGGGGAGGCAGATGTATTTGGGACAAGATACAGCAAGTATATTGTCAGTTGCGCTACCTAGTGGCGAGAGACGAAGCTATAGTTGCCTGAGGTGGGGGTGGGGTCCATGCAGCTGTGCATGCTGGCCGAAACAATGTTTAAAAATAACTCGTAAAAGTACCAAATTTGCTATAAAAATAATTGTAAATATCCAGTCACAATGTTTAAAAAATAACTATTAAAGAACCAGATTTGCTGATAATAAGAATTTTAAACATCCAGTCACCTATGCAGACTTTTTGGTTGGTATCCTTATTAAAAATTGTTATTCTTGAACTAACTGAGTGTGGATGTGTGTTGTCAGGAGATGTATAAAGGAACCTGGAGAGGCTGTAAGGGGATCTGTGGTGTCTGTGGAGTGAGCATGCAATGACTGAGAGAGACAGAAGTTCAACAGACCATAATATATGGACCGCTGACCTCAGGGCTTGTAGTAGATTAGAAATCAGGCAGAAATCATACAATAGTAACAGTAAAACACATACTTATGCAGTCATCATTTCTCAAAATAACAGTGCAGTAGGCAATAATTGGTTAGAACACATTTGAAGATAACACAGAACACAAACTAATGCAGAATTGTAATATTAAGTAATACAAAATAGCACTGATCAATAGAGGCCAATGAAGCTTGCCAGTTGCCAGCAGAGAATAAGCATTTCTATATCTAGCAACTTAAAACGCTGTTTTAATAAATGGAATATGTGCAGTTGCCGCTTCTAAAAATAACTAGGAAAAGGATACTGTAGGCAAGTACACAAAACAGTCAAAAGCAGTTAAGGAACATTACATAAACTTGTAGAGATGTATGTTATTAGTTGGATTTTCAGACTGTATGGCTTGCCAGTCGTATATCAACATCAACTGACATTATGGTTTCGTTAAGGATTTTTGAAGAAGTCCAGCAAAGAATGTCTTCCAGTGTTTTAGTATTGTTACCTCTTTGTGTGTGTGTGCACGTGTGTGTGTGTGTGTGTGTGTGTGTGTGTGTGTGTGTGTGTGTGTGTGTGTGTGTCTGTGTGTGTGTGTCTGTGTGTATTGGAAGAAAAGAAGGGCATTATTGCCCATGCCTGAAATATTTGAATATATGTAAAATGTGTTGTTGCATGGGTTGTATAAATGTGAGTTGTATCAATAATGTGCAGTGGAAACTTGGGTGCCCAGTGCTTGTTTGCTTGCATGGTCTTGCTTGCAAACAACTCTCTTCAGATATCTGGAAATTGTTATGAATGATGGGAGGAAGTTTTATTTATTTGTGTTTTTATAAAATATTTTACTAAAAGAAACAGCAATAACATCCTCCAGTATAAGAATAACATCAGAAATGCTAGGATGTATATAATTGTTTTGCAATGAGTAAAACTAAAGAATCAATAGTTTTTGGAAATTCTTAATGGCTGATAATATTCCATTTAGAAGACAGTGATATGAATGATGTAAGGCAGCTTTAATGTATATAACTTCCTGAGGTTCTGTGGGTACTAATACCAGGAGATGAGCTTACAAACATTATAGAATTTATAGGCTAAGATAACTTTGTTGTTCTGAATTTAAAATAGGGGAGGGGTGAGAAAGGCATAAAGAGGATTGGAACAGTGGTACAAAAACATTGTCAACAAGAACATTTATTTATCAAATCAGTTTTTAAGGGCAGTGCATTTTATAAGTCTTAGCATACCTACTGAGGTTACTTTTGCTGACCATATGACCTAATAGCAGACTTGAGTAAGCAGGAAACCACACCACTTGCCTTGCATGGGTTTTTAGTCAGGCACGGTTGGGATTGGACTATAGTCCATGCCATAAATGTTGATGCCTGAATCAACTAATTTATAGGCCTATTTTTTTGTTTATATTTCAGTGATGAATTTTGTTTGCACTTAGTAACTCCTTAGACATTTGTGGAAACAGACTGTTATTATGCCAGAGAATTATGCAGCAGTATCAGTGGGTCCATATAATTTTGTGCTCGTCTTTCATGTTAGAACCATGAGTTCTGTACATAACACAGACACAAATTGTAATTAGGGTATGTGCTCCTTGGCAAAATTTATAAACATGTTACAATTTCAGAAAAATGTTTATGTATTTATTTGTTCAACAGGTGCTTGGACTGGTAACAAGACCATTTTCAGCCATGACCTGGAATTTATGGACTGTAGCAACTAAAACATTAAAGGTATACACAACATTTATACGCATTAGTAGTATGCATTTTCTTCCAAAGTAATACTTAGAATCTAAAACAGAGTTGCACTTAACATGCAATGAAAAATCAGTAACGGACAATAATGAGCACATAATACTGACCAAACAGTGCCACATACTTATTTCTCTTGTTATTGACATCAGAACATGCATTTAATCCTTTTAAATGTGTGTGTTGTTTGGCAAAGCAGTTTGTATTATTGCTAGAATTTACCGTTCACAATTAATTTTCCTTCTATACTGCCTCATAATTCTTGCTCTCTCTGCCTTTCTCTCTCTCTCTATTCCATATTGTCTCTCTTGCTGCGCCTCCCTCCTTCCTAACATATTCTTTTAGCCCATCACCTTTACAGTCAACATTTGGCATTGACAAATATTTGTTTTAATAAAGCAATTATACATAAGGAGACACATATCATGCACATCCTGACCAGTGTTTGAGCAATACATTTTCTGGCATCATCTGTGAGGTATTGGTATGAGCTCCATTGTGTAAATTTGAAGGTGGTCAAACTGTCATTCTTGGGCAGTGGATGTCTCCAGTGGCATTCAATGTCTAACAAAGTCAGAGAACAAGGAATGGAAGGCCACCTATTCCTTGTTAAGATTAATCTGTGTCTGGCACATAGTATCATTTTTTCACGTTGCTTCCAGTAGTACTAAACTTTGATGTGTTGCATGTTTCCTGTCACTTTTCAGTTCTTTATTTGCTTTTTTCACAACTGGTAAAACTAGTTGACAGAGATAGTTGCGGAGGGAGGAGTTTGGAAGAAAGATGCAGTTAGCCTGGTTTTGGCAGTAATTTTCTTAACGCCAATTATTTCCTTGGTTTCTTGAAAACAGAAAAGTTGCACATTTTCCCTCCAGCTTTGTTTTGCTAACAAGTAAACACTCTGAACCACTTTAGTAATGACAACTCAAAGCACTTGTTGCCAACTACATTGCAATAAGTGTTTTTTTTTTTTTTTTTTTTTATTTCCAGGTCAATGGACCAGTTAGAAGTAAAATACAGGTGAGTTGATAAATTAATTTCTATCTTGCATAGCTCTTCTTATTAAATGAATGTTCCCTTACCACACTTACTGCAGTTAGGGACTTATTTGGTTATTTATTATAGTTTTCTACATGCTTAATCATCTGCAGGAGTAAGGAAATCAGAAATGACTATAATGTTATTTCTCTTCCTGCTGCTGCTTTACTGATACTGCATTTTCCCATTCTGGCAATTGGAAAGCACTGCAACTGTGTTATGACATATATAAGAATTAGAAAGGGGGAACTGGTTAGGAATTATAAAAAGAGACACAATTATGTGGGGTCATGACTAGAGATACCCTACCTTACAAAAGCAAAGGCTATGAAATCAATTGTTTTTGGAAATACTTTATTGATCCAAGTTATCCATGGTCATGTGTATTTAAACTCATATTGATTAACTTTGAAAAGCTTGGCAAGACACTGTTTTATATCTTATTTATTTATTTATTTTGTTTGTTTGTTTGAGTTGATAACTGGGTAGATGGCATGGTCCTTGGATCCCTTTCAGCCATGACCTGGGCCAAGAGGCTGTACAGCAGATACATACAAAAAATATTTAAAATGTATTCATAGTAACCATGCAGTATTAGTTATTTATTTTTATTTATTGCATTTGTTTACCAGGATAGTCTGATCAGGCAGAAAGATACCTCTTTTCAGCAGATGCCCATGGAGAAAAACTCCATAAAAATTCCAACTTTCCATAAAGAATGTAGAAAACAGAGGTAAAGTAATCAATACATATATAGCATTTAAGCAGAGTATCATTAATGAATAGCAGCATCATGTAATGAGCCACAAAACTTTTTTTTTCTGGGGAGAAAAATTCCAAAAAATACATTACATAAAGAACACAGTAAATAGAAGTATAGAAGTAATCAGCAAATATATAACACTTTAAACAGATTATTATTAATTAGCAGGAACATCTAAAGAGCTGTGGAACATATTTGCAAATATACTTAAACATAAACATAAAATATAGATAAAATTAATTCTGTATAGATAGCTAGCCACTGCTTACTTACTGCTAACCTACTGTTATCTTTGATCGACTCTGACCTACTCTTATCCTTGAATCTACTTGCATGGTAACTCTCCAAGCATGTTTACTGTAATATAATTTGCTATGATAACGCTTCCACTTGAGGACCTCATATAATAGCATTGTGTAAATACTATTTGTATGTTAATGTTCATGTTAAATCCATGTAATTTGCTAAAGTTCTATTATGTTTATTCTTGTACTATTTTGTAATGGAGCTTTTCTTCCCGGGCCTCTGCTGAAAAAGGACATGATGTGTCCAATCAGACTTTCCAGGTAAACAAATGTTAAATAAATAAATAAATGAACTTGGAGAAAAAAGGAGGGAAATGGAGGATTAGTGTTCAGAGGTGAGAAAGAATGTTTTGGAATAGGTAGAAAGAAGACGAAGGAGAGGCAGAGGACAAGGAGGAGATTTTGGACCGATAGCTAAGGATATACTGCTTGGAAGGAATAGGCGAAAGTAAGGGTCAGGAAATTTATCATCATGAAGTTATGCATGGACAGAGCCATGTATCGTTCAGGTATTCTCTTATTTGTGTTTTACAAGATTTGGAGTTTACTCTGCTTCTTAGAAGGGTAAGGGAGTTGTGAATTTTAACCAGGAAAGAGGAAAGAGGAGTACAAAGAGTCACCAGTTGTTAGCTTTTGTAACAGTTAAGAGCATTCTGTCAGTGGATCTTAGCTGTTTATTTTTAAAGTAGGGCATTTGTCTGGATAATAGATGAGCTCAGGGGAAGTGACAAAAGTATAAAGTAATGTTTTAGCTCTAAACAGTGAAGTTTTTTTTTAAGGTCAGACAGTGATGTGTCCTGTAATGAAGACGGGTGACAAATATTGGCACTTTATTATAACAGTGTTTCAAGAGTGAGAGTTGAATGGATTCTTTGTCACTTAAAATAGGAGCAGCATAAAATACTGTAAGGATGAGAAGAGTTTGAACTATACTTTTTCTGGCATCATCTGTGATGTATTGTTTGACTCTATAGAATGCACCTAACTTTTGGTGGATGTTTTTTGAATTTTAAGCCTTTGTCAATAGTGACTACTTAAAACTTTGTTTGACTTACTAGTTTTATGTTAGTGTTGTTAGAAGAAAGGATTTTGAAATTGTTTTTAATAGTTATTTGAATGCTTTGGGGTAAATGGGATCAGTTTTGTTTTCTTAGGGTTAAAGGAAAACTCCACCCTAGAACTAAAAAAAATCTGTTTTTCTTTCACTCTGGATGGAATTTAATAAAGCTTAGACATTTTTTTGCTGTGTAGGTATTGCAATGCACTGCTTATGCGGAAGAAGGCAGGTTTTAGACTCAGTTAGCACTGCTGAGTGGCGCATATGCACACTCCAACATGGGAAGCTCTGTGGCATGCAAATCATCGCATAAGAAGGTGAATATCATACAAATGAGTCAGGTAGAGCGGTCCAGCAAGCAGATGGGCAGATCTTCAGACCCCATATCAGTGCCTGTAGTGTACATGGAAATATTCCGTGTACAGGAGTGTAGGCAGACAAATGGGGCTGTAAAAATGTAGGTATAGGTATTGCAATGCACTGCTTATGCGGAAGAAGGCAGGTTTTAGACTCAGTAAGCACTGCTGAGTGGCGCATATGCACACTCCAACATGGGAAGCTCTGTGGCATGCAAATCATCGCATAAGAAGGTGAATATCATACAAATGAGTCAGGTAGAGCGGTCCAGCAAGCAGATGGGCAGATCTTCAGACCCCATATCAGTGCCTGTAGTGTACATGGAAATATTCCGTGTACAGGAGTGTAGGCAGACAAATGGGGCTGTAAAAATGTAGATATATGGACTGAAATGGCATACCACATACAGATATGAGTGAAACTATCCTCCTGTGTAAGTTAAATTAATTTTATTTTTCTAATAATCTGGGCATGTTTCTGTGGTGCGTTGCAGTGCATAAACATGCTGTATAAAAAAAAATGGAAAAAACAAAATTAATATTGTGTGACAGAAATGTATTACAGGACCTTGCATGGAGTATCTACAATGATATATTGATGCTGTTGCTAATGTGGTAGGACTATGAAGTGTGTAGTTTCCAGGCTGTGAGCACGGATCCCTATGCAGATTAGGTGGCGTTACTGAATAGCATAAAGGGGTAATTGTGTTCGCATATCCCCTTTGTATAGGCAGAGAACCATGTTGGTGTTTACAGAGGAGGTAGCTGACATCAGGAGAGGGTGTATCCAATGACTTCTAAACTTATTTTAGCGTAGCTGCGCCTGTTTGCATGGTGCCCGGCTGTGCAGACCGTGTCCTTTTGGGAGGGTATGTGCACTAACTTCTAAGCTTTGTTTTGCTAAGTTGCACATAGCCATGCTGAGCATGGAAGTCTGGGTGTATGTGTACACTAAGTGCTAAGCTTTGTTTATCCATGAGGTGTACATTTCCGTGGTGCACCACAGTGCAGAGTGTATCTAAAAGCCAATGACATATTAATTAGTTTTGACCCCTGTTTACCTTAAACTAGGGCCATTAAATGATGTTACTGATATACTAGGCAGGTGGAATGCATCATAGGTAGCCAATCACACAGTCAGCACCTACAGCATAGCACTATAAAGTATGCATACACCCTACAATCTGATTTTACTCCATACTCTGCACCATTGGAGTATAGACTTGGGGATTTTAACTGAGAAAATGCTAGCACCTGCTGTAGGTCTGCTACATCTGTATGTGCTAGATGCTGAAGTCGATGCTGCTGCTGCTGACAATAGGCCTAGACAGAGAAGGAGAAGAGTGTTCAGGCCCAGGGTAACCTTCCAGGAGCTACATGAGTTGGAGATTGTAGAGCACTAGAGGATGGACAGGGGCATACCACAAGAACTCACTGAGCTCTGCTGCCCTCAACTCAGACCAAGAGCCAACAGAGGGGAACCCATCCCAGGGAAAACAAAGGTATGTGTAGGCCTTAGGATACTAGCTACAGGTACTTTCCAAAAACCAACTGGGGACATGATGGGGATCTCAAAGGCATCAGCATCCAGGATATTCCATCAGCTCCTGGATGAAATGCTACCACATGCCAGTGAGCACATTTAATTTCCCTTCACCCCGAGTTGAGGCCAGCATTATGCAACACTTCTACCATGTAGTACACTACTCTGAGGTACTGGTTGCCAAATATTGCACTCATGCATCAGGTCACTACCCAGTGAGGAGGGTAGAATCTACATCAATCACAATGGGTACCACTCCATCAACTGCCAGGTTGTGTCCAATGCCCAGGGGATTATCATGAATGTGTGCTGGCAGCCCTGGCAGTTATCACGACTCCCATATCTGGCATGCATCACAGCTGTACCAGATGTTTGCTAGGAGGGACATCCCACATGGCCATTTACTGGGGGATGCTGGCTGCAAACTAGAACCGTTGATGATAACACCCATCAGAAATGCACACATACCCATGGAAGAATGACATAATGAGGCACATGCACAAATTAGGATAATCATAGAGTTTTGTTTGGGCTTCTGAAGTCATGGTTCCAGTGCTTCGATATATCTGGTGGAGCCCTGCAGTACTTTCTAGCCACATGTGTACATATGTTCACAGTATATGCCATGCTACACAATATGATCCTGCGGAAACAGCTGCAGCAGGATCAGCAAAGGGGAGGGATACACAACCCCCACAAGTGCCTAGGTCACCACAGCCACAGCCACAGGAGGACTGGGAGGAGGAGCCCCCTGATGATGACCCTGTAGGCAGACGTAGGGGTGCCCAGTATGCCCTGGCTTTGGCTAAGAGACAATGCATAGCACATTCACTGACAGCCTAGGGCCCTAGAGACTGACACCTTGCTCCTACTCACATAAATATTAAAATTATTGATGCCAGGCAACCCATATAACCTGTACATATCCGTATATTGGCTGTGTACTGCTTTCATCACACAGAGTCAGCCCTGAACTACAGTTCTGTCAACTGCTGCATTTGCAAGATAAGTCTCTAACCTACATACTACTTGTAAGTATTACTATAATATGTTATCGTATGCACGGATCTGCTGCATTTATGCAAGGAAATATAGTGGGCTATGTGGACAGAAGTAACATCCACTGAGACCACACTTACCCAGTCCAATAGTATGTGTTCTTAATAATCACTAGACCTCATGGTTGGAATATTCACTACATCAGTCAAGGGAGATGTTAAACAGTGGGGTCACATGATATTTGCACTACTGTCTATCCCAGCAGATCATGTGCTGCTTTACCCCCACCCCCAACAGAGCAGTGATCCCATATAATTGCTTTAACAGTAAGTCATCAATGATATATCAGCAGACCAGGCAATCTCAGGGCTGTAATGCAGGACTCGATCACACATTGTATGTCACACATAACAGAGGAATAACAACATACATATTTATGCTGTTGTGTGTGTGATGAATGACACCTCTCTGACAGCCTGTGTGGCTCAGTGGACTAGGGAAGTTAGCATGGATGATGGTGTTGATGGTTCTAATCTGGAAGTAGTCACATCTTTTGCATGTGAGGTATTATTATATTGGTGTTTTCCCAGACTGTCTGTGTGTGGTATAACATTATGAACTTCAGTCACATATTAAGTACAGCAGACATCTGTGGAATGCCATGAAGATTTTGAGTGAAGTGCAGTACTGCAGAAACAGGCACTGATCACAACAAGGCCTGCTGATATCATCAAGCATAATATATCCTAAACTGTTAGGTAAGTATTCTCATCTATGTACAGCCAACTTGCACTATGTGTGTGTCTTGGCATGTTCTTCACGCAGTGATTGGAAGCAGTGTTAGCCTGAATGTAGCCATGTCTGTGTGTGAGCCTGTTAGAGCATTTTACATCATGTTTGGAAACATAGGATGTTTGAACTTCACTAGCATAATGGCCATACAACCCTCACAATCATAGACATCTTTATACCTATAGTTACAGGATCAGTACATATTTCCCCAGTCCAAGAGGGACACAGACAGATGCCCTGTGCTGAGATGATGGTCACTCAGCCAATCATACAGATAGCATGTGCTGAGGTGCACTGAGGTGCTCTGTGTGCCATTAGGCAGGGTTCTATTTCAAGGGTATGTTTAACTCTACTAGACAAATCTCTCCCACAAACATGTAGTATTAACCTCACATATGAGGTTAATGCCCTTACAGTGAGCTATCCATCTACTCTATCTCCTACAGATAGGCAGCATATGCAGTCAAGCAGGGTCACACATTACCTCGTTTGCAAGGCACAGATCACCTCTGAGTAGACTATATGCCACAGGCGACAATGACACTCATTGCAGATGATCCCACTGAATACATATTGAAGACATGAAGTGTCCTTAAAAGGGACCATACTGTTGTGTGCAATTGCCAGTACTGCTTCAAAGGGTACATCAACAAATGACCATTGCACTCAGATATTGGCATGCTAAGGGAAGCATACTTGGAGGTTATGAGTATGTCACTTACAGGTGACTGTGGCCTCAGCTATGCCATATGATTCCTACCATACCACTGTAGAGACATAGTTGATCTGAGGCACATTAGGTGTAAACCTACATGGCAATGTCTATGTGCCCAGATTGTTCACCCCTGTGTATGTACATCACATGTTGTGATTGATGTGCTGCTTACCAGGTACATAGTTCTAACTGATGGAAATTATATTACATATATATTTGCATGGAGTTTATGGCTATTAGTATGTCAACAGGCATATGTTTACAATACCGTCTTGCATGATAGTGACATACCACAGAGACTCTATGAGTGCTCACAGTTTGCAGGCATCAGCCAACATTGTTAGCCACAGTCATTCAGTAGTCATATGTATTGTAGCTAAATGGATTCCAAGCAGTAGAGGACCCAGGACTGCACCCTGTTGAGCACTGCTGCTTACAGATCAGCTATTGGTGGCAGATGTCCTTATGTTGCATATGTGTGCCATCAATGGGTAACTTAGCGACCCCTACAATGACAGTTTTGTGGATGCCTAAGTGGGTGCTTTGTAAATTTTGCCTGAATGGGGGGTATAGTCAGATGGCTTGGCTCAGTCTAAGGGATGACTACCTCAGAAATGTTCACCACATGTAACAGTCATGCTCCCTTGTCACAAATCCAAACTGTGGTACAGTTAACTGTGTATAACACATATATGTGTGCTGATCAGCTCCATGATGATTACCCCTACAGGTGTACAGATATTGATACTTAGACAAAGAAGTGTATAGTTATGTTGGTCAGTGGATGCACCACCTCTGTACAAGGGTATTACATTTGCCATTTCCCACTCTGCTGGTGTGCAGCCAGTGGTGTCAGTATGATTGCAAGCATTTCCCAATGGTGTTAGTAATCCTTGTCAGATCACATGTGGGATGCAGCCTGGAATGTTAGCATGTGCAATAGATGCTGTGCATCTTCCAGTGAGAGGCCAGTTATGAACTTCTCTGTAAATATGGAAGTTATGGGACAGGTTGTAGGAATGTTATGTGTCAAATGTGGTGGGGACAAGGAAGTGTAGTTGAGAGAGTGTGTAAGTACAGGTTAGGTATGAGTACAGATCCATCATATGTGGCATCATGATGTATGAGGTCACCAACAATCTGGGCCCGTCCTTTGAGGTCACATATGTAACTACACTGTACATTGTGGTTCTGCTTTGTGTGGGTGGCTAATTTTGTCACTTACCATGTTTACACAAATCACAACAACACTATGTGCTTCTTTTAGTTGAGGAGGTAGTGCTTCCATGTTAGGGGGCACCCTCACTCCAACTGTCACACAGCACTGTCCACCTCTTATTGTACAGCCTGCTAATGGCAGTTGTCCACCAGTCAGGTTTGCTGAGGCATAAAGAGCCTGTGTCCCTCCTGTCATGCACAGCTGAGTTCATGCAGTTATAATGCTGCTGACAAAATGAAATGCATGTGTGTAGAGCTTTGCATACTTGCCTGTCCCATCTAAAGGGGGAGGTGCAGTGACATTATATCAGCCATCCTACAGGAGGTAATAAATGGCTTTCTTGACAACGGCAAATGTCTGCAGGCCAAATCTAGTGGGCTATGGCTGACCAAGTTTGCAGATGACTGCAAGCTGGGTACTGTCATGAATTCCCCTAGTGATGTGGACATCCTCCAAGAGGGTCTCACCCAAACAAATGACTGGTGCCAGAAACATGACCTCAAACTGAATGCTAAAATATGCATCATCATCCCGTTTGGGGAGAGTGACATCCCAACAAATTATCACATTGATAATAAGGTACTAAGCATGCAGTCAGTCGTGAGGGACTTGGGCACCCATGTTGATAGCAATCTGACTTTTGACCACCATATTGCCTCCATTGTACGGAAATCTTTCTACATGGCACACCTCATTAGTAAGGGAATCTCATCCAGGGACAAGGTGGTCATAACATCCCTGTATTCTTTCCTTATAAGACCCAGTATTGAGTATAATGCCCCTTTCGGCATGTACCTCACAAAGCACATGCAGCAGCTGGAGAGACCACAGAGGTTCCTCAACCGGAAATCCCAGGGCCTCAAACACCTACCCTACACAGATAGGCTAAAAGCCCTGTCCCTCTACTCAGTCTCCTACAGACTCCTCAGAGGTGACCTCTGTCTGGCATACAAAACAATCTCAGACCCCACCCTGATGGTGCTGCATATCCACAAGTCAAGCTCCACTCGAGTAACCTGCATGCGTGACCTCAACCTGGTCTGTGACATCAGTAGGACTTGTTGGCAGGACAGATTTATGTCCCAGAGACTCCCCCTTTTGTGGAATAGACTCCCTCACCACATAAAGCAGAGTACTTCATTAAACCTTTTTAAGCGCAACCTCGATAACTGGATGGAGAACAGAAAATACACTCCAGGGATTCCACCTGTGTCCCTGCTGGACAGTGGCATAGGGTGCTGACTTGTTTGAATATGGGCTAAATTCTTGGCTAGGCTTGTAAGGGCCTGAGGGCCAATAGCCTAGTGACTTCCTATGATCCTATGATCCTATCATCTGAAAAGGAGGGGGTACGTGCTGGTAGTTCTAAGGAGACTGATCTGTGGCCAGATCCCACCAGGGAGGACCTCACATTGGGGGTGCTGTACTGGTCACCCATACTGGTAAACACATGATGCAATACGTTGGCTCCCCATGTGGGGATGTCATGGCACTGCTGCCTACACTAAGGCACTGTATGAGCACATCCACTCATGCATGAATCGTGCCATCCCAAATAGAACCAAAATGCTCTCATCCAAAAAAAGGAAGCCAATCTGGTGGTCCCCTGCCATAAACAAACTTTACAACAAAAGGAAGAAACTTTTGCAGAAAAGAGGAAAATCCCAGGATGCAAAAAACTCCCTTACTAGCCTCAGTAAGAAACTGAGATGCCTCATAAAATCCTCCAATGCTAGTTATGAAAATAAAATTGCCAAAGATTCCAAAGACAACCACAAAGCATTCTATAACTATGTCAAGAATCTAAATGGCAATGCTCAGATCTGCTCTGAGCTAAAACAGAATGACAATAAATATACTGATCCAAAGGATATTGCCAATATCCTGGCAGATCGATTCAGTGCCAACTTCACCCCCCTCTCACCCCCTAAATGGCCCATCTCAATACGGAAGATTGCCAAATTCCAGTAATAATGGCCACACAGGTACAAAACGCACTCTCTAAAGCCAAGAATACAGCATCCATGGGACCAGATGACATCCCGGGCTGTGTACTACATGAACTACAATATGAACTGGCACCTCACCTAAGTGTCATGTTTAATCATAGCCTCACCTCAGGTTTCGTGCCCACTGAGTGGCGCAGAGCTACAGTTATCCCAATCCACAAGGGGATCCACCTTGGATCCCGGAAACTACCGTCCCATCAGTCTGACAAGCCTTATCTGCAAGGCCATGGGCGTATTATCATGGAACTTATAAACAAAGACATTGGCAACCTTCAAACACTGGACCCCACCCAGTTTGGGTTTGTGAAGGGCCGATCTTGTCTCCTGAACCTGATTGACTTCTTTGAATCAGTCTCCAGAGCCATGGACAAGGGTAAGGTGGTCCACACAGCCTATCTAGACCTTGCCAAGGCCTTTGACACCATCCCCACTCTGGAATCATAGATAAACTTACTAAGTTGGGTATTAATCCCTATGTCACCCAATGGGTTGCTAAATGGCTTACTGATAGAACCCACACTGTAAAAGTAGCCGACTCCAAATCCAGCTCCAGACAAGTGACAAGTGGAGTACCTCAGGGTTCAGTCCTGGGGCTGCTCTTGTTTGGCATCTACTTCTCTGAAGTACAGGTCAACACTAAGGGACTCTGGCTAACAAAGTTTGCAGATGACTGCAAACTGGGAGCCATTATTGAATCCCAAATGATGTGGATACTCTACAAAGGGCCTTACAGAAACAGATGCTTGGTGCCAGAGCCATGGGCTCAAGCTCAATGCCAAGAAATATATTGTTATCCACTTTGGGAAAAAACATGTATCCATGAATTACCATATAGGTGGCAGTACACTAAACACAGAAAGTGTGATAAGAGACTTAGGGACACAGGTGGACAGTGGTCTCACCTTCGATAACCACATCGCCACAACAGTCAGGAAATCCTTCTATGTAGCACACCTCATCACAAAGGGCTTTTCATCCAGAAAAAAGGAGGTCATTGTCCCACTGTACTCATCCCTCATTAGACCCATTATAGAATACAACGCCCCATTTGGTATGTACCTCTCAAGACATGTGCAACAACTGGAAAGGCCTCAGAAGTACCTCACTAAAAGAATCACAGGCCTAAAGCAGATGCCCTACGCTGACCGCCTTAAAAAACTCCAGCTATACTCTGTCGCATATCGTCTACTCAGAGGCGATCTCTGCTTAACATACAAGGCCATGTCAAACCCAGAGCTGTTGGACATGCTACACTTAAATAAATCCCAATCCCTCAGAGCTACACGCTCCAGGGATCTAAACCTTGTCATCACAATAAACAAAACATGCTGGAGGGATAGGTTCCTGACCCAGACACTCCCCAGACTCTGGAATAGATTGCCCATACATGTCAAGCAGAGTGCCTCTTTGGACCTCTTCAAGAGGAACCTTGACGTTTGGATGGGAGAAAGGAAATTCACCCCAGGGATCATGTCAGTCGCCCTGCTAGACAGGGGTCCAGGAAAGTAAATAATGTGGGAAGAAATAGCCAGGGAATTGTTATGGCTAGGCTTGTATAGGCCCTAGGGCTGATAGCCTAGTACCAACCTATGAACCTATGAACCTATGAACCTATGAGTACCTGGACCATCCTTTGGGGAAGTGAGCTGCAGCATAACTAAGCAACACAGTGTGTACATATTACACTTCCCTAACTTGTTTGTCTGTGCTCTGTACAGACACCTTGCATGACTCTCTTCTTGCAACATGCTGGAAGTAACTGCAGTATTTACTTGCACAGAGTACAACTAGCATGTAGTGACAAGCAACATCCCCAGATCTCTGAGTCATGTCACCTATAATGTCATGATAGGAGTTAGCATGCATATGAGCATTAACACTGTCATCACCTACTGACACTGGACCAAACACTGTTACTTTTGCTCAAGGCCAGATCATGCCTACTGCCTGTAACTGGTGGAGCCCATTGACTATTACACTATGCAATGGATATCAGACATATGTCTCACTTGGCACCTATGTCTCTGATGCAAACAGGTAACCTGTAAATGGTTCATCTCCCAGGCCCATGCTTACACTTATCAAGGGTATCAGAACTAGTCAGAGATTTGGGATGCATGGCTAGGCTTAAAAAGGCCCTTGTGGTCGTTAACCTAGTAAACACCTATGAACCTATGAACTCCACCAATCATGGCCTGACAAGGTATATGACAATATAAGTCCAGCAGGCCTTGCTGGAAACTGTGTACATCATGTACTGACTGTTATGTCAACTGGTGGATAGGCAAGTCACCAGTGGAGTTCACCATCCTCCACTATTGATGCACCCCGTCAACCTATTCTCTCTCTCTGCAGTCACAGCCACTGTCAGTAACCTCTAACTGAGTACATTAGCAGGTGATTGCATACTGGGAGCTGTCACAGAATCCCACACAGAAACAGCAGTTATCCAGGATGGTCTAAGACACAATCAGTTGTTCTCCGAGTCATCGACAAAGACTAATTGCCAATAACTGCACAATGCTATCTTGTGGAAAATCATCCACCCCTGCAAAATATTGTAGTGTCTGCACACCGCACACAGATGAGCCTTTACAAATGGAGTTATGGACACAGAGAGTAATGTAGCCTTTGACTTTCACTGGTCGGTAAGATGTGGGGATGCATTCACTGTTGTACAACCTACACACAAGTTTGGGATATAAATCCCAGACTGTCACTGCTATACTGAATGTGGCAGTCATCGCACCTATCATTGTGTACAATGGCACCCTTGCCATATCACTACACAGGCATATCATACTACTGTAGCAGCCACACTGGTTCCATGGTACACCAAAATACAATGTAGATAATATGTACTATGGAGTCTGTATCACAACTGTACATGTGTAGTCTGACTCCTAAATGCTCTGAAGGGGACATGCATGGCTCCATACAGGGAGATGTCAGATCCCACTGTGTACCTCCCTTGTATCCATGACAGGAATAACACGTCTCACCTGTTCTACATGCCTACAACATCACTGTGGTATACATAGCACATGCTGGAGAGAAAGGTATGTAACACAGACAGTACCCCCTACATGAAACAGGCCCCCCATTCAAGTGAAGCACACATTTGCTGAGACACATACCACGTGCAGGTTACACAATGGCATGCAGAACATGACAATCATAACTGGTGTCAGCAACTGTCTGTACTGGACGGAGGATATTTGTAGATGGGTCATCTCCATCACCTCAGCTTGTAGATGTGTTAGTTCCCAAAACCCCTGGTGACACTTATCAAGGGTAGCAGACTTTTTCATAGATTAGGGATGCATGAGTACACTGAATGCTGACACTGTCCTTGTTAGCCTGTTATACACATATAAACCCCTGGAGCCATGCACTTATACTGCTGTACCTTGCTGAAGACATATTTTTGCTGTGCTGACATGCCATTCTGTGCTGCTTTATTGCCACTGTGTATCTATACGTTATCCCAACAGACGTCTGAAACAGAAACAGGTCCGTGACACACCTGTCATTGTGTAACTATACAGCCATTACATCATACAACATGAGGTACACAAAAGTATGTGGTGTACTCATGACAAATGCCAGCATACAGAATCTGTTGGTAACCACTACAAGTGGCATGGCATAACAATAGTGCATTACACAAGTACTTGTTAACTAATATAGTCACCCTGTGCATCAGGCACATAGTTTCTTTTCCCTGCATTGATGGCAAGGATGACAGGATTGTGGCATAGGTATCATCACTTGCACAGGGTTTTGTGTGGGGGTGTAGGAGGCCTAGGCTGACCCAAATGATGGACAGCATGTGTGGGAGTTAGGAAAGGAAGCAGGTAAGATGGACCATGGAAAGGTGATTCTCTATAGCCAGCTGCCTGCCTTTTTAACATGCTTCTCATCAGCAAGTGATTGTCTCTTAACCAATCTGTGGTTCTGAAATGCTAATTGCAGCCAGCACAGAACCATTCTATATGAGACTTTCCTCACACAGACCACACGTATGCAAATGATTAACTATGAGAACATATCAGCAGAGGAGTACTGCACTCCATCAGGTGCAGATGTCTGACTATACTTATGGGGAATACAGATTATAGTATTAAGCCTTTCTTAGAACTGTGATAATGACTTGTCAGTGATCTCCAGATTTGTTACACATACAGAGGATGTGCAAGACATCAGGGGTGGAATGTATATTGTCAGTGTGGCACACTGAGCTCTTGGAATTCTCCCTTTACAATGGTTGTAATAGCACACTGCTATTTGTTTGGCACAGTTGGTTTGACATATTATCGGGGGGGGGGTTGCCCTTTGGGGACACACTACAATAGACTCCAGTGTTGGGTGTATGATCATACAGCTGTATCTGTCATAGCACACATGGGAATACCTGACTATTGCTAGTATCCTAGTTGTATCCACATGCTTAGTATGTTTGCACACTGTGGAATATGACTTGTATGAAAAGGCAGTGGATATTTCCAACCATTCTGTCCTTGCTGTAGCTCTACACAGTGTACCTTCATGTATGTGATCCTGACATGTGATTTTCACTATCATCAGCCAAACACATGCAACCACAGTACAATATATAAGGCTTTCATGTAGATTAGGGATGTTTTCTGATATGTTGTGCTAGACATTACTGGGGTGAGGAGACTACTTCATCTCAGAGGGTACGTCTGTAGCAGCAACTTTTACATAGAGATGGGTGTACTACATACTGCAGCTGCTGCTAAAGGTAATAGGCATAGGTAGACAGTGTGAATACTGTGGAGAACAACAAGCTGTAGGAGTAACTGTTTGTGCCATGTCAGCCTTGTTGTAGAGGTAGAACCAGAGTGAGGCTACCCTTTCCATTCCAATTAAGGCATGTGTTTAAGGTAAGTATGTTAGGTAATGGTATCACTAACAGAGTACTAGGCCACATGTTTGTTGTGTCCTTGAGCAACATGAGAGATAAATATAACAATATGTCAACCATTTGGGTGACTGTCAGGTCATGTGTAGCAGTCTGGTAGTAATTTGGAGCATATATGAGGGCAGTCATTTTAACAAGCAGGTACTTCAGATGTGTATGTTAGGTGTGCAACTGTGCTAATTGGCACTGTGAGTTTGGAAGGACTTTGTGGCACACTCATACATGCTCTGGTAGCAATTTGGAGCATGTATGAGGGCAGTCCTTGTTACAAGCAGGTACTTCAAATGTGTATGTTAGGTGTGCAGCTATGCTAATTGCTACTGTGAGTTTGAAAGGACTTTGTGGTGTACTCTGATATTAGTGGCCCTCATTTGCAGTACCTGAGTTGAATTTCTCTGTGAATGCATATTAATGCATGACGTAACACTTTATGCACTTATACTTTTGCTATAGAGATGTGTGAAGTGTGTTTCTATCTGCAGGCCTGTGACTTCCATAAGTAAAATGCAGACATTTCATTTGATATGCATTGTGTGGCTAAAGAGTGCATGACTCAGTCAAAATTTGCTGGCTCCACAGTACCGCAATTTCACTGCTACACACCACTGGATTTGAACCCAGGACTGTGTGTGGCAAAATGTACTGTTTGTAAGGCATTTAACAGAGTGAACTACTGTGTCACTGCTACAGCAGGTGTATTTTTGGGTCTATATTACAAGACCAAAGACGCATTCTTTTGAATGCGTCTTGGTCGAACATAAAAGGCTGAAAACGCAAAATATCAAAGTGGCTGTTAAGCAAATTCTTTCCCCGGGAAAGAATTTGCTTGTCTGCTTCGGTACTTTGACATTTTCGGCACTGTAGTGCGGTCTCAGAGTTGGTATACTTAAGTAGGGGGGGTGTGGGTGGCAAAGCCCCCCACTTAATGTATTGTTTGAACTTGTTATTTATTTATGGAATAATATGGAATGAACTGCTTATTGGAAACGTGCTTCTCTTTGAAAGTATCTTGCATTCTGTGTGTTGTTATGATTTCTAATTTTTTATTTCTAAACACTTGTGATTTTTTTTTGTAATGTACTTAGTATTTAGTGGAGCTTTTCTCCTCGGGCCTCTGCTGAAAATGGACATGTATCCAGCCAGACTAGCCCGGTCAACAAATGTAAAATAAATAAAATAAAAATATTTATTTATTTTTGTTAGAACAGCGATTTTTTCCCTTTGAAAAAAATCGCTGTTCTGACACTTCGACATTGTAAGTTTTCGCTTACATAGGGTCGATTAATCACCGTTCGCTTTTTTAAGTGTTCGGTGATCTAATATAGACCCGTATTTTCAAGATGTATGTGCATACATACAGGCTGTGACAAACATTTTCTACATCCATCAGTATGTGCATGGCTTTGTATGTATGTATTTCTGCACTGGGGTCCCAGCTGAACATGTATTTTGCCATTAATGCCTTAGCAGGTGTCTTTCTACTTATTGCAGATAAAAGGGCACATTTACCTGCTATCACAGGCCTCACTTACATACATTATTATGTCTTTGGCTTTCTAGTGCTGCACTATTGCACCAGAGTCCAAGGTACAGTCCCATTTTTTCCATTACTTTTTAATCAAGATTGCATGGTGGGGCGAGGTGTGCAACACCACTGAAACATGCTTAATGACTGTAACTGCCAGTTACTATGTTTTGTTTAAACCACCTGTTTTAATTAAGAGTTGTGTGGTGTGGCAGGTTAATGCAGTGGTCTGCAGGTGTGATGGTCTTGGGTTCGAAATATGTGACAGGTGTTTATTTTGTAAGTGTGTATTACAATTGTAAAAACACATATATTTAGTATAGCTCTATTTAGCTGAGCTTAGTGAAGCTGCATGACACGGCACGTCACGCAGCGTCACACTAAAAAAATATAAAGAAAAGAAGAGTGGGGAGTTAGGAAAGTAGTGAAATGGGGTACAAGTAGGGAGAAAAACATAATGAAAGGCAGGTAGGGATGTGCAGGAAGGGCGTAGGAAAGAACCATAGCTATCTATTTCTTGTACAGCAACAGCTGTGCACTTTGAGAGAATTTGTACATGATTTTGAACTCTCACCCCCCCAGAGAGAGGGGTGAGGACAACATAATTGCATTGTCAAGCCAATTGGACCAAATTACGTGTGTCCAGTGGACACGTGTGCAAAATGAAGAACTATGTATGGGACAGTATTTTTTTTTTTTGGGACAGATGTCTATTTTTTCTAGGGTGAGAGTGGAATGTTGGGGAAGGGACATAGGTACATGTGGGGGAGGTAACTGGTAGGTGAGAATGCATTTGCAGGCAGAAAAAACAGACAAGGCAGCAGACAGGGGCAGTGTGTGACACATGAGTGGGGTGAACACCTTGGATAGGGAGGGTGTTGTGGAATCTAAGTCCCATGTGCCTCCACAAGGCAGCAGTGTGACTTACATCCCCACCCATGGGACTCAGCACTGCTCTGTCATTGCCCCAGGGTTGGCAGTGGTGGAGGCTGGACACAGGTGTGAGGCTGCCCCCCTAGCTTGGACAGCATGTCCTCGATCTGGTGCAGGCAGTGGTCCAAACCAGGGTAGACTATCCTCTGCACCAAAACCAGCAGCTCAGCCCGGGTGACAAGTCCATCACCACTCCCCGAGTGGGGCCCCGCCCCATCCCATGGGCAGTACTACCCAACCCCGCAGGTAGTGCATGGGCAGCAGGGGGGCACCACCAGTCTGGACCCAGATGTGCTGGGACCCGATGCCATGGTCAGACGAGGTAAGGCAGGCGTATCAGCCGGAACCAGCCTACCTTGACATGCTGTAGTAAATGAGGTATAACAATAAGTTAATGTTAGTAATAACCAAACCATTGTTAGTATTAACAGAATGGAACATCATAGTTATTAATCCAAATACATATTAATGTATAGTATGTGTAACACAACATTAAATAACATAACAGTCAGTATGGTAACAGCATGCCAGTAAGAATTGAACGGGTCTATATTATAAGATCGACGATTGAAAACATCGAACACCATATGGTCAACACCATATGGTCAATGTCTTCAAACATTGACCTTATGAAAAGCCCCCCCCAAAAAAAGAAAAAAGTACCCTAACGGGTTTAAGTAGGGGGCAAGTCCCCCTGCACCCTCTACATGGGGGGGGGCTGCACCTCCAACACCCCACTACTTAAATATACCAACTCTGAGACCGCACTACATTGCAGTAAATGGAAATATCCCCTTATGGAGATTTCTGTTTATGTATTCGAGATTCTCATCATTCGCTATTCTCCTGTCGACAATGCCACATTCAACATTGTCGGCTTTCGAGAATCGAATACAGACCTAAAATAAACCATAAGGCCAACAAAACAGTTAGTTTAACATAATATGTTAATATTGAATCATAATAAAACATAACAATAATAAATCACATTTTACAAAAATATAGTTAGTTTAACAAAATCTGTTAATATTAAATCATAATAATAAATAAATGAAGATACGGGGTGGGGAGAGAGAGACAGAGAAACATTCCATTACTGACAATGCAGATTATGTCCCTGAAAACACTGATAATAAATATTCTACAGGTGTGTAGTGTCAGTTTTGAGTACAGTAACTACAATTCTCTTATAGCCGATGTAGCAGATACATACCTCTCAAGCTGTTAGCATGGGTCAGTATTGGCCAAGCAATAACAAATGCAGGTACAAAACTGCACAGAATAGTTTCACATAATGTGGAATGATATAACTACCAAGGTGTTCTGTAAGTGGATTTGGTAATACTTTGCATTCCAGGTAATCATTTTTCTGGTAATCCTGTGACATATGGATTAGGCAGTTTTAATTACATTATGAGAAATCTTGACATTTGAAAGGCATGTCTGTGTAAAGTGCATAAACTAGACAGCTGTCATGCCCTAGCTGGCAGGCATGGGAATAGAACCCACTAGCTGTGACTGCAGGGGACATCTGCAAATAATGTAACAATTGACTGCAGCAACTTAGTACAGACATGTAAGGAATACAGCCGTACTGGAAATATTTAGACAAATTTATTTAGGAATCAACATTGCTGCTTAACACTTTATTGGTATTGCTGATAAATGTCTGTGAAATCTAAACACAATAGCTGCTCATAATATGGGCTACCTCAACCATATACCTTTTGTTCCTGGAGTGGGAGAAAATGAGAGCATTATGTGACTGATACTGGCCTGGAGACAACATTGGACCATACTATAAGTTCAGCGATACATGTTACAAAACATTCATTTTGCATTCTAGAACTATTACAGTGTTATACTTGACTACAGTGACAGTAGAACACACATGCATGGAATACAGCCATAGTACATATATTAAGAAAGATTTATTTAGGAATCATCACTGCTGCTTAACACTTTATTGGTATTGCTGAATTCCATAAACAATATCTGCCTATAGAGTGGGCTACCTCACCCATATACCTTTATTACCTGGAGTAGGAGGAACAGTGACATGGACCTGTAGACAGTCTTGGACGGTACTATGAGTTGAGCAATACAGTTTTGCAGGCCATTAGTTTTGCATTCTACAACTATTGAAGTGTTACACTTGACTGCAGCAACCTTACCATAGACAAGCAATGCATACAGCTCTACTACAATGGTTATGACAACACAATCCTGCTCTACACCATTTTGCTTAATGTTATTGGTATTATTTATTGTTTACTGCAATACCATTGTTATTGTTCATTTATTGCAGTACAGCTCTAATTACCCATTTATTGCACTACAGTTCTACTTGCCCATTTATTGTACTACAGTTTTATTGTGTATACTTTATTGCAGTAAATGCTTTGCTCTTTTTTGTTTATTGTACTACAGTTAACATAATAAATTTGTACTTACCACACTCACAGTGCAACCTAGCCAGGCACCCAGCATGGGATTCAACATTGCAAGTCCTCTCAGCTGCAGCTGTTGGGAGAGAAGCACACCATTATGTATACCAGTTTTGCAGACATTCAGCTTGCATTTTGATAAAACAAAGGAAAATATACTTACATATTTGTTGGGCATGCCCAGCTCTTGCCTCTTGGACCAAGGTGTCCAAGGTTCCCATATTTCTCCTCTTCAGGTCGCCATAATGGTAGCACTGGTAAGTTCCCTGCCCATCTGGTCCCAGGCCTCCACCTTACATTCTGAGCCCTGGAAACTACCTTGCATCACCCTAGGTTCATAATTCTTTACAAGGAGCCTAACAAAGGCCCTGGACTCCTGCACACCTTATCTCTGCACCCAAAAGTACATACCCTCACCAGCACTACCTGACATATCAGCAGATAAGCAGACTCCAAAGAATGGTGCTGAATTCCTGCTTATTGAGCCCAATATAGGCTGTTTTCCCATCCTTACACATGATTGAGCAACGTTCAAAAAATGCTGCATTGCTTAGCAGCATGCAAGCCAACTAAGCAAAGCTAAGCAATGTAAAAACTCACACAGCCAAGGTTTTAGTGATGCTTAACACCACACAAACAGTAGTAACCGTTAGCATGCTTAAGCAGTGCTCAGCACAGTGCAGCAGTGCCATATTTCACAATTTTGTTTTTAAAATTTAAACATATATACAAAATTAAATTACAAATATCTCATAACTGCTCCAGATATGAACCCAGGACATACTAAGCACATATTTTATTAAATCCTGGGGTCTATGTTTGTTTCCTGACCTATTTTAACACCTCAAAATCACTCTAAGTGGTTTATTTGTAATTTTATCCTGTTTTCCACAACATGGCTACCAATGGGGCTTGGTGTATCAATGTGATCTTGTTTTCCTCATCCCTTTCTCTTTCCCATAATGCATTTCAAGTTTGCTTTGTATGACTCATGCCAGACATAAGGAAGTAAGTGTGAATTCCTATGCCACTGACATATAATAGGATTTATATGAGTCACGGTTATCTTCTATACCATCTTTAAAAGGACTGCTTCTTTTCTGTCTCTAATCACCCTTGTTTACGTTTGGCTCAAAGCTTACTTTACACTATACTTAGATGTTATCCACTTACAGCCAGTAAAGTAGCTAAATTGCAGGCCTTTGTTCACGATTTTCTTTTGTAGTTCAAGAGGAATTGACAATCCTCTTCCCCCACACTACTGCAGAGGTACTGAAGCTATCTGCACTGAGAAACTCTTGCAGAATCTAGTGCAATTGACAGCTCATAATGGAAAGGAAGGTACTTCCAATATAAATCTCTTCCCCTCTGCCTGCAGTAGGAAGATCTATTTATTTATTTAAATAGTTTCATTATTTTTTTCTGAATGCAAGTAGCAGAAACTGTTTGCTTGTTTTGGTTTGTTTTATTACTATTAACACTTGATTTACACCTTACTATATCTACAGCATGACATTACTGTAACTTAGGTTTGTGTAACTATTTCTTTCTGAGGAACATCTGTCTTGTGGCATGTTTTTTCTGTAATTTCCTGACATTCTAGTCATCTCCAGATTTGTTAAATTACAGCAAAACACTAATTTGGCAAACCTGACTCCATGATACTGGCGCAGTAAAAGAATGTACTGAAAATTATCTCTATTCCATAGTCCATGTAGTGCAACAATTTTTTTGGGGGGAGGGGAGTGGGTAATGAATAAAAAGTAATGTCTTTCGGCTTTTCCTGGTTAGGGGTCACCACAGCAAAACTCTGGTCCGCTAATGATTGGCAATGGATTTTTACAGTGCTGAGTTGCCAGCCCAATGCCCAACCTTCAAGGAAGGAACACCCATTCACGCTTGCACCTACCTGCATATCTTTAATGTCAATCGACCACAGGGAGGTCATGCAGACTCCACACAAAAGGCGCTCCAGCCGAGAATCGAACGGGAGAACCTCTTGCTGTGAGGTGACAATGCTAACCGCTGCACCACCGCAGTCCCTAGGAGTGGGTAATGAATATGTTAGGAAATTCTATATCACTTGCATTAGTCATATAACTAATGCATTCTTTTTGAACTTACTGTGCTGTTCTCAAGTTCAATGGCAAACTATTCAGCAATTCTCTATTCCTTGCCATAGCATCTGCAATTTCTCTTTGAGGCACTCTTGTCTTGTTGAGTAAGACTCTTGAGTGAGGTATTTTAATTTATCTTTGCTTTTAGCAGAACCAATTATTGTTGAATTATCTGTGTACCGTATGATGGTGGCTTGTATAGAAGCTAGGTGAAGATCATTAATGACTGTATTGTATAAAAGGGGAACTAAAATGGATCCTTGAGGGACACCCACTGTAATGGAAAGGAAAGAGGAGATGTCATTTCTGTCATTTTACTTCCTGTTGGCCATTTGAGAGGCAGCAGAATCACTAAGATAGTGAAGTTTCATGAATTTCTAGACAAGACAGCCTGAGAAGCAATTTCTGGTGGGATACCACATCAAAAACTTTACATAAATCTAGGGAAAGTAGATACTAAGTTCCCAGTGTTTTGATGTTGGTTAACAGATGTTATAAAACTAAGGAGAGGTGTACATGTATCATGAAAAGTATGGCAACCATGCTGTGTAGAGAAAAGGAGGAAGATGTCAGTGAGAAAGCTATTGTATGGTTATAAAAGAACTAGAAACCATACACTATTATGCAGGGTATTGAAGTAGGAAACAACCAACCAAACAAAAAACTGTAAGTATAGATTGGTAAAGGTATACAACAGTAACATATGACTGTTGAAGTCCACATGTAGACAGAATCTTGACTGAATAGTTGTTAACAACCATACAATATTACAAAAGAAATTGTAACAACACAATATCATGTATTGGAGGAGCAAACAAAAATCTATCAGTGCAGATCGAATCTTGACTGTTCATCTTGTTAACAACATGTGTTTCAGCTGAGCATTATACATTTATACTGGGATTTATAGACCTTTAGCTCAATGTGCAGTGTTAATAAGTTAAATCACTAGCAGTGTTCAGGTGTGGGTAATTCATAGACACATACAGTGAGGATCAGCAGTGTGGAAAATAGTGCGGCATGCAGCATGTGAAAATGATTGTATAATTTACTTTGTACAAGTGAGCCGTTATGGCCAGCAACAGTTCACTTCAGGCACATTTGATACAGCAACAACTGCCTCTCATGTAGTTAGAATTACAGATGTATGTCACTGCATCCAGTATAAAATCCATAATGAAATGGAAATGCAGTATCCCATATAAATGAGGCACATGAATTATACAGATGATGACAGCTAGTAATGTGGAGTGATTCAGAACAACATCAGGCAGGTGCACTGTGCCATGGCACAAATGTGTTCTGAACATCAAGGGTTATGATGTACATCATGAATATGATAGGAATAGGCATACCTACAGCCGTATAACACCTATTAGTGGTCACCATTGGGGTCAGTGGCCATGATGTTGCCCAACCTGACCATCTACACTACCACAGGAGTTACCAGCATCTGATGGACCTGGAAGTAGTGGACTGATACTGTGTGGAGAAGGATACTATATGAGATATTGTCCAACTGTGTCATCCACATGAGGAATTAAGGAGAAGGCATGGAATACTCACCCCAGTGGACACAAAGGTATGTATAGTGCTAACCATTTTGGCTGTCTGTTTTTTTCAGTGACCAGCAGGGGACACATCCGGCATATTGCAAGCATCATCCTTGTGTGCCCTACACCAATTTCTTGACATCATGCTGCAGTATGTGGAGTATCATATCTGGTTTGCCTGGACAGCAGAAGAGAGTGGGCAGTTTACAGCATAGCGAATTCTAGGAACTATAGACTGCAGACACATTGCCCTCAAGGCCTCACCTGATCCACTGGGACTGAGATGCAAAAATAGGAAGAACTTCACTCCTTCAACTGCAAGGTCATCCATAATACATATGGCATTGTATATAGTGTGCCCTGATACTACTTCAGTAGTTTGTGTGATTTAGTTTGGAGGACTTTCCACAGGATCTTTAGGTTGATAGGTATACACACAGGTGGGTCACACAGGGCAATATATATAAAAAAGCCAATTTTCAGTGGAGGCCTTGGGAGAAATGCTCCAGATGCATGTCTTTGTAACATGGGAGGAAACCGGACTACCCAGAGGAAACTCACATGGAGGACATGCAGACTCCGTACAGAAGGCACCCCCATCTGAGAACTGAACTGAAGAACCTCTTGCTGTGAGGTGACAATGCAAACCTTTGCACCACTGCACCATTTCAATTCAGGTTAAGGGGGTGGGAAGAACACAGTCATCGTCGTTTGTGCAAGTGGTTGGGGGACAAAGTGACAATTGACAGTAATATTATAATATGGGGTGGGGTAACAGTAAACAAAAGAAAACTAGACAGGATAATTTTAAAAGGAGATGGCAGGAGATAATAAATGCAAACATGATGAGCCACATGGGCCCAATACAAACAGGTTGCAGCCCTAACTTTATGATGCTCCTACCCTTCCCTGCCAAATCCTCACCCACCCTCCTCCTTTCAACAAAATCACATGAAGACTCTTCCTATGCCTTCCCACTTAGCAAAGTATTACATCAGATTCATTGTTCATCAAAAATCATTAGAATTGGGTACAGACTGCAGTGTGGCAGGCTCCTAAATCATGCAGGCATTCCTCAGGTCCCCAATGAACAGGAGGACATGATTTTCCCTATCATCCTTTGGAGAGTCATTATGGAAGTTTGCATATCTCAACAGGGCAAAGAGTTTGATTCCATGGTGATCTTAGTCCCAAGAAAGGAGGACACTTAGAGGCCAACTGTAGACTCCTCAAAACTCAAAATTTTTCTGAAGCTACCCAAATTCATAATTATAATCTCCAAACCCTGTTAACCCTTCTGCACCTAGGGGACCACTTGGTAATATTGGACCTAAAGGACATAGCTCTACATCCTGATTCACAAAGATCATAGATGCTTCATACAATTCTTTGTAGGGGATTGCAGTTAGCAGTTTACCTCATTGCCCTTTGCATGATCCACAGCACCAAGAGTCTTTATGCACAGCCTGGCTCCTGTGATAGACTTTTGCAGACTAAAGTCTGTCCATATTCTTCTCATATCTGCATGATTGCCTGATTCAGGCAGCATCTCAGAAGACAGTGTTCAGGACTCTTTCCTTTACCATGGACCTTCTGCATCACTTGGGATTCACCATCATCATTCAGAAGTCATATGTAGGTCTCTCCAAAAGGGTGATTTTCCTGGAATCTCTTCTGGGCAACTAAATCCAGAAGGTATTGCTCCCACAGAACAAGATGGAGAGCTACCAAAAACACGTCCTGCACTTGGCAGACTAGATTCTTGCTCCAGTCAGGGAGTTTCTAAAGGCCCTGGGATTCATGGCCTCAGTCCTCCTGATAGTGCTTCATACCAGGTTGCAAGTCAGGAAGATTCATTGGCACCTGAGATGTGAACAGCAGATTCCTATCTCCTTCCTTTTGTATCAAAGAAACTATGGTAGCAGGCCAACCAATGCAGTTTGAAGTTGGGAGTCCATTTTGTACAAGAAGTTCACAACCAATCCATTACCATAGCTGCCTCAGACATGACCTGATAAGCATATTCAAAGAACCTCAAGGTCCAGAGAGTGTGGTCTCTGCAACAGAAGAAAAGGTATATCAACATCAAGGAAATTCCAGATTTCAATCAGGGCTTAAGGGTTTTCATCCAGCTGTGGACAGAAGGAACCCTACAAGCAGTGACAGATGATAACACTGCAATATGGTATATCATCATACATGGGAGAATAAAGTCATACCAACTCTACAAGGTATCAGTGGCTGCCTGGGAACTTACAACACATTACAAAATGCCCCACAAAGCAGTCTACACAAGCTCAGAGAAGAACACAGTGGTAGACCAGCTGTGCAGGACAAGGACAGACCCTCACAAGGGAATATTATACTGAGAGGTCTTCCTTCAAATGATGCACTGATGGGGTATCCCCTAGAAAGACCTGTTTGCCTCCCTAGACAACAAACAACTGGTGTAATTTTGATCAATAAACTTTTGCAAGGAGGCTTGTGCAGCAGATGCCTTCTCCAGAAGCTGGACAGGTTTATATCTATGCTTATCCTATAGGTTGATCCAAAGGATGAAGAAGAAATGGCACCGGATGCTAATAACAACTATTGATCTAGGCATCACTGTCTTTCCCTGGTTACAGAGATGGTGGTGTACAGCACGTTAGACCTTCTGACTCAGAAACTTACAGGATAGATTATCAAATTCTGATACCCTTCGGGCACAAAAAATTCTATGTGGAAAAGGTTTGCCATTTGGTACCAGGGCAAAGGACATAACCAATTCACAGAATGGGTGTCTCTGATCCTCGAGAACCTTAGTATGCTGCTAAAGTAGGAAGTGGCATGTACTTCTATTAAGGTGCACCTCTACCATCTCCATCTGCCTTCCTCTGAATCTGAATCAAGCTCAACTGCTTCCAGTCAAACAGTTCTTCAAGAGGAAGTTCTACATTTCAGGTCATTCAGAAAGAGACTGCCCCTTTGGGTTCTGTACTGTGTGGTAGAAAGGCTAATGTAGGCCCCATATGAGCCAGTAGAGACCTCACCTATGAAATTCCTGATCTGGTAAACTGCTTTGTTGTTGGCCCTCATCTCAATAAGAGTGCCAGAACTGCAGGCCTTTATGTATACAACCCTTACTGGTTTTCCAAAAGGACACAGTGAGCCTTAAAAGTAATATACCTTTCTTGCCTAAGGTAGTATCACAGTTTACCCAGGATTGGAATGTCCAGCATCCTGCCTTCTTTCCTAGTTGCCAGAATAAGGAGGGAAATAATTCTGCATGCCCTAGATGACCACAAATATTTAAGATTCTACCTGGATATGATAAAGGACGTCAGGAAGAAAACAACCTGTGTTTAAACCAAACCATCTCCAAATGTCTCTTCCATTGCATTCAGTTCTGTTATGCAGATAAAGATAAAGAACTGAAATGCCCAGTTAGAGCTCACAGCACTAGGGCTACACCCACCAAGGTGACTTTCATGCAAGGGGTAAATACTCAGTCTATTCTAGAAGGGATTAGAAGAATGAGTTTCTTGTAAATTGGAGTATGGTATGGCCAGAGTAGGATTTGCCAAAGCTATTTTCCAGAGCATCCTGAACAGTAGTCATTCCTTTTTATCCACCAGCTACTCATCCTGAAACTCTGAGAATGCTCCTAGTAATAAGGAATGCTGCAACAGTGATCTAATGAAGTACAATTATGTGAGTAACTTACATAATGGCAGATGTTCAGATAGATCACTGTTGCAGTATTACCTCCCTCCTACCTACCCCCTTTGATAGGTTCCTATAGACCTTCTCTTGATGGATGGGGCAGAGTCCCCCTTTCCTTTGTCTACCTTATCTCATATCTTCCCCAAAGTCCTACTTTGTTTTAGGCCTAGCATTGCCTGCCTCATGGTAGGGAATGAAGAAAATGGTGTTATTCCATTCCTTCTTTTGCCTAGCTGTTTCTTACATATACTCAAAGAATGCTACCTATCAACCCCAAAGGTCTTCCTACCTCTTATATTATGTCTAGGAATACTTAGCAAGAGCCTTGCTTTGGGAGGTTGATTCTGCTTTGGGGCAAGAAAACTCAAAAGTGGCATGGATGTATGTCCCTATAATACCAGCATGCTCAGGTGTGCTCAGGGGTAGACTTACTCCATAGACATGGAGGAAGGAACATGTGCTCATGAAGAATGGCTGGACAGATGGAAACATCCTAGCAGTGAAGTCCCATAGAACAAATACTGCAACCACACCTTTCGGCCACCTGACATGGACCAAAACACTAAAGGTGGAGGCGTGTCCATATTCATTAAGGATATCCAGACCTCCAGGCAAATTCCTCAGCATAATGTATCCGAGATTATCCAAGTGCAACTAACTCTGGGCAAGACCGCAATCCAAATTGTAGTTTGCTACAGATCCCCCACCATGCCCCAGGATTCCCACTCCTCATTTCTTGATACACTGGAAAATATTAGGGTACAACCCAACACCCTAATAATGGGCAATTTCAACTACCCCACCATTAACTGTGAGAACTACTCATGTACCAACTCTTTTGCTCAACATTTTTTGGAATTCATAAATTCCAATGCCTTGGATCAATTTATCCACACCCCCACCAGGGGCAGCAATATCCTAGACCTTGTCATTACCAACATGGGCGACCAGTGTTCCACACCAGAGGTCAATTCCTCGTTGGTTAGATCCGACCACAAGCTAATCACCCTAGACATCCACATCCTGCCCCTACCCCCCATTAGGGAAACCACTGTAAAAGCTTTCTCCAAAGCCAACTTCACGCTTCTTAAGACAAAAGTGGCAAACTTCACGACACCCATCCAGACGGACAATAGAAGTATAACTGCTGAATCCTACACAAATGCATTTTATAAGCACTTACACGAGTGCATGGATCGTGCTATCCCTAACTGAACCAAGATGCTATCCTCCAAAAAAAGGAAGCCAATCTGGTGGTCCCCTGCCATAAACAAACTCTACAACAGAAGAAAGAAACTGCTGCAAAAAAAGGAAATCCCATGATTGGAGGAACTCCCTGGTCAGCCTCAGTAAGAAGCTGAAATCCCTCATAAAATCCTCCAAAACTAGTTATGAAAACAAAATTGCCACTGTTTCTAAAGACAACCGCAAAGCATTCTATAGATATGTCAAGAATCTCAGTGGCAACACTCAGATCTGCTCTGAGTTACAGTACAATGGAACTAAATATACAGAACCAACTGATATTGCCAACATCCTGGCAGATAGGTTCAGTGCTAACTTTACCCCCATCTCACCCCCTAAAGGGCCCATCTCTATACCGGAAGAAAGCAAAGTTCCTGTAATCACGGCTGCACAGGTAAAAACCACACTCTCCAAAGCCAAGAACACATCATCCATGGGACCTCACGACATCCCAGGCTGCATTCTACATGAACTACAGAATGAACTGGTGCCCCACTTAAGTACCATGTTCAATCATAGCCTCACCTCAGGCTTTGTGCCCACTAAATGGTGCACAGCGACGGTTATCCCACTCCACAAAGGGGGATCCACCATGGACCCCGGGAACTACCGCCCTATTAGCCTGATGAGCCTGGTCTGCAAGACCATGGAATATATCATCATGGAACTTATAAACAAACAAAGGCATTGGTAATCTCTAAATTCTGGACCCCAACCAGTTCAGGTTTGTAAAAGGCAGATCATGTCTCCTAAACCTGATAGACTTCTTTGAAGCAGTCACCAAAGCCGTAGATGAGGGTAAGGGGATTTACACAGCCTATCTAGATCTCTCCAAGGCTTTCAACACCATCCCCTACTCTGGAATTATAGATAAACTCACTAAACTAGGTATAAATCCTTATTTCACAAGATGGGTTGCCAACTGGCTCACTGACAGAACCCACACTGTGAAAGCAGCAGACTCCAAATCTGACTTCAGACCAGTGGCAAGTAGAGTACCACAGGGTTCAGTCCTGGGTCCTCTCGTGTTTGGTATCTACTTCTCTGAAGTACAGGCTAACACAGAGAGTCTTTGGCTAATGAACTTCGCAGTTGACTGCAAGCTAGGAGCCATAATCAAAACTCCTAACCATGTGGGCATCCTACAAAAGGGCCTCACTGAGACAGATACCTGGTGTCAAAGCCATGGCCTTAAGCTCAACACCAAAAGGTGTATTGTCATCCCTTTTGGTAAAAACTCTGTACCTATGAACTACCTCATAGGCGGTAGTCTATTTAACATTGAAAGTGTGATAACAGACCTTAGGACACAGGTGTACAGTAGTCTCTCTTTTGATAGTCACATCGCCACAGTAGTCAGGAAATCCTTCTACGTGGCACACCTCATCACAAAAGGTTTCTCATCCAGGAAAAAAAGAGGTAATTGTTCTCCTCTACTCATCACTCATTAGTGCCATTACAGAGTACAATGCCCCTTTTGGTATGTACCTCACAAGACATCTGCAACAACTGGACAGGCTGCAGAAATACCTCACAAGGAGGATTACCAGCCTCAAACAGATGCCCTACGCAGACCGTCTCAAAAAACTCTAGCTTTACTCTGTCGCATATCGCCTACTCAGAGGCGATCTCTGCCTAACATACAATGCTATGTCAAACACAGAGCTGTTGGACATGCTCCACTTAAAAAGATCCCAATCCCTCCGAGCTACATGCTCTAAGGACCTAAAACTTGTCACCACAATAAACAGGACATGCCGGAGGGATAGATTCCTGTCCCAGAGACTTCCCATACTCTGGAACAAATTACCTATCTATATCAAACAAAGCTCCTCATTAGCACTCTTCAAGAAAAATCTTGATGATTGGATGGGAAATAGGAAATTCACGCCGGGGAACCCTTCTGTGACTCTGCTCGACAGGGGCACAGGAAAATAATTTTCTTGGGTGGCGAAAGCCAGGGTACCTTTTTGGCTAGGCTTATATAGGCCCTAGGGCTAATAGCCTAGTACCTACCATATGAACCTATGAACCTATGAACAGTGATGTAATTGAATATCTACCAGTATGGCAAGTTACCTACACAACTGTACTTTCATATGTATCTTGTAATAAAAGGAGCTTCATCTTTTCTGGAGACTTCCCTATACTTTTGAGAAGAGTATACTCATCAGTGTTTTATAAGTCAAACGTATTTTGTCTTGGTATAGATACAAAGCTAAAACTAAGACAGTAAGGTGTCTTCTACAAGTTGACATACTTTATTAAATGTGTAACGTGAAATGGTCAATATACTATATACAGAACTGGAGGTATTAAGGAGTGTTTGCAAAAAGTTATGAAAAATATAACATATCTTCCATATTCAGCTAATGTCAGTTGCTTAGCAGGTAGTACACTGTCTTTTGATACTGTCGTTGTACATATGGGTGTGAATGACCTGAGACATACCTCCCTGGACTACATGAAAAGCGACATGGAGGAGCTCTCGGATTATGTAGCCCAGGCGGGAATGACCCTAGCCCTGAGCAGCCTCCTACCATCACCCAGAATGATATCAAAGTACAAGCAGAAAATGACTGATTTCAACAATTGGCTTAGTTTCTGGTGTCATTCAAAGGGGATCCAGTATCTGTCTACCTGGGATGACATGATTGACAGACCTCGATGCTTTGCCAGATATGACCTGCATCTGTCACCCCTGGGATTCTGGATACTGGCCAAGGCTCTTGCCACCCCTATAGTGCCTTTTTAGGCAGTGTTCCAAAGACCAAATTACCACTGTAAGAGCTACAAAGAAATGCAATCTGAGGTCATGCTGCTTAACACTAGAAGTCTAAATCTCAAAATGCACTCGCTCAAAGCACTCCTTAAAATGGAGAACATCGGCATTTGTGCTGTAAAAGAGACCTCGCTCAAGGCATCAGAAAGCACCCCTGCACTACCAGGCTATAACTCATTCCACACCTTTCAGCCCCAGAACATGGACCAAAGCTAAAAAGGCAGTGGTATTTCCATATTCATAAAGGATGCGCACACCTCCAGACTGGTAGCCGAACATAATGCACCAGAGGTACTTCAGGTGCAGCTAACACTGTGTAAGACAGAGATTCAGGTAGTCACCTGCTATAGGTCCCCAACCATGTCCCAAGACTCACACTCCATGTTCCTAAGCACCCTGGAGAATATTAGGTACAACCTAACACTCTCATACTGGGCAACTTCAGCTACCCCTCCATTAACTGGAAAAATTACTCATGTATCAATACAATTGCCCAACATTTCCTGGAATTCATTAATCCAATGTCCTTGACCAACTCATTCTTACCCTCACTAGAGGTAGAAACATCCTTGACATGGCCATTACTAACATGGGCAACCGTTGCTTTACACTACACCAATAGTCAACTCTTCCCTGGTTAGATCCGACCACAAACTAATCACCTTGGAAATCCACATCCCTCCCACAATCCCCACCCCCCGCAAAGGTAACTATAACTTCTCCAGAGCTAACTCTGGGCTCCTAAAAACAGAGGTGGCTAACTTCATGGCACCCATGCAAATGGAGAATAGTTGCATGATCGCCGAACCATACACGAATGCACTGTACGAACATGTACACAGATGCATGGATCTCGCCATACCCAGTAGAACCAAGACACTCTCCTTCAAAAAATGGAAGACAAACTGGTGGTCCCCTGTCATAAACAAGCTCTACAACAGAAGGAGGAAACTGATGCGGAATAAGGTGAAGTCCCAAGACTGGAAAAACTCCCTTATCAGCCTCAACAAAAAATTGAGATCCCTCATCAAATCCTCTAAACCTAGCTATGAAAACAGAATTGCAGCAGATAGTAAAGACAACCACAAGGCCTTCTATAGTTATGTAAAGAATCTCAACAGCAATACCTAGATTTTCTGTGAGCTACTGCACAATGGTACCTCCTATACTGAGTCAACAGATATTGCCAATATACTGGCTGATAGATTCAGTGCAACATTACCACTCTCTCTCCCCCACCAAAGGACCAATCACAGTACCAGTAGATTGCCAGGTACCCAGTATTACTGCTGCACAGGTTAAAACAACACTGTCCAAGGCCAAGAATACAGCTTCTATAGGACCTGACAATATCCCTGGCTGTGTTCTACATGGACTACGGTGTGAAATGGCACCTCACCTGTGTGCCCTATTCAATCACAGCCTCACCTCAGGCTTTGTCCATACTGAATGGTGCACTGCTACAGTCATCCCTCTCCACAAAGGAGGAGTGACTACAGACCCTGGGAACTATCGCCTCATTAGACTGATGAGTCTGATATGCAAGGCTATGGAATGCATCATCATGGACCTAATAAACACGGATATAGGGAATCTATAAACTCTGGACCCCTCACAGTTTGGTTTTGTGAAGGGTAGATCATGTCTGCCCAACCTGGTTGACTTCTTTGAATTAGTCACCAGAGCTGTGGATGAAGGCAAGGTGGTTCATACTGCCTACCTTGATCTGGCCAAGGCCTTTGATACCATTCCTCACAAAGGAATCATAGAAAAACTCACTAAGCTAGGCATCAACCCCAATATCACTAGGTGGGTTGCAAACTGGCTCACAGATAGAACCCACAGTGTGAAAGTAGCTGACTGCAAGTCAGACTGCCGACCTGTCATGAGTGGAGTCCCACAGGGTTCAGTCCTGGGTCCTCTCATATTTGGTATCTACTTCTCTGAAGTCCAGGCCAACATGAAGGGACTCTGGCTGACAAAGTTCACGGACGATTGCAAGTTGGGAGCTATTATTAATTCCTCAAGCGATGCTGACATCCTACAGAAAGGCCTCACTGAGACCAATGACTGGTGTCAGAACCATGATCTTAAGCTCAATGCCAAAACATGTGATGTGTGGTAGCCCACACAGAAGGAGTTATAAGAGATCTGGGAACACAGGTTGACAGCAACGTCTCTTGACCACCACATTGTCACTGTGGTCAGAAAGTCCTTCTATGTGGCACATCTCATTACTAAGGGTTTTGAATTTAGGAAGAAAGAGGGCATTGTCTCCCTCTACTCTTCCGTCATTAGACCAATCATCGAGTACAATTCCCCATTTGGCATGGAATCACTAGACACCTCAAAAAGAGGATCCTAGGCCTTAAACACTTGTCCTATATGGACAGACTCAAAAAACTCCAACTATTCTCTGTCTCATATTGCCTACTTAGAGGTGATCTCTGCTTGACTTACAAATCCATGTCTGATCCAGCTCTGTTAGAAATGTTACATCTAAAGAAATCCCAATCCCTCCACACCACATGCTCCAGAGACCTCAACCTCAATACCACAATCAACAGAACAAGCTGGAGGAACAGGTTCATAACCCAGAGACTGCCCATGCTATAGAATAGACTTCCCTTACATGTCAAACAGAGCACCTCACTGGCTCTCTTCAAGAAAAATCTTGCTGAGTGGATGGGAAATAGAAAATTCACCTCGGGGATCACTCCAGTGGCTCTACTCGACAGAGGCACTGGGAACTAAGGTTGGGTGGCATGATGCCAGGGTAATCCTATGGGCTAGGCTTGTAAAAGCTCCAGGGCCATTAGTCTAGTACACACCTATGAACCTATGAACCTATAAGATCAGAAGGCTGTGGGTTCTATTCTCACCTCAGGTGCTTGGATTTATTTTCCATTCGTGACACTGAAGTGCTGTATAAGGACAGTGCTGCATTTCTGGGTATGCCGTCCTTTGGATTAGAGGTTAAACTGAGATCATATCTTCCTGAATTGGTAGTAGTTCAGGTGGATATAATAGTTCCCATGGTACTTATCAAAAAGAGTAGGTAATCACCCAATGCTCTGACCCCTAGTCAGTGTGTATACACCTGAGGTCTCTCCAGATAAGAGGTCACTGGCCTAGTGGGGCTAACCCAATCAACAAAATGTAAAATAAAAAATAAATAATATACATTAATAATACAAAAATGAAAAGTAACACTTTTCTGTTGGGGTGAGCATTTACAAGCAGTGGATGTTAACAGATGACTTTAAAACATTACAGGTAATAAGAACACATTCTGAGATATAAATATTTAATAAAGTAGCTGTGAATATTAGCAGTATTTTCTTGACTGTATTAATATTGCAAAAGCTGTGTGACCTACAGGGGAATAAATGGTGCCCCCTTATATACAAAATTATATAGCACATGATTTTGCTACTAATACTTGCCATCTAACTGCAGGGTTTTGTAGATTAATATTGTCACTCTGACATATTGTGAAAATGTTACATATGTACTTTTCATATCACAAAAGTGCAGAGTGCTATCTGGACTTGTCATACCTTATTAGAATGCTTCTGAATAGATGAACAATTATTTCAGTGAAACATTGGGTGCAGCTTTCATGCTTACAAAAATACAACTCATTATTCGACAACACTAGTAGTTTTTTGGCTAACACAAACATTTTTCTTTCATAAATTTGCAATATAAAATCAGTGTTACCAAACAGACCTGTCATACTAACATCAGTGTGTAGTCCCTTGTCTATCAAAGTAGCTTTTACATTTTTGTAACTCATATAATTAGTGACACATTGCAAATTATTTGGAATATGCTTTCAATAATGAAGTTTGGAGTAAAGATCTCAGGAAGCAAGTAGTTTCCCTGCTTAGAAGACTTCAGGACACAAGGGTATTAATTAGCCTCCTGTTCCTCAATATTGATTTAATTAAAGCGTGAACACATGATATCATTGGGAACAGTCAGATGTATGCCTATAACTCTCCCTTAGAACGTGCATAGCAGTAGACATTTCTACCTGTGTATAGAATATGCATATTTACATACATACCTTGATGAGAAATAGAAAATTCACCCCAGGGATCACTTCTGCGGCACTGCTCAACAGGGGCACAGGAAAATAGTTTTCTTGGGTGGCAAAAGCCAGGGAACCTTTTTGGCTAGGCTTACATAGGCCCCAGGGCTGACAGCCTAGTATCTACCTATGAACCTATATATGGATTATTGCAGTTGCAGGCCAGAAGTACTTGAAAAGGCAGATATATGGAAGGGCCTTAGTGAAAAAGCCTTCTCACACAGCATACTGTACTATACAGGTATGTACTGGGTAGAACTAACTTATTGATACCAGAGTGGTCATTGCTAGGCCATTTTCTACATCCAGGCCACCCCCTGGGTATGAGGGTCATCTCCCTCTCCCAAGCAAAGAGCATGGATTTTTCATCTCTGTGATGTGTTTCTATGTTAGCAGTCAATCCACCATTGTGAACATGTCCTCATTAATGTCTTCTGCCATATTTTTTTCATAGAGTGTGTTTACACTTCACCACATGTACTGTAGAGATTTATTATGGATACTCACACCATTCTGTGCCATAACTGGGCCTGATACATTTTGTCTGTGGTAGCTTTACCTAGGATGCACATGCTGTATATGTGCAGGGCTTGAAAAATACCTCTTCCTCCTGCTTCATGAACTTTGTCAGCCTTCACCTTACTTGGGAGCCTATGACAAGCACTGTACTGCTGCAAGGTGTGGAAGTCATCCACCTACAGCCAATAACTCCCTTCCCCTCATTATACAGCTGGGTAGCAGACCCCTGTACTTTTGCACCCCCATTCACAATCTGCTTCTATGGGCAAGATTTCCCCACACCCCTTCCTGCATCTGCATATTGGCATCCTATAGTGGGATGCACATCCTATTAACTCAACCCCCCAACAAAGTGTTGCCATACCTACTACTTTGGACAGGAACCTTCATGTTACTTGTGTCCAGTCCTTCCCTATGTACTCAGTGCCTAAGGTCACCACCACCACCTGGCCATGACAGTGCCATGCCACTGTGCTGTGTTCCCTTCACACAGACTACAGGTGCTAACTACATTGCTAGGATACATTAACAGGCTGGGTTTTCTGGCTCCAGTATTTGTATATCCACTTGCAGAGTTAGTATGTATAGTCCTGTATTCCACTGATTTTTATCTCTAAACAGTTAGGTACAAAATGGTGCTCCACTTTGTATTGTGCTAATTAAGGCCTCATAGCTTGGTGGTTATGCTACTGAATCAATTTGCTGACATGGTTTCTGAGCTGTGTCCAGAATGCAATGTGCTACCCAGCCCTTACAACACCTACCGTACTGGGTGCAACTGAATGGAATCATGTGACCAGTATGCTTGTGCACAAAGCCGGTGTGGACCCATCTAAACATCAGAGGTTTGGTAGTGCCCTATTACTGCACTTTGGTGTTTCTGAAGTGATGTCAAAATGCGCCTTTGTGTGCTGGAGCTACCATTTTGCTCCTCAAGTAAACCTGTGTTGTGGTCATCCTTCCTCTTGTCACACTATTCTTTCACAGTGCCAGCTTAGTGCTGCATTTCCCCTTAATGCGTCCATTCGGATTTACTGTACAGTTATTTAATTGATGTCTTCATGATATGCTGGTCCTAATAGATATCTGATTAGCTCTGGACTGTGACACACTATTGGCTCCACATCATTTATGTCAACAAATCCCAGCCCTACTACTGAATGATATGCTTTTGCTCTCACAGTGAGAAGAAAAAATATATGAAAAATATAAAAATAGACTTCGAAATGTAGGCATATATAAGCTAAAATTTTCTAAAGTCAACGCACGTTATGCTACAGAGATAATCTGAGCAGCACTAGTAGAAAAGATCTAAATAGAGAGGACTGAATGTATAATTTAGGATGTGCAAAGGTGCTGTCTGTAGTCTTCAGAGCAATTGCAAGAGTATGTATTTTTCATATGTCCCTTAAGTAGTTGCACAGTTTAGATCTAGGTTATGCAGAGAAATGCTGGCTGCCAGAAGGGACAGTAAATGTATTATTACACATATATTGTCTTAAAATGCTTTAAAATGGATAGAAATACTTTCTCCATACCCAAGGATATGAAATGTTGGGTTGATGTTCTATAGATATTAATGCTTTTATTAAAAAAATGAATACTCTCCCGTTTATATATGAAAATTATATAACAGCCCATACTTATTGATATATGCTATAATCTGAAGGCTGATAAGGTTTTCAGAGGGTTGTAATAAAATACAGGTTGGTATTTTGCCTGCAGTACTTGATAGAGGTGGAGTTTGGGGTCCTAGACAGGGAGACAACAGTGGCATACTGAAACTGTTTGGGAAGCATTCCTGTGATTAATGATTGACTAAATATGTATTTATATGGTACAGAGATTTCAAATGCAGTCATATTGTGGACAGAAGGATGAAATGAGCATGGGTCGAGGGTTATTTGTTTTTAGTACTTTTTAAAGATACTGTTAGTTACCTTTAGTGTCAGCTGCTCAAAAGTCGAAGGTAACAATGCTATCTAATTCAGAGGAACTTACTGTAGTAGGGTAACTTGGGTTTGGATGAGTTTGTTAAGTTGTGAGGGGGTTGAGGTAATGTTAGCTATGTGTTCTTTATATACTTTTGGGTCTATACCTGTGCTAATGGATATTGTGTGAATTAATGTCTAGATGTACAGTACGGTTAATAAACTTCCCCAAAAAATTGTTGGTGACTAGCACAGCTTGTTTACTTCTTAGATAAGAGTTTTTTCCTTGTTTTTTTTTAAATGGCAGCTTTTGTGGAAAGTAAAGACAAGGCATAACTCATAGGTTCATAGGTTCATAGGTTTATACTAGGCTATCTGCCCTAAGGCATTTATAAGCCTAGCCCAAATTATTGTGGCTTACGCCACCCCTTATATGAAAAAATACTGTGCCCATTAGTTTGTTGTGCCTCTGTCCAGCAGTGACCCAGAGATGATTCCCGGGGTAAACCTACGATCTCCCATCCACAGGTCTAGATTTCTCTTGAACAGAGTCAGCGAGGTGCTCTGCCTCACATGGACCGGGATTTTATTCCACAGCATAGGGAGTCTCTGAGTGATAAATCTATCCCTCCAGCACGTCCTATTTATATCCGTGCTAAGGTTTAAGTCGCTTGCTCTAGTGGTTTTGGTGGATTTGGATTTTTTGAGGTGGAGCATGTCCATTAATTCCGGGTTGGACATGGCCTTGTATGTCAGGCACATGTCACCTCTGAGCAGACGGTATGCGACTGAATAGAGCTGGAGTTTCTTCAATCTGGCAGCATATGACAGATTTTGGAGTCCCTTTATCCTTTTGGTGAGGAACTTTTGGGGTCTCTCCAATTGCTGCAGATGTCGGGTGAGATACATCCCGAATGGGGCATTGTACTCGATCATTGGTCTGATAAGTGAAGAGTACAGGGAACAATGACCTCACTAGATCTGGATGTGAATCCCTTCATGATCAGGTGGGCAATGTAGAAGGTCTTTCTAACCACTTTAGCAATGTGAGTGTCAAAGAAAGGCCACTGTCAACCTGGGTCCCCAGGTCCCTGATAACCTCTTCTGTGCTTAGTGGATTGCCACCTATATGGTAGCTTGGGGTTACCTTGTTTTTCCCGAAGGGTATGACTATACATTTTTGGCGTTTAACTTCAGGCCATGGCTCTGGCACCAGCTATCTGTTTCCGTGAGTCCCTTCTGAAGGATATCAGTGTCCGATGCACTTTCCACTATGGCCCAGTTTGCAGTCATCTGCAAACTTTGTCAGCCAAAGTCCTCCCATGTTGGCCTGTACTTCTGAGAAGTAGATGCCAAACAATAGGGGCCAAGGACCGAGCCCTGTGGGACACCACTTGTGACCGGCTTGGAGTCTGACACAGCGCCAGCAACTCTAACCCTGTGGGTTCTGTCCTTAAGCCAGTTTGCAACCCATCTTGTGACATATGGGTTTACATTTAAGCTGGTAAGTTTTTCTACAATACCCGAGTGGGGTATTGTGTCGAAAGCCTTTGCAAGGTCAAGGTAGGCTGTATGGACTGCCTTTCCCTCATCAATGGCCTTGGTGACTATTTCAAGAAGTCGACCAAGTTCAAAAGGCATGATCTTCCCTTGACAAAGCCAAACTGGGTCGGGTCCAATGTCTGCAAGTCCCTATATCTTTGTTTATGAGCTCCATTATGATCCTCTCCATAGCTTTGCAGACTAGACTTGTTAAGCTTATGGGGCGGTAATTACCAGGGTCCGTGAGGCGCCACCTTTGTGGAGTGGGACCACAGTTGCCGTACGCCACTCCTTGGGCACGTATCCTGTGGTAAGGCTGAGATTAAACAGCTGCCTTATGTGCGGGTTTAATTCCTCATTTAGCTCATGTAGCACACAGCCGGGGACACCATCCGGTCCCATTGATGCTGTGTTTTAGCTTTAGAGAGAGCAGCTTTCACCTGCGCATTTGAGATGTCCGGGAGGCTACACTCAGCTGGGATAGTTATCTCTCCTTTAGGGGAGAGGGGTGAAGTTTGCACTGAACCTGTCTGCCAGTATGTTGGCAATGTCTGTGGGTTCAGTGATTTTTGTATCATTTTGGACTAATTCTGAGCATATCTGTGAGTTTCCACCCAGGTTCCTAACATAGCTGAAAAAGGCCTTATGATTGTCCTTTGAATCCATGGCAATTTTTCTCTCAAAATTGGCCTTAGTTGATTTTATGAGTGCTCGTAATTTTTTCATAATAATGATTAGGAGTGACTTCCCTTTTATGGATTTTGTTCTATCATGTAATAGCTTTCTCCTCTTATTGTAAAGTTTGTTAATGGCTGGGGTCCACCAGACTGGACGTTTGCCCTTTGTGGAAAGAGTCTTGGTTTTATTTGGGATTGCCTGATCCATGCAGTCCTGGAGGTGTTCATAGAAGGCATTTGTAAGGGCTTCCGCAGCTTGGGTTGTGGTTTCCTCTGACTCAGGGGCCTTGAAGCATACCACACCAGTCTTGAGTAGTGTGAAGTTTGCTTTAGAGAAGTTCTTCACTATGGTCTTTTTTGTTTGGGGTGGGAGGGGGATGTGGAGTTCCAGTGAGATTAGTTTATGATCAGATCTCACCAATGAGGGATATACTTGCGGTGTGGAGCATTTTGTCCCCATGTTTGTGACAATGAGATCTAGTATATTTTCTCCTCTCGTGGGAACAGTGACTAGCTGTTCCATGGCATTTGAATTTATGAACTCCAGGAACCGTTGGGCTAGAAAGTTAGGGCTTGAGTAATGTTCCCAGTCTATATTCGGGTAGTTGAAGTCACCCAATATGATGGTGTTTGGAGATACATTTATACCCTCCAGTGTCTTCAGGAAGGCTGTGTGGGGTTCCTGAGTTTGAGAGGGTGGCCTGTAGCATGCTACAATTTGTAGAGCAGTTTTGCCTATTGTTAGTTGCACCTGGATGGTTTCCGAAGCTTCATGCGTTGCCACCAACCTGGAGGTGTGAGTATCCTTTATGAATATGGATACACCCTCCTTTTGTGGAGTGGTCCGGGTTTTGGGGCGAACGCATGATATGAGGTAAAACCTAATAGTGCCGGGTGCTCTCAGGAGCCTTGAACCAGGTTTCAGTTACAGCACAGACATCGATGTTCTCCATACTGAGAAGGGCCTCGAAAGTGCGTGCATTTTGAGATTTAGACTTCTGGCATTGAGCAGCATTACCCTCAATTTCTTCCCATTTTTGTTTTCTAGGGTGGTAGGTTTAGAATTTGAGCCTTGCCTAAAAAGGCACTATGGGGTGGCAAGAGCCTTAGCCAATATCCGAATCCCAGGGTGACAGGTGCAAGCCGTCCCTTGCGAAGCAGCGTGGCTTGTCAAGCATGTCATCCCAGGCAGACAGACACTGGATCCCCTTTGAATGACACCAGACATTAAGCCAATTGTTAAAGCTGATCATCTTGTCTCTATATTGTGGCATCATTCTTGGTGAAGGAAGGATACTGCTCAGGGTTAGGGTCATACCTGCCTGGGCTACATAATCAGAGAGCTCCTCTATGTCTCTTTTCATGCAGTCCAGGGAGGTGCGTCTCAGGTCGTTCACACCAGCATGGACAATGACTGTGTCATATTTGTACTTGCTGTGGAGTGACCAGTGCTTGTGTTATGTGGCGGATTCTAGCGCCCGATAGGCAGCTTACTGTGACCCTCTCCTTGTTCAGCCTGGTGAGTGGGACGTCAGTGTGTCTGACTATGGAGTCACCTATGACAAGTATGTTTGGTGTTGTATTTGGCCTTAAGGGCTGTGACTGCTTTGCACACTGCTTTTGTGGTTTATGTGTTGCTTGTGGGGTGTCTTGAGGTAGCAGTTGTTTGGGTGTCTGCTTTGGAGGCCTCTGCTGTTTAGGTAAATTTTACTCAGAGCCTCGAGTATGTCTTTGTGTGTTTATGTGTTTGATTCAGTGGAGTGGTAGCATTATGTGAGGCTGGTTTTGTGGTGTGTGTAGTTGCCTTCTCCTCCTGTCTGGTCTTGCCAGTCCTGAGTTGAGAGAGCTCAGCCTCCAGTTTGGCTAAATAGCTGCATCTCTCGCAAGTATTTGTGTTATGTGGGAGGAGGAGAGGGTTGTCTGTGTACATGAGGCAGTTATAACATTGCCTCAAGATTCCCAGATTCACCAGCTGGACCGGAGAGGAGATTGACAACTGACCTTTGGACATGCTAGAATAATATTGGGAAATCCTTAATTGAAAACAAGGGCCAGTGGGGAGTGAGGGTGTAGTGCTTTTAATTTTAGTGCTGACTTATATAATTGCTTTAGTGAGCAAGTGCCAGGTAACTTGAGTGCAATGTGATACAAGTAACTAAATGCAAAACGACAAACAGTAACTTTCTTTCAAGTGAAACAAGGAAATAAGTACAGTAAGCAATGCAGATATCACTAGTGATCCACAGAAGCTGAGAAGTTGCGTATTAGGTGAATTAGCTTCCAGGAAATAACAAGCAAACAAACAACAAGTATATAAACAAAGCTAGATTCAGTAGGCCTGGATCTAGTCTATGATAGAGCAAACAAGGTGAACCAATTTCAGTAAGATACAGTTCAAATATTCAGGCACTATAAACCTTTAACCAGAAAATTCCCAGCTCAGAAGGGCAGAGTCCAGCCTCTTCTCCCACAAGAGTGCAGTCCACGAACCTTCTTAATGTAAAATAACTGGCCTGAAGCCCAAGTGCCTAAACCAGAACTAATACACTTGGACACTGGGCTCTCAATCAGCAGTTCCCAACTTAGAAGGATGAAAGCTACCTGTCCTGCCACCACAGTGCTTGCCACAAACCTTCCTAATGTAAAACAACTGGTCTGAAGCCCAAGTGCTTAATCCAAAAGACTTGAATGATAGCTACACTTTAATCAAGTTACAACCAAGCAGTAATAAATACCATTGAATACTTTAGAGAATGTCTGGATTAGTGCTCAAGTTACACAAACAAAGCTAGATCCAGCAGGCCCGAATCCAGTCTATGCCACAGCAAACAAGGCGCACCAACTTCAGTAAGAAACAGTTCAGATATGCATGCACTATAAGCCTTTAACCAGAAATTCCCAGCTCAGAAGGGCAGAGTCCAGCCTCTCCTCCCACAAGAGTGCAGACCACGAACCCTCTTAATGTAAAATAACTGGCTTGAAAGCCCAAGTGCTTAAACCAGAATTAATACACTTTTAGAATAACAGACACTGAGCCCTCAATAACTAGACATCTGATACCCCAGACATTTTCCAGATTAGTACCCCCCTCACTTGAAGCTGAGGAACAATATATAAATAAATAAACAAAAACTACTTTTCATTCTAAACTGTGCTGCGCTCCACAGAAGTATCAGCATTCATTAAAGAAGCTCCATTATCACCTGCAGTTTCTTATATGAATACTTGTATACTGGTAAATTCCAATCACACCCTGTAACAACTTGCACATGGGGCAGGCGTCCCATTTGCAACACCCTGTTATGGCTTTGAGGAAGGAAATTTGTAGCCATCTATGTTCCCTGAACTCTTCCAAGTGTGTTAAGTGGGAAATTATTTCACTGTGGTACGGCTTCTACTTTTAATTTTTTCATTGTGGGGGAAAGTATTTGTTAGTTATATGGTTGAATGAAAAAATAAAAGATAATTAGAGTTTTACTGGGTTCAGATTATTGACAGAGTACAGACACAAGTTAACTGCATGCAGTTCAGTAAGAAATTGATCCTCTTTGGCTTCAGAGACTATTCTAGAAGTTACTTTTATTGGGGATAATCTGTTTTCCTTAAAGGAAAAGACGGAGAGTACAGGAAGGTGGTCACAGAATGAGTTAGACATGACTGAAACTAACTTACAGGTTTGGGGGATATTTGTAATTGATAGAGGTATAAGGATACACTTACCTGTCCTTGTCATTGGCCTGGTCCCTGTTGTTACCGTTTATGTTAAGTTATTCAGCGATAGATATGCTGTTATTGAAGCTTGGACGGTCCATTAAAGTTAGTGCCGAAGTTTCTAGTACTAATAAGATTTCCCTTTCTACTTGCGTCAGTACTGGGCTGTATTTTTTCTGCAAAGGTGCCGGTTGATGCTGGATGAGGCATGTAGTTTACAGCAGTATTTAACTTAGTATGAAGTCCTTTTAATAAACCAGCTATCAGCCAGTTAGGGATATTTTCATCTGTTAGTAATTCAGGGAGATTGGTTTGTAGTATCCAGTGGCTGTTCCTCATGAAGGAGAAAGGAGAACAGTTTAATGTAACCAGTTTTCAGATATACCTGGAATATCTAGCGTAATTTGTTGAACCCATGTTTTTATGACATTTCCCTTATTTTTAACACTTTGGGCCAGATTCAGGAAGGCTTACACGGAGTTCAAGAGTAGTGTAAGCCTCCGTGTAAGCCTCCTGATTCAGGAACAGCCCAAATCTCTGTGTAAGAGACAGCTAACACGTCTCTTACACGGACTGGGCGTGGAAATGCTCAATACCTCATTTGCAGCTCCAAGATATGCAAATGAGGTATTTGAGCGATCCACGAAGCCAAAACCAGTCCGTGTAACGGACGTGTTAGCTGCAGAAATGTACTCAGCTGACAACTGAGTACATTTCTGCAAAATTAAAAACGGAGCTATGTCAGCTCCAAATAAAGGGTGCATATGTTTCAATAAGCATGCCAATGGCCAAATATGTGGCCATTGGCATGAAAAAGTGTTGCAAAAATAAGTTATATAACTTTTTTTTTTTCACGGGATTTCTGGGTTTAACTGCAGCGCACACCCGCGCAAACGGGGTGCGCTACCTAAAACTAAAAACCGAAGCTTATAAGCCCACAATTGTGGGATTTATGTAGTACATTGAATGTCAATGGAGGGACTTGCAGACCAAAAACAATATGGCCTCCGTGTAGTGGTTGTCAAGGGGGGGAAGCTCCGTGTAAGACATGTAACTAGTCATTACTAGGCAATCCTATGTAAATGAGGGTTACAATACTGAATCACACTGCCACATAGGTAATGAGCACTTTCTGAGTAGTGTAAGACTTAGAGAAGGGGGAGGAACAGAGTAAGAGGTAGGTGACATTACGGGGGGGGAAGGATAGAAACAAATGTACCAGATTGGAGGGCAATGTAAGGTAACAGATGACAGACAGACATCAGGGAGGGAGGTGTGTCTCAACAGAACACTAGGAAAGTCAAGAAATTGAGGGTATACGCTATCCCTACACTCAAACTTTCTTGATATACGTGCATGCACACGTGTGCGCGCGTGTAAGGCAGGTTTAACATGTGGGAGCGTGTTGCAAACTGTTTACAACGGTTTGCGCGGGTGTGCACGTGTTGAAGGCAGTGTGCGCGCGTTTTAACATAAATCACACCGTGTAAGGATGTGTGCGTGCGTTTAAGTGACTGTGAGCGTGTTTAAGCTGGTGTGCACATTGCTCCCCCTCAGGAAACAGAGAGGAAACAGGAAACAACTAAAATACATAGAAACTGCCAGAAGCTACTACTAGAGTTAATTGGTGGAAACAATTAGAAGCAGGCAATTACACAGGCAGACTAGAAGCCCAACCCAGCACTTAAAACACAACAAAGAGCAGTGCAGGCTGTTTCTCACAAGAGATACTGCCAGAAACTAAGCTATCAGAATTGAAAACTGAAAAAAGCTGAACTCAGAGCAGAAATGCTAGGGGCTGCCATGGCTATTATAATCAGGCATAGGCGAATTGCTGAGGGTGGTGACAATGCAGACGCTGACAGACAACCCAGAGTGAGGAGAAGGAGAAGAGTATACAGGCCCAGGGTCACCTACCATGGGTTACATGAGCTGGAGATAGTAGAGCGCTACAGAGTGGACAGAGACCTTCTGCAGCAGATTGTTGAGCTGTGCAGGCCACATCTCACACACAGAACCAACAGAGGGAACCCATCCCAGTAGAAACCAAGGTATGTGTTGGCCTAAGAATACTAGCAACAGGTACCTTCCAGAGACCAACTGGTGATATGATGGGGATATCACAGGCATCAGCCTCCAGAGTACTGCACCAGTTCCTGGATGCCATGTCAGCACATGTCAGTGATCATATATATGTCCCTAATGACCGTGAGGTTGTGGCCAGCAATATGCGTCTCTTCCAGCAAATAGCGGGATACCCTGAGGTGCTGGGTGCAATAGACTGCACGCACATACGCATCAAAGCACCAGCCGGTGAGCGGGGTAGAGCCTACATTAACCGCAAGGGATACCCCTCCATCAACTGCCAGGTCATGTGTGATGCCCAGGGCATAATAATGAATGTGTGTGCTGGCTGCCCTGGGAGCTACCACGATTCCCACATCTGGCATCTGACGCAGCTGTACCAATCATTTGCCAATGGGGACTTCCCACACGGACACCTAGTGGGGGATGCAGGTTATGCACTTGAGCCGTGGCTGATGACACCCATCAGAAATGCACACACACCTGAACAGGAACGCCATAATGAGGCACACGCACAAACACGTAATATCATAGAGCGTGTGTTTGGGCTGCTCAAGTCATGGTTCCGGTGTCTGGACACGTCTGGTGGAGCTTTGCAGTACACACCAACTACATGTACCCAAATGATCATGATATGTGCTATGCTACATAATATGATCCTGCGGAAACAGCTGCAGCAGGACCAGCACAGGGCTGGGCTAAACATCCCCCCACCATTGCCAAGGCCACCACAGGCAGGGGGTGACTCGGAGGAGGAACAACCTGACCTTGTCCCAGTAGGCAGAAGGAGGCATGTCCAGTATGCCCTGGCCTTGGCAAAGAGGCAACGCATAGCACATACGCTTGGTCAGTAGGAACACTGGGACTGATACCCGCTCTGACTCACTCATACAGTAACAGGGATGCCTAACATGACACAACCTGCTTCCAAACGTACAGGGAGTGTAGTATGTGTATCCGACAGAGGTTGCCCTGCAGCACCACCTGAGGCATGAATGCCATGTGTTAAGTAATGTAATATCATGTACAATATGCACACCTGAGGACCCCAACTAACATCCATATCCACGCATATGACCCTGCGGAAACAGCTGCACGTCATACAGTGATGTATATGTGCAAAAACATGGAACAAGATACAAAATGAGTGTGACTAGCAATAAATAGCATGGATAACCACACACCCATGTTTGTACCACAACAAGAAGCAACATGGAATAGCCATGGTCAAAACCAATGGCTAAAACCGACTACTACTATATAGCTTGCTGCAGACCACTGTCCTAATAGCAGGAACTGCCCCAGGCCTATGTCCATAGGTTCATAGGTTCATACTAGGCTATCTGCCCTAGGGCATTAATAAGCCTAGCCCAGAGTTTTGTGGCTTCTGCCACCCCTGCAAGTTGATGGATAATATGCCCATTATTTTGCTGTGCCTCTGTCAAGCAGTGATACTGAGGTTATCCCTGGGGTATACCTGCAATCTCCCATCCATTGGTCAAGATCACACTTGAACAAAGCCAGTGAGGTGCTCAGCCTCACATGTACCAGGATGTTGTTCCACAGCATATGGACTCTCTGGGTGATGAATCTGTCCCTCCAGCACATCCTATTAATATCTGTGTTGAGGTTTAGGTCTCCTGCCCTTGTAGTTCTGATGGATGTAGAGGTCTTGAGGTGAAGCATGTTCATTAATTCTGGGTTGGACATAGCCTTGTATGTCAGGCACAGGTCACCTCTGAGCAGACGGTAAGCGACTGAATACAGCTGGAATTCCTTCAGTCGGGCAGCATAAGAAATATGTTTGAGACCCTTTCACCTCCTGTCGAGGAATTTGTGGGCCCATCCAATCTGAATGGGGCATTGTATGCAATCATTGGTCTGATGAGTGATGAGTACAGGGGAACAATGACCTCCCTTGATCTAGATGTGAATCACTGCATGATGAGGTGGCCAATGTAGAAGGCCTTCCAAACTACCCTGGCAATGTGAGTGTCAAACAAAGGTCACTGTCAACCTGGGTGCCCAGGTCCCTGATAACCTCCGTTGTGCTTAGAGGATTGCCACCTAGATGGGAAGTAGTGGTAACCTTGTTCTTCCTGAAGGGTATGGCTATGCATTGTTTAGTGTTTAATGTAAGGCCATGGCTGTGGCACCAGTTATCCGTGTCTATGAGACCCTTCTGAAGGATGTCTGTGTCAGATGGGTTTCCAACTATGCTTCCCAGTTTGCAGTCATCTTCAAACTTTGTCAGCCATAATCCTCCTGTGTTTGCTCGTACTTCTGAAAAGTAGATACTGAACAAATGTGGGCCCAGGACTGAGCCCTGTGGGACACCACATGTGACAGCTCTGGAGTGTGAACTGGCACCAGCAACTTTGACCCTGTGTGTTCCGTCACTTAGCCAGTTTGCAACCCATGCTGTGATGTATGGGTTCACAATTAAGCTGGTGATGTTTTCAATGATACCTGAGTGGGGTATTGTGTCGAAAGCCTTTGCCAGGTCAAGGTAGGCTGTGTGGACTGCCTTGCCCACGTCAATGGCCTGGGTGACTGTTTTGAAAAAGTCAACCAAGTTTAAAAGGCATGATCAGCCCTTGACAAAGCCAAACTGGATTGGATCCAATGTCTGCAAGTCCCCTATGTCTTCATTTAGAATTCCCATTATGATCCTCTCCATAGCTTAGCAGAACAGGCTTGTCAAGCTGATGGGATGGTAGTTTCTGGGGTTGGTGGAGGCACCTCCTTTGTGAAGTGGGTCCACCATTGCTGTATGCCACTCCTTGGGAACATATCCTGAGATGAGGCTAAGATTAAACAGCTGCCCTAACTGCGGGTGTAATTACTCATTGAGTTCATGGAGCACACAACTGGGGACACCATCTGGTCCCATGGATAAAGTGTTTTCTGCCTTGGATTGAGCAGTTCCCACCCCAGCAGTGGAGATGTTTGGGGGCTATAATCCTCTGGTGTACATACCCTCCAGTTGGGGAGGGGAGAAATCTGCACTGAACCTGTCAGCCAGTATGTTGCCAATGTCTGTAGGTGCAGTGATATCAACATCATTCCGAACTAAGTCTGAGCATATCTGGGAGTTCCTCCCAGGTTTCAAACATAGGTAAAAAGGCCTCATGATTGTCCCTGGAGTCCTGAGTGGGATTACTCTCAAAACATGCCTCAGATGATTGTATGGGGGAACCCAGTGTTTTACTCACAATGAGCAGGGGTGTCTTCCCTGCTACGGATTACGCTCTATCTCGTAGTAGCTCCTTCCTTGTGTTGTACAGCTTGTTTATGGCTAGGGTCCACCAGACTGGATGCTTGCCTGTGGTACAAAGAGTCTTTTTTTTGGGATTGCCTGATCCATGCAGTCCTGGAGGTGCTGGTAGAAGGCATTTCTAAGTGATACAGTGGCTTGGGTAATGGTGTCCGCTGGCCTGGGGGCCTTGAAAGAAACCACACCAGTCCTCAGAAATGTGAAGTCGGCATTTGAGAAGGTCTTCACTGTTTCTTTTCCCATCTGGGGTGTGGGTGAGATGTGGACTCCCACTGAGAGTAGTCCATGATCTGATCTCACCAATGATGGGTATACGTCTGGTGTTGAACAGTGTGACCCCATGTTCGTGATGATGTGTTGTAGTATGTTGCCTCCACTTGAGGGGATTGGGACCAGTTGTTCCATGGCATTTCAGTGTATGAACTCTTGGAACCTTTGTGTTAGAGTGTTGTGGCATGATTACTGATCCCAGTCTATATGTGGATAGTTGGAATCACCCAGTAGGATGGTGTTTGGAGATACATTTATCCCCTTCAGTGTTTGCAGGATAGCTGTGTGAGGTACCTGAGTTTGAGCGGTGGCATGTAACATGCTACAAACTGCAGAGCAGTCTTGCCTACGGTCACTGGCACCTGGATGGTCTCCGATGCATCGTGTGTTGCCACCAACCATGAGGTGAGGGTGTCCTTGATGAATATGGACACCCACCATCCTTCTTGGTGTTGTCGGGATGCTGGTGCCGGAATGCATGATATGAGGTAACACCCGATAGTGCCGGGTGCTGTCAGAAGCTGTGAACCAGGTGTCAGGCACAGCACAGACATCAATGTGCTACATACTGAGAAGGGCATAGAGTGTGTGCAGCTTGAGGTTGAGACCTTGGGCATTGAGCAGCATTACCCTTAGTGTCTTTCCTTTACTGTGTTCTAGGGTGGTAGGTGTAGAATCTGAATCTTGCATAAAAAGGCACAATGGGGTGGCAAGAGCATCATCTGAAATCCGGAAGCCCAGGGTGACAGGTGGAAGCCGTCCCTTGCAAATCACCGTGGCCTGTCCAGCATGTCATCCCAGGCAGACAGACATTGGACCCCTTAGAATGACACCATAGTCTAAGCAAAATATTACAGCTGATCATCTTGTCTCTGTTTATGTGGCATCATACTTGGTGAAGGTAGGATACTGCCGAAGGTCAGGGTCATACCTGCCTGGCCTACATAATCAGAGGGATCCTCTATGTCTCTTTCCATGTAGTCCAGGGAGGTACATCTCAGGTCATTCACACCAGCATGGATTATGACTGGGTCAGACCTGTACTTGCAGTTTAGTGACCTGAGTGCTTGCATTATGTGGTGGATTCCAGTGCCCGATAGGCAGCTTACTGTGACCTCCTCTGTACCTGATCTGGTGAGTGGGACATCAGTGTGTCTGACTATGGAGTCACCTATGACAAGTGTGTCTGGCATTGTGTTTGGCCTTAAGGGCTGTGACTGTTTGGCACACCGACTCTGTGGTCAATGTGTTGCATGTGCTGTGCCCTGTGGAGGCAGTTGTGTGAGTGTCTGCTGTGGTGGCCACTGCCATTCTGGTAGACTTCTGATCAGAGCCTCCGAGAGTGTCTCTGTGTGTCTATGTGTATGATCTTAAGTTGTGACAGTGCCATGTGAGACTGGATTTGTGATGTGTGTGTGGTTACCTTCACCTTCTCTCTGGTCTTGCTAGTCCTATGTTGAGAGAGCTCAGCCTCCACTTTGGCTATATAGTTGCATCTCTCACATGTATGTGTGTTTTATGGCAGAAGGAGAGGGTTGTCAGTGTACATGAGGCAAGTGTAACAGTGCCTCAATATTCCCAGGTTCACCAGCTGAGCAGGAGAGGACACTAGCAACTGATCCCTAGACATGCTAGAAGGAATAGACAAAACAATGTTGGAATACAGGGAGATATCAAGTCCCCCAAGCCACATCATACTGTTTGATTGACAATAGCTACACATACACCGGTGTTTCATAGTGTCATAGTCTACTACTAGGCTATCTGCCCTAGTGCATGTATAAGCCTAGCCATAGTGATGTGGCTATTGCCACCCCTTATAGTGGTAATAAGTGTACAGAATAGATTCTGAATATTGTGCCTCTGACTTAGTAGTGACACATTATGACCCCTTACGTAATTGAATAACATGACTGTGTCTCTGTCTAGTCTGTGCCTCCGTCTCATATGCAGTTGTCCAGATGTCTCCTGAAGAGAGTCAGTGAGGGACTCTGTCAAACATGAACTGGGATACTCTGCTAGAGTGTGAGATGCCTCTGAGTTATGACTCTGTCCCTCCAGCATGTCCTATACATGTATGTGCTGAGGTTCAAATACTCAGCTCTCATGGCTCTGGTGGATTTGGATTGCTTGCAGTGGAGCATGTCCACCAAATCCTGATTGGACATGGTCTTGTATGTCAGGCATAGGTCACCTGTAAGTATGCGGTATGACACTGAACAAAGCTGGACTTCCTCTATTCTGGAAGCATATGACATGTGTTGAAGAACCCTGATCTTCATGGTAGGTACTTTTTCGGTGCAAAGGTGCAAAAGGCAGGATCTGCCCTGTACAAAGCTGAACTAGGTGGGAACAAGGGTCCGTAGGTCAGTAATGTGTCTGTGTAAGAGCTCCATGACTCCTCCCATATCTTTGCAGACAAGGCTGGTTAAGCTTGTGTGGTGGTAGTTGCCATGGTCTGTGGAGGCATCTCCTTTGTGGAGTGGGACCACTGTTGCCGTATGCCAGTGTTCAGGTACATATCCTGTAGCAAGACTAAGGTTAAATAGCAGTTGTATATATGGGTCCAGCCCCTTCTGGAGTTCACATAGCATGCAACTGGAGATACCAGCAGGTCCCATGGATGCTGTGTACTTGTCTTTGCTGAGTGTGGCTCTCACATGGACATCCAAGATGACAGTGAGGTTACATACAGCAGTGATAACTATCTTGTTTTGGGGGTGAGGGAGGGGGTAAATCGCACTGAAGCTGTCCGCCTGAATGTTGCCAATATCTGTCAGGTCACTGGAATATATGTTGTTGTGTACCAACTCTGAGCATATCCGAGGGTTCACAACCAGGTGTCTGACATAACTGAAGAAAGCAGTGTGGTTACCTTCATTGTCTTTGGTGATTTATGTCCCCAAGTTGACCTTGCATGTCTTTATGAGATAATGTAGCTTTCTACTAGTGCTGATCACATCTGTCTTCCCCTTTGGAGATGTAGCTCTGTCTTGCATTAGTAACCCTCATCTGTCATACAGTTTGTTTATGGCTGGGGTCCACCAGACAGGACACTTTCCCTTTGTGGAGAGGGTCCTGTTTTCAGTTGTGATTGTATGGTCCATGCTGTCTGACATCTAGCTAAGGGGAGGTCATTCTGGTTCTGCAGTTATCTTTCATCAGCATTAGAAATGACCACAACAGCCCCTGTGGGTGTACCTCATGCACACACATCCAGCACCTGTAAAGTCCACAACAGTACCTCACCAGGAGTATGACAGAGCTGGAACACATGTAATGTGTAGTCTGATTAAACAGAGTGCAGCTCCACACACTGCCATGCTGTCCACCCAGATGCAAGCTGTGCCTGATGTAGAAAGCCATGTCCAAGCTGGAATCAATGCACATGCTGCACCTTGTACAATCTGAATGGCAGGGAGCTATGCACATGAGGGACCTGAACCCCAGCACTGACATATATAGGACAGGCTGTACTGCATTATCCAAAACACAGAAGCCACCCCCACACATGAGTAAACTACCAGTACAGGTTGTCCATAGAGACACTGGTTGAGTCCTCTCAACAGGAATCCTAATGAGTGGATGGGAGATGGGAGGTTTACCCTGGGTATCAATGTTATGTCACAGGTAGACAGAGGCACAGTATACTAAACAAGACATATGACATGGCAAACTACGCTTACAATGTGTTGATGGACAAACACACTCTCCGACTAGCATTAGGTCAAGATACCTCTTGAACACAGCCAGCAAGGTGCTCTGCCTCAAATGGACCAGGATTGTATTCCACAACATAGGAGTCTCCGACTGATAACTCCATCCCTCCAACATGTCCAACATACATCCCTGCTAAGGTGTAAGTCACCTGCACTAGTGGTTCAGGTGGATCTTCTGAGTCTGAGGTGGAGCATGTCCATTAATCTCTGTTTGGACATGGCCTCGCATGTCAGGCACATGTCACCTCTAAGCAGACGGTATGTGAGTGAATAGAGTGTGAGTGTCTTCAATCTGGCAGCATATGACAGCTGTTGGGGTTCCTTGATCCTTTAGGTGGGGACAGTCAGGGTGTCTCCAATTGCTGCAGATGTTGGGTGAGATACAGCCAGAATAGGGCATTCGACTCGATCACCGGTCTGATAAGTGAAGAGTACAGGGAACAATGACCCACTAGATCTGGATGTGAATCCCATCCTGATCAGGTGGGCAATGTAGAAGGTCTTCCTAGCCACTTTAGCAATGTGAGTCTCAGAAGAACGGCGACTGTCAACCTGGGTCCCCAGGTCCATGATAACCTCCTCTGTGCTTAGAGGATTGCCACCTATATGGTAGCTTGGGGTCACCTTGCTTTTCCTGAAGGGTATGTCTACACATGTTGTGCACTTTGACTTCAGGCCATGGCCCTGGCACCAGCTATCAGTTACTGTGAGTCCCTTCTGAAGGATATCTGTGTGTGATGCACTGTCCACTATGGTGCCCAGTGTGCAGTCATCTGCTAACATTGTCATCCAAAGTCCTCCCATGTTGGCCTGTACGTCTGGGAAGTACATGACAAACAATGGGGCCAAGGACTGAGCCCTGTGTGACACCACCTGTGACCAGCCTGGAGTCTAACATAGTGCCAGCAACTCTAACCCTGTGGGTCCCGTCCTTAAGCCAGTTTGCAACCCATCTTGTGACATATGGGTTTACATTTCAGTTGTTAGGGTTTTCCACAATACCTGAGTGGGGTATTGTGTTGAAAGTGTTTGCAAGGCCAAGGTAGGCTGTATGGACTGCCTTTCCCCAACAATGGCCTAAGTGACCAATTTGAAGATGTCAACCCAGTACAAAAGGCATGATCTGCCCCTGACCAAGCCAAAATGGGATGGGTACAATGTCTGCATGTCCCCTATATCTTTGTTTATGAGCTCAATTATGATCCTCTCCATAGATTTGCAGACTACACTTGTTAAGCTTATGGGGCAGCAATTACCAGGGTCTGTAGAGGCACTGCCTTTGTGCAGATGTGCACAACTGGACCCTAACCAGGCTGTTGTGCACACTATGGAAATGTAAAGCAGTGATAGGACTAAAGCCCAGGATACTGACCACCACAGTGAAAGTACTGAAACACTACACTAGACAGTGCTACAGTGTTAGGTCAGTATGAACGGATGTTGACAATTGTGTGCAAAGTATCCCATGCAAAACCTGCAGGCACAGTATACTCCCTGTTTTGTTCACACAAAAAGCATTTGGACAGTAACTACACAACATGGCACAGAACACACAACCATAAACTGGAGGTATTTGTTGAAGGTCACACTCATCCACAAATGTGATGGGCTGCAGAGTTCAACATATGTAAAGCCCACACTGGGCATGCTCACACACTTAGATAAATGAGACATCTTTCACACAACATGCCATGGGAAGGCTGAACTGGGCATGCTCACACACTTGGTCCAAATGTTACTCCTAGCAAATGTGAAAACACACCAGAGGATGCTCATCCCTCTTTCTAGACACTGATCATGTAAGCACCCTATAAGTATATTGGAGAAAAGGATTTTCTTAGTAATCTGAATAGCGTGCTGCGCTAATGCATCCGTCTATAGTGTCATAACATAGTTAGGTAGGGGTTTGAATCCAGCAGGTGGCAAGTGTGTGTGAAGGGGGTAAGTGTGTGTGTATGAAAGAAACATCCCTTTTGGCAACTGGGAAAACACACCACAGGATGATCATTCCACTTTCTAAACTCTGATGATGTCAGCACCCTATAAGTATATCAGGGGAAAGGAAATCCCCAGTAATGCGAATAGTGCGCTGTGCTAATGCGTCCATCTCTAGTGTCATAACATAGTTAGGTAGGGGTTTGAATCCAGCAGGTGGCAAGTGTGTGTGAAGGGGGGTAAGTGTGTATGAAAGAAACATCCCTTTGGCAACTGGGAAAACACACCACAGGATGATCATTCCACTTTCTAAACTCTGATGATGTCAGCACCCTATAAGTATATCAGGGGAAAGGAAATCCCCAGTAATGCGAATAGCGCTGTGCTAATGCGTCCATCTCTAGTGTCATAACATAGTTAGGTAGGGGTTTGAATCCAGCAGGTGGCAAGTGTGTGTGAAGGGGTAAGTGTGTATGAAAGAAACATCCCTTTGGCAACTGGGAAAACACACCACAGGATGATCATTCCACTTTCTAAACTCTGATGATGTCAGCACCCTATAAGTATATCAGGGAAAGGAAATCCCCAGTAATGCGAATAGCGCTGTGCTAATGCGTCCGTCTCTAGTGTCATAACATAGTTAGGTAGGGGTTTGAATCCAGCAGGTGGCAAGTGTGTGTGAAGGGGGGTAAGTGTTGTGTGTAAGTATGTATGAGAGAAACATCCCTTTTGGCAACTGGGAAAACACACCACAGGGTGATCATTCCACTTTCTAAACTCTGATGATGTCAGCACCCTATAAGTATATCAGGGAAAGGAAATCCCCAGTAATGCAAATAGCGCTGTGCTAATGCGTCCGTCTCTAGTGTCATAACATAGTTAGGTAGGGGTTTGAATCCAGCAGGTGGCAAGTGTGTGTGAAGGGGGTAAGTGTGTATGAAAGAAACATCCCTTTTGGCAACTGGGAAAACACACCACAGGATGATCATTCCACTTTCTAAACTCTGATGATGTCAGCACCCTATAAGTATATCAGGGGAAAGGAAATCCCCCAGTAATGCGAATAGCACGCTGTGCTAATGCGTCCATCTCTAGTGTCATAACATAGCTAGGTAGGGGTTTGAATCCAGCAGGTGGCAAGTGTGTGTGAAGGGGGGTAAGTGTGTATGATTGATATATCCCTTTTGGCAACTGGGAAAACACACTACAGGATGCACATACCCCTTTCTAAACGATATCACAATTATGTATGGCTTTTGATTACAGACATGCCACGTGTGTTGTGCACACACAGAATGCCCATGTGTGTGGGTTGTCCCTCACAATAATGCATGACATTGATTACACCGGTTATGGCAATGCACACATGATGTATGTGTGTGCCAAATACACATATGTACCTGTGACTTTCAATAGTTACCATGTGTGATGCCTGCCACATGTGAATACATGGTATTTGCACAGGGTAACATTATGACCGTGGTCTTCTGTGCAGGTGCTGCATGTGGGATGTGTATATACAGTGTGAGATGTAGATGCTATCAGCCTAGTAGTGAGGGATGCACACCTGGTCTGGGGCATAAAGTCTACATGTTGTTGATGTACAGGAGCTGCATGTTTTCACCTGTTGTGGGAGTGGTAAGACAGTATTCCATAGCAATGCAGTGACTGCATGCTAAGAACCATTCAGCTAGGGTGTTGTAGCTACACTTATTCATTAGCATTCAGTAATTTGTCGGAATCCCTGGTGAGGGTCTGATGCCAACCAAGGTCAGGGGTCTACCAGCCTGTGTCACTTGCTCAGTGATCCCTTCCATGTTCCCTATCATGTATCCCAGTGAGCGACATCCCACATCAGCTGTGGTGGCATGGACAATGACTGAGTCATATGTGTCCATGCATCTGACTGACTTGTATGTTGTTGTTACAGTTTGGCCATGTGTTTCCATCTCATACATGTGATGTACATCAATGGGTAGGGGATAGGGTTGACTGTGTACATGTGGCAGCTGTGACATTACTACATGACACACATATTCCACAACTGTACCATAGAGGTGACTGACAACTGACCTTTGCACATGCTACCGAGTATTGAGATTACATTGGTGATTGACAGCACATAGGGCCAATGGTGAAAAAGAGACATAGGTCCATAGGTTCGTACAGGGATATCTGCCCAGGGCATGTATCCACCTAGCCAGAATGTGTGTGCCTTTCAACATGCATTGTGAATCTGTCTTGCTATGCCCTTTTCCAAGGTTAGTATACTGTGCCTCTTTCTCACAGTGACACATAAGTGATACCCAGGGTAACCCTACAATGTCACATCCAGTCATTAATATCACTCTTGAAGATAGTCACTGAGTCAGTCTGCCTAACCTCTATTGGGATAATAATCAGGAATGAAGGGAGCCTCTGAGTTGTGAATGTGCCCTCCAGCATGTCCTATGTATATCACTCCTGAGGTTCAAGTATTTCCAGCGTGTATCCTGGTGGGATCTGGATATTCTGAGATGCAGCATGGCCATTAAGTGAGGGTATGACCTGGCCTTCTATGTCAGGCACAGATTGCCTATGAAGAGGCAGTATGTCACTGAGTAGAGCTGCTGCTACTTTAACCAGTCAGTATGTGGCATCTGTTTGAGCACTTTGATCCCCTTGTCGAGGTACATATGTGGTAGCTCCAGTTGCTGCAGGTGTCTGGTAAGGTGCATGCCGACAGGTTCATCATAGTCAATTATGGGCATGATGAGGGATGAGTAAAGGGGCACAATGTCCTCCCCTGGCCTACATGTGGATCCCATGATGATGTGGCCCATATAACATGCTTACCTAACCACTTTGTCCATGTTGTTGTCAAATGGTAGAATGCTATCAACCTGCGCACCCCAAGGTCCATAATTCCTTGGTCTGCACTTACTGGATTAACACATATGTGGTACGTTGTGGTCACTTAGTGTTTGACAAAGGGGATGACTATACTCTTTCTGTCATTCACGTTGAGGCCATGGCTGTGGCACAAGTCGTGTGTTTGCAAGAGTCCCTTTGGAGGATGCGTGTTAGCTGGTGAGTTGATTATGGTGTTCGGTCTGCAGTCACCTGCGACTTGCTGAGCCACAGTACTTCCATGTTGGCCTGTACCTATGACAAATATATAATGAACATGACAGCTCCTAGGGCTGTGCCTTGTGGGACACCACTTGTACCAGGTTGGAGGCTGACATGGCTCCAGCAATTCTACCATGTGTGTTCTGCCCTTGAGCCACTGTGCAATACCCATAGTGACATAGGGGTTAATATGTACACTGGTGAGCTTCCCTAGAATGCACAAGTGGGGTATTGTATCCAAGGCTTATGCAAGGTCCAGGTAGGCTGTGTGGACCTCCTACCCCTTGACAGTGGCCTTGGTGACTGTTTCAAAGAAATCAAACAGGTTTGATAGGCAGGATTTGCCATTGACAAAGCCAAACTGTGTATGGTGACATGTCTGTAGGTCCACAATATCTAGATATGTGAGGTTCATGATGATCCTTGCCATAGCTTTGCAGACAAAGCTAGTCAGACATATGGGGTGAGTAGTGTCCAGGATCCGTGACGGCACCACCTGAATGTTGAGGGACCACTGTTGCTGTATGCCACTCTCTGGCCACATATCGTGTATTAAGGCTGGGATTGAACAGTGGTGTTATGTCTGGGTGTAGCTCTTCTTGTGGTTCATGTAGGACACAGCCTGGGACACTGTCTGGTCCCATTGATGCAGTGTTTATTGCTTTGGGAAGGGCATCTCTTACCTGAGCATCTGTGATGTCAGGGGGGGAAGCACTGTGCTGCAAGACATATTTGCCCTTTTGGTGTGGTGGGGAGAGAAGGCAGCATTGAACCTGTCCACTTGGATGATGGCAATGTCTGTGTGTTTTATATTTTGTGTGACATATTGGATTACCTCTGAGCATATCTGGGTAGTACCACCCAGGTTACTAACATAACTACAGGCAGCCTTGTGATTATCCTCAGTGGCTTGTGGAATCCTCTCTCAAAGATGGCCTTAGACAATCATATGGGTGCCTGTAGTTGTCTTCCAATACTCATCAGTGGTGCCTTCACATTTTGGGAGGTTGTTGTATCATGTAGTGGCATCATCCTTCTATTGTATAGTGTGTTTATGGCTGGTGTCCGCGCCAGGACATCTGCCTTTGGAGAATTGGGTCATGCTTTCATATGTGGCTTCATGATCCATGCATTCCTGAATGTGTCCACAGAATGCCTCTATACAGGTATCTGCAGTCTGGTCCATATTTTCAACAGGCCTTGGGCCTTTGAAGGTTTCCACATCATTTATGAGGGGTGTGCACTTGCTTGACATGAGCTGTTGACAGACGTGCCGCCTCCAGACAGAGCAAGGTGAGGGTCACAGTCAGCTACCTGTTGGGTGATAGAATGTGCCACATAACACAGGCACACAGGTCACTCCACAGCAAGTACAGCTATGAGGCAGACATTGTCCATGCTGGTGCAAACAACCTGAGACGCACCTCCCTGGACCACATGGAAAGAGACACAGAGGAGCTCTTACAGCACCCTCTCAAACTCAGGACTCCCACACAGCCTTCATGCTGACACAGGAGAGTTTAGATTACTCTGCAAACACCATCATACTGGGTGATGCCAGCTACCCAAACATAGACTGTGAACATTACACAAGCCACAATACCCAAGCTCTAAGGTTCCCATTGATCAGACATTCTTTGGCTATGGAACAGGTAACCAACCTTCCCACAAGAGGGGCAGATATACTAGAGCTGATCTTTACAAACATGAGTACAAACTGCTCACCACTGGGAGTATATCCCTCATTGTTGCAATCAAACCATATACTAATCACACTGGAGTTCTGGATCCCCACATATGCAAACCTCCAACACATCGATGTGTGTGTGTGGAAATGTCCCTATTAGCAACTGTGACAGTATCGTACAGGATGCAGATCCCCTTTGAAACACTGATGATGTCAGGACTGTATAACTATATCACCTGTAGTAAAGTCCTCCAGTAATTTGCATAGCGCTCTGCTAATGCGTCTTTCTTCAGTGTCATAACGTAGTTAGGTAGGGGTTTGAATCCTGCAAAGGGAATGTGTTAGTATGAGTGTGGTTTATGTGTGTGCACTATGCTGGGAGGGTTAACTGCCTTTTGCCAACTGGGAGAACACACTACAGGGTGCACATCCCTCCTCCTACACACAGATGATGTCAGCACCCTCTAAGTACAGCATTAGTAAAGATTTCTCCAACTACTGCAAATAGCACACTCTGCTAATGTGTCTGTTTCTACTGTCATTGCACAGTTAGGTATGGGTTTGAATCTTGCAAATGGAAAGTATGTGTTTTACTGTTGGTGGGGTTAGTGTGTGTGCACAATGATGGGGTGGGATGTGGCTTTTGCCACATGGGGCTATGCACTGCAGGGTGGTCATTACCCTTAACAAGCAGTGATGTTGATAGCACCCTATACAAACAAAACTACAAAACAGAAGGTGGTGGTACTGATAACACATGTAAGGTAACACTTCTTCAAGTAATGTCCACAAAACGGAGTAGGATAATCAAACAATTCTTTTATTCTATACAGACAACATGACAACAGACAACTAACTGCCAGTACTCAGTATAGTGTTACATGCTACTGTAACACGCACATGTACCGAATATACCTAGATAGTGTTCTGAAGCCTGAATGTGGCAAGTGTGTGGATGTGGGATGTGTCTGTGTGTGCATTTCCATATGGGAAACATGTTTGATGTGGCAATCAGGGTACTACAGTACCTGATGCACATTACATCTTTCAACTGATGAGGTTGCCTGCACCCTGTGAGTACAGGTAGAGAAGGGGATGCCAGTAGTAAACAACATAGTGCACTTCTCAAATGTGTACCTGTCATGTATCAACAGCTACTCATGTAGGGTGATAAATAATGGGAATGGCAGGTGAGCGTGTGCATGTGTGTGGGTAGCAGGGTGTGTATAAATGCATGTGTGACAGAACAGATACATGTAGCTGAATCTACATAACAGCACAAGATGCGCATTGCCATAGTCAATGTTAGCATGTGATGGTGTGCAGCTGGTACACTTTGTTAAGTAGTATGGGTGCAGATAACAATTGAGGACATTCATACAGTTACTGCAGCAGGACTGCTGGGATATACACACAATTATACTGCAACAGTCAACAGTTACCAACATGTTACTACTTATACACATCTATGTAGTCACCCTGTGCATCAGCAACGTGTTTACCTTTACCTGCACCGATGTTGTAGTATGCAGGAGGTGGCACAGTGTCATCATATGCACAGGGTGTGGGTTAGGTATGCCCAAGCCGCCACTGGTAACACCAATTGACATGTGTGTGTATGTGTGTTTGTGAGGGGCAGCAGTACAGGGTGGACCGTTGTTGGTGCAGTGTGTGTGTGTATGTGTTTGCCCTAGGTGTTAGGTTTCTGCATGTGTGTAAGCACGCACACAGTCCCACATAATGGCTGCCATGTACAGGGTTTTGTGGACAGCCACAGACTGCACCTGTCAGGTCATCCAGATCAGTGTCTGTGGGCACGGACACGGTACCTGTGCCTGGCAGGGTGCTACGGGCCGTATCCGTACTAACCCAGACTGGGTACTGTCATCGGAAGCAGGGGTGTGTTGACTGGACACAGTTCCCTGTTGGGACTGTCCAGAGCCACGTGCACGTGGTCTCCTGGGGCGTCTGGATGACAGCACAGACCCAGCATTGCTGGGGCTGGTGCTGGCACTTGAGGCGCGAGTGGGCCTGTTGTCGCCCGGCCACTGCCAGCTGGTGCTCTTGCTGGCATACGCCACGCCGACGCCGCAAACGCACACCATCGCCCTGGCCCATGGACATCTGGTTGTGGAGCAGCTGTTCTATGCCCCCACAACGCCTGTCAACGACATCTGTGAAGTTACGGATAGCATTCGCAACATCACGCATGCCGTCTGTCATGGCTGTGCGACATGCTCTCAGCTCCCTCAGACCCTGTCTGGTGTACCTTTCCATACGTGCCTGTGCCTGCATGACAGTTCTAAACATAGTGGAGGTTGACATACCTCCTTGGGCACGGCGGCCAGAGGCAGTACGGCCACGGATGCCCCCACGAGAACCCATGGGCGACTGTCTGCGTGGTACCATTGGAGGCCCCTGCTCATGGCTGCCTTGTGGGGATGCATGTACCACAGGTACCACATTACCCTGATCTATGCCCACTGCTGACTGTCCATCACCTAGGGACAATGGTGACAAAGGATGTAACGGCAGGATGACTGTGCGCATTGACGGGGTTGAAAGCTGTGTACTGTCAATTGGCTGACCAATGGCGGACCCAGACACACCTTCCTGCACCATTACAGACATTTCATCATCATCAGTACCTGGGGCACAAGATTCAGGTTCCCTGCTGCAGGTCACCAGAGCAGCACCAGAACCTACGGGAGGAAAACATGGAACACAGATTACAGTCTCAATACATATTTGACAGAGATGCACTTCAATACTAATGCACACATTCAGAAATGGACACATGCACTCATGGACACTAACACACATGCACACTTGGGCACAGGCACACTTGCACACATGCACACCCCACAGTAAACACACACATCAGTACCGTGTTACACTACTCAATTTACTACCTGTCAATTACAGTTATTGTGAACACAGTCACCAGCATGTCTACTACAGAGTTACACTACTCTTCCTAGTTTTATAAATTGTTTTACAGATAATGTTAAAAAGACTCACCAGCATGTATGGCCTGCCTCATTGCTAGATGGGAGGGACCTGGAAGTGTGAAGAGAGTAATGTCAGTGGGCACATGTGTGCCATTCGTTTTGCACATGATACAGTACAGTAGTACACTAGTTCCCTTATACACATCAGCTGCACATCATGTCTGTATATATATCATGATGACAGATACATACCACATGCACACCTTATGCGTGCATGAAGTAACAGCGTACAGAACAGTCATATGTACATACCAGGAGTTAACTCTAATCTCACCCTTACCTCTCTTCAAACGCCAACTCAAACTGTACTTCCAAAACCACTGGCTTTGTTCTTCTTGGAGTCCAGGCTAACGTCCCTCTCCCTACCCTCTCTTCACCTTTAACCCCTCATTGTGCATAGAAACTAGCTTCTACCCTGTTTCTTTCACCTTGATGTCCTTCTATGCTCTGACCTACTTCTCCCATCCCTCCCACCTCCTCTTGACTGTCTTCCTTCTTTTCCTCACTTCCCTTCTTGACTCCTGCCTCTTCCATATCATTGTATCTGTCATACTCCTTCTACTTCTCTACCCTTCTGAGCCCTAACTATTATGTATATGGCTTTTGCCTTATTGCATAACCATTATGCTTTAGGTAGGATTGCTTTGAAACCAACGGTACATTGTGTATGACTCTAAACTGTTTGACTTCCTTACATGTATGTTGATTTAATTAACAGGCTGGTGTACAATTCTATTATGTTGGCTGTCTGTATTAACAACTTGTCTGTCTGCCTTTATTACGTTATGTGTGGAGCTTTTCTCCACAGGCCTCTACTGAAAATGGACATATATCCAGCTAGACTATCTGGGTCAACAAATGTAAAAGTAATAACAATAAATGAATATGGCATCTTACCTGCACGCCGTTGTCTTGCTGCTGTGTGGATCCAACCTCCATCAGGATGCATGATTGTTGCTGTTGTTCTGGGGCTGGATCCACAACACTTAGCAGTAGCCCCTCCTGTCTGGTGAGGGGGATGTGTGGCCACCCCCACCTGTGGCAACCTGTTGCCTGCGGATATCTGCAGCACGCTGGCGGACATTTCTTATCAAATCACTGCAGTGATGTCTCACCTGCTCATATGTCCTATCATGCATGCCAACATCATTTATCCTGCTAACGAGGTTTTGCCACAGTGCAGACCTCTCCTGCTGATTCTGGGTGGTGCGTGAGAACAGGATGGCATAGTCACGCACCAGGCTCTGGTGAATCACGTCATCCTCTGCAGCAGAGTAGGCAGGGTTCCTTTTGGTGCCATGTCTATCTGGAAAGGTACACAAACAGGTTATCAGCATAGTATCTCAACAATACATGGTACACATTCTATACAGGGAGTGTTAACTTCTACTTATTACTGCTTGGTTAAAACTTGATTACAGTGTAGCTATCATTCTATGTCATTTGTACTAAGTACTTGGCCTTCAGACCGGTTGTTTTACATTAGGGAGGTTGGTGGCAAGCACTGTGGTGGCAGGACACATATCTTTCATCCATTGAAGTTGGGAACTGCTGATTGTGGGCCCAGTGTACAAGTGTATTACTTCTGGTATGGGCAGTTGGCCTTCAGGCCAGTTATTTAACATTAACGAGGTTTGTGGTCTGCACTCGTGTGTGACAATAGGCTGTACTCTGCCATTCATAGCTGGGGACATCTGGTTTCAGGTTTATAGTGCCTGCATATCTGAGCTGTATCTTACTGACATTGCTACACCTTGTTTGTTGTAGCAAACACTACATCCAGGCCTCCTGGATCTACCTTTGTTTATATGCTTGTTATCTGTTAGCTTGTTATTTCACTGGTATGCTACTTCCACATAGTACACATCTTCTCAACACATCTGTGACTCACTACTGATATCTGCATTGCTTACTGTACGTACTTCCATGTTACACATGACAGCAAGTGACTGCTTGTCATTGTTGCATTTACTTAATTGTGACACATTGCACTTAGGTTACCTGGCACTTGCTCACTGACACTTTTATATCAGTCAGCAGTTGTAGGTAATGTCAGTACACCCTCACTCCCCACTGGACCTTGTTTTCAATCATTAATGATTACAGAATTCACAATAGTATTCTAGCATGTCCAGAGGTCAGTTTTCAGTTCCCTCCCCAGTCCAGCTCCCCAGTCCAGCTGGTGAGTGTGGTATTCCAGAGACAATGTTAGAACAGATGCATGTACACAGACAACCCCCTCCTCCTAACAACAAATTCAAACTCATGTGAGTGATGCAACCATATACCAGACTGGAGGCTAGGCTCTGTCTACTCAATACCGCCATAACCAGTCAGGTGGCAAAGGGGATCACTCACTACACTTCCAGTCTCACGTAGACCTACCACAACAGCGGACCTAACACATGATCACACATGATCATACTTGTAGGCTCAGACCACAGCTCTGCCTATGCAGCAGAGACCTCCTAAGCAGACATCCAGGCAACCACTACCACATAAACGAACATGTGCAACACATATCACACAAAGCCAATGTGCTGAACACTCACAGCCATTAACAGTTAACAACACACCTCATACACCTGTACTAGGTGCCTCTATCATCAGGCACACTCACATCACATTCACCAGGCTTAACGAGGTGAGGGTCACGGTGTGCAGCCTGTCAGGCACTATGACCTGCCACATAACACAAACACTCAGGTAACCCCAAGGCAGGTACAGGTATGACTCAGTCAATGTCCATGCTGCTGTGAATGGCCTGACACATTCCTCCCTGGACTACATGACATGAGACATTACAGAGCTCTCTGAGCACGTAGCCTGAGACAGTTTGACCCTGACCTTGAGTAGCATCCTACCCTCACCTAGAACGATGCCACAATATCAAGGCACGATGATCCCTTCCAACAATTGACTGACATACTGGTGTCATTCACAGGTGTGCCAATGCCTGCCATCTTGGGGTGGTATGCTTTGCTAGGGACAGCTTGCACCTGTCACCACAGTCCTATTGACATTTGGCGGAGCCTCCTGCTACACCCATAGTGCCTGTATTAGGCAAGGCTCATAAGGCAAACCCACATCCATTTGTATCACAAAGGATGAGGAAGTAAGAGTGATGCTACTCAACACTGGACGCCTAGACCCAAGGATGCACGCACTCAAAACCCTACCTAGCATTCTGGACATCGATATCTGTGCAGTAACATGAACCTGTTTCAGGTTTCACAGGAGCACACCAGTACTACCATGTTATAGCTGTTACCATTCTTGTCGGCCCCAACACTTGAACAAGGGAAGGGGAGTATCAGTATTCAATGCAGATTCCCACGCCTCCACATTGGTGGCACAGTACAACATAGGTGTTAGGCCATTGAGTACAGAAGACGTAGTTGGGGACCTGGGGAAGAAACATGGTAGCGGTCTGTCATTTGTCTACCACATGGCCAACGTGGATTGACAGACATGTTATATAGCCCAGCTAATCATGAGGGATTCACATGTATGGCAGGGGAGGTCATTGTGCCTCTTTACTCATCCATCATCAGGCCTATAATTGCGCATAATGCACCTTTTGGGATGTACCTAACCAGACACCTACAGCAACTGGTACAGGACAACAGTACATCATCAAGGGGATGCAATGGCTCACACAGATGTCATATGCTGCCCAGGTAAAGTGAATCCAGCTGGACTCAGTGGCATACTGCCTGTTCAGAGGCAATCTGCGTGCCATATACAGCCATGTCCTACCTAGCAGTAATGAACGTGCTGCACCTCAGGCAATCAGAGTCCCATACAGCCACATGCTCAGGAGAGCTGGACCTCAGCACTGACATACATGGACATGCTGGAGGGGCATATTCCTAACCGAGAGGCTCCCTTCACTCTGTAATGAGCTCACACTACTGGTTAGGCAGAGTCCCTCATTGACTCTCTTCCATAGGAATCTGGATGAGTGGATGGAGATCATAGTTGTACCCCAGGTATCACTTCTATGTCACTGTTAGACAGAGGCACAGTATACTAACGTCGGACAAGGGCATAGCAGCATAACTTGTAATTGGGTGGCAAAGACAAACACATTCTACTAGGCTTACCAATGCCCTAGGGCAAATAGCCTAGTATGAACCTATGAACATGTGTGTACTGCTATAGTACTTCTGCCATATGTTGCATGTGTGTGTGTTGTGGGGATGCACAGGTAATGGCCAGATACTTCTGCACAGGTGACACGCCTGACACATTCTGGGTGTTCATCCATACATACTGGATGTGTGCTGCCATCCAACCCTGTGATGTGGACACACATTACTCAGCCTGGATATACATATCCGAACAACACCACAAGCACAGTACACTACCTTGCTATGTATGCATGTAATTACACAGTTATTCAGTAGTTATGACAGTGATGCTATCCATGCAGCCCACTGGGCCAGTGGAAGCCACAACACACACCGCCAGCACCTTTGCATATGCTTACCACAGACATCCCACATACTGCATGTACTGTGCACACAGATATCTAACCCAGAACAACTGCACACCACTTATTAATCCTGTCCAGTGGACTACAGATACAGGCATATTGTATAACAATAGTAGGAGGCTACTGCAGCACAGGGCAGATTCACATGACGGAAGGCATCTGTTGTCTGCAGTGTTAAGATGCTTCACATTCACCAAATGCACAGATATTGGCAACATTGTTGCAGACAGTTTAGGTGCAGGTACCCCCATTGTCCTACACATGTGTTATTAGTTATCCCAGATGACTGTAACCTCCCTATCCTCTCACATGTCCAGGTGAGAGCCACCCTCATCATTGCAGAACACATATCATCACTGTTACGAAATGGTATCCCTGGATGTGTGCTACATTCACCCCTGGAGGACATAGCACCACATGACAGACTGATATTAATCCCTGGCCATACTACAGGATATGTACCTGAACAGTGCCATACATACACAGTGGTCCCACACCAATGAGGAGGAACCTCTACTGACCCTGGGAACTACTGCATCATATGCACAACTGGCCTTGTGTTCTAAGCTATGGAAGTGTTAGTTATGGCCCACATGTACAACAATATTACATATGTTTATATTTCATGACTATGTACACACAACCTATCTCATGGACATACCTATAGATAGTGAACTATGATACATTTGAGGTGTCACAGTATACACAGGATTAACCTGCTACCTTGCATTACCTGTGTTTGTGGCAGCTGTTGCTGTGCCAGTGGTGCTGCTTGCTGCTTGCTCCTTGCTGCTTGCTGCTTGCTGCTGCTTTTGCTGCTGGCAGTCCTAATATTTGTTTGGTTGTTTTCTCTGTCTCTCTCTCTCTCTCTCCGTAGTGTTTGTGCAATGAATGTATTGCGTGAGTGTAGTGTGGGTACTCAATGCTTTTGTAGGTATCTGCATAGGTCCATGTGATGGCCTCTGCACCAATTGTAAGGCAGCATTTGCTAATTGCATGCAGCTGGGTGTGTACTGATTGCATGTCTCACTGTGATTTCAGGACACTGCTATAAAAGGGTATGTGAGATAGGCGTTGCCCTTTCAGATTGTAGGGCATGGACCATGCTGGTATGCTGTTGACAGTGTTTTGTGAGTGTGAAGGTTAGTACATCTCCCATGCTTCATGCTGTGTTGTAGATTCAGGTTGCTGCATTTATCTTGCCTGTTCCCTGTAGTGAGTGTGTATGCATACTGACACCTACAACTATATGTCATATGTATTGCTATATAAATATATATATATCTGTGTACATATACATACTTTCATATATGTACATTAGCTGACATTATTGGGTACAAGCTAACAATTAGCAGGGCTGTTTCTGTTAACACTACACTAGTATGGGAATCCAGTAATTGGGACTATAAAAGTCTGCATGACATGCTTTGGGTAGTAGACATACTATATTGCCTTTATCTTCATTCCTACTATTACATGTTCCACTTATTTAGCACTATATTCCTGTATGAGAGTCATGGCTTAGTGGTAGGTCATACAGACTAGTGTTACAATGGTCTTGTGGTAGGGCCTACTAGTATGCTCATATTCTGCTTTTGAGTTGAGTATAGGGCCTATCAATCAAAGTGCTGGAGGCACCTTTAAGCAGTTAAAGGGGTTAGTAGGTCTCACAGGAGCCAGGCTGTGTTGCAGATTCTGGTTGCTGCATATATCTTCACTGTTTCCTGTAGTGAGTGTGTATGGCTACTGAGACCTACAACTATATTTCATATGTATTAATATATATTTATATATATGTATGTGTAGATATACATACCTTCACATATGTACATTACCTTACGTTACTATGTACAAGCTAACAGGTAGCAGGGCTGTTTCTGTTAACACTGAACTAGTATGGGAATCCAGTAATTTGGCCATTAAAACTCTACCTGACATGCTTTGGATAGTACATCTCCTATATTGCCTTTATACTGATTCCTACTATTACATGTTATATTTATTTTAGCAGTGTGTTCTTGTAAAGCAGGCATGGCTTAGTGGTAGGTCATACAGACTAATGTTACCAAGGTCCTGGGTTCGAGACTGACAGTGGGAATTTATTTTTCTTTGCAAACTTTCAAACTGAGTACAGGACCTGTCAATCAAAGTGCTGAGGCCACCTTTAAGCAGTTAGAAGGGTAAGTAGGTCACACAGGGGTCAGGCTGTGTTGCAGATTCAGGTTGCTGCAATTATGTTCACTGTTTCCTGTAGTGAGTGTGTATGGCTACTGAGACCTACAACTATATTTCATATGTATTAATATATATTTATATATATGTATGTGTAGATATACATACCTTCACATATGTACATTACCTTACGTTATTATGTACAAGCTAACAGGTAGCAGGGCTGTTTCTGTTAACACTGAACTAGTATGGGAATCCAGTAATTTGGCCATTAAAACTCTACCTGACATGCTTTGGATAGTACATCTCCTATATTGCCTTTATACTGATTCCTACTATTACATGTTATATTTATTTTAGCACTGTGTTCTTGTAAAGCAGGCATGGCTTAGTGGTAGGTCATACAGACTAATGTTACCAAGGTCCTGGGTTCGAGACTGACAGTGGGTATTTATTTTTCTTTCCAGACTTTCAAAATGAGTACAGGACCTGTCAATCAAAGTGCCATAAAGGCACTTTTAAGCACTTAAAACCAGGTCTGCGCGGAGCTCACGCATGCGCACTGGCGGTGAGCTCCGCTAACACAAGCGCACACCCGCGCTAATTTCTTTGAAAGAAAAGAAAAGGGGTGACAGGAAAGTGGTGAAAAGGGGTCACAAAGAGGGTAAGACAGTAGGGAAACAAGCGTGGGATTTGCAGGAGGGATGTAGGTAAGGCCCATAGATGCCCATGTCTTTGGCAGCAACAGCTGTGCATTTCCATGTATTTTGGTGAGACATTGGAAACCTTTCACCCCTGAGAGAGGTGTCAGGACAACATTAATATTTGTTGTAGAGCCAATTGTAATTAACTGTTTCAATGTCAAGCAGACATGTGTGCGACATGGACAGCTATGTATGGGGCGTAATTTTTTTGTGGGTACAGAGTGCCCTTTTTTTTTTTTTTTTCAGGTGAGAGTGGTATGTCAGGTGAAGGAAGTCGGTATAGCTGGGGAGGTAGGTTGGGTAGGTTAACAGACAAGACAGACAAGACGCATACAGGGGCGGTGTATGACACACGTGGGGGGGTTACACAATTGACGGGGACGGAGGTTGGGATTTCCAAGATGCATGAGCCCACAGATGGCAACAGTGGAACTGATATCCCCACCCATAGGCAGTTGCCACTGTTCCTTCACAGCCCAGGACGGGCTGTGCTGGGGCTGTGTAGGCGGGCAATGGCCGGGCCGTTAGCTGTGCCACACGAGCCTCAAGCTGGCGAGGGGCCCAAGAACAGTGTCTTGGATCTCCCTTCGCACCACAGACCGGACACCTGGAGGGTGAGTGGACGAACCCTCCGCCACACTTGCAGAGGGGACGGGCCCCATCCCCTGCAGCGCTTCCACCCGAAGGTGGCACAGGGCCACCGGAGGGGGTCCGCCTGGGCACTAGTGCCAGGTGCAGTCACCAGCTGAGGTGGGAGAGGTGGGTCCGCTGGGACCTGCCTTCCCAAGCGTTCTAGGTTTGTGAGTAGTTATGTTAGTTTGGGTTAGTGGCATTGTATTCCATTCAGATTAGTTGTAACAGCATGCATTGGTATTCCCATCAAACAAACACCCAGATATTAACACCATTGAACAAGGGGCATATCAATATCACATGCATTATTTGAACAGAAATACACAGTCAAACAACATGCAGGGTTGATTAATGGCAACAGGCCATCAGATTTGCAGGTATGAACAGGGCACATGCACGAACAGACATGCATATATTTTTGAAACGGACAAATGTCCATGATTAATGAAATGTTCACATACCATTATTTAGTGGGTGTTGTTATATGGAATTATAGGGTTGGGCGGAGATAGAAAGTGATGACACATTCATATGTTACACATTGATTTACATTTGTAATAGGTACACAATTAAGTTGAGGCTGATGTTTCAAAATAAATTTTATTTGACTGTCAAGCTACACCTGTTACAAATACATCACTATCCTACTTATTTTGAATTTGATCAGATACATCATCCTGCTACACTTTGATGACAGGACAGGGGACAACTATGGCTGTTTAGTCTGTCAGATAATCATTCATTCTATCTGCAAATTGTTTACTGTGATCACCATATACAGCATTTGGCCTAGACATTCCAGATTCTGACACACTGAAATCAGTTTGGGATATTAAGTTGTACTTCCCACATGCATTTAGTTCTGTAGAAACACACTGGGGCTAATATATTCAGGGGTTATTACTACTTTATTTATTCATACATGACCCTTTCTGTCACTCTCACACATCCTGCAACTTCACAGTTCAGGTTGCTACTTCTAGGCTTTGTTCACATGTTAGACTAGTGGTGATTCAAACACTTTCCAACAGCCTCACTTCTGTCATGATTCAGCATTTCAACAGTGATATATCTCACATGTGACTACCTCAGATTCTGAAGCTGTACTCTTGAGACTACTGCAGGTTACACTATATTTAATTAATGGTGGGACATCTGTATTACAGCACTGTTTAATTCTATCAATTATATTTCCAGTTACACTTGCATACTGATGAACTTGTTGCAGCCATACCTGCAGACTTTCAAATCTTGCTTGCACATTATATTACTTTTAATCAATACACTGCAGTGTTCTGATACATGCTACAGTATAATATTTATTTACAAGTACTGGGTGGGGTTACTAACCTGCATGGTGGCGCATCCGCACCAGCCTACGGGCATGCATCTCACGGTTCATAGAGCGGACACCTGCAGCTGTAATACGAAAGAAGTAATATTGGACTACACATCTCCATGGTATCAGCTAGTTGAAATCCTTACATACATAAGTAAAATGTAACTTACTCAGTAGTGGGGCGTTGGGCATATCCCGGCCTCCTGGATCCATTCGGTCAACTGGTCTTGCTTGCCGCTTCAGGTCCGCATGGTGGTGACGGACCTGCTCACCAGTGCGTGGAATGCCAGTAGCACTGGTCAGATCACGAGCCAACTGGTCCCATGCCTCTGCCCTATATGCTCCCCATGAGACCTGGCCCTGCATGAGTTGGGCCTCGTGATGATGGACAAGGAGCCAGACCATGTATCTGGACTCCTCAACGCCCCAACGCTGTGCTCGAAAGCAACGCCCTCACCTACTCCACTCATTCTGACTGCAGCTCTGTTCTACAATCGTTTCTGCTGTGTATTCCCGCCTATGGGGCTTATATATGCCGCTTTTCCCGCACATTTCTCTGATTGGCCGTTTTGGAATTGTATCTACTTCACTGAAAATGCTTTCTCATGCTCCATTCTGGATTTTATCCCATATATATGCTATTTCTGCATTTCATGGTATTGCTGTCATGGCTTAGTGGTGTAGTACCTTGACTCTAGTGCATGGTATCCTGGGTTCGACTCTGGCAACTGACTTTTGATTTTCCTGACAGAAATGAGTTGAGGACCTGTCAATCAAACATGCCAAAAGCACTTTTAAGCACTTAAAACCAGGTCTGCGCTCGTTTGCGCGGAGGTAACGCATGCACACTGACAGTTAGCTTGTGGGAGCAGCGCGCAAACGGTGTGCGCTGGGATAAACCTTAATTGGCTAGTGACACACATGTTCAGCTGAGCACAGCTAGTTGCATACAGTTTCAGCCTGTTAAACCGGTGCCTAGCAACAGGCATGCAGTTTGCAGCTTTTTAAACACTACTCAGCTACGGGCACTCCGTCTCACAGCAGCTTAGCTATCGGTACATTTCTGACTATTTTTATTATTGTGTTACTTCAGAATATATGCTCCATTTCATTCCATTTTACAAAAGGGAATACATTTACATTTGTACAATACTGTCAGGGGGCTTTTTAGTGCTTATTTACAAAAAAAAAAAAAGGTTGTTGTGGGGGCTAGAACCCTGCCTGCCTACTCTTAGGCCGGCAACTCTACCGCTAAGCTATTACTTCTTGGCTTACTTTGCATATTTAGTTCTTATATCCTTTTCCACTGACTGCTAACTGTGATTGCGCTTAGTAGCACACCCACAGCACACAGTAGCAAACATTTACGGGGTTTAACAAAAAAAAAAAGGTTTTAATTTAATTTTATGACATCTCTTCACTTTATACACTGATGGTCAGTCGGGGCATGTGTTGTGTAGTGTGTTTATTCACATTTCCATGGCCTTTCTCGTGGCTGTTTACTTTCAGCCATTCTAGTCTTCCGGGGGCGTGTCCGCTTGCAGGGCTTAGCCTACAGACACGCCCCCTACTCTCTTACACGGACCGTGTAAGAGTTACTAGTGTGATTCAGCATGCCTCATGCACCTCATGCATATGCATGACATGCTGACATCACACAGTTTAACTGCAGCCTCCATGTAAGAGTTATAACTCTTACACGGAGGCTTCCTGAATCTCGCCCTTTCTTTACTGATATGACAGACTTTTGGTCCTTTTATGTTTTAGTTTATTTGCGTTTTCCCTAGTGCATTAACACTAATACTGGGAGGGAGAAGACCTATTGGGCATGAGCTGAGGCTACCATCTCCAGCTGTTGTTATCTTAATAAGTTGGAGAAACTTTAAGGAAGCATTACATTTATTTTAGACTGAAATAAGAAATTTGGAGGTTAAAATGAACTCTTTCTAGTTTAGTTGAGATACTAGTGATGGACCTAGGTTAAGTATTATTTTCCAAAAAATATCAGGCTTGACTAGGAGGTAATGTATTGAAGTACAGCACAGGAATGAGTATGTCTAATATGGTATTTATATGTAACCACTATTTTATTGTACCAATTGTCAAATATATGTAAGTGGGACATTAACAGTAGAAAGGCATGTAGAGGGTTGTAGATGCTGTGATTAGCCTTGGACAATATTTGGAGTTGATGCTTTGCTGTCATTTTAGTTAAGGTATATGTTTCTATTGCTTCGAATAGTGACCTTGGAATAATATTTTGTTTTACATAGGTAATGGTAGGAATAGAGAGTGCAGATTATGCAATAGCTAGTGCTATCTAGTTATCATTTGGTTTGGTATGGGAAAAGGTGTTTAAGTGGAGAATGGAAATGCCTAAAGTATAACTCTGGTCTGGGATTTTTCTGATAGGTTCATAGGTTCATAAGTTCTTACTAAGCTTACAGCCAAGGAGGGCATTGAAAAGCTCAGCCATTTCACCTAGTGCTGGACAGAGACTAACAACGTTCCACATTAAGTAGGCTTTTTCCATATGCTTCCAGTAAAAATGTTGTGATCATCCATTCTGTCATGCAGACTGGTTTTAAGGGTTGCTAGGTAAGGGCAGCCTGTTTTAGAAATGGATACTTTAGGTTAGGTATCTGTCATGCCATTTGGCATTGGTGATGTGGTACATGGCTGGCCGTATACTTAGACAAACTAGGAACCTCCTAAAGCACCCTTTAACTAGGGGTGCCATTCTCACTTTATTTATTTTTTTCCTGTTTCTTTACAAAGGTTTTTATACAAAGAAACAGGAAAAATAAATGTCTGAATAGCACCTCTAGCTGAAGGGCGCCTTATGGTGAAGGTGCTGACTTTTTATTTATTGCTGTGTGTGATGGCAAGGATTAAAAATAACTCTGCTAGTCAATTTGTGGAGCTGCTACTAAAAAGCCATTGCCAATTAAAGTTCAACCAGAAGCACTGGATTATTGAAGTAGGAACAGGTGACAGCTACAGTGTGAGGCAAGTTTTTTTTAAGACCCTGGCAGGAATCAGATAAAAATTATTTCATATTTCTGTCCTGCTCCTCCTAAAATCACCAAGGACTATAGTCAGCCAGTAATGCAATGCATCAATTTCCTAATGTTTATTGTTCAGAATTGCTGGTGCAAAAGCCTGTTTATTTCTAAAAGATGATGTGTTTTATGGTAAATTGCAGCAAACTACAGTTAGTTAAGAATGCTAGACTTTAGAGTTTCATGTTGCTTATTGTTAGAAAATGTATGTTGATGCAAAGCTTGTTGACAGTCAATAATGGCAGACCTTAGAGCTTCATGCCTTTTATTGTTCAGAAAATGCATGTTGAAGCAAAACCCGTTGTTCTATTAACTTTTTTAAATGAAGTGGAGTAATAAGGAAAGTTTGTCCATTCTTTTGGGCCTTTCTCGTCTCCCCTCCTTTATATTTATAATAGCTGTGAACCTCCCTGAGATTGTCTCTATTACTGGTTTGACCATTGTAAAGTTTGTGTTGTTTTGGTAGACTGTAGAGGGTTCCAATTGCTAAATAATGACAGACATATGAGTTTCTGACCTCCTGTCCTTAAACAAGAAAAAAAGTAAGTACGATATAAACCTGTTATTCTAGCAACTCTCCAAGGATGTAATGTAATAGCAGTATTTACGATCTTTCCCTGATTATGGGGGTACCTTTTTCCATAGTATTTTTGGCTTTCACTGATTCTTTGTTTGAGAATTTGATACAGCTTTTTTTGAATTGGGCATGTGGAATGCAGACAGACTAAACACCTACAATTGCTGGGACTGTCTGTGGATGAAAATGACTAAGTTTTGTTTGCTTTTTATTCTTTAGAGAATTAATGTAATTCATGTGAAACAGCTTGGAGTACTTTAAAATTCACTATGTGACTATTTGTTTGTCACAATAACATGTCTGAAGAGAAAATAGAAAAGGCTTTATCTTCTGATTGGGTGTGACCCTCTTATTTTTCGCTCAGTTTAAACAGTCATTGATCTGGCCTTGCAAGACGAGTGTGTAATTATGTGACCTAATATAGAATGCTTGAAGTACACACAGTAAAGTTATAAAAGATGGGTAGAAAGATCATCAATGGATACAAACAACTTACCCCTGTTGTTGCTCATTCACTGTTAAATAGTAATCACCGACCTGGAGTGGCAGAAGTAGTGTCAAATAGTAATAGTGTTAAATAAGGCATTTGCTAAAATCAGGTTAAAGATGGCATTAGTGTGTGTGTGTGTGTGTGTGTGTGTGTGTGTGTGTGTGTGTGTGTGTGTGTATTTTGGGGGGCTGCAATGTATTTAAATGTAACACATTGCTGTAATTTCTCTCAATTTCTATCACAAGCATCAGCATTCTACAGGATAAGTAACTATCTTTGATAGTCTGTCAGGAACAAGATATGTGAAAGTAACTGATTATTGGTACAGTGATGCAGTGAGTACCTTTGCCATCTCACAGTTTATAGCTTTGATTGACTTCTCGGCTATGGCTTCTTCTGTGTGAAGTCTGTATGCTATCTGTGTTTATCACCCTAATGGAATTTGCCTGTAGGAAAGTGTGCAGTGTGGGTGTGTGCATTTTGTGACAGACCTGGCTTGTTAGAGCCAGTGTTAGCATGTGTTTGTAATTATGTGAAAAATCAGTATAGTTTATGTGGCAGACCTGTTTTTCAGGGTAGTGTCAGTGTATAGGTATGTAAAAAATGGGTTACAATCAAAATTCCGAGTGAAAGTTTGAAGACCACGGGATTTCAAAATTCGATTTGCTGAACCCATGTTGCCAAATCTTCATTTGTGCAAGTGTTGGTTTAGTGAATGCATTCTGCATTCACACATATGTGGTTGGCCTTATGACTAGTGATTGCGGTACAGTGCTGATCAGAAAATTTGCCTGTTCCAACCTGTAGTGCGATCCTGGAGTTGGAATATTTAATGTGTGTGTGTGGGGGGGGGGGTGCAGGGGGCTTTCTCCCCTGCTAAATAGTTTTGTCATGTGGTATGCAGTGTTCCACTGCAGTCTATAGATGTTGATAAAGGTCGAATTCACTTAAGGAAGTGTGTTGGTGAAATTTTGACCTTCTCGACATTCTGTTTCATATATCTGCTTTGATATTTTAGGTAGGATTTTGTTTTGATCGTCTACCTTATGATAATAAACTGTAAAAAATAATATCATTAATTTTTATCTGTGGACACACAGTATTGCTGAGCTCATACATAACTCTCTTCTGGGTAACAGCAAAGAAAAAAAAGTGAAGTTATTACTGCTCAGAAATAATGCATAAAATGCATCAGAGAAACCATACCCTCAGAACATGGAGGTGCCTTGTGCCCCTAACACCCTAGACTATTTAACTGGATTTTGGCACAGGCATAGTAGTGACCTCTGCCCTGAACATCATCTGTAGTAAAAGCAGCTGTGCTCAGAGGTATGTATGGAAGGTTGCTGTAGCTTGTGGGGAGAGGGGTGCTGGGCAATATGGCCATTACTGGTTTACTTTTTCTTACAGTCAAACCTCATAGGTGTGCACAGAATGTCATTTTAGCTTGAGTGGGTCTGTGGACAGTGTGGTTGTTATTTAGGTTCATAGCTTTGTAGGTTAATACTACACTATTGGTACAGAGAACCATTAGTAGTCTTGTCACAATATCCCAAATTATAGTTATCTATTGACATGACTAATTTATAACTAATTTTGACCCCTTTCAATTAGGGCTGAAGGGACTAGACTTAGGATGTATTTACCCATCCATTCATCCAGGTTATGCTAAAAGAAGGTTAGGATGCTACATTTCTTTATATGCAAAGCAAGTCTATTCCATAAAAGAGGAATTCTCTAGGATATATATAGCAAGTCTATTCCATAAAAGAGGAATTCTCTAGGATATATATATATATATATATATATATATATATATATATATATATATATATATATATATATATATATATATATTTTACCAGCAGGAGTGTTTATGTTTTGGTGGAAGTCCAGATCTCTAGAGAAAGGTGTTTATGGTGTTATCAGTTTTGAAGATGTGCATGAGGTCACATAGGGCTGGATCCTTTGAGGCTATTAAGTAGTCATCTCTCAAAAGTCTGTAGGAAACAGAAAACAGGGAGAGTGCTTTAAGACAGTCTGGGTAATTCAAGTAGGCCATATCCTTGATTATCCTAGTGAGGAAGTGTTGTGGCCTCTCAAGTTGGGTCCTGTGCTTTGAGAAGTACATAATGAATTGGCCATTAGACTCTATTATGAAGGGAGGAGTAGAGAGGGCTGATGACTTTCTTAGATCTTTAAGAAATATTCCTGGTGATTAGGCTGGATAGATAAAATGATACCTAGATAACATTGGATACATGATAATCATATCATTCATTGCCAATGAATATGCCCAGGTCCCTAATGACTGAGTCAGCTTTCAAAGGGATACTACATATGTGGTAGGTGCATGGGTGTCCAATTTTACCAAAGGAAACAATTCTACATTTCCTGGCAATTATTTTTTTGGCCGCTGTCCTGGCACCATTTATTGTTGTGATTTATCCCCTCCTGTAGATTCTAGAAACCTGACAGGGAGATAATGACAACTTCAGGTTTGCAGTCATCTGCAGACTTGGTCAGCTACGAGCCCTTGATGTCATCTATTTACATCAGAGAAATAAATAGCAAAGAGTAGTGGTCCTAGAGCTGATCCCTGGGGACACTTCTGATAACTATTCTTTTTGAGGAAATTGTAGCCAGTTTGCTATCCTACAGGTAACATAGGAGGTTATGTTTAGTTTGATTAGCTTATTGATAATGCCAGAATATGGAATGGTGTCAAAGGCCTTGGCCAAGTCCAGGTAGGCAGTGTGAAACAATTCTGTCCAAATTTAAAAAAGTGAGTGACATGTTCAAAGAAGCCCTCCAGATTCAGGAGGCAGGATCTTCCTTTATCAAACACAAACTGAGTTGGGTCCAGAACCTGTAGATTGTCAATGTCCTTGTTGATAAGTTCCATAATGATGTCTTCCATTACTTTGCAGTTAAGGCTGGTGAGGCATATATGGTCTGTAGTTTCCTGGATCAGTAGTGGATCCACCCTTGTAAGGCGGGATGACTACTGTAGTTCTCCATTCCTCTGGCATGAATCCAGTGGAGAGTCTGAGGGTGAATAGATTTAGTAGTGAGTCTACCACACAGTGTCTGGTGCTGGCAAAATTACAACCTGACACATTATCAGGACCCATGGAAAAATTGTTTTTGACCTTGGAGCGAGCATTTAGAACTTAGAGGTGATGAGACAGGGAGATTTGGGTTGTATAATGAGTTAGAGAAAGTTAGGAGGAGAAATGAGATTAAAGTTAGAGCTGAATTTGTTTAGTAATATTTTTGTTATGTCCTCAGGGGTTAAATAAGTGTTGATGTGTATTAGCTCTTAGCATTGCTTGGCATTACCTTTAAGGCTACTAAAATTGCTGAAGAAAGCTTTTTGGCTGTCCGTAACAGAGATGGCAGTTCTCAGTTTATTTGATTTTACTTCTGAGTTATTTGTTGATCTGTTTGAGTTCATCTGTAGATCATAGGGTATTAAGTTTGCTTTTATGGGCTATGAGTTTTTTTTTATTATTAATATATAGCTTGCTTATACTAAGTTTCCACCACAGGGATTAATCACTGAATTTGGCATTGTATTTATGTTTTAAGGGGACAGATGCCTCAATGCATGCTTTGAGGAGAGCATAGAAATTATCTGTAAATGTAGCAGTGTGGAAGGTGGAGTCATCAACATGAGGAGTATGCTTAAATTTCAGTAGGTCATCAGTTAGTTGGATTAGCTTTGCATTAGAGTAGACTGTAAAGACAGAAGGGTTTTGTGGTAAGTCATATTTTACCCTTATAGTGAGAGTTACTGAACAGTGGTCAGATTTGATTAATGATGTGATAACTGTAGGTGTTGAGCATAGGATGGCTATAATGGTGAGAACCAGGTCCAATATTTTTAACCCCAAGTTGGGACTTGAACCAGTTGATCTAGGGAGCTGGCATTAATGAAGAATGGGAATCTTTGGGCATATTTATTTGAGGTAGTTTTGGGCTCAATAGGGAGGGATGTTATTTTGTTTAGATATACCCCATGGTCTGCAGACAACATAGGTTCATAGGTTCATAGGTGTGTAATAGGCTAATTGCCCTGGAACCTTTACAAGCCTAGCCCATAGGATTACCATGGCATCATGCCACCCGACCTTATTCCCAGTGCCTCTTTCGAGTAGAGCCACTGGAGTGATCCCCGAGGTGAATTTTCTATTTCCCATCCACCCATCAAGATTTCTCTTGAAGAGGGCCAGTGAGGTGCTCTGTTTGACATGTACGGGAAGTCTATTCCATAGCATGGGCAGTCTCTGGGTTATGAACCTGTCCCTCCAGCACATTTTGTTGATTGTGGTAATGAGGTTGAGGTCTCTGGAGTGTGTGGTGCGTAGGGACTGGGATGTCTTTAGATGTAGCATTTCTAACAGAGCTAGGTCAGACATAAGTAAGCAATATGAGACAGAGAATAGTTGGAGTTTTTTGAGTCTGTCCATATAGGACGAGTGTTTAAGGCCTAGGATCCTCTTTATGAGGTACTTTTGTGGCCTCTCTAGTTGTTGCAGGTGTCTAGTGAGGTACATGCCAAATGGGGCATTGTACTCGACGATTGGCCTAATGAGAGAAGAGTAGAGGAAGACAATGTCCTCTTTCTTCCTGGATGCAAAACCCTTAGTAATGAGATGTGCCACATAGAAGGACTTTCTGACCACAGTGGCAATGTGGTGGTCAAAAGAGAGGTGCTGTCAACCTGTGTTCCCAAATCTCTTATAACGCCTTCTCTGTTCAGTGGACTACCATCGATGTGGTAATTCATGGGAAATGTTTTTTTCCCAAAGGGGATGATCACACATTTTTTGGCATTGATCTTAAGGCCATGGTTCTAACACCAGTCATTGGTCTCAGTGAGGCCTTTCTGTAGGATGTCAACATCACTTGGGGAGTTAATAATGGCTCCCAACTTGCAATCATCTGTGAACTTTGTCAGCCATAATCCCTTCGTGTTGGCCTGGACTTCTGAGAAGTAGATACCAAACAGGAGAGGACCCAGGACTGATCCCTGTGGGACTCCACTTGTGACTGGTCAGTTGTCTGATTTGGAGTCAGCTACTTTCACACTGTGGCTTCTATCTGTGAGCCAGTTTACAACCCACCTAGTGATATAGGGGTTAATGCCTAGCTTAGTGAGTTTTTCTATGATTCCTGAGTGGGGGATGGTATCAAAGACCTTGGCCAGATCAAGGTAGGCTCTATGAACCACCTTGCCTTCATCCACAGCTCTGGTGACTAACTCAAAGAAGTCAACCAAGTTGAGCAGGCATGATTTACCCTTCACAAAACCAAACTGTGTGGGATCAACAGTTTGTAGATTCCCTATATCCTTGTTTATTAGGTCCATGATGATGCGTTCCATAGCTTTGCATATCAGACTTGTCAGGCTCATGGGGCGATAGTTCCCAGGGTATGTAGTTGCTCCTCCTTTGTGGAAAGGGATGACTATTGCAGAGCACCATTCAGTAGGGAGCAAGCCTGAGGTGAGACTGTGATTGAACAGGCCACACAGGTGAGATGCCAGTTCACTCTGTAGTTCATGTAGAACACAGCCAGGGATATTGTCAAGTCCCATAGAAGTTGTATTCTTGACCTTGGACAGTGCTGTTTTAACCTGTACAGCAGTAATACTTGGTGTCTGACAATCTACTGATATTGTGATTGGTCCTTTGGTGAGGGAGAGAGGGGTAAAGTTGGCACTGAATCTATCGGCCAGTATATTGGCAATATCTGTTGGCTCGGCATAGGAGGTACTATTGTGCAGTACCTCAGAGCAAATCTGGGTATTGTCGTGGAGATTCTTTACATAACTATAGAAGGCCTTGTGGTTGTCTTTACTATCTGCTGCAATTCTGTTTTAGAGTTTGTTTATAGTAGGGGACCACCAGATTGGCTTCCTTGTTTTGAAGGAGAGCATCTTGGTTCTATTGGGTATGATGAGATCCATACATTTGTGTACGTGTTCATACAGTGCATTGGTGCATGAAACTGGTGGTCATGCAACTATTCTCCATTTGCGTGGGTGCCATGAAGTTAAGCACCTCTTTTTTTAATGGTGGTTACCTTTGCTGGGGGTTGGGGGGGTGGGAGGGATGTGGGTTTTCAAGGTGATTAGGTTGTGGTTGGATCTAACCAGGGAGGAGTTGACTACTGGTGTAGAGCAACAGTCGCCCATGTTAGTAATGACCAGGTCAAGGATGTTGCTACCTCTAGTGGGGGTAAGAACGAGCTGGTCCAGGGCATTGGAATTAATGAATTTCAGGAAACTTTGGGCAAGTGTATTGGTGCATGAGTAGTTTTCCCAGTTAATGGAGGGGTAGTTGAATTTGCCCAGTATGAGAGTGTTAGGTTAGACTCTAATATTCTCCAGGGTGCTTAGGAATGTGGAGTGTGAGTCTTGGGACATGACTGGGGACCTATAACAGGCTACAACCTGAATTGCTGTCTTACCCAGTGTTAGCTGCACCTGAAGTATCTCTGATGCGTTATGTTGGGCCACCAGTCTGGAGGTGTGTGCATCCTTTATGAATATGGAAACATCACCACCTTTGGAGCTTTGGTCCAAGTTCTGGGGCCAAAAGGTGTGCAAGGAATTATAGCCTGGTAGTACAGGAGTGCTTTCTGCTGCCTTAAACCAGGTCTCTGTAGCAGCACAAATGTCGATGTTCTCCATTTAAGGAGTTCTTTGAGTGAGTGCATTTTGAGATTTAGACTTTTAGTGTTGAGCAGCATGACCCTCAGATTGCATTTGTTTGTAGCTGTTATGGTGGTAATTTGGTCTTTGGAACACCACCTAAAAAAGGCACTATAGGGGCAGCAAGAGCCTTGGGCAGTATCCAGAAGCCCAGGGGTGACAGATGCAGGCCATCTTTGGCAACGCATCAAGGTCTGTCAATCATGTCATCCTAGGCAGACAGATACTGGTTCCTCTTAGAATGACACCAGAAGCTTAGCCAGTTGTTGAAATCAATAATTTTCTGCTTGTACTGTGGTATCATTCTAGGTGATGGTAGGATGCTATTCAGGGCTAGGGTCATACTCGCCTGGGCTGCATAATCCGAGAGCTCCTCCATGTCCCTTTTCATGTAGTCCAGGGAGGTATGTCTCAGGGGTTTCACTTCATAATTTCAGCATTCCCAGAACATGAAGGTGAAAATGCAGAATGCCGAAAGTGTATAAGAGTGAATTTGAATATCTCAAATCCACGCTTATGCATTTCCGGTATGTTACATGAAGTGTTTGGCTGGTATGATGTCTGGAATTGAAGGTGAGTGAGTCTATATGTGTGTTTTTGTATGTTGTATGTGTGGTTAAGGTTAGGGAGGTGTAAGTATGAGTGTGAGTATTGGATCTGTTGGTGTTTGTGTATGTGTGATGTGTATTTGTGTGCGAGTGAGTGTAGAATGCCATGGTGTGATTTTTTTTTTTTTTGTTATGTGTGATCTTGGAGTTGGTATATATAAATAGGGGGAGGTGTGGTGGGGTGGGGGGATGTAGGGGGGCTTGCCCCCTGCTTACATGTAGTGTAGGGTTGTGTGGTTTGTGTGCTGTGGGTAGAATAGTGTATGAGTTATGTGGTGTATGGTGTATGTATGTTTGTGATTGTGTGATTCGTGATTGTGTGTTTCGGGATTGCGAATAGTTCGGCTTCATAGTTTCAAAATGCTGAAATTCGAGATTTCAGCAATTCGAGATTATGAAGTGAAACCGTCCATGGTCATTCACACCCACATGTACAATGACAGAGTCATATTTGTACAGTGTACCTGTTGTTGAGGGACTTGAGTGTGTTCATTACGTGGCGGATCCTAGCACCTGACAGGCAGATGACTGTTAGTTTCACCTTATCCAGCCTAGTGAGTGGGACATCAATGTGGCTCATGGCTATTATATGGTACAGACTTACATTCCTCCATTTCATTTTTATGGTAAATAGAAGGCCATTATCCTTGTTTATGAGTCTAGAGATGAGATGGTGCCTTAGCAATACAGATGTGCCCTCCCAAGTAACATTGCCACTTTCCTTGCTGGATTTGAAAAGGTGATAAGCATTAAATCCTGAACTTTGGAGGTGCTATCACTGTTTTGAAGCCACGTTTCAGTAACTACACAGACCTCTATAGTTTCAAGAGCGAGTAAAGCTTGAAAGATTAAAACTTCTTGTTTAGGCTTTTAACAACTGAGCAGCACTATCTTTATATAGTTTTGATTTTGAGATTTTATTTAAGTAATTTAAGGAGACTAACCTTATCTAAAAAAGGGTATAATGCTGGAGGAAACATCCTGGCCAATAGAAAGAGGTACAGGCTATCCCTAGTAAAGCGGACAGGGTTGTGTATCATCTCTTGCCAGGCTGATATATACCGGATTCCTTTAGAATGACACCAGTAGCCAAACCGATAATTGAAGTCAGTTGTCTTTTGTTTGCACTATGGCATCATTATTGGCAGTTGTAGGATACTTCTATACATTAGCTTCACACCAGTTTTAGATGCATTTCAGATGTATATTTGATAACTCCATCATGTCCCTCTTCATATAAGCCCAGGAGGTATGTCTTAAGTCATTCACTCTCATATGTGTAGTTCCGATGTTGTATGTGTGCTTAAGGAAAAGGGTGTTGAAGGTCCTAGTGACAGTGTGGATCCTGGCACCTGAGAAGCAGCTAACTGTCACCCTTTCCTTGCTTAGCCTGATAAGTAATGCATCTGTGTCTCCGAATATGAAATCACCTATGACTAAGACATCACCAGATATACTGTTTTGGCCTTCCTGCCTTAAGGGGTTTGGCCTGACAGTTGAGTGACTCTTTTGTAGTTGCATTTTCTGACACATCTGCATATGCGTTTTGCCTCTTAGTGTGATGCTGAGTGTTTTCTATACCCAGCATTCACCTAGAAGGCCTTTGTGGTTTAGTCAGGGATTTTAAAGTACTTCAGCATAAGAAAGCTTATTTGCTTGTCAAGGACATGGGATAGAGGGCAGGGTTGGATGAGGTGAGTGTCAGAACTGACAACATATTGGTTATAGTCAACCGTCTTTGAAGAGAGACTGGCCCCCAAAGTTAGTAATCACTTGAACCTCCCAGATATGGAATCACTTAAAAGAAGAATCAGTTTGTCAATGAACATGAGACATTTCTTGCATTGCCTCTCTGTTCCTATTGCTACCATACTGGCAAAAGAGGATGAGGTAAACTGCGACTTCATGATATTTAGTGCCTGGTGAAATAGATGTTAATAAAGTGAATTTGTGGAAAAGGTCAGTATACTAGAACACTTTGATGAACGATGAGTCAAAGCACAGGAGTCACAATTATATATGTACAGTATCAATAAACGAAGGGCACAAAGGTCACTAAAAGTGTAGCAACAATTAACAGATATGTGAAGCAGTGACTACCAGCTTGGCTTGGGTACCACAACAGCAGCTTAGTACACGTTAATTGGCTTGGGTGCCGTAACAAATGTGAAGTAAAGGTGATTTGGTTTGGGTCCAATAGCTTAGTACAGTGATGTGACAATTAGGAGTCTCCAGCTATAACTGTACTCAGGCTTACAATGTCTGCAGCAGACAGCAAATGAATGCAAAAGATAGTAAAAGCAACTGCAAAATCTAATCATTTCTTGAATACAGTGACTATAAATTGGCTCAGCACATTTTTGCCATAAATTTACAGATGACAGCAAGGATTAGACTTGGGCTCAGAATGCCCACAGCTAGCAAAACTAGTGAAAGAGAAAACAAACAATATGCCTACAGCAAGAGGGATCTCAGTGCTGAGTGATATGTGTTTTTAGGTGCACAAAACTGAGCTTGAGCATCCACAACTGTGCTCAGTCATCTGTAGGAATGTGTGGTTTTGCCTGACTGCGACTGGATATTGTTGTCCTCTAAGTACTAGAGATGACACCCGTTTGTCCGTTTTTTTTTCTACAGTACAAAATAATGCAAACATTTATAATTGTGAATGGTTTTCAACCGTGTGCAGTCCTACTGCAGAATACACAGTACTTCCCAGATGTAGCGGGGTTTGGTTCTGAGGTCTGGTACAACTAGGTATCCTCAGGAATCACAGCCCAGCTAAGTAGAGCAATGATGTTCACAGACATCCTGAGTATAAAGAACAAATCAAAGCACCCAGGCCAATCAAGCAACACATTGCCCTTGCAACCACCAGTAAATTTCACCCAGAATAACACTGCCCATTACTCTCACTAGGAGATTAATTCTAAATGCAAAAATCCACCACAGTACAAAGAATACAGAAGAGTATTTAAGTCAGCACTAATGCACTCAAATTTAAGAGCAAAAACAGAAAATTTTACTTCCAAGATGTAGCAGAGTTTGGTTTTGAGGTCAAGTGTGATTCGGTATCTTCAAGCATTCCTGTATAGACACACCCAACAGAGTAGAGCAACAACATCTGCAGACACTCTGAATTTAAACAACAAGCTAGAACAAACAGGCCAGTCAGACAACAGACTGCCCTTGCAAGCAAGCAATAAATTTCATCCAGAATAATAGCAGAGCTTTGTTCTCTCACCAGGCAATAACTTACTAAACCAGTTCTAAATGCATAAATCTACCACAGTACAGGTGACGAGTTAGTATTGTTGCAATCCAGCCTAAGGCTGCCTTCAGCCTTATGCAGACTCCTGGAGATCCCCACCTCTGGGATCATGACCTTGCTGGGTACCACACTGTGGAGGTTTTTGAAGGCTATATCAGAATCACATGATGCTGGCTTCCTGTGCCTCCTAGGAGGGGTACGTTGCAGTGAGAGAAATTTGACAGATGTCACAAAGTGTTTGTCCTTGCTCTTTCATATTTTTAAGGTACTTGTCACATCAGGTCCAAACAGGAGTCCCTTAAAGGGAGGGGGAGGATGGAGTTTCTGCTTGAAATCCCCCCACTCTGGTGATGGGGCATTGATATAACTGCACACCAGATTGCATCTGAATTTTTGTATGAGTGATTGAAGGTATTTGACAGGAAGTGTACAGATGCACATGATGTCAGCAGCTCATTTTCCTATCCTACCCTATTTCCCTATTCCCTACCCTTTACATGATGAACTGAGGGGACACTTTTCTGTGGCCCTCTCATGGTGCCTGTGGTGCAGCTATAAGATACTTCACTGCATGTGTGAATTTGCATAGCCTTGAGCACTCTGCTCTCTTCTTGTCATGTTGGTTATGTGAATCCACATAGCACACACCTTCACTACATTTTTGAAGTGTGACTGTTGCCAGTGAAGTGAATGCTCTAAATTGCTATGTAGCAATCTTCCAGGAATACCTGAGCCATGCTGGACTTACTACATAGCTAACTAGCACTGGGGCATGATGTGCTAAGAATCTTTATATGTAGTGATGTATTGTAACATTGCGAATGTTTCAGAACACTCTTCTATGTTTGTGCTGAAAGAACACATACATTAGCAGAAAATGATGCCATGTTTCTTTTTAATGATAAACTTTAACGTGCCTGCTAATAACTGGGGAGTTTTGCTTGTAGCCACATTGCAGGACAGGATAATTTTTGATGCTGTACAAGAGGTGGGCTGGCAGCTGGTGATAGAGCCTTCTCAGAAATGGCAGTATTGGGCCTCCTTTTATCAAATGGGAGGGAGACAGGATGTTACAGCAGGATGTGAGCAGCCTTTGGAAGAAGTGGTATCCAAATAGTTTGGTTAACAATCAAATTTGATGCAGAATAGAGCCAATCAAACCTGAGTATTGTGGACTTCTGTAGGGACAAATCTCACAGTATGGATTACTGCCTCAGAAAAAAACTGTAGCAAGCAGACTTGAAAGCAGTGTAGAAGAACATTATGAATACATAAGAACTATCCTTAAAGAAGTAGTAAACCATTGTATGAAACAAATTTGCAAAATCAGAAAAACAAAAACAGCATTATTATTTCCATATGATTATAAAAGCCTGTGGCCTATAGGCAAACAAATGCTGTCTTATACACAATATAATGGCACGCAATTTTGCCACTCAAAGATGCCATCTAACATGCATGGTTTTGAAAATTTAAATTGTTGTTTTGAAATATTGTAAAATATTTTATGAATAATTTGCATCAATTGTACAATATCACAAGACAGTATTGTGATACTCAACCTTGTCTTACATCATTGAAAAGTTTTTGAACAGATAAACAATTCATTCACTGACTTATTAGGACTATTTTGTACTGTTACAGAAATATAACTCTTTATTTGACCACAAGACTACTATTTTTAGTAAGCAAAATGCTTTTGTCTTTCATAAATTTGCAATATAAATTCAGTGCCACCAGGCAGATAAGTAATACTAGCTCCAGTGTGTAGCCCAACATCTAATGAATAATTTACATATTTTGTATTTTTTAATAACTTGCACAATTTATGAGATGTTGCAAAGCATATGACGAATTTTCTTAATACAGGATCTTGGAGAAAACCTCTTAAGATGCAAGTTCAGGAACCAAGGGGATTAATTAATGTTCTGCTGCTCATAACTGAACGAATTAAAGAAAAAGGGAGCAGGAAAGGTGTTTTGAAAATCAGAGGCCCATATTGAAGAAAATGCTGTCATATCAGTTAAAAAGGAAGATAATATATTTTATAGATATATAAGAAAGCAAAACATGGAAGAAACAAATATGAGAAATAAGGACTTTTTTCATTTCCTATTTTTTGTATTCATTTTGGCCCTGTGCTGCTGAGCATCCATTCTCGCCTGTTTCTGGAGTTGCTTTCATCCATGCACCCATTGGGGATACTTGTACCCTTCCTGACAAGGGTGTCTTTCTTTTAACTTCCTAAACACTTCCCTTGAGATGCAGATTTGTGATCCATGCTAACACAGAGCCCACTATACCTCCTTTTGCTTGTGCAATTGGTTGTATCATAGAATGACCCTATTTCACCCCTTACCCCAAGGATAGGCACAAACCCCCAATGCCTGTACTGACAGTCTTGTTCATAACAACAAACTGGACTTACTAACACTTGCCATAGTCTTCCAAGAGCTGCAGAGCCCTGCAGGCAGAGCATACAAGACCATTCAAGAAGAAGGGCTTTCACTCATGCCTATTAAAAACTTAATTGTGACTCTAGCATAATCTCCTTTACAGCTTCATCTGATCCATATTCTAAATAAAGAGGCTCCAAAAGCTAAGTTAAATAGTAGCTTGCTACAAGATGTACCCAGGACCAGGTCCTTCTTTGCTTTCACCTGATTTTTTATAACCATCTCTCTGCATTCACTGTTTTTACCTCTGTTATAGGTTCATAGGTTCATACTAGGCTATCTGCCCTAGGGCATTTATAAGCCTAGCCAGAATATGTTTGGCTTTCACCACCCATTTTAAATTTATTTTGCTATGCCCTTTTTCGAGGTTAGTATACTGTGCCTCTGTCTAACAGTGACACAGAAGTGATACCCGGGGTAAACCTACGATCTCCCATCCACTCATCAAGATTCCTCTTGAAGAGAGTCAATGAGGGACTCTGCCTAACCTGGACTGGGATTTTATTCCAGAGTGAAGGGAGCCTCTGGGTTATGAATCTGTCCCTCCAGCATGTCCTATTTATTTCAGTGCTGAGGTTCAAGTCTCTCGAGCGCGTAGCATGATGGGATTTGGATTTTCTGAGGTGCAGTATGTCCATTAATACCGGGTTGGACATGGCTTTATACGTCAGGCACAGATCGCCTCTGAACAGGCGGTATGCCACTGAGTAGAGCTGGAGTTTCTTTAACTGGGCAGCATATGGCATCTGTTTGAGCCCTTTGATCCTCTTGGTGAGGTACTTTTGGGGTCTTTCCAGTTGCTGCAGGTGTCTGGTAAGGTACATCCCAAAAGGGACATTGTACTCAATTATGGGCCTGATGAGGGATGAGTAAAGAAAAATGATGACCTCCCCTGATCTAGATGTGAATCCCTTCATGATTAGGTGGGCTATATAAAATGTTTTTCTAACCACTTTGGCCACATGGTTGTCAAATGAGAGATTGCTATCAACTTGGGTCCCCAGGTCCCTAATTACTTCTTCTGTACTTAATGGATTACCACCTATGTGGTAATTTGTGGGCACTTTGTTTTTGCCAAAGGGGATGGCTATACACTTTTTGGCATTTAGCTTGAGGCCATGGCTCTGGCACCAGTTGTCTGTTTCTATGAGGCCCTTTTGGAGGATGCTTGTGTTGGCTGGAGAGTCGATTATGAGCTCAGTTTGCAGTCATCTGCAAACTTGGTCAGCCACAGTCCTTCCGTGTTGGCCTGTACCTCCGAAATATATACCGAAAAAGAGAGGTCCCAGGACTGAGCCTTGTGGGACACCACTTGTAACTGGTTTGGAGTCTGACATGGCTCCAGCAATTCTAACCATGTGGGTTCTGTCCTTGAGCCAGTTTGCAATCCAGCTAGTGACATAGGGGTTTATATTTAAGCTGGTGAGCTTATCTATAATGCCCGAGTGGGGTATTGTATCGAAGGCTTTTGCGAGGTCCAGGTAGGCTGTGTGGACCACCTTCCCCTCGTCAATGGCCTTGGTGACTGTTTCAAAGAAATCAACCAGGTTTAAGAGGCAGGATCTGCCCTTAACAAAGCCGAACTGGGTAGGATCCAGTGTCTGTAGGTCTCCAATATCTTTATTTATGTGGTCCATGATGATCCTTTCCATAGCTTTGCAGACCAAGCTAGTCAGGCTTATGGGGCGATAGGTTCCAGGATCCGTTGAGGCACCACCTTTATGGAGAGGGACCACTGTTGCTGTACGCCACTCTTTGGGCACATATCCTGTAGTAAGGCTGAGATTGAACAGTAGTTTTATGTTTGGGTTTAGCTCTTCTTGGAGTTCATGTAGGACGCGGCCCGGGACACTGTCTGGTCCCATTGATGCTGTGTTTTTTGCTTTGGAGGGGGCGGCTCTTACCTGAGCATCTGAGATGTCAGGGGGGCAGCACTCTGCTGGGGCAGATATTTGCCCTTTGGTGGGGAGAAGTTTGCACTGAACCTGTCAGCTAGGATGTTGGCAATGTCTGTGGGTTCAGTGTATTTTTTGTCATTTTGGACTAATTCTGAGCATATCTGGGAATTACCACCCAGGTTCCTAACATAACTAAAGAAAGCCTTGTGATTATTCTTAGTGTCCTGTGCAATTTTTCTCTCAAAGCTGGCCTTAGACAATTTTATGAGTGCCCATCGTTTTTTGCTAATACTGATCAGTGATGCCTTCCCTTTTTGGGATTTTGCTCTATCATTTAGTAGCTTCCTCCTTCTATTGTATAGTTTGTTTATGGCTGGGGTCCACCAGACAGGACGCCTGCCTTTGGAGGATTGGGTCTTGGTTTTATTTGGGATCGCATGATCCATGCATTTCTGAAGGTGTTCATAGAATGCGTTTATAAAGGATTCTGCGGTCTGGGACGTATTTTCCACAGGCCCGGGGGCTTTGAAGGATTCCACCTCGGTTTTGAGGAGTGTGAAATTTGCTTTAGAGAAGTTTTTCACTGTGGTTTTCTGGGCAGGGGGTGGGGTCGGGATGTGAATATCCAGTGAGATTAGTTTATGGTCTGATCTTACCAGTGAGGGATACACTTCTGGTCTGGAGCATAGAGTCCCAAGACTCCCTTGCTTTAGGGAGAGACAGGATGCAGTGATACAAAGATGATATCAGGTATTATACATATCAGAAAACAAAAGAAATGTCATAGGTCATAGGTTCATAGGAGTATACTAGGCTAACAACCACTAGGGCCTTTAGAAGCCTAGATGTGCAACTCAAATATGTCCCACGTTATATTTTTTTACACGTTTATATAGGGGTGATTGTTGGTTACAGCATGATTTACTGAGTGCATTTGGTTGCAAACAAAGGTGTGTGCACAGGTTTGTGCTTGGCTACATGCATCTGTGACTCAAAGATGAAGAGACAAGTAAAGATGGTTTCGGTTTGGTTGTGTGGCTGGGGCAAGACACAGCAGCAGTACCTTCAACGTAGCTATAGTGTTGTTAATGATCTATAATCATAACATGCAATCTGAGTATCTAGTGACTGTCACTGTGTACATTTTATTCAGGATGATAATAAGGAACTGTAAAAAAACAATACTCCTTTCCTTCAGGGGAGGTATCTTACCAAGACTCCCTTGCTTTAGGGAGAGACAGGATGCAGGCTTCAGAACGGTCCATTTTATGCTCAGTGATCAGTAGTGTGTAAAGTTTGTTCTAAGTGCTGTAAGTGGATGCAAGTTCATTACTTAAGTTGCATTATACTGGATTTGTGTGTAAGAGTTTCCCTCTTTGTGTAAGTAATAGTAATATTACTGCTATGCTAATCACAACTGAGTTATCTGTACCTGCCACAACTAGTCATAGAATAATGAAAGGCACAGCTTTGGTCTGGAATAAAGTCAGAGGCTGACCATCGTAAGTCATAAAAAGGTGTAAAGCTACTTCAGGTATGATTAGATTTGTGAAAATGAAAAGGATGAAACAGGTAAAGCACAACACTAGTGCATAAAACTGACAGCTAAGAAAGGAAAGGCAGAAGTTTCTTTTTTAATCAAAAAATTGTGACAGGAAAAATGTATGTGCATATGCACGTTTTTGTGTGTGTGTCTGTATGTGCTTGTATGCATGAGTGTAAGGGTAATTTAAGTGAATGCTGATAGATGTAATATTTATCTAGGTGAATTCTTACTAACAGAAATACGACAATGTGTGTGTGTGTGTGTGTGTGTGTGTGTGTGTGTGTGTGTGTGTGTGTGTGTGTGTGAGAGAGAGAGAGAGTGAGATGGTGAGAGGGTGAGAAGGCCAATTGAAGTGAAAGCTCAAAGGCAGAAGAGTTTTGTAAAAAGTAGTGTGACTATTTCTTTGTGTTTCTGTAGAGGGAGCAGTCTTTGCCATCTCTTTTACCTAAGTATGGAAAGATTCAAAGCTTTAAATCCAAATACAATGGTCACACTAAAAGATATTAAAAAGAAATCAGTCCTGAATTTGGAACTACAGACTTGTTAATGGGATGTAAAGGCATGTAAATTCAGAGATGCAGAAAAGTCCCCCAAATCATGCTGCAGACCTACTCAAATCAGATAGAAAGATGAAATGATATTTAGATAGCATTGTGGCACCTATTTCATCAAAGCCTGCTCATCTGAGTCAAGTAGACTGACCAGAATTATCTGAAAGGTATATAGCTTACTGCTGAAGCTTGGTGAGTTTGGAGGTACCTTCAAAAATGTAAGGGGAGTGCAACCTTCTGTATGGGGAGTGGGGGGCTTTACCCCATGTAAAAATATTGTGTTGTCAGTCGTCCATTTAGTCTACTGGTTTTACATGGAATGTAAACAATGCCATCACGGAATTGCACATATCATGGTGATATTTATTCAGGTGGTATGGGGTTTATGGGACTAAATTCCAGTGGGCTGCTTCACGTGCATGGTGCACGTCCTCCTGCTTAATACAAGCATTCAAAACCATTGTGAGCACTCCTGAGTTAATGTCTGAGCCTGGTGTATGCTTCACAACAGTAAACCTCATTAATCTAAGTCTACCAGCTTTCCATATTGTGATGTGTGTCTCCTGGAGTGCTCAAACTGATGCCTTCAGAGAAGTCATCAACAGGCTTGCATCTATCCTGTTTCTCTTCAATGCCAACTTTTTAATTTTCACAATACAATTTAAACCTTTCTTCTCTCCATAACCTATAACAATTACTTGCCAACTTTGCCCACAGAACATAACACCTCTCTTGGCTTGCATTTATATAACACTATGTAAGGTTGTTGAAAATGATCTAATGTTTTCAGAAACAGCATTAGAGGACCTATAAGGCACACCTAAATCCTATCAGATAATACCATATAGGTTCATGCCAAATATGGGGAATGGCATTCTGGAGCTAATAATCACGTCATACATGATCAGGCAGTCCCATGGTAGGAAAGGAGCAGTTTGCATACCTCTAGATTTCTCTAGAGCCATTACTATAATCACTTATGTGGCTCATAGGAACCTGAATGTGAAAAGCCATAGTGCAGCTCTTCTATCCTCTAAACCTTTAGGTGCTCAAAGAATTTGGTGAGTCAAAAGAACTTGGCCACATAAGAAATGAACAGAGCACAAGCAGTTAGTATCATAATGCAGCACAAAATGCTTCATAGTCCTTTCTACTGACAAGCTCCCATAGCTCCAACATTCAGTATCCTGCAGAATAATAGCCCTCACTATCTCTGCCCCTCACAGGCTCCAATGGCTGTAGCATTCAGTGTCTTGCTGTCACTATAGCATAAATGCCACTTAGTCCCTGTGTGGCAGTTGGCACAGAGGGGTAAGGCTTTGAGTTGTAGGTCCTGTGGTACAGGGTTTGATTCCCTTAGTTCTCAGTTGCCTACTGTGTGTGTGACCTTGAGCAAGTCATTTAACCAGACATTGCTCCCAGGTCCCTCCTGAAACACAACTGTGTGTCCAGTGGAGCTTGTTATTATTATTATTACTGCGCAGGTTCACAGAGCCCTACCACATAGTATCCTACACCTGCTGCTGCACAAAGGACCATACAATCCCTGTACCACACGGCTTCTATACACCTTATTGTCATTTAAACCCACATTAAATGAAGCCTCTAGAAAGCAAGGGGTTCTCTGGTTCGATTCACGGCTGGGGTGCCTTCTGTGTGGAGTCTGCATGTCCTCCCTGTGGTCGCGTGGGTTTCCTCCGGGTGCTTCGGTTTCCTCCCACATCCCAAAGACATGCAGTAGGTGGATTGGACACTCTAAATTGGCCCTAGGTGTGAGTGTGTGTATGTGTGTGGCTTCTGTGGAAGGTTGGGCGCCGGGCTGGCAACTCGACACTGTAAAACTCCACTGCCAATCATGAGCGGACAGATGATCCGCTGTGGCGACCCCTGACTGGGAAAAGCCGAAAGAAGAAGAAGCTCATGCTTTAGAAAGTGGACTTCACAAATAATAAAACCCCATTTGTCACACAATATTTCAAGGGGTATATTGAAGTACATGGACAGCCAACAGAAAAACAAGGTCACCTATTCACAACATTAAATTCATATGCCTTGAATGGAAGTTTTTTTCTAAAAAAAAAAAATAAATAAATACAAAGCAGAGCAGAAGAAGTGCAAACAGAAGACACCTAAACAGCAGTCACAGGAGAAGTGAGTGCAGTGACAGTTGCTAGGGCCACCTTACCAGCTGCCATGAGATAGACGAGCACATGGATTTCACGCACAATACTAAAAATAGCATCTAGCATGCTTCAATTTTGTAACTGAGGTCCATGTGCTTGTCTATGTCATAGCAGCAGGTACATCTAAGATTACATATTTTCCAAAAAAAACTGCAGTAACCTTTGATTCAAATAGCAAAACAAGAAGCTAGTCTGTCTCTATGTGTTAATGTATATGTGTGTGTTTGTGTGTGCACATACATCAGTGCTTGTGTCTTTGTTTGTACACTTTACAACTTATCAGTTCAGTATTTTTATAACTTGTATAGATTTTTTTGTAATAAAACAGATGCAAGAAGAATAAATAAATAACTGATAGCTCATTTTCAAAGTGCAATAATGTCCTCCAGGGTGGATGCTACAGGGCAATCATAGACCTTCCAGAAATCATGTGTCAGGCTCCCTTCTGTCTTACCTCTCCTGGATATTTTGATGCCACTTGCAAAATATTGCCTTTTTCACCAGATCTCATGTGCTCCTTGCATGGGCTAGTTACTGTGCATCCTACTTTAGGTGCATTTCAGAAGAGTCAAGTCATGATTATCAGATAAGAAGCTGCACTGATCACTTGCCTAGGACCTCAATAACTTGCATCACTGTGCCAAAACATAATTAAGGCTCTGCACTTAGAGTCCTGCAATCTTTTCAGCAGTCTTTATATGAATGGAGTAAAGACTCATTTTTTCCTGTCTTCCAGAGACCAAAGACCAGCAAACTGTTTGAGTGGAGCAGCTCTCAAGGTCTTTTAAATTCAAGGCCATTGTTCGGAGCTCGAATTTCATCAAGTCTTGCTCTTTCTTCTGAGTTCTAATTTTACCAGGTCTCGCTCTATCACCACTTTTATACAATGATTTTTTTTTCATTTTCATTTACAGTAACTGATAGGTCTAATCATAGGATCATAGGAGGTCATAAGGGTATCAACCAGGAGGTTATTTCAAGCCTAGCCATTTCATTTCATCCCAATGTGATATCATAGATACTCTAATCAATACCCAGGATTGTATTTAGTAATGACTGCCAATGTCCAGGAGGGTTGTGGGCACTGTCCCCAGTAAGAATTTACTGTGCCCCATTCACTTGTCCAGGTTCCTTTTTAACAGTCATAGATATGCTCTATTTCACATGAATTGGCAGCCCATTCCGAAGACGCAACAGTCACTAGGAGACAAATCTGTCTCTCCAGCACATCCTATTCAAGTCACAGGCCATATTAAGGTCCCTGTAACAGGTATCTCTAGTCCCGTTTGATTTATGGATGTGCAGTAAATTCATTAGGTTTGGGTTGGAGATTGCTCTGTAAGCCAGGCACAAGTCTCCTCTAAGAAGCCTATATGATACTGAGTATAGTGGCAGGGACTTTAGTCGGTCTGTGTAAAGCATATGCTGGAGTCCCTTGATTGTCTTAGTTAGAAACCTCCGCGGTCTCCCCAGTTGCTGCAGGTGATTTGTACACTACGTGCTGAAAGGGGTGTTATACTCAATTATGGGCCTGATTAGTGATGAGTTTAGAGGGGGTTATAACCTTCTTTGCTCTAGAGGCGATGCCTTTGTTAATTAAGCGTGCTACATAGAAAGCCTTCCTTACTACAGTAGACACATAGTGGTCAAAGTTAAGGTCACAGTCTACTTGTGATCCCAGATCTCTTACCACTTTTTACGTACATAGGGTATTGTTGTTAATTTCATAGTGTGAAGAGACATTGTTTTTACCAAAGGGAATGATAATGCATTTCTTTGCATTCACTTTGAGACCGTGACTAAGCCACCAGTTGTTGGTTTGTTTAAGACCCTCCTGAAGTATACTAACATCATTTGGGGATTCAGTAATTGCACCCAGTTTGCAGTCATCCCCAAACTTGGTCAGCCACAACCCCTTAGTTGTGGCCTGAACTTCTGAGAAATATATACCAAACAGTAGGGGACCCAGCACTGATCCTTGTGGCACCCCACTGTTGGCAAGTCTGCTGGCTGATGTGAAATCACCAACTTTGATAGCATGTGAACTGTTTATGAGCAGGTTGGCAACCCATCCTGCAACAAAGGGGTTTACATTCAGTTTTCTAAATTTTTGGTAATGGCTGAGTGTGGGATTGTGTCAAAGATCTTTGCCAAGTTGAGGTATGCTATTTACACAGATTTGCCCTTGTCAATGGCTCTGGTCACATTTTTGAAGAAATCCACTGGGTTTAACAGGCAGGATTTGCCCTTGACAAAGCTGAATTGGGTTGGATCTAGGGTTTGGAGCTCATCTATGTCTTTATTTACAAGGTCCATGATGATATGTTCCATGGCTTTATAGGTTCATAGGTTCATAGGTTGGTAATAGGCTGTTGGCCCTAGGGCCTATACAAGCCTAGCCATAACAATTCCCTGGCTATTCTTCCCACACTATTTACTTCCCTGGACCCCTGTCTAGCAGGGTGACTGACATGATCCCCGGGCTGAATTTCCTTTCTCCCATCCAATCGTCAAGGCTCCTTTTGAAGAGGGCCAAAGAGGTGCTCTGCTTGACATGTATGGGCAGTGTATTCCAGAGCCTGGGGAGTCTCTGGGTCAGGAACATATCCCTCCAGCATGTTTTGTTTATTGTGATGACAAGGTTTAGATCCCTGGAGCATGTGGCTCTGAGGGATTGGGATTTCTTTAAGTGTAGCATGTCCAACAGCTCTGGGTTTGACATGGCCTTGTATGTTAAGCAGAGATCGCCTCTAAGTAGACGATATGCGACAGAGTATAGCTGGAGTTTTTTAAGGCGGTCAGCATAGGGCATCTGCTTTAGGCCTGTGATTCTTTTAGTGAGGTATTTCTGTGGCCTTTCCAGTTGTTGCAGATGTCTTGAGAGGTACATACCAAATGGGTATTTACAGATGAGGTTCGTCAGACTTATGGGTCTATAATTCACTGGATCTGTGGCTAAGCCACCTTTGTTGAGGGGAGTAACTTCTGCTGTTCTCCATTTCACAGGAACAATGCCTGTGGTTAGGCTGTGATTGAATAGGGTATTTAATGGTGATGCTAGTTCATGTTTTAGTTTGTTAGAAGACAGCCTGGAATGCTGGCTGGTTCCATAGAGACTGTGTTTTTTGCCTTAGACAAGGCTTTAATGACCTGCTGTTCAGATATGTAGGGTGGGGAAGTTGGGGGCAAGGTTTGTGATAAGTTTGGAGAGGATAAAATTTCACCAAGTCTGTCCGCTAGCAGGTTTGCTATCTCTGAGGAATCAGTGTGTGTGATACTGTTAGTCACTAGTTTGGCACATGCTTGGGTCCTACCTTTTAGGCTATGTACATAGCTGTAAAAAGCCTTACGGTTATCCTTGGCTGTGATTGCTAAGTTTTTCTCAAAGTTACCCTTAGAGGATTTGACATGTTGCCTTATTTGCCTGTTGAGGCTGAGGAGGGTGCTTTTCCATTGTTGGGGCCACGCCTTAGTTTTCTTAGACAGCAGCTTTTTTTGTTTGTTGTAGTTTGTTGATGCTGGCTGTCCACCAGGGCGGCTTGTTTTTACTTGTGGCTCTGGCTTTGATTCTCTCTGGAACAGCAAAATCTGTACACTCATACGAGTGATTGGACAGGGCTTTAGTGTAAGCTTTGGTATAGTTACCACTTCCAGCTAGGGGTGAGACTTGGAATGCATTTATACCTTCCCCTAGGAGGGTATAGTTTGCCTTGGCAAAGTTTTTTGGTCTGACTTCACCCTTTGTGAGTTCTGGTGTTAGTGCCAGTTTGAAGTTGACTGATTTGTGGTTAGATTTAACTAATGAGGGTCCGACAGCTGCAGTGGTGCATCTGTTTGTCATGTTTGTAGGACCAGATCTAGTATGTTTGTTCCTCTTCTTGGAGTTTGAACAATTTGTTCCAGGGCATTTGAGTTAACAAAGTCAAGGAACTTTTGCACTAGTGAGTTAGGCCTAGAGTAGGTTTCCCAGTTGATGGTGAGATAATTGAAATCCCCCATGACCAGAGTGTTTGGCAATATTTGGATTGACTCTGGTTTGTTCAAGTAGATCTTGTTCGCATCATGATCCATGGAGGGGGATCTATAACTTGCTATGACTTGAATGGGGATCTTACCCACAGTAATCTGAACTTGGAGTAACTCCATGGAGTTGTGCAGTCTAACTAGTTGGGAGGTGAATTTATCACTAATATAGATAGAAACACTACCTCCTTTGATTCTCATGTTTGTTTGCAGTCTGATGGTGTGGAAGGCATTGTAGCCTTGCAAGGCTGGGGTACTCTCTGAGGCCTTGAACCAGGTTTCTGTGACTGCACAGACATCTGCATCCTCCAGAAATAGAAGTGCTTCCAGGGTGCACAGTTTTTGGTTTAAGCTCCAAGCATTTAGCAGCATAACTCTTATTGTGTTACGGTTGGCAATTTTCACATTGGCAATTTTGTTTTTGAGACCTTGCCTAAAAAGGCACTATGGGGGAGGCAAGACCCTTTGCCAGCAGCCAAAAGCCTAGTGGTACCAAGTGCAAACCGATTCTGGCAAAGCAGTGAGGTTTGTTGACCATGTCATCCCTGGCTGACAGAAACTGGATCCCCCTTGAATGACACCACAAACTGAGCCAATTATTAAAATCGATAATTTTTTGTTTATACTGTGCATCATTGAAGGTGAGGGTAACATGCTGCTCAAGGCTAGGGACATACCTGCCTGGGACACATACTCAGAGAGCTCAATCATGTCTCTCTTCATATAGTCCAGTGAAGTACATCTCAGATCATTCACTCCAACATGAGCTATGACAAAGTCATAATGGTACTTGTTGCTGGGAGATCTGAGTGCACGCGTGATCTGACAAATCCTGGCACTGGACAGGCAGCTGGCTGTGACTTTCTCCTCATCAAACCTGGTGAATGGGACATCTGTGTGTTTCACTATGGAGTCTCCAATGACAAAAACGTTTGGTTTTTGTGTGTTATGCCTTAAGGGCTTGGTAGGAGAGACACTAGTGTTGCTATGTGTCTTGGGTACTGTGGAACTGTGTTAGTTGTAGAAGTGTTTTGTTTTTGGGGTCTGTGGTGTTTCTGTAAGTTTTTTGATAGAATCTCCACTTATGTTAATTTATGTGTTGGATATATATGTACTATGTGTATGAGTAGTGGTACTATGTGCATGTATAGTGGTGGGTGAGTTGGCAACCTCTTCGGTGTTACTGTTTTGAATGCAAGAGAACAGGGATTCAAGATTCTTGGTGTAGATACATCTCTCCCACTCTGTACTAGAGTGAGTTATTAGTAGAGAGTTGTCACTGTACATGAGGCTGTTGCTACACACTGCTTCAGAAGACCCAAGTCAACAAGGCTGGTAGGAGAAACAAGGGGAGTCCAATTGCCCATATTGCTAAGTTTGAAGAACTGTTATCACAAAGGGGGTGCTATCGGGACTGCTCCAGGAGGTGCTCTGTAGATGAGTATTTCTGACAGGGTTTTTGGCTGGTGGTTTAATAGGTCACAGGTCAATAGCAATACTTCTTAGACTGGAAATGTACTAAAAGATGAGGACTGCACTAATGTACTACAGCTCTATCTAACGGGAAAATTGTCGAAATTATCTCTCTGGCTGTGGCGCACAATTATGCGGCAGTGTGGGTTGCTGCGTGATGGGCAAACAAGCAGAAACATGAACAAATGCAGGGCTTAAATACCAGAAACTAAAAACTTTAAAAAACTCTTCTAGTTTCTAATAACTCTTCCTTCATTTCTGACACATCTACAGCCAGGGATGACAGCAAGAATTTTAATCTGTACATTTCTGACACAAATTTCTCTCCTGATAGTGGTGCTTCTAACCTCGTGACACCTTCTTATCATTTAACCAGACTTAAGCAGCATTGCTGGTAATAATTGCAATTTATGTTTTATGCAAGAAGCTGAATAAACTGCAATGACAAATGGTGCAGGGTCCCTCATGTCTACTGCTTCTGTCTCTGTTATAAGACACTAACATTTCCCTGTTGAAATGCTAGCACTCAAAATGCCAAAAAAAAAAAAAAAAAAAAAAAAAGCAAACTGCAGAAGAAGAGCAAATTGTGAACATCTCTTTTCTCATTGCTGTACCACTGCATCCCCTGATGTGGGGTGCAAACCCCCACATTCCCCTAATATATATACACTAACTCCAAGATTGTCATACCTCAGAGGCAAATGAATGTTTTGAGAAATGGCTATCTCGGACTTTGTATATATGTCTGATTTTTTGGCTATTCATTCTCTGCATTTTGGGACTCACTGTAGTGGGTCTCAGCATTTCAAATGGTTACCCAAACACAAACTTATTTTATTCTGCACTATAAACTACACACTGAACTCTTTAGTAACTTGGCCAGCCAAAAACATTATGTAAAATTTTGAAAAACTGCTGATAAATAGGGACCTATTCTGCATGTGCACAAACACTAGCTAAAACAACAGAAGTTCATTACTTTTAACCTGTCAGGTTGAGTTCCAGCTATAAGAAAAATTATGGTAGCACTGCAGAAGGAAATAATTATGTAATATCCAGAAGCCAGGGGGATACTGTATACAAGGCATCTTGGATTGCTAGAGGGAAACTTGTGTCAATGAAATGTAATTGAGTTTACACTTTGAACAGACTTTTTCCTTCTTGACTGTATTCCAAACAAGATACTTAAATCCACGCAAAGGAAAGCCACCTTTTTTTGCATGTATAATGTAGACACATAAACTTTACACAAAATAATTGTGTTCCTGGATGCCCTGAGTAAAGTGAAAGAGTGTTATGGCAATATAATTATTTCTTATAAACTTGAATTCTTTTCATGGATATGATTTATTTGTACCTTTCATGAGCTTTTGATTCTGTCCCACACAATAAGATTATCCGGGTCTATATCACTTCGTCGAATGCACATGTGTTCGAACGACGTAGTATCGAACTGGGAAGTTCAAAATGAAAGAAGTATGAACACACAGTACAGAGATTTTTTTCCCAGGGAAAAAAAATCACTGTTCTGGTACAAAAACAAAAAAAATCACGTACACTTTAAACTTATTGTAATGTGGGGGGCTGTGCCTTTGGCTTGTATGTCTGACCTGAAGGGTACAGATAAAGAGTTCCAGACCATAGCAATATGGTACAAGTACAAACAGTGCCAAGCAGATATTTTAGGTTTGTGGAGAGATAGGAGTTTTTGGTCATTGGATTGTAATGACTGACTGGGAACATAGCTGTATAGAATGTTAGTTAATTCCGGACAAGACAGTGTAAGAAACTTCTCTGTGTGGAAGATTTTCAATCCATGTATATCTAGTTAATCACTGTATATTAATCACATCAGATAATGGTAGTAGAGGTAACGAACTTAAACTCGTCCTAAGTACACAGACAAGCGATCCAAGTAAAACAAAAATAAGAGTAATAGTTTCCTCACAAGCTTTCTAACTATATATATATATATATATATATATATACACTTTTTATCAGGCAAGGGAGTGGTTTATTGTGCTTTAAAATAAAGTGTTATTGGTATATTATTATGACAGCTACTAAGTAGAGCAGGACCAGCTCGAATGTCACACTGATGGGGGAAGGGATGTGAATTTAACATGTATACCAATAACATTTTGTTTTACATCACAATAAACCACTCCTTTGCCTGATAAAAAGTGTATATATAGTTAAAAAGCTTGTGAGGAAACTATTACTCTGTTATATTTGTTTTACTTTCATCGCTTGTCTATGTATTTAATAAAGGATTTTTGAAAGGAAACAGACTGCCTACCCTGCTTGGATTACTTTCGAATACTTAATAATTCTGTGCAATATTTCAGATTATATATTTTTTATTATTTTTTTGACTTAGGACAAGGTTAAGTTCAATACGTCTACTGCCATTATCTGATCTGATTAATATACCGTGTTTAATTAGATATATATATATATATATATATGGACTGAAAATCTTCTACACACAAGTTCCGTGCACTGTTTTGTTTTTGGACCCACTATACTTCTTTAGTGAGTTGTTTGAGACTTCGGGGATACCACAGAGCTTACTTGTATTTTAGTGCCGGACAAGCAGACGAATTCTGAATAATTTTGTAAGTGGTATGCAGCTGTATATATGATAGTTGATGGTGTAGTTCTAACCAGATTAGTCTTTTTAGTGCTATACACTGGTGGGTTCTGAAATGAGCATTTGCTGCAAATTTAGAAACTTTGTTATAGCATTGTTCAAGTTTTGATTTTTGTGATGCCTGGAGGTTAGTAAGGATGGGAACACCATAAAGAAGTGTGGGGAAGAGCTAGGTAGTGGCAAATGTAACTTTAGTTGCGTCAGTGAGAAAGTTTTTGTCTCTATAAAAAATCCCTGGTTTTGATGAGTTTTTCTTATGCAATCTTGTATTTGCAGGTCGAATTTAACATCATCCACTATCATCCCTAAAAATTTGCAATGAGAAGTGACTTCAGTGGTTGTATTATCAAGAGAGCGGACTTTAAATTTTGTTTTTTAATAGGAGAGGGATTTTGGGAAAAACTAGTAGTTTGCTTTTTTAAGGTTGAGCATGAGTTGTGAGTTTACATAGAAGCCGCGGTGGTGCCGCGATATCATTGTCACCTCACAGCAAGAGGTTCTCCCGTTCGATTCTTGGCTGGAGCACCTTCTGTGAGGAGTCTGCATGTCCTCCCCGTGGTCGAGTGGTGTTCAAAAGACATGCGTGAATGGGTGTGCCTTCGTTGAAGGTTGGGCATCGGGCTGGCACCCCGGCACCATAAAAATTGACTGCCAATCATTAGTGGACCAGAGTTCTGCTGTGGTGACCCCTAACTGGGAAAAGCCAAAAGAAAAATAACAACAAACAACATGAGCTGTGAGTTTACAAAGCCATGTTTTGGTTGCTGTTAAAGTTTCCTGAGTAATTTTTTGGAAGTGTGCCATGTTGTCAGATGTGCAAATGAGTGAGGAGTCATCTGCGTACTGTATCAGGGAAGCCTGTTATGTGGATGTGTGGAGGGTGTTGATGAAAATGTTAAAGGGGAAGGAACCAGGGATTGGGCCTTGTAGTACACCAGTGGTGATTGGGAGATATGGAGATAGGGTGGAGTGCATTTTAGTGACTAATGCCTATTGGATAGGTAGCTTTTGTGTCACAGAAGAGTGGGATGAGAGAGACCTAATGAGGACATTCAAAGTAGAAGTTTGTTGTGATAAACTGTGTTGAAGGCTTTAGACAGGAGGAGACAAGTTTGCCGTTATCTCTTGCTTTATTGACAGTATCTACATAGGTTAGAAGTGCAGTGTTATTGCCATGGGAAGGACAGAAGCCATGTTATGTGGGGGATAGAAATTTTTCCTGTAGTAGATAGTTTGGCAAATGTTTTTGAATACATTTTTCAAATATTTTGGAGAGGGGTGATAAGATTGCTATACATTTATTGTTAGTAATGTCTGTTGAATTTCCTCCTTTGTGCAGAGGGATAATGTGTGACATTTTCCAGAGAGACGGAATGCGGGATGCCTGAATTGACCTGTTTTTTCAGGCTTGTTGGCTGTTGGTGAAGCACCCACCAAGAGGAGAAAACGCTGAGAGAAGAAGGGAGCCACTTTTGAGATTTTAAGTATTTTTTCTCTGTTTATTTGCTAAGTTTTTCTGCATAGTTGCCTAGTTTGAGCATTTTCTGGCTTGTTAAACTTGATTTCTGCATTAGTAGCTGTATTTAGAGCACAACCTAGAGCTGTTTACTGAATTTCCTGTTGGCACTTAATTTTAAAATCGTTTTTTCTCAGAACTTGCATATTTTCTGTCTTTGACCTAGCACTCTTGTGTGGGGTCATTTACTGCACTGTTATAACTTGATATTACTAGTGAACCTCTGCTATCTCTGAAAAACAAAAACAAAAAAAAAATCTTGCTTTTTTCCCACTTTTCTGAGATTTAAAAAAGTTCAGTTACAGGCTTGCTGTTCCTGAACTGTTTGTAAGTTTCTGTGAGGCCATTTTTGCTTGGGCTAAAGGAAAGTCTCTCTGTTGATCAGTGGCAGTGAAAAACATTGAGCAGCTCCCCTGCCCCCGTGGGAGTGGTTACTGACTTGAAACTGTAGTTTTATTGACCAGTAGGGTAATTTCCAAAACTCCTTCATCTTCCTCTCTTAAAACCTAGTTGCCTCATGTGTTTGGCGTCTTTTCAGGCTTGTTGGCTGTTGGTGAAGCACCCACCAAGAGGAGAAAACGCTGAGAGAATAAGGGAGCCACTTTTGAGATTTTAAGTATTTTTTCTCTGTTTATTTGCTAAGTTTTTCTGCATAGTTGCCTAGTTTGAGCATTTTCTGGCTTGTTAAACTTGATTTCTGCATTAGTATCTGTATTTAGAGCACAACCAAAAGCTGTTTACTGAATTTCCTGTTTGCACTTAATTTTTAAAATCGTTTTTTCTCAAAACTTGCATATTTTCTGTCTTTGACCTAGCACTCTTGTGTGGGGTCATTTACTGCACTGTTATAACTTGATATTACTTGTGAACCTCTGCTATCTCTGAAAAAAAAAAAAAAAAATCTTGCTTTTTTCCCACTTTTCTGAGATTTAAAAAAGTTCAGTTACAGGCTTGCTGTTCCTGAACTGTTTGTAAGTTTCTGTGAGGCCATTTTTGCTTGGGCTAAAGGAAAGTCTCTCTGTTGATCAGTGGCAGTGAAAAACATTGAGCAGCTCTCCTGCCCCCCATGGGAGAGGTTACTGACTTGAAACTGTAGTTTTATTGGCCGTATTGGGTCAATTCCTGGCTCTTTCCAGTCCCTGCTATCAAGTAGCGTGGAGTTGCCACTAGACGCAGCATCGGGCAGCGTCGGTTTAACAAGGTTAAACTTCTTCTGGCTCCATAAAGTCTGTTCTTCATTTTTTCCCTTAGAACTGTTCTACTAGTAATCTAAACAGTATATCCCTTAACTAAAAAGCGCAGCACTTGTTCTTAAAAAGCTTTTTTTTTTTTTCCTCCAAAAAAAAAAAAAAAAAAAAAAGCTCAGCACTTGTCTTAAAAGCATCTTCTTTTCAGGCTTAGCACTTCTGTATTATACAAAGTCCCTCACTAGCGAACCCCCCCCCCCAGGAGTACCCACTTCCTTACTAAGTCCTCTCTCATTCAGTTACACCCCAAACTTCTTAATTTCTCTAGCATGTCGAAGGCTGGCGTCCTCTCCTGTCCAGTTGGTGAATCTGGGAATATTGAGGCAATGTTACAATTGCCTCATGTACACAGACAACCCTCTCCTCCTCCCACATAACACAAATACTTGCAAGAGATGCAGCTATTTAGCCAAACTGGAGGCTGAGCTCTCTCAACTCAGGACTGGCAAGACCAGACAGGAGGAGAAGGCAACTACACACACCACAAAACCAGTCTCATATAAAGCTATCACAACAATGAATCAAACACATAAACACACAAAGACATACTCGGAGGCTCTGAGCAAAAATTTGCCTAAAGAGCAGTGGCCTCCAAAGCAGACACCCAAGCAACCGCCACCTCATGACACACCACAGGCAACACATAAAACACAAAATCAGTGTGCAAAGCAGTCACAGCCCTTAAGGCCAAATACAACACCAAACATACTTGTCATAGGTGACTCCATAGTCAGACACACTGACGTCCCACTCACCAGGCTGAACAAGGAGAGGGTCACAGTAAGCTGCCTATTGGGTGCTAGAATCCGCCACATAACACAAGCACTCGGGTCACTCCACAGCAAGTACAAATATGACACAGTCATTGTCCATGCTGGTGTGAACGACCTGAGATGTACCTCCCTGGACTACATGAAAAGAGACATAGAGGAGTTCTCTGATTATGTAGCCCAGGCAGGTATGACCCTGACCCTGAGCAGCATCCTTCCTTCACCAAGAATGATGCCACAACATAGAGACAAGATGATCAGCTTTAACAATTGGCTTAATTTCTGGTGTCATTCAAAGGGGATCCAGCTTCTGTCTGCATGGGATAATATGCTTGACAAGCCACGCTGCTTCGCAAGGGACGGCTTGCACCTGTCACCCCTGGGATTCTGGATATTGGCTAAGGCTCTTGCCACCCCCATAGTGCCTTTTTTAGGCAAGGCTCAAATTCTAAACCTACCACCCTAGAAAACAAAAATGGGAAGAAACTAAGGGTAATGCTGCTCAATGCCAGAAGTCTAAATCTCAAAATGCATGCACTCAAGGCCCTTCTCAGTATGGAGAACATTGATGTCTGTGCTGTGACTGAAACCTGATTCAAGGCTCCTGAGAGCACCCCGGCACTATCAGGTTTTACCTCATATCATGCGTTCCGGCCCCAAAACCCGGACCACACCACAAAAGTAGGGGGTGTATCCATATTCATCAAGGATACCCACACCTCCAGGTTGGTGGCAACGCACGAAGCATCGGAAACCATCCAGGTGCAATTAACCATAGGCAAAACTGCTCTACAATTTGTAGCATGCTACAGGCCACCCTCTCAAACTCAGGAACCCCACACAGCCTTCCTGAAGACACTGGAGGGTATAAATGTATCTCCAAACACCATTATATTGGGTGACTTCAACTACCCAAATATAGACTGTGAACATTACTCAAGCCCAAACTTTCTAGCCCAAAGGTTCCTGGAGTTCATAAATTCAAATGCCATGGAACAACTAGTCACCGTTCCCACAAGAGGAGAAAATATACTAGATCTCATCATCACAAACATGGGGACAAAATGCTCCACACTGGAAGTATATCCCTCATTGGTGAGATCAGATCATAAACTAATCTCACTGGATATCCACATCCTGCCCCCACCCCAAACAAAAAAGACCACGGTGAAGAACTTCTCTAAAGCAAACTTCACACTACTCAAGACTGGTGTGGTATCCTTCAAGGCCCCCGAGCCAGTGGAAGCCACAACCCAAGCTGCGGAAGCCCTTACAAATGCCTTCTACGAACACCTCCAGGACTGCATGGATCAGGCAATCCCTAATAAAACCAAGACTCTTTCCACCAAGGGCAAACGTCCAGTCTGGTGGACCCCAGCCATAAACAAACTTTACAATAAGAGGAGAAAGCTGTTACATGATAGAGCAAAATCCATAAAAGAGAAGACACCTTTGATAATTATTAGTAAAAAAATACGAGCTCTCATAAAATCATCCAAGGCCAACTTTGAGAGAAAAATTGCCATAGATTCAAAAGACAATCATAAGGCCTTCTTCAGCTATGTTAGAAACCTGGGTGGAAACTCCCAGATATGCTCAGAATTAGTCCAAAATGATACAAAAATCACTGAACCCACAGACATTGCCAACATACTGGCAGACAGGTTCAGTGCAAACTTCACCCCTCTCCCCAAAAGGAGAGATAACTATCCCAGCGGAGTGCAGCCTCCCAGACATCTCCAATGTGCAGGTGAAAGCTGCTCTCTCTAAAGCTAAAAACACAGCATCAATGGGACCGGATGGTGTCCCCGGCTGTGTGCTACACGAACTCAATGATGAACTAAACCCGCACATAAGGCAGCTGTTTAATCTTAGCCTTACCACAGGATACGTGCCCAAGGAGTGGCATACGGCAACTGTGGTCCCACTCCACAAAGGCGGTGCCTCTACGGACCCTGGTAATTACCCCCCCATAAGCTTAACAAGCCTGGTCTGCAAAGCTATGGAGAGGATCATAATGGAACTCATAAACAAAGACATAGGGACTTGCAGACATTGGACCCGACCCAGTTTGGCTTTGTCAAGGGCAGATCATGCCTTTTGAACTTGGTCGACTTCTTCGAAACAGTCACCAAGGCCATTGATGAGGGAAAGGCAGTCCATACAGCCTACCTTGACCTTGCAAAAGCTTTCGACACAATACCCCACTCGGGTATTATAGAGAAACTTACCAGCTTAAATGTAAACCCATATGTCACAAGATGGGTTGCAAACTGGCTAAAGGACAGAACCCACAGGGTTAGAGTAGCTGGCGCCATGTCAGACTCCAAGCCGGTCACAAGTGGTGTCCCACAGGGCTCAGTCCTTGGCCCCCTGTTGTTCAGCATCTACTTCTCAGAAGTACAGGCTAACATAGGAGGACTATGGCTGACAAAGTTTGCAGTTGACTGCAAACAGGGAGCCATAGTGGAAAGTACATCGGACACAGATATCCGTCAGAGGGGTCTCACGGAAACTGATAGCTGGTGCCAGAGCCATGGCCTGAAGTTAAATGCCAAAAAATGTATAGTCATACCCTTCGGGAAAAACAAGGTAACCCCAAGCTACCATATAGGTGGCAATCCACTAAGCACAGAAGAGGTGATCAGGGACCTGGGGACCCAGGTTGACAGTGGCCTTTCTTTTGACACTCACATTGCTAAAGTGGTTAGAAAAACCTTCTACATTTCCCACCTGATCATGAAGGGATTCACATCCAGATCAAGTGAGGTTATTGTTCCCCTGTACTCTTCACTTATCAGACCAATGATTGAGTACAATGCCCCATTCGGGATGTATCTCACCCGGCACCTGCAGCAATTGGAGAGACCCCAAAAGTTCCTCACCAAAAGGATAAAGGGACTCTAAAATCTGTCATATGCTGCCAGACTGAAGAAACTCCAGCTCTATTCAGTCACATACCGTCTGCTCAGAGGTGACCTGTGCCTGACATACAAGGCCATGTCCAACCCGGAATTAATGGGCATGCTCCACCTCAAAAAATCCAAGTCTACCAGATCCACTAGAGCAAGCGACTGAAACCTTAGCACGGATATAAATAGGACATGCTGGAGGGATAGATTTGTCACCCAGAGACTCCCTATGTTGTGGAATAAAATCCCGGTCCATGTGAGGCAGAGCACCTCGCTGGCTCTGTTCAAGAGAGATCTTGACCGGTGGATGGAAGATCGTAGGTTTACCCCGGGAATCATCTCTGTGTCACTGCTGGACAGAGGCACAACAAACTAATGGGCACAGTATTTTTTAACATAAGGTGTGGCGTAAGCCACAAAAACTCTGGGCTAGGCTTATAAATGCCTTAGGGCAGATAGCCTAGTATAAACCTATGAACCTATGAACCTATAAGGACTGAGAGGGAGTAGGCAATGCTTTCAGCTGCTATTTTAAGGTACTCACTTGGAAGGTCGTCAGCTGAAGTAGAGCATGGTTTGAGTTTGTTTAAGAGTAGTTTTATATAGTATGGGCACAGGTTTAAAGGTGAAGGTGTATGTGGTGATACATGGCTACTGGGCAGGGTTAGGATTAGGTGCTGTGGAATTCTTGATTAGAGATGCTTTACTATTTATGAAAGAAGAACTGAACTGTATTGCAGTTTTGAGTGATGAGTTATTGGGAGAGGGGTTAGAGTTGAATTTATAGCAGGGATAGAATATTTCTTTAATGGCTGTCCAGAATTGTTTTGGGTTATGTTTACTATTATTCTGAAAGGTATTATAGTATAATTTTTGTCTTCATTAATTTGCTTTGTAGTACTATTGCAGAGCATACTGAAGTTTTCATGACATTGTGAGGGTTTTATATTTTTGCCATTCTTCCCACGCTTTTTCTTTATCCTGCATTAGCATTCTACTCTTTTTCAATAGCCAAATTGCATTATTTTTTAATCTCTTCCTTCTAGGAAATGCAAGGCTATTTAGGATATAGGTTCATAGGATGATACTAGGCTATTGGCCTAGAGGCCCTTATAAGCCTAGCCAAGAATTTCACCCATGTTCCCACAAAGTCAGCACCTGTGTTCCCTGTCCAGCAGGGACACAGGTGGGATCCCTGGGGTATATTTTCTTGTTCTCATCCAGTTGCCAGGTTACTCTTAAAGAGTGCTAGTGAGGTACTCTGCTTGACATGGAGAGGAAGTCTATTTCACAGATGGGGGAGTCACTGGGACACAAATCTATCCTGCCAACAAGTTCTATTAATATCACAGATCAGGTTGAGACTTTGTGTGTGGGTTGCGAGAGTGGAGTTTGACTTATGGATATGCAGTAACTCCATCAAGACTGAGTTTGAGACGGCCTTGTATGCCAGACACAGGTCACCTCTGAGCAGTCTGCACGAGACTGAATAGAGGGACAGGCCTTTTAGCCTATCTATATAGGATAGGTGTTTGAGACCCTGGAATTTCCTGGTCAGGAACCTCTGTGGTCTCTCCAACTGCTACATGTGCTTGGCAAGGTACATGCTGAAGGAGTCATTGTACTCAATAATGGGTCTGATAAGGGAGGAGTACAGGAATGTTATGGCCTCCTTGTTTCTGGATGAAATACCCTTACTTATGAGGTAGGCCATTTAGAAAGCCTTCCGTACAACAGAGGCAACATGGTGATCAAAAGTCAGGTTGCTATCAGCCTCAGTGCCCAAGCCCCTCACGACTGATTGCATGCTTAGTACATTGTTATTAATGTAATAATTAGTGAGGGCACCATTTCCCAAAGGGGATAATGATGCATTTCTTGGCATTCAGTTTGAGGCCATGCTTCTGGCACCAGTCCTCTTGGAGGATGTTCACATCACTACGGGAATTTATGACAGTGCCCAGCTTGCAGTCATCTACAAATTTGGTCAGCCGCAGACCACTGGTTTTGGCTTGTATCTCAGAAAAGTATATCTCATACAGTAGAGGTCTGAAGACCGATCCTTGGGGTACATCGCTTGTTACATGTCTCCTACTAGAGGTGGCTTCTCCTCTTTTGATTGAGTGGGTTCTATCAGTGAGCCAGTTAGCTACCCATCTGGTAACATATGGGTTAATGCCTAGCTGGGAAAGTTTATCTATTATGCCCGAGTGGGGAATAGTGTTGAAGGCTTTGGCTAGGTCAAGGTAGGTGGTGTGCACTGTCTTGCCCTCATCCATGGCTTTGGTGACTATTTCAAAGAAGATGACCAAGTTTAACATGCATGATCTCCCTTTGACAAAACCAAACTGTGTGGGATCAAGCATTTGGAGGTTGCTAATGTCCTTGCTTATAAGGTCCATGATAATGCATTCCATGGCCTTGCAGATCAGGCTAGCTAGGTTGATGGGCCTATAATTGCCTGGGTCAGTGGACACTCCACCTTTGTGCAGAGGGTTAACAGTGGCTGTCCTCCATTCTGCTGGGATGAAGCTGGTGCACAGACTTTGGTTGAATAGGGTGCCTGGTGGTGCTGAGGTCTCTTGCCTGAGTTCATGTAAGACACAGCCAGGGATGTTGTCGTTCCCATGGAGGCTGTATTTTTTGCCTTTGAGAAGGCATTAATAACCTGCTCCCTGGTGATGGGGGAGTCAGTTGCTGGGGATGTCCTGGTTTACTGATGGGGGGACGGGGGAGTGAAGTTTTCACTGAACTTGTCTGCCAGTAGGTTGGCTATATCTATGGCATTTTTGTATGTGGTATTCTTGGCCACCAATTCAGAGCAAATTTGGGAGTTATCTTTGAGATTGCAGATGTATGCAAAGAAGGCCTTATGATTGTTCTTAGTGGCTGTGGCCAATTTGGATCCAAAGTTAGTCTTAGAAGATTTCACCAGTGACCTTATTTGCTTGTTCAAACAAATGAGAGATTACTTCCAACTTGGCACCTGCTCTTCTTGGTCCTGGACAGCAATGTTTTCCTTTTATTATAGAGTCTGTTTATTGCTGCTGTCCACCAGACAGACCTGTCAGGTATTGCTAAGTCCATGCAGCTACATAGGTGCTCATATAATTTTTTGATGTAGGCTTGGACATTAGTGCTTGATTCAACTGAAGGGATGGTGGCTGTTAAGCTGCTTATACCTGCTATCAGGAGGTTGTAGTCAGCATTGGAAAAGTTTTTTTACTCGACCCTGGCAAGTGGGGGGAGGGGGGTCAGGGGAGATGGTGACTTCGAAAGTGAATGCTTTATGGTTGGATCTTACCAGGGAAGATGACACTGTAGGGTTGCTACAGTGGCTACTCATGTTGGTTAGTACCAGGTCCAGGATATTTTCCCCTCTTCTGGGAGTGTCAACCAGCTGATCCAATGCACTGGCATTGATGAAGTCGAGGACTCTCTGGGCATTTATGTTTGCACTAGAATAGGTCTTCCATTCTATGGTTGGGTAGTTAAAGTCACCCAGGATCAGGGAAGAGGGTTGAATCTTGATGGATTCAATGTAAGTCCAAACAGGTGGAAAGTTGTAATGAATTAATTTACAGCATCGTCTAAGGAGAGGATTTTTAGGAAATCCCAGTTAATCGATAATAGGGTAATGAACATTTCTGGGTTAAACTTGGTAAGGTTGCATATTGTTTTATAAATATGCTGTTTAAGTGGATGTGTGAAGTATCAGGTTGTATAGACTGGGAGATGATCACTGAGACAGTCAGACATTGTACCAGGAGTGTATTTGCTAGGGTCTGTTACTAGGATCCAGTCTAATGGTGAATTTTGAGACTTGTTATAATGTGTAGACCTATTAGTTAGCTATGTAAAACCAAATAAGTTCAGACTAGATGTAGGGAAATTAAGAGTTTATGTCCGACCGATTAACATTCACATCACCTAGTATTTTTTCTTCTGGAATTGTTATGGATATCCAATGTGGGATATCTTCCAGTATAGCTGTATTATCACCAGGAGGGATGTAAAGGACAGGGATACATATTTGTTTGTAATTGTTTAATGTCAAGAAAGCATAAGAAGCTCTGCTGAACTGAATTTTGGAATTAATGATACTTATTTTTTGGAGAGCATTCTTCCACTTATGTTTTAGTTTTAGTTGAAATGTAGTTAATCAGTCTATATTTGGGGTAAAGATGAGGAGCATCATTAAATAAGTTTGGTGCAATGTGTGGAGAGTATAGGGAGGAAGTAGGAAGGATGTATGAATAGGTGGTTGGAACGGAGTTGGAGATGTGTTGAGTGCTATTATGGAGTCTTGGGATGATGGGAGATTGCCCAGTACCAGGAGAAGTATCGTGGATAAGCTGAGGAATAGCATGATTAAACAAAGGGATCTGTCTGTTATAGTTGTCAGGTAGTGGGGAAGTAGGGATCAAGAAGGAAAAAAAAAGTTGTAGGGTAGAAGGATATATAGTGGTGGAGTCTGAAACCTGATAGATGGTAGGTAGGAAAGAAATATTTTCTATGAAAGAAGAGAGTCAAGTTGTTTTAGTAACTTCTCTGGAATGTAAGGAATATAGGAGTTTAAAAGGCTAGGGTATGAGAGTGTAATTAAAATAGGAAGACGTGAGGGTTTATTTCACTCTCAGATCAGATTATAATAGAGAGTTATAAGTTTATAGCCAATGCAAACCAATTAGCAGAGAGGTGCAAAGTAGAACAGGTTTTCTTTCATTTCCTGAATGCAGAAACCAGTCAGCCAGGATGACTAAGTAACTGGCATATACAATGTAAACTATTGGTCAAAAGAAAGGACAGTGGGCAACTTAGTAAGCCGTCCTTTGAGTGCAATGACTGCTTTTTTTGTAAGGGGGTGTTAAAGCCAACTTCCAGGATGGATAGGTATTTGACTAGTTGAAGTTAATACACAGCAAGGTTCTTCAAGTTAAATTTTTCTTACATTATACAAATACAAAATTATCAATGAAAATGTTTGGGAGTTGCCCTTTATGTCCGAGCTCCTGCAGTATTGGGTCACATATAGTAACCACAGGCTCTACACTGTGGAGGAAATTGGTGACTGAGTGAAAGAAGAGAGTTTAGTGAGAGAATAACAGGATATTTGTTAGTATGCATTTTTTAAAGATATGAAGTCTGAAAACTCAAATTTATGTCATTATTCAATGACTTTAATCCTCAGTGATTTGCCAGAAAATGACAAATTTTATGACGAACAGATCAAAAATTTCAGAAAAAAGCTGGTCATTCTGCGAAAATCTGGACAGTTGAAAGGTATGTAAACAACCCACTTTCCCCATCCCAACCTACATGTTACTTGTATATTGTTTAATTATATGTGGAAAATGAACTTGCGTTTTTGGAGTTTCTTACTATACGTATCCAAACAATACCACCATGCAAACACCCACTTGAGGTAATTGACATATGGATTGAGGGTATGCTCTCTCACTGGCCCGTACAGTTATGGTGCCTGAAATGGTTTTATATGTTGTCACCATGCAACCTTACGTTTTTGTGTTTCTTTTTTTCCGTGGGGTAGGTGGTTTGGGGCTGCTAAGACCTTTCAGTTTCCCACTAAAAAGGAAGAATGTGGACAATTGCAGGAGTATCTGGGCTTCAAATTCAGGGGCCACAGATTTTAATAGTTTATTTGTGGGGCTTCAGCTATTGTTGAAGGGTCTTATTTAGTTTGGATGTTCTCTTTTGGTGTTTTCACTGGTGATGTGTTAATGGGGTCCTTCATTATGAATATACATCTGCCTGATGCCAGGGAACTGTCCAGCTCTGATGATGATAGAAGCCAAATCTTGGCATGGTCAGGTATCACAGTGTCTGTGGAGCACACGCGTAATGTGTTGGCACCATAAACCACCAGTTCAGCACATTGGTGTGTGCTGGCCTTGAGAGTTCTGATATAGTTGTAGAAGGCCTTATGATTGTCTTTCACCTGGGAATCTATCTTAATCTCAAAGTCGACTTTGCTTGGCCTAATTATCCCTCTTAGTTTCCTATCTAGTTTGATGAGAGAGTTTTTATCTTTATGGGAATTACCCTTCCTGGTTTTCACCATAATATTTTCCTTTTGTTGTATATCTTGTTTAATTTTGGATGCCATCAGGGCAGTTTGTTTCTGGGGCTAGTCCTCGGTTTACATCTGGTTGGATGGTTGGATACATACTGTGGGACAGACAAAGAAATGAGGACATCATAGCAGAAGCCAAAGTAGTTCCAATTGCAGAGAAGGTCAAAGAGAACAGATTCTGGTGGTTTGGACACCTGCAGGAAAGCAAAATGTAATCTGTTGAAGAGGATTTAGGACAGAGTGGAAGAAGGCAAGAGGAACTGATAGCATCCAGAAAAAAGTGATGTATGGATTGTGTGAGAATCAGGTATGACTGTCAAAGAAGGTAGGAGAGTGGCACTAAATTGAGAGAGACGTGTCAGTTGATGCAACATCCTGACCCTGTTTAGACAATAGGAAAAAAGAGTAAGATAGTGATGATGCTTTCAAATTGCCCCAGCCTCTAGCTGACATAGTCCTCTTATCCATAGGCTCCTCATCCAGCACCTCCTCCTCCTCTGTTGCTAAGTTTGGGACTTCCTCCTCCTGAATGTGTCTGCCCTGATGTAACTGATTGCATATAATAATATTCTTTAACATTGCACAGATTGCAAACATTTTGCTGCATATTATAAGGTCATACAGCAGTGCACTCCTAAATACATTCAGACAGGGGAAGCAGGCTTTCAATAGGCCAAACACATGTTCAAAACTTATCTGGGTCTGTGACTTGGCAGTGTTGTAGCCATTATCTGTCATTGTCTGAGAATTTCTAATATGTGCCATTAAGCATGGATCCAGGGCATAACTATCATCACCAATAAGATGTTGCTGGATAAACTCAGTCCACACAAACCACTGGTATAGGTCACACATGTGCCATATATGTGAGTAACAGGTACTGCCTTGGTGCCTTGCAGACATACTGTATATTTTAGCCTGTGTGTTGCAGACAAACCATCAGTTGGTAGGGTAGAACCCTTTACAGTTAATATACCTTTGTTACTGGTTCCCCCAGGTTGGACCTTTATTATACTTTGGATGCAGTCAGTGGTGTCCAGTACCTAAGGTAAACAGGCTATATCATAAGAAGCCTGCATAGTGCTCCCCCACATGCTGTAGCATCAAGGAACTAGTGAAGTATCCTTGGGACAGATACCTGGGATACATCCACTGTTCCTACATTGGTTGCCAAAAGTTCCCCATAGCTAGTATTCTCAAAGCCACACATACTTTGATATCCACAGGGATAGGTACTGCACACATTCCACTGGCCTGAATATGAGGGTGATATATTTTGACTAGCTCCTGCATATTGCCTCTATCCATATGTAGTGGACCAACGCTTCAGTGTGTCATGGAGGACATGATATGCTAGGCACATAAGGATGCAAGGCGTTGCTGAGGGTGACAACATGCATGTGCAATGCCATCACTTCCAACAGTGATTCCAGCCTCTTGCATATACAGATTTACTAGTGAGGTGGCTATACTGTCTTTGTTTTTGCAGTCTGTCTCCCATAACTACATGTTTTGGTTGTGGGGAATATCTCTGGCATTAGTGCCTGTCAGTGCGAAATATGCATATTTCTGAATTGCTCTGCCATATTGTTTATTCTGTTTTGTATTCATGGTTGCCCTCATTTTAATACTGTTGCTTATTACCATATAATTATACTGTAAATTGCATACTATGCAAACTAATACATTTCTAAGGTTGACATACTTACTGTTAAAGTGTCTCTAAATCACCCCACCCATGTGCATTGCTTCTATTTCCACAAAGTCACCTACTGCAACATAAAAACTGTTTTTATTTATTTATTTTTATTGACCGGGATTGTCCAACTGAGTTGAAGAGCCTTTTTTCAGCTGAGGCCCGGGGAGAAAAACTCCAACATATTATACAATTTTCATTATAAATTAGCATTAAACAGCAATGTTACATGATTACTACAAGGCATTAAGTAGCAATACAATGTTATACAGTGTCAATAATCAGGAGTATAATGTAACTATTTCAATATGTATAAAAAGAAATATGCCATTAAGATGAGTATAGTTTTAGGGGTAAGTGATTAAAAAAACAGTTTTATCATGATGTAGTTGCATGAAGGCAAGACAATTACAATAGAATGTTTCTCTGAGGCAATTTGCTTAATAGATTTTAGAAGACAGTAGAAAGAGTAGTCAAGGAAGATTAGAGAGAGCTAGTGAAAAGAGTGAGTTAATGGGCAGAAAGGAGATTAAGGTATGAGAAGGAGGGGGTGTTTAAGGAGGGAGAGTGCAGTGGCAGGACCAGTGACTTTTAAAGTGCTCTTTGGTGGTTGTCTTAAATTGTTTAGGATGTGTAAGGGTCCTGATTTCTAGTGGGAGACTATTCCAGGCAATAGTGGGTTGATAGCTGTGCATGTTGCGTCCAAATGTAGACTTGGGTTTGTAGATTTGTAGTAGGTATTGGTTAGAGTTTCAGAGAGGTCTAGAGGGAGAATAATGGGAGATGAGAGGGGGATAGTGCTGGGCAGTAGGAAGGCTGGTATAGGATAGAATGGATGATCTGAAGCTGAGAGAGAACAAGCTGGTGGGGTAATTCAAGCCAGTTTAGGTGTTTTAGAGAGAGACAGTAATAGGATTTGTAGGTTTGTTGGGCAGCAAATCTAGCTACCTTTTTGTAGGTAGATTCGAGTTTGGTCAGGAGTGCTGAGTTAAGATTTGTGAGAATTTGAGAATTGTACAATAAACAGGGTAGAAGGTCAGTAAGAGAGAGAGTAATCTTGGCTTCAGAGGTAAGGAATTTCTTGTTACGGTAAAGGAGCCCTAGTTTTGAATGAGTCTTTTTGATACAGTTGTTAACATGCAAGTCAAATTTAAGCTGATTGTCGATGGTTACGCCTAAGAGCTTAGTACTGGATTCTACCTGAATGGGAGTGTTATTAAGGGACTGTATGGAGAAGGAGGGTTTAATATTTATGAACTTTTTAGGTAGGAAGAGTAACAGCTTTGTTTTTTTAGGGTTAAGGATGAGCTGGTTGTTGGAGAGCCATGTTTCAACTAAGTTAAAAGATGCCTGAGTAGCTGAGAAGAGCTTAGAGGGAGAGTTGGCTGTGGTGATAACTGTAGAATCATCTGTGTATTGCACTAAAGATGACTGAGGACAGGAGGTATAGAGCTGATTAGTAAAGATATTAAAAAATAAAGGCCCCAGGATTGACCCTTGAGGTACACCCATTTTGACAGGGAGAGGAGGGGAAAGTGCAGAGTGCCATCTCACTGATTGAGATCTATCAGTGAGGTAGCTGGAGAACCATGCAACAGTATCAGAGGAGAAGTTGAGGTTATGCAGTTTGTGCAGCAGAAGAGAGTGTGAGACAGTGTCGAAAGCTTTTGAGAGGTCCAAGAATAGGCAAGAAATAAGTTTATGGTCATCCATGGCTATAGAGACTGTGTCGAGGAAGGATAATAGAGCTATAGTGGTGCTGTGTTTGGGTCTGAAGCCATGTTGTGTGGGTGTAAGCAGATTTTCCTGTATTAGATACTCCATAACTTGTTTATGAATGCATTTTTCTAGTACTTTAGAGAGAGGAGAGAGGATAGCGATAGGTCTAAAGTTGGATATATCAGAGGAGTTACCTCCTTTGTGTATAGGTGGAGTGTAACATTGTTTCCAGATGGAAGGGACCTTAGATTCAGAGACAGAGCAATTGATTATGATAGATACAGGGAGAGCAAGAGAGTCAGCTGCTAGAAGAAAAGTGGAAGGAATATTGTCAGCTGATGCTGAGCATGGTTTTAATTTAGAGAGTAGAGTTTCTTGTAGCTAGTAGGTACAGGTTTGAGGGAGAAGGTATTTGAAGAGATAGTATTAGGAGTAGATTCAGAAAAGTTGGAGATGTTAGTAGTAGAGGAGTTTGGGTTAGAGTTCAGTAGCTTAGATATTGAATCGATAAAATAGGTATTGAAGATAGTGACAGTTTCTTCAGATGTCTTGTCTGGGCATGGATTGGGGGAGCTAAGATTACTGGGATGTAATATTTAGTTAATAGAGTTCCAGAATTTTTTAGTATTAGATTTTAGGGCTGTAGGAGGTTTGTTATAGAAGTCCTTTTTTATCTTTGTTTCTGTGTTTTTTTGTCAGATTTATGAGTTCTTTATATTTTTGTAAGTATGCATAGAGCTTAGTCTGTGACCATTTTTTCCATAGTTTGTCTCTAGTTATCATAAGGGTACAGTGGCTTTTGAAAGCCATGGAGACATGGTGGACTTAATTTGGATTTTGCGAGGGGGAGCAAGTGAGTCTAAGATGCTAAGGAAGGTGGAGATGAAATCTAGGACTGCTTCTTCTAGTGGGAGTTGGATAAGGAATTAACAGTTTACTTTAGAGAGGAGGGCATTAAAGATTTCTGGATGGAAGTTAGACAGTTTATGACAAGTGATAAATTTAGGAGGTTTTGAGAAGTGGGGAGTGAACCTAAGCACTTTTATAGGGCAGTGATCACTCAGGGTGTTTGGTAGAGTTTCAGGGTTATGATATTTGGAAGGAGTAGATACAAGTACCCAGTCAATAAGAGTACTAGATGTATGAGAGTTGTTTGTATGGGTAGGTTGGGAGAATAGCTGTGTAAAGCCATATAAATTAATGAGTATTAGAGTTTGGATTACTGAGAGTTAACCAGTTAATGTTGACATCCCCAAGGAGGATAGTTTCACTGGGGATGTGTTGAGAAAAGTATGAAAGAATATTTTTGAGCAGAGGAATGTTGTCTCCTGGAGGAATATAGATGGCTGCTACTGTCATAGTGGTGTGGTCATTTATTTTAAAGTTAGCTGTAAGTAGTTCAGCAGGAGAAAAGGATGGGATAGGTTTCATAATACTTGTAATGGTGAGGTGGTTGCAGTAGAGTTAGCAATGCCACCCCTTTTTTGTTTTGGTGATCTATGCGGAGTATATTATAACCAAGGGGGAGAATGTCTTTATCAGAGGTTTGGGGTTTTAGACAAGTCTCTGTTAGGGTGATGACATCAGTGGTGTGGAAGGATATCCAGGCATGGATTTCACTAACTTTGTTTAGAATACTACGGGCATTCATAGAGTAAAAGGAAATACGTTTGTTTGCAGAGGATGTATTTATTAAGTTGGGAGAGGTAGAGTTATGCATGGTGGGGTGATGGATGGGCCCAGGATTTAGATGTATGTCTCCTGATAGAAGCAGGGTTACATGAAGTTGGTAAAGTTTGAAATTAAATGGGTTGTAAGTTAAATACTTAATCTTGGTTTTAGATACTAGAGAGTGAGGGAAAGGAAGTTTGATTTTAGGCATAGGGATGTTCATGGAAATGATAGAGGAGGACATTGTAATAGAGTACTGCAGAGGTGAGAAGCAGTTAGTATGGGGATTAGTGGGATCTCTGTGGACAGGTGGTAATGGAGTAGTACAAGATGTAAGAATGAGAAGGAGAAGTAATGGAGGCAAGAGGAAAATGGAGAGGGTTGCAAAAGCCAAGGCCTAAGGTGGGGAAGTAGGATTGGGATGGAGTGATGAGTGGATAAGGGACTAGAAAAAGTAATTTGTTGGACCTGTTAGACAGTTGAAGTAAAATTTAAGTGAAACAACCTGTAGGGGGAGTAGAGTATATATAGAAAGAAGGAGGATTTGCAGCAGACTAAACTATGAAGTGATAAGTAGGGGAGGGTAAGGTGTTTAGAATGTTATAGCAGACAGGAAGGGGGGAGTTAGGAGAGGAAGGGATTAAGTGGTTAGGTATAAAGGAAATGATATTGGGGTCGGTGGTAATGGGGGTGGGGGAAGAGCGAAGTGAGCCCGAGCATAGCGAGGGTGAATAGAGCAGGATTGGCCAGGAAGAATCACCACAAGAAACAATCAGCAGGGCTTTTTGACTCTCAGAAACAGTTAGATTACAGATGATAACACCTCACAAAAATACAAGGGAATATTTTTTCACAAAAAGGGTGGTGGATGGTGAATGATTGGCATAGCATTCCTTAATGGCTTGCAGAGTCAAAAACTTGTCCAATTAAAAAAAAAGTGAAACAGATATAAAACAATTCTTATGAGGTGTGTTGATAATAAGCTATTGACTATGTATAATATGCAGTTTGTCTAATATGTAGAGAAGGGTTATAGAAGTTTGCATTTTCTCCCTGTGTCTCTGTGGGTTCCTCCCACCTCCAAAAAACATGCTGAGTGTTTCCATCTCAAATCCACCAATTAATGGAGCTGTGGGCAGCAGCACAGACTCTACATGGTGCCCTATAGGGGGAAGAGTTGTAGAGACCAACAGCTTTGGGTATCTACTGTGGTGCACAGTATCCTCAAGATAGGAGAGCATGAATCACAGACTGCATGCTGTGACAGGGCTAGCCACTAGACAGTGTAAAATATGGCTCTAGTTGATTCAGTCATGTTGACTAATGTCACCAAAATGGGCATGGATAGTTACTGGTGATTAGTGGGTTAAAGACCCGGCCTACTCTAACCTAAGCCAGAGACCCATGGTAATGGTGGGAGGGGTATATGTGCCCCTATTGGCCAGTGTCTGCCCACCATAAAGCCCAGCAGCCTTGGGTCAATAGGATACTGGCTGTCCTGTGTCCAGTTGCCCAGACTGAGTTACCTGGGATAGCTCTGTTGAGGGAAAGCTGTACATAAAACAAATCAATCTGCCAACATGAACTAAGAATTGCTACACCGAGTGTAGGTTCACTGACAGACTGGAGCATGGAAGTGGATGACATGATGGTATGGAGGAGGCTGGATATCCTATCTATCCAAGAGACAAGATGGAAGGGCAGTGCAGCAAAACCACTTGGTTTGGGATCCAAAGGTCACTATTCAGGAGGAGGACAGGCTAGAAATTGTGTTGGAATTGTGGTGAGAGACAGGCTTCAGAAGGCTGTTATGGATGTCATCAGAATTAGTGACAGACTCATGGCAATCAGACTCCAGGGTAATGATAGGGCAGTATTTATAACATCAGCCTATGCCCTACAGCAGGGTTGTGATAGTGAGGAAAATAACTTATTCATACAGCAGTTCCTAGACTTACAAGATAAAGCAGGACAACATGAATTGCTGTTGATAATGGGTGACTTGAATGCAGATATCGGGACAGACAGAGCATGATATGAGGACTGCCTGGGTCCACATGGGTGGGGCAACAGGAATAAAGAAGATGAGGCCATTCTAGACTTATGTCTGGCAAATGGTTTGATAGAAGCCAACACATGGTTCAGAAAAACAGACAGTCACGAGATCATATACAAGAGTGGCCAACATGCAACTCAGGTAGATTTCCTTCTAGTAAGGAAAGGGGACTGGTTAGAATCAGTGATTGCAAAGTCACTCCCAGTGAAAGTCAGCCCACTGCATAAACCACTGGTTGCCACAATCAGGTGCAAGAAGTGGTCAGAGAAAGCTCTAAGGTCAACAGAGACCAGGTTGAAGACTTTACTCAGCGGTCTAGCACCCCAAGAAGAGTAGGAAATAGGTGGAGTTGAAGAAGAGTGGCAGCGCCTCAAAACAGCATGTATGAGGACTATAGCTCAGATATGTGGTCAAGCCAGGTATGGAAATAAGGTACATAAGGAAAGCTGGTGGTAGAATGCAGAAGTCCAGGAAGTCCAGGAAGACAAAAGAAAGAAAGAATGAGTGCAGGAAAAAGTGGAAGATAGAAAAGATGGACCAGACTAGGAATGAATACTGGCTGGCTAATAAAGAAACTAAGGAAGGGGTTGCAGTAGCAAAGAATAGGGCATCAGAGGCACTCTACCAGCTTCTGGAAAATGACTCAGTAGGTGGCACAAAGAAACTATATCAGGTTGCAAGGCAAAGATAGAAATATAAAGAAGTTAGTCAGACACCCTTCATAAGGGATGTCAGTAACAACCTGCTCACCAATCCACTGGACATCAAAAGCAGATGGAAGAAGTACTTCCAGCAGCTTCTAAATGCAAAAAAAAAAAAAAAAACCACACAGAAGCTGTATTGCCCCAGACACAGCCTACAATTTGAGAAGAAGAGGAGCCCTCCCTAGAAGAAGTAAGAATAGCACTAAGGAAAATGAAATCTGGGAAAGCAGCAAGCTCAGATGAGTTGACAACAGATATGATAAAGATGCTGGATGAGATGGGGAGAAATGGCTCCTGAGGGTACTCATAGCAGTATGGAGAGAAAGATGTATCCCAGATGATCGGAGAATAAGCATACTGATGCCACTGTACATGAATAAAGGGGAAATCTACAACTGTGGGCAGTACAGAGGTATCAAATTGTTGTCACATTGCATGTAAGTTCTGAAGAGACTGATTAATAAACGGATATGCAGAGTAGTAGAAATTAAGATTGGAGATGAGCAGTTCAGATTCAGATCAGGATGCAGCACAACTGACCTGATGTTTGTAGTGAGACAGATAGTTGAGAAGAAGCTAGAATTGGGGAAAGAGTCCAACTGGGCATTCCTAGACTTGGAGAAAGCATATGATCATTTTCCAAGAAAGCTGATTTGGGCAGTACTGCAGTGGTTTGAAGTCCCAGAAACATTGGTAGAATTAGTGCAGACTATGTACAAGGACCCAATGACTCAATTATGAACAGTGTTTGGTCTCACAGAGGGATTTCCAGTGGGAGTGGGTGTATATCAGGGTTCAGCTCTGAGCTTACTGCTGTTCATGCTGGTGATGGACTACATTAGCAAACAGGTTGGAGGGGACATATGAACAAAGTTGTTGTATGCAGATGATGTGGCATTACAGGCAAAATCTGAACAAGAACTTCAGCAAAGTATTGGGGAATGGAATGCAAATCTGAAGGCACATGGGGTGAAACTAAGTACAGATAAGACAGTGGTAATGGAAGCAAATTGTGGAAATCAGAAGAAGCTGAGAATTGAGATAGAAGTGAAGACAATGGAAATGGTTAACAACTTCAAGTATCTGGGAGTAGTGGTTGAAGAGAAGGGAAGGCTGAATGAAGAGGTCAAAGCTAGAATCAGAGGAGTTGAAGTTAACTGGCATGGAGTGTCAGGGGTAGTGTATGACAGAAGAATGCCAAAGAAATGATAAGTAAGTTGTACAAAACAGTGGTGCGAGCAGTACTACTGTGTGGTACAGAAACCCAGGCAGTAAAGGCAGAGTAGATGAGGAAGCTAGAGGTGATGGAAAGTAAGTGCCTGAAATGGGTGGTAGGGTGCAAACTGTGGGAGAGATGAAGAAATGAGAACATAAGAGCAGAAGCCAAAGCAGCTGCAATTACAGATAAGATCAAAGAAACAGATTACAGTGGTTTTGGCACATGTGCATGAAAGCAGAAGACAATCTGATGAAGAAGATTTGGGACAGACAGGAAGAAGGTAGGAGGAAATGAGGGCGTCCAGCAAAGAGGTGGATGGATTGTGTAAGAGAAGATCTGTGACAGTCAGGCATGATTGTCGAAGAAGGCAGATGTGTTGCACTGAATCAAGAGAGATGGCGACAGTTACAATGACACCCTGACACCATGTAGATAAATGGGGAAAAAGGGAGCTGATGATGATGATGAGGTTTGTACAATTCTTTAGGCAAAGTGCCCCCCTTATTAAACTCTAAGCATCTGCAGTAATGCATCATCATTGAAAGAGACCAACTTTTTGTAACACTGAACCACTGAAATGGTCAAGCTTACTGTTCTCATATGGGCCAATTTGTATATTAAACAAGGAGCATGATGTCTCTGCATCTTTATTAACAAATGTAATATCACCTTTTCTGGACTCTTTTATATATGTTGATTGCGATTTTATCACTGGCCAACAAACACGGGATAAATAAAGAAAATGCTGCTGCTTATTCAGAAGGTTTCATGATGATCAATCCACTTTTTCACCATGTCTGGATATTACAAAAGCTTTTTGCCAGAGTGAGTTGTTTCTTCCTGTTCTAGAATTTCAAAATCCGTGATTTCTGAACTGCTTATTTGCCTGTTATCCAATGTATGGTCTAAGTCCAGAACCCAAGTGAAAATTAGTTTGTTTGTCCTCTATATTTTCCCTTATCAGTGGGTACCAGGCAAGGATTTCTTCAGTTTCATCTTCTTGTTCTCCACTTGAAACCACTGGCTCATCCTAACTAGCAATCTGACATTGTTGGCTGTGCATCAACAGGCAGCAATCAAGTTAATTTCCTTCTCAGAGGGCTCTTAGTATTACCTTGCAAGCTTTATAAGGGCTATTTCAGATTTGTTAATAGACCAGATGTCAAGATCCTCACATCTCACCACTGGTGTCAATCTTTTAAAGGTGAACTTATGGAAAAGACAAAGAATATGGCCAGTGTTGGTATGCTGCACATGTTTGCATCCCTTCATTTGATGGGCATGATGTAGGTGCTAACATATTGCTGTACCATGAGAGCTAATGCCACATATACCCCTCTCTGCCTGCATGATTGCTCTCCCAGCATGACATAAGTACATATGCCCCATGTCCTGGATCATTCTATACATGCTAACACAGGCATTGTTACTCCTGCTCTCACAACTATGGTAACAGTGAAACCCTAGGAAGCAACCATGGAGAGATCAAGATTACCAAAAATTTCCTAGGATACAAATGTTGCACACATTAAACCAAGATACATATCCCATTTGTGGTGTTAACCTAATTGGCAAAACCTATGGCTACACATGGTACAGATATGTGTAACATTGTCTGATGATGCCATCAGTCCTTTTCTTGACTGTGATACCTACAGAGTTTATCAGAACATTATCAGACTTATATCATGATGACAGCAGAGACATGAAATTCTATACCAGCTGGCAATGTGATTATAGCTGTTTCTGTTAAAATGTACTTGCATGGATCTATGTTTTCACCTGGAATTTTTACTTTACAGCCCATCTGCAGCCCGAGTGCATTTTACAAACCCCACCTAGTGTGTGTACAGCATCTCTTACTTTTTCAAATGTGCACCTTACGATGCATTATCACCAATACCCTCCTTTCATATTCATATGTCTCTGAAATGCTGACATACTATGACCATCAACCCAGCTGTATTCAGGTCATGAATGATCTTCTCCCACAGCCATTGTAGCTCCTGCAGCTTTTTGTATACCAATGAAGATGTTTTAAGCTAATCTGTAGTGACAGTACCCACTGTGACCCAAAGGATATTGGCAATATACTAGCACATAAATTTAGTGCTAATTTCAGACCAACTGCAGTCATAACTCCCCAAGGATTACCATAGAACAAGTCATATCCACCCTCTCTGGAGCCAGAAATACCTTGTCTCTCGGCATTACTCATATTCATGGATGTTAAAACACTAGTGTCAAACATACCTAATCAACACCTCTCCAAAACCCTTTCAGCCTAAGCCTGTCCACTGACTATATTCCTGAAGAAAACAGACATTGTAATACCCTTACACAAAGGTGACCCTATCTCCAACCTTAGTAACTGCAGACTTATTAGCTAAACTATTCTAATTTCCAAAGCCCTGGAATACATCATAACGGAATTTATAAAGGTTGGTACTGATTGCCTCATTGCTCTGGAATCCCACCAGTTTGGCTTCATCAGTTGTAGGTCATGCCTACTGAGCCTAGTAAACATTTTCAAAAAGATCATGGAAGCTGTGTGTGTGGTGGGCATTCAGTTAACATAGCATACATCAGTCTGGCTTTAGTCTTTGACCCTATTCCACATCCTGGTATTGTCAGTAACTTCAAAGACTTAAGAATAAACCCTAATATTGTGATATGGATATCAAACTAGTTGCCAGCTATTGCACACATAACTAAAGTAGCTAGAGCCACTTCAGAAAGTAAAAATCTGACCAGTAGTGCCACTTAGTGTTCTGTGCTAGACACACTCCTATTTAATATCTGTTTTTGTGACCTTCAAATGAATAGCCCAGATCAACAGCTCACTAAATTTAATGTTTATTGAAAAGTAGGCATTCCTGTTCACTCAAATTTTGATAACAGTTCACTGCAGCTTAGTAGGCACTGAAAGAATAATAGTAATGATATGAAATATAAAGGGTTAATTTAGAAATAGTATAAAATGCTGAAAAATGGAAAGCAGTAAGTGTGCTGGCATAGCTTAATTAGATATTGGCATCCATGTAAAAGAGTATGTTATTGAGAAACAAAGTCTGTAAAAATAACTGCGCAGATGGCAGCTGGAAGGACATCAACGAAGTAAAGAGATGTAACATCAAGCAAGATAAAGTTGGAACATCAAGTTTCAGATAGTGCTGAAACACCACGTTTCAGATAACAGAGTTTCCTTAGATCGCTTGAAAAAGAATTAAGGACAAATCATAAATTAGAAGAACAAAGAAAAGTGTTATACAAAGGAAGATTGTAATACATCAGACTGAGAAAAAATATCAGACTTTTGGTATAAATATGAGTGTGTATAAACAAGCTTTGGGAATTTGCCATAGAGAGCTGACAGCATCTGTGTTGCATGCCAGAAGATCCGAAAGGAAAATGTAATAGTAAAGCGTATTAACTGAAGCAGTTTGTCTCAGTGTATTTATTGTACTTAGTACAATACAGTAAGAAGACTAGTTGGTCACAATAAAAAGTTAAATATACTGTGGTATGCATGCATGTAAATGCAAGTAACAGCAAGAAACCAACAGAAGGCAGTATATATTTATTTATTTATTTTACATTTGTTTACTGGGAAATTCCGACTGGGCCAGGTCCATTTTCAGCAGAGGCCCGGGGAGAAAAGCTCCAGCATCAAGTTATACAAATACAGTACATCCAGCATAATACACAAAACAGGTTACATAATGTATGCAGAGCATAGTAATATAACAAGAAATTAATAAAACACTTAAGGTAAATGAAGATATAGAACAATAGGTAAAAGACAATGTCAGTTACAGTACATACAGCATAATACAGAAAACAGGTTTTATCATATATGCTGAGCATAGTAATATAACAACAAATTAATAAAACACTCCAGGTAAAAGAAGATATAGAACATGGGTAAAAAGACAATGTCAGTTATACATTGGTAAGAGAAGAAAATATATCAAGTAAGATTCTATAGTTAAAAGTACCCTTTCAGATAACCAAGCCTACAGGGGATCAGAGATCCATCATGTGATCAGAGAGGAGTTTGGGGAGTTAATAGTAGTATGGGTAGGGTTATGTGATACAAGGGCATAACCAGGTACTAAGGAGGTGCAATTTGAGGGAGTTTATGAATATGGATGTGGAGGGGGCAGTGGACACGGGTAGGGGAAGAAAGTTCCAATTTCTGGCAACGGTGTGGGAGTAGAGCACTTTCCCTGCATTATTGTTAGCCTTGGTGATGGAGAGGAGAGATTTTTCACTGGATCTTAGGTACTGGTTTGCAGTATAGACAGTAAGTAGGTTGGATTATGAGGGTTTTTTTCAGGATATTTGAGAATATTGTAGGCTGTGCCTAGCTGGTGATAGTTAAGTAGCTGTGGTAGCTCAAGCCATTTTAGTGCTTTTAGTTCATAGGTTCATAGGTTCATAGGTTTGTACTAGGCTATCTGCCCTAGGGCATTTATAAGCCCAGAGTTTTTTTTGTGGCTACCACCCCTTTAGTTTGAAGGATATTATGCCCATTATTTTGATGTGCCTCTGTCAAGCAGTGACACTGAGGTTATCCCTGGGGTATACCTGCGATCTCCCATCCATTGGTCAAGATTTCTCTTGAACAAAGCCAGCGAGGTACTCTGCCTCACATGTACTGGGATTTTGTTCCACAGCATGGGGAGTCTCTGGGTAATGAATCTGTCCCTCCAGCACTCTTGCCCTTGTAGTGCAGCACAGTGATGGGTTCTATAGGTTGAGTTAGTGGCAAACATGGCTATTTTATTGTAGCATGATTCTAGTTTGTCTAGGTCACATTGTCTTTTTTGGGTAAAGATTGGTGCTGCGTATAATAGAGTTGAGAGGAGGTGGCTTTGTGCAAGAGTGACTCTTGCTTTTTGTGAGAGAAAGGACTTATGCCTGTATAGGGAGCCTAGTTTTTTTGTGTACTTGTTTTATGGTATGTGAGATGTGAACATCAAAGTGGAGATTATTGTCTATTTCAATGCCCAGAAGTTTGGTGTGGTTAGAAGGGGAAATGGTGGTGCCGAACTTAGATGTTATGGTAAAGGAGAGGGTTTTTTTTATCTATTAGGGGTAATTCTTCAGGCACTTTGCAGATAACTAGTGTAAAGAAAACAAGCCTGAAATAAATGCTGAAAATGTAGTATTGCAATGTTTGGAAAACAAAGCTATTCTACATCTTATAATATAGATGGCCTCCCTGTCCTGACTGAGTCAGTGATTGGAGATCTTAACATCTTCATTGACAATTCCCTGTTCTTTTACTACCAGTTTACAATCATAGTTAGATAATCCTAAATATGTAAAGATATCTCATCTAGACCAAAAGAAGCTATCACCTCTCTTAGACCAGTTATGGTGTACAATGCTCCGTTTGGCATATACTTGTCTATATAGGTTCATAGGTTCATAGGCAGGTACTAGGCTATTGGCCCTAGGGCCTATATAAGCCTAGCCAAATGGTACCCTGGCTTTTGCCACCCAAGAAAACTATTTTCCTGTGCCCCTGTCAAGCAGAGCCACAGAAGTGATCCCCGGGATGAATTTCCTATCTCCCATCCAATCATCAAGATTTTTCTTGAAGAGTGCTAATGAGGAGCTTTGTTTGATATAGATAGGTAGTTTGTTCCAGAGTATGGGAAGTCTCTGGGACAGGAACCTATCCCTCCAGCATGTTCTGTTTATTTTGGTGACAAAGTTTAGCTCTCTAGAGTGTGTAGCTCAGAGGGATTGGGATTTCTTTACGTGGAGCATGTCCAACAGCTCTGGGTTTGACATAGCTTTGTATGTTAGGCAGAAATAGCATCTGAGTAGGCGATATGCAACAGAGTAAAGCTGGAGTTTTTTGAGACGGTCAGCATAGGACATCTGTTTGAGGCCGGTAATCCTCTTTGTGAGATATTTCTGTGGCCTTTACAGTTGTTGTAGATGTCTTGTGAGGTACATACCAAAAGGGGCATTGTACTCTATAATGGGTCTAATGAGAGATGAGTAAAGGGGAACAATGACCTCTTTTTTCCTGGATGAGAAACCTTTTGTGATGAGGTGTGTCACATAGAAGGATTTCCTGACTACTGTGGTGATGTGATTATCAAAGGAGAGACTGCTGTCCACCTGTGTCCCAAGGTCTCTTATCACACTTTCAGTGTTAAGTAGACTATCGCCTTTGTGGTAGTTCATGGGTACGGAGTTTTTACCAAAAGGAATGACAATGGATTTTTTGGCATTGAGCTTCATACCATGGCTTTGACACCAGGCATCTGTCTCAGTGAGGCCATTTTGTAGGATGTCCACATCGTTAGGAGTTTTGATTATGGCTCCTAATTTTCAGTCATCTGTGAACTTTGTTAGCCAAAGAACTTCTGTGTTAGCCTGTACTTTAGAGAAGTAGATACCAAACCGGAGAGGACCTAGGACTGAACCCTGTGGTACTCCACTTGTCACTGGTTTGAAGTTGGATTTAAAGTCTGCTACTTTCTCAGTGTGGGTTCTGTCAGTGAGCCCATTGGCAACCCATCTTGTGACATAGGGATTTATACCTTGTTTAGTGAATTTATCTATAATTACAGAGTGGGGGATGGTGTCAAAAGCCTTGGTGAGATCTTGATAGGCTGTGTGAACCACCTTACTCTCATCTACGGCTTTGGTGACCACTTCAAAGAAGTCTATCAGGTTTAGGAGACATGATCTGCCTTTTACAAACCTGAACTGGGTAGGGTCCAGAGTTTGGAGATTACCAATGTCATTGTTTATAAGTTCCATGATGATATGTTCCGTAGCCTTGCAGACCAGGCTCGTCAGGCTAATGGGGCAGTAGTTCCCGAGGTCTGTGGTGGCTCCCCCTTTGTGGAGTGGGATAACTGTTGCTGTGCGCCATTCAGTGGGCACAAAGCCTGAGGTGAGGCTATGATTGAACATGGTACTTAGGTGGGGTGCCAGTTCTTTCTGTAGTTCATGTAGAACGCAGCCTGGGATGTTGTCAGGTCCCATGGATGCCGTGTTCTTGGCTTTGGAGAGTGTGGTTTTCACCTGTGCAGTCGTGATTACAGGAACTTTGCATTCTTCTGGTATAGAGATGGACCCTTTAGGGGATGAGAGAGGCTTAAAGTTAGCACTGGACCTATCTGTCAGGATGTTGGCAATATCAGTTAGTTCTGTATATTTAGTGCCATTGTGCTGTAACTCAGAGCAGATCTGAGTGTTGCCATTGAGATTCGTGACATAGCTATAGAAGGCTTTGTGGTTGTCTTTAGAATCAGTGGCGATTTTGTTTTTGTAACTAGCTTTGAAGGATTTTATGAGGGATCTCAGCTTTTACTGAGGCTGACCATGAAGTTCCTCCACTCATGGAATTTTACTCTTTTTTGCAACAGTTTCTTTCTTCTGTTGTATAGTTTGTTTATAGCAGGGGACCACCAGATTGGCTTCCTTTTTTTGGAGGATAGCATATTGGTTCTATTAGGGATTACACGATCCAAGCACTCATGTAAGTGCTTATAAAGTGCAATTGTATAGGATTCAGCAGTTGAACCTCTGTTGTCCGTCAGCATGGGTGTCGTGACGTTTGCCACTTCTGTCTTAAGAAGCGTGAAGTTGGCTTTGGAGAAATTTTTTACGGTGGTTTCCCTAATAGGGGGTGGGGGTGGGATGTGATTGTCTAGGGTGATTTGCTTGTGGTCGGATCTGGCCAACGAGGAATTGACCTCTGGTGTGGAACAGAGAATGGACTGGGAGATGAAGCCGGTTGCCCATGTTGGTAATGACCAGGTCTAGGAAATTGCTGTTCCTGGTGGGGGTGTGGATAAGTTGATCCAAGGCACTGGAATTTATGAATTCCAGAAAATGTTGAGAACAACAAATATACATTGCATAACTCAAAATGTCCCGAAGTTTCCTAAGATCACAGGCCAGAAGACCCTTATCTCCCAAAAAAGATTTAAAGCCAATGCCCTGTATGTAGTAGACTTTTCCCATGGTTATTTATGCTTAACATTTAGGTCATAAAGGATGCTGCCCTCCTTGATCACCTACAACGTCACACACCTAATGATACCACATCACCTGTACAATGGATTTAAATCTTCAGCAAATAAACAGGATATAATGACATGGCAGCTTCATCTCCCAGTCCATTCTCTGTGTCTGGAATAAATTAACTGTCCATACTAAACAGAATGAAGCCCTCATCACCTTTAGTGCAAACACTGATAACCAGATAGATAGTTGCAAATTTCTTCCCAGCCTATCTTGTGCCATCCTCCTGGAGGCAGGAGGGACCATATGAGGGTGGGTGTTGGACAGGCTGTGATTGTCCATGCATTTACTTAACTTGTGGATTCTATGATCCTATGAGCCTATGATACCCAATAAGAAAAAATAAATAGCTTTAAAAATTATTTAAAATTAGTGAATAAATTATACATACTTACAAGGAGGAGCAGTGGAGTACACTGTTCATCCTTTTCATTCATTCTCTGATATTGAAAAGTAATATCTAGTCATGCAGAAAAAAAACAGCCTTTTGCTTTCACAAACTGCTTTCAGAAGTGCTAAAAACAGTTCTATATTTGGCTACTATACCTATCACTGTCATGTGCAGTGTAGTGGTGATAATAATCATTTTTTTATGCATGAAGACACCTGGCTTAGGTCAAATTAAAAAGCATAGTAGCACTTCTAATAGTGTCTTTGAAAGTGCTTTAATTTTTACAATATTTTGGACCAGTAATTCCTTATGGCATGACGTTATTTGGATGTGCATTCTTTCAGCTTGTGACTTACCAGTTATTGAGACTCACTATATAGAACTGTAAGAAGTGATAAACAAAATTACAATAAGATTGCTTGTCTTAGGAGCACTGCAATGAAGCTATTATGTTTATTGCATAAGCAAGGTAGCATATGTCATACAAAGACGGGTAGTGGAAACAGCATTTGCAGTTAAAGTTAACACAGCTTTCAGCATTATGACACAGACAGGATGAACACTGTACCAAAAATATTTGCAATCATGTAAAATAAAGTGAATTACTCATGTTGTCTGTGTTTATCTACTAATTGTCATGCATCACCGAATAGTGTTTATGAAAGCATGAAGAGCATAATGGGGTAAGTTGCTTCCCCATGATCATCTTTTTCACTGCAATAAAACTTTTTTTATTATTTAAAAAATGAAGTTCAAAAGAAGGATAGGTAAGATTCTACAGCTGCTTGCTAACTGTGCACCAAATGATATCTGAAGTCATGTAACATAAAGCAAAATACTCAGCTTGACTATGTTTGGCTATTACATCTCACTATTTATTGGAGAAGTGTACTTGTCAATCCATCAAAACTATAATGCTGTAATATTACTTCCCCATGATCATATTGTTAAGTAGAAAATGTATTATATATTAAAACATGAACCACAAAGCAAGAATGGGTGAAGTCCTACAGCTACCCAGAAATGCTGCACCAAATATCTTGATCGTATGAAATAAAGTAAAGCATCCCTATTGCTTATATTTGACTATTACTTCCTACTATATGGTATCAGAAAACAGCTCTTGTGAAGGCATTCAGACTATAACCCTGCATGTTGCTTTCCCATGATAATTTTTGTTACATACTGGTTTTGCTCTTCTGACATTCTGGTACAAGGGATTAAGACTGCAAGCTACTAATGAACTTCACTCAGTAGTGCTGGATTTGATGGTCTCAGTCTCCATTTGACTACCATGTGGCTCTAAAAAAAATTCAATTAAACTGCCATTTTTAAACGCCCGGAGCTTCCTGATCCAGTCGGCAGCATTTGTTTTTACTGACCTGGTAGAGCCCCTCTAAGTTACTTACTAAAAGAAACTCCTAACTGAAGAAAGCTACCCTGAAAACCAGTATTCACCAGAAGGCAGTCCTTCAATTGGCTAAGGTTAATATCTACAAATGCACTGTAATACTATATCCTGTAAGCTGCTGACCTGGGTCTAAAGTTCTTAGCCCTGAAAATTGTACTCTGCCCCCATAACCTGTAGTTTACAAACCCCTTGCAAGTGTTAAGATTACAGTCTGACCTGGTATGTTATCTGCAGAAAACACTGTTTTGAAATACAAATGTTACTGTATTTAGCCAAGATAAGTGTAAAACAATGTGTAGTGAGTGCGGACATACTTTAGAGTAAGTCAGCCCACACTAGCTGTTATTTGTTGGTAGAAGTAAGGTATTAGGGAAAATCTATGTGCTCAGCTGAAACGGCATAGTGCTAATGTGTTAAATGTGTTTGCTTAATACTGCTCTGCAGTCTTTGTAAGCTGTGTCTCAATATTTATAAGCATTTTGGAAGAGCTAAGGCAAAAGGGTAATCTCCATGTGCTCAGATGCAATGGAAGAGTTGAAATGTGTTTATTTAATAGCACTCTGTAGTCTTTGTATCCTGAGCCTCAGTAGTTAAAAGCCTACTGATATTTGGCTTGAAAAGTCAGTATTAGCGGCTGTTTCCATTTTTTAATGATTAATATTAGTCGGGAGATGTATCCTGCTTCATCCCTACTCTAGCTGATACTGTTGCTTTAAAGCACAAACTTGAAACAAGTGCGTTTCCAGTATCCTGTTGCTGCATTTGAAACGGCAGCCTAGTTTGAAATAACAGTTCCTGTTAACTTCAAGACCAATGCACAAAACTGTATGTAACTGGAATAATACAACAAAACTTAAGGTCTAGCATTACTTAGAACTGGCTGTTGGCTCATACTGTGGAAACGAAGTAATATGATTTGTAACTAAACTGAATTGCTTCTTACTGTACATTCTCTGCTTAAACTGAATGTTGATTTGCTTGCATGTTTGGTGGCTAGCAGTTAGTGCCAGAAATGTTTCTCACTCCTGCTGTCTGTTTTATTTTAGGTAGACCCCTTCTAAGTCACTTACTAAAAGAAACTCCTAACTGAAGAAAGCTACCCTGAAAACCAGTATTCATCCGAAGGCAGTCCTTCAATTGGCTAAGGTTAACATCTACAAATGCACTGTAGTACTATATCCTGTAAGCTGCTGACCTGGATCTAAAGCTCTTAGCCCTGAAAATTGTACTCTGCCCCCATAACCTATAGTTTACAAACCCCTTGCAAGTCAATATTACAGTCTGACCTGGTATGTTATCTGCAGAAAACACTGTTTTGCAATACAAATGTTACTGTATTTAGCTAAGATAAGTGTAAAACAATGTGTAGTGAGTGCGGACATACTTTAGAGTAAGTCAGCCCACACTAGCTGTTATTTGTTGGTAGAAGTAAGGTATTAGGGAAAATCTATGTGCTCAGCTGAAACGGCATAGTGCTAATGTGTTAAATGTGTTTGCTTAATACTGCTCTGCAGTCTTTGTAAGCTGTGTCTCAATATTTATAAGCATTTTGGAAGAGCTAAGGCAAAAGGGTAATCTCCATGTGCTCAGATGCAACGGAAGAGTTGAAATGTGTTTATTTAATAGCGCTCTGTAGTCTTTGTATCCTGAGCCTCAGTAGTTAAAAGCCTACTGCTATTTAGCTTGAAAAGTCAGTATTAGCGGCTGTTTCCATTTTTTAAAGATTAATATTAGTCGGGAGATGTATTGTATCATGCTTCATCCCCACTCTAGCTGATACTGTTGCTTTAAAGCACAAACTTGAAACGAGTGCGTTTCCAGTATCTTGTTGCTGCATTTGAAACGGCAGCCTAGTTTGAAATAACAGTTCCTGTTAACTTCAAGACCAATGCACAAACCCTATGTAACTGGAATAATACAACAAAACTTAAGGTCTAGCATTACTTTGAACTGGCTGTTGGTTCATACTGTGGAAATGAAGTAATATGATTTGTAACTAAACTGAATTACCTCTTACCATACATTCTCTGCTTAAACTGAATGTTGATTTGCTTGCATATTTGGTGGCTAGCAGTTAGTGCTAGAAAGGTTTCTCACTCCTGCTGTCTGTTTTATTTTAGGTAGACCCCCTCTAAGTTACTTACTAAAAGAAACTCCTAACTGAAGAAAGGTACCCTGAAAACCAGTATTCACCAGAAGACAGTCCTTCAATTGGCTATGGTTAATATCTACAAATGCACTGCAATACTATATCCTGTAAGCTGCTGACCTGGGTCTATAGCTCTTAACCCTGAACATTGTACTCTGGCGCCATAACCTGAAGTTTACAAACCCCTTGCAAGTGTCAAAATTACAGTCTAACCATAGTTTAAAACCTGGTGCTAAATCAGTTTACAACTACAGCATAACTTACAGTCAGTGTAAAACTTGGCTCAAAAGACGACCATAAAATTACCTGACCATAGGGAAACACTTGCAGTCTGTATTTGCCCCACTGCACTCACCTGCGGATCGCTCCACTCCCCCTCCCTGCTCCCAATTCCCACCCATCCCCAGTACCTCTACATTTATAGGTACCTAACCACACCCTCACTATAATACCCTATCAGCTTTCACCCCCAATCTCTCTCCACCCTGTTCCTCCTCCTATCAACTCTCACCTACAAACTCTATCCTCCCATTCTAATATACCTAAACTGGTTATCAGTTTCTGTACTATAGCGTCAGTCAAACAACTGGTCCCAACCACCTTTCTCCCTCTCTCATAATGTTCCAATACTATTTACTACCAGTTCTGCTAGGCGCATATGTACTCGCCCTGTACGAAAACCATATGCTTATTGGTTATCAATACCCTAAAGACCATACTATCACTCCAGAGACAAAGCATCCCACCTTCAACCATGCCCATAAAAATAGGAACAACTCAGTCCCTAGCCTACTCTTCCAGCATGCCAACCCCAGGCACCCCAGCCCTAGATCAAGACAATACTACAAACTCTTACATAAACTTCTGAGGCTTATTACTATGAACAAACCCAGCCTCATACTCAGTGGTGACATTCACCCTAACCAAGGCCCATTCACCTCTGATAAATACACCCCCTCAAACTGTAACCGAGGCTATCAAACTAGAATTAGTTGACCAACAAACTCTTTCTTGGCCTATCACCTCAATATTAGGAGAATTAATAATAAGATACATGAACTACATGCTCTCCTGGCTGTTCACTCCCCTGAAATACTCTATCAGAGACCTGGTTAAATCCTCACACAACTGATAAGAAGGTCTTGCCTCCTGGGTATAATATACACAGGGTGGATTGTGCTTCCAGGAAGGGTGGAGGGGTAGCTATACTATACAAGTCTGAGTTAAATGTGACCAGAATTGTTAATCAAACACCTCAGATCAACAACTCTGAGATTCTTGCCACAAGATTACAGCTTAACAAAAATAAATGCATTAACATCATTTGTATGTACATCCCCCCAGGCAACAACATAGACACATTTAAAGACACCCTCCACTGGCTATCATGTCACTACCCCCAAGAAACTCTACTGCTTGGTGACTTTAACATAGACTGGGGCACCTGTTCCTCACAATACCCCTTTACCCATATTAACCTGCATGCTTTCACACAAACCATAACTACCCCAACCAGGCTAGGTAAACCCAACCAAAAAGAAACCATACTCGACTGGGTTCTTGTAAATAGCAACCCCCAACTGTGCACTGTGGGTACACTTCCCAGTGACCTAAGTGACTACCTCCTCACTTATGTCATTAAGCAAAAAGCCATTATCCCACAACTCCCCGTAATCAGAAAAAAATTCCAACAGGAGCTTATCTCCTGTAATTGGTCAATGCTAAAACACCTCCCCCTGGAAGAAGCAGTTGCATATTTTAACAAGAAATTTCTAGACATCCTAGATCTGCATGCTCCTGCCCGCTTGAAGTGAATAAAAGCTAAAACTGCACCATGGCTCACTAAAGAGACCAGGCAAAAAATCAATAGCAGAAATAAATTATGGGCCCTATGGTGCTCCACTAAAGACCCCTATGATCATGTAAAATATAGGCAAGCTAGGAATGAAACTAAAAAATCCAGTCTAGCAGACAAAAAACAATACTGCCATAATTTACAGACAGTTAATCAGAACAATCCTCAGAAGTTCTGGGAAGGCCTGAACAATCTACTTCACCCTGGAAAAACATCCACCCCCCCCATCCCTGCTGCTACCATTGATAAATCTCCTCAGGATGTCTCAGACTGCTTTAACCATTTCTTTACTGAAACAATTCAAACCCTAGCTAGCCAACTACCTCCTAGAGCTCCCTGCCCTGACAATCCTACCCCTCTAAACCAACCCTCATTTAGCCTCCAACCAGTGCCCACATCACTCATACGCTCTCTCCTCTAAAAATTAAAACCCACCAGACTCGCCACTGAGCAACTCCCCGCTGAGTACCTCCAAAAATCAGCTGATGCCATTGCCTATCCTATATCAATTCTAATTAACTGGACCATAACAGAGGCAAAAATTCCCACCTTATGGAAAACAGCTAATGTAATCCCATTACGTAAAGGAGGATCCTCCACGGATTTCTCCAGTTATAGACCAATTGCTATACTTTCCACACTGGCAAAAATAATGGAAAAATGTGTACACAAACAACTCATGCACAACCTAATCCAAAATCGCCTCATGGCCGATACCCACCATGGGTTCTGACCATATCACAGCACAACCTTGGCCCTCCTGGCTTTCACCAATGCCATAAACAACAACCATAACAACAATTACATCTCTTCTCCCCTCTTCTTGAATCTCTCCAAGGCATTCAATATGGTAGATCACCAACTTTTGTTACACGCCCTGAAAACCTTCCATCTAGATTCCAAAGCTCTTCTATGGTTTAAATCCTACCTCAAGGTAAGGTATCAGGCCATTCGCTGGAAAGACAAGCTCTCTAACCTTCTACCAAACACCCTTGGAGTGCCACAAGGCTCAATATTAGGGCCCCTATTGTTTTCCATCTTTATTAATGACTTATACGCTGTCATCCCAAACGTCAGCTGTATCCAATACGCTGATGCCTCCACCCTGATCTGTTCTGCTATATCTCCATCGGAATTGAGGTCTGCTATCCAGTCCACCTTTAATACCATAGAGAACTGGCTCTCTGAATGTCACTTGTTATTAAATCCCCAAAAAACCAAGATGCCGTTTTTCTCACCTACACAAAGGTCTGCTGCGTTTACCTTCAACATTCATGCGAAGGATGACACTATTATCACCCCCGACCCCTCCACAAAACTTCTAGGAGTCATTATTGATAATAACCTAAAATTTGACTTGCATGTCAATCAATTAATCAAGGACATCAATAAAAAACTAGGATCACTGTATAGAATAAATGCCTTCCTAACCTCTCCAGCCAAGATTGCCATAGCCTAATCTCAACACTTCTATATGCCTCCCCCCTTTTTTCTAATCTAAACAAGTCAGTCCTAAATATATTGTCTTCCTGTTACAATCACATTGCCAGGCTTGTCACTGGCCTGCCATTTAGAACACACCACTACATTAACCTCAAACAGCTTGGGTGGCTAGAACTTCCCAATCTAATCCAATTCAACATTCTGACTATAGCTAAAAAAATTCTTTATAATCCAGATAATACACCATCCCTAAGGAATATTATCACCCCCCATAACAATCAGAGACTGCTTAGCTCCTCAAACAAATTACTAGTTCAGACAATCAAAACTAACAACACAGCTGGAGATGCCCTCTTTGCAAACTCTGTAGGTAGAGTTTGGAATCTCCATCCAGCCAACATTACTTTGGCCGCCTCCCTTTGCCAACTTAAAACCATACTCAGACAACATCTGGCATTAAACTGATTTTGCCACTGTAGCAAGCCTGGATAACCCTCCTCATACATGTATATAATATATTACTTTCTGCATACTGTCATTGTATTCCCCTGACTTAAACCAGGGATAACTATACCTGTGAGCTTGTCTATCTAATGCTTTTTCATGTATCCTCTGTAAATACTTACCTGTAATTATGTTTTCATTGTTATAATTTTGCCTCTGACTACCTTGGAGCTTTTCTCCCCGAGCCCCCGCTGAAAATGGACATGTATCCAGTTGGACTATTGTGGTCAACAAATGTAAAATAAATACTTAACCAGACAGTGCTCAGTTGGATAATCCAGTCAGCAAGATATATAAAAAATAAAGTACATTTGTGTGGCAGAATTAATACATCCTCTAGATGAATTTTACTGGTACTAAATACTTTATTTGAATGGATGAATGAATACAACATTTAAAATAACAAAGGAGAGCATCATGGGAAAGATAAGGTGTTTTACAATATTGCAACATCCACAAGCAAAGACTTCACCAAATGTAATCATGTAAAATAAAGTGAAGCATTCCTCTATATTTGCTTCTTACTTCTTACCACTGGGTACCAGAGACCATTGCTTATAAAAGTCAAGACCATTAAGCCATGTTTTACTTCCTTATCTTCATAGTTTTTTTCTGATGTAAAACTTTTTTATTATTAAAAACATGGATTGCGGTATCTATATTACATTATCGAACTTTTAAAAGTTTGAACGTCATATGGTCGGCACCATATGATCGAACTTTTAAAAGTTTGAAAATGTAATAAAAAAAAAATAAACCAAAGAAAAAACCTACCTGATCACCCCCCCCCCCCCCGCTCCTTAAATATACCAACTCTGAGATTGCACTACAGTGCAGAAAAGGGAAATCTTCCCATTCTGCACTGTACGGAGATCTCCGTTGAAATGTTTGAACTTTTAAAAGTTCGATCATATGGTATCGACCATATGATGTTCTAACTTTTAAGAGTTTGACAACGTGATATAGACCCGGATTGCAAAGCAAGAATATATGAAGTCCTACATGTGCATGGAAGCACTGCTTCAAATAATAATTGTAATAAAGTAAAATAAACTGAAATATTTATTTTGCCTGAATTTACTATTACTTCTCACTACCAACTGTCAGAGAAGAGTTCTTATCAAAACATCATGGCCACATTCTGTATATTGCTTCCCTATGATCATATTATTTACAAATGTGCAACTGCATGATAGAATTATTACACCTCCAGGTGTTGAACAGTGCTTGTGAAAGCATCATTCTGTATGTTGGAGCATCATTCTATATGTTGGTTCTCCATGATTGCTTTATAAGTGTTCAGTTTTTATGACAGAATCAGTATAGTTTCAGATACTGAACAGCGCTTGTGTTTCTTCCCCATGTTCATCTTTTTTTAGTATATCATTTTTATAATTAAAAAGATAATCACAAAACAAAATATCTGTGAGCTCCTGTCTCAGCATGCAAACACTGCAGCACATGATATTTGCAAATAAAAAATCAAGTGAAATATTCCCTTGCCTGCATTTGGTTATCAGTTTCCAATGACTTCTCTACCTGTGATAAAAGATCAGATGGTCAAGTTGTAATTGCCCAAAGACAACTCGTCAAGATTGAACACTAGATATTTAGCTTGTAGAAGATTGCTGTTTGTGCAAGACCATTGTGTATTTCATTGAGGAGTTTCTTTCCCCTTGTACTACAACCTGGGAGATAGCATGTAAAAGTTTGGGAGTACTGGCTTCCCCACCTCAAAACTGCTTGTGCAGATATTTGCCAATGAGTTTTAGAGGAAGAGATACTTGCTCTGTTCAGCAAAAGGAGTGTTTTTTTTTTTACTGCTTGTACATCAATATTTAATATATGAAGCTTTTTCACTCTTGGTATCTGAGAGGAACACTTGCTAAAGCCTCAAGACTGTAATGATGTGTGCTATTTCCGCATAATCATTATTTTTTAATAACTGCATTTAAAGTGTAGAATTAACAGATCCTTGAGATGATGAATTTGACTGCACTTCAATGCTATTCTTTACGGGTTGAATGAATGCAGTCAAGGTGGATTGCTTTACAATTATAAGAAAGTAACAGAGCTTTTTGCTCATGATATAGACAAAAGTACGTGTTCACTAGTGCTACTTTGTATGGTTCAGTTGATATAGCCTTTACATGTGTACTTTGCAAAGCTGACTGCATGTAACATTCAGTTGTTCAAAGACCAGTATGACTGGACAGTAAAGTTGCTCCACAGTACTATAACCTTTGTTTAGAGGAGTGATGAGATAGCCTTTTACTTCATACATTTTTGTATTTCTTAGTATATTGGATATGGTAAAATCAGAATATTAATGCAGAATTTCTGAAGCATATCATGCAATTTTAAGTATGTGGAACCGACTTTTGATGAGTAAGAAAATATTGCGTATTTTTGTTTTCACTTTCTCACTATTAGACACACCTGATCATTACTATTCATAACATGACTTGTACATAAGGTCATTGATATTTATGAAACAGTGCTCTACTGTTTTCTTTACTGGTAAGAAATGAAATTGATCTTTTATTCATTTGTATACTGATGTGCAAAATCATTTCTCTGACTGAAACAATGTGTTGTACATGATCATGCATGAAATCCAACACAAAAACCTGGAAAAACGAATAAACAAGTCATGCCAAGATCTGGTTTGTCTAATAAATGAAATAACTTGTACTGTAGGTTTAGAGAACACCATTTTCCCCCAGACCAAGTAGCTTTCCTTTAACCTACAGTACAAGATATTTCATTTACTAACCACCAGCCTCACTGACATTTTATTTCTGCCTCTCTCTCTTATACACACACACACACACACACACACACACACACACACACACACACACACACACACACACACACACACACACACACACACACACACATGTTTTTGTAAGGTCATTGAATTGATAATTCTTTGGGAGCTGTTGTATCAAAACTACATCAATTTCTGATGCATCAAATTTACAAAAATAAGTGTTTGTGTTGGGAAGCCCCTCTTCACCAGTCATGGGGGTTGGGTCCCACCACAGCCCTGCGAGTTCATTAACTCTAAGATCATATAACAAAAAAAGGTAAGAGACAGATACCTTACCTGCTGTATTCTACAGTGCCAAAAGCACACAATGTCACTGCCTGATGCAGCACTAATCATGTGGAGGTTGCAAAACACACCAGAGACCCCAAACACTCACTACCCCTCAACTATAATCACACCCCATAGCACCGCAATTCTCTTAATTTAATGTATTTTGCTGTCTTATTGTTTAGAGTGTGAGTTGTACCTTTAAGAGCTATTTCAGTCCATGGGCACGTGCATATAAGTATAGAGCACGTGCAAGCAAGAGTGCCATTTTGTAGTGAGCAGCCTGAGTGTAAGCATGCATGTATGTAGCAGTCAGTCAGTTAGTTTGTTTAAGTTTTGTGTTCCAGTTATCCATCCTGATATGTTTGTGTGTAATAAATCACTTAAATGAACACCCAGCCTCATTGGCTTATTTGAATACAGAAGACGAATGACATGGTCTAAGAATGGGATCCAAAGTAAAACTTCTTCAAGACCATGAGGTGCACAGTTACAAACTGGAGGAATATACAGAAGTGAATCATCTGAAGCTCAAATGACTCGCAAACAGGTCAGAAAGATAAATCCAGGTATTAAACTCGTTTAAATGATTTTTTACTCAACAAATATAAAACAAAGCATTCAAAACATTTAAAATGACTTTCTAATTAAACAGAATGCTCGAAAGCATGATACATTGATAAAAATATTCAAAATGCTTACAAAAAGTGCTTGAAATAACTCCCAAATCGCATAAAATGTATAAAAAAAAGAAAACCACCATATTTTTCATATTAACTAAAGTTATTTGAAGTATCTGAGGTGTGCAAAGTGATGGCCAGTGTGTGCAGTATTACAGTACAGTTATTTCACAGAATACAGTCATTTTCAAAGAGTTTATGGTGCAGCTGAATATTTTTCATGTACCTGGTGTGTGTATTTGAACATAATTACAAGGGCATTTTGTCAACAAGGCAGAAGGATTTCGCAGACCTGCTCTACTTGTATTTGATAATAATGTTGCTGAAAATTAGAGAGTGTTTGAGCAAGAGTACGATATTTTCATACACGCTGCTTTTTCTGATAAAGATGCATGTACAAAGGCATTTATTCTGCTTAATTTATCTGGTTCAGAAGCCATTGAAAGGGATATTTGATTTGTGTATGCCCCAGCTATGTATGCAGGGGAGAGGAGTAGACCAGTAGCCTATGCATCCAGAACTCTAACCCAAACTGAGATGCAGTATGTTTGGATAGACAAAGAGTTCTTGGCAATTGTGTTTGCATAGTCAAAGTTCCATGATTATATTTATGGCCGACCTATTCAAATCGAGACTGACCACCAACCTTTGGTTACTATTTTGAAAAAGCCAATACACACAGCTCCTGTGAGATTGCAATGCATGATGTTAAAACTGTAAAAGTACAATTTCCACTTGGTTTACACAAAAGGCAATCTTCTTTATCTTGCTGATAACTTATCCAGATCACCCAGGAAAACCATTGAACAGCATGAAAATGAGAAACCTGATTTTGAAGTCATGGCAGTGAAACATTTTCTTCCACACATCTTGATGAGCTTAGATCTTACACAGCTTCAGATCTAATTGTCCAGAAGCTCAACCGCTTTATCAGTCAAGGATGGCTGTCAAAGCAATCTTGTTTACTGCTAGAAGTGCAGCAGTATTTGCCTTACAGAGACGAGATTTCGATGGAAAATGGTCACGAAAGGTCCAGAAGTGATTGTCCCAAAATCCTTGCAACAAGAGTATATTAGGATCTTGCATTGTGGCCACCCAGGAACTGATTCTACCAAAAGAAGGGTGAGAAGACTAGTATTTTGGCCTTCCATGTCAAAAGATGTTAAAGAAGAACTTTCAGCTTGTTCTGTTTGTAACAGTACTAAATTGCATCATCAAAAAGAACCACTTCAGCTAAGCTAGATTCCTGAACTACCTTGGTTGATAGTAGCTACAGACATTTTCGAATGGAATGGTCAACATTACTTGGTATTAGTAGACTCTTATTCATTTTTTTTTGATTGACCTACTTCCTAATCTCATGTTCAGTACTGTTGTGTGTGTGTGTATACATATATATATATATATATATATATATATATATATATATATATATATATATATATATATATGTAGATATGTGTTTATGTGCATATATGTGTATCTACTTCTATACAAATATATCACATATATGAGTAAATATGCATCAGAGCACAGGTGAATGAGGTTGGCATAAGGGTTAAGGTCTTCAACTCATAAACACCAGATACAGGGTTTAATTCAGACTGTGGATTATTGGCTAAGTTTAAAGTGGCCCTTCAGGATAGTTAAACTAGTATGCAAAAACGTACCACAAAATCCTTTGGTAGTTGAAACAAAATATCACAAAAGCAGTTTCCTTTTGTGATCCTTTATCCAAAACCCTACCACTAAACTCAAGACATAGTTTGTCTGAATAATGGTAGTATTGTGGAAAGGTAAGGTGTAGAGTTGTGTGTAAGACAGTAGCAGGGTTAAGGTTAGCATCAGCATGCATTAGTAAGGTGAGGAATGTGTGCCAACCCTAACCTTGCCCTTACATCTAGCTTACACGTTGCTTTAGAAACCCCCTTTCCATAACACTATTACTGCACAAAGCACTCAGAAGCACATCATGTACAGAAGAGCACACGCACGCACGCACACACACACACACACACACACACACACACACACACACACACACACACACACACACACACACACACACACACATACACACTCTGGATTATAGTCTCTGTTGTGTTTAAATTACAACATCAATGCTCCTGGACACTGTTCCCCCTAAGCTTGTGTGCATGGCCACACGTGCCCTGAGGTGACTCTTATTTGTGACAAGTGTTTGATCATGCACATGCTGTTCATTTTATACTACTGGATGAACAGTTTCCAAGTAGCTAGTTTTTTCTAGTACTTTATGTGTTGGTAGCATTACCAGAATTCCTTCTTCTCCACATAGAATAAAATTAAGACCACTTTTAGCTTTCTTTCCATTTCTCCCATTGCTCTAATAATACCCCAACAGCTTTTCTGCTAACTAAGCAAATACTACAAAAAAACCCTAGTACTTTATTTATAAATTATTTGTAGTGTATGAAGTGCCACCATTATGGTAAAAACATTGCTAAATGTCATCCTGTTTCCGCACTGCTATAGCCCAAAACCCATCCTTAACAATGCTGACAGGAGTACTTAACAATTATTAAGCACCCCCTAGGTGTTGTTAAAATCATGACTACACTGAAATTAGATATGCTTACCAGAAAACAGCAGCAGCAGGGCATGAAATGGTTTCTTTTTAACTCCCTTTTCTCCCTGCTGTCTGCATAGTACACTCACTATTTTGATTAAGGCTTCTTCCCTTCTTCTTCTTCCTCTTTCGGCTGTACCCATTAGGGGTTGCCACAGCAGATCATCAGTTTCCATTTCTTCCTGTCCTCTGCATCTTGCTGTGTCATACCAACTACCTACATGTCCTCTCTCACTACATGGAGAGAAATCTGTACTATCCGCATATGTCATTTGGCAAAAGATTTACACCGGATACCCTTCCTGATATAATCCTCCCCATTTATCCAGGCTTGGGACCGGCACAAAGAAATGCTCTGGCTTGTGATTCCTCAGTGGCTGGGTTATTAAAGCTACTTCCCTTACACTTTGAATATGTAAGGGCATCAGCAACTTTCCCACTGCTTTACCCGCTTTCAAAGCCGGCACAACACATTGCAATTTTTTTTTGTCTTACTTTTGACTAATTACAGATAACAGATAAATCTCCATGCACTACAAAGAATTATGATCAGATCTCTGATCGTAACAACATATTATTTGTTCTCAACAGGGATGCTAAGATTCACCTCTCGAGCTTCACCCTTCAAGGTGAATTATTTGGCATCTGTGTCTTGAACAAATAATATCAATAAAATTGTGGATGGTGCAATGGTGCAGCAGTAGCATTGTCACCTCACAGCAAGAGGCTCTCTGGTTTGATTCTCGGCTGGAGTGCCTTCTGTGCAGACTCTGGATGTTCTCCCTGCATTCGTGTGTGTTTTCTCCAGGTACTCCAGTTTCCTCCCATATTACAAAGACATGCATCCGGACTGTTTCTCTCAGGCCTCCACTGAAAATTGGTTTTGTTCCAAGTCTGACTTTCCCGGTAAACAAATGTTAAATAAATAAATAAATATACTTGTTATGATCAGCAACCTTATCATAATCCTCTATATTATGAGCATGGGATGAAGCTACAGCTTCTTGCTGGCATCTGTTGCACATCCTTCCTAGACGTGTACACTATGTGAACGTGTAATCTTTTTTAATGCTTTTGTGGACACAAAAAATTTAGAAATTGTATCTGTCAGTTGTTACTTTTTCAGTGAGCTTCAATTCCCTTCCAGTTCCATGTATGTATCTGCAATCAGAGAAAGTGGGAGCTTGCTGAAAAGCAGACATTAAAATGGAGTCCAGAGTGACCTTGCATTTAAATCCATTCTTTACAGCTAAATGACATTGTTAAATGCTTCCTTTAATTAATGTGATAATAAGATGCATAATGCTCACACACATGGTGATGCTTTGCCTTATATAGGTTCATAGGTTCAAGGTAGGTACTAGGCTATCTGCCCGAGGGCATTTATAAACCTAGCCAGAGTGTGTTGGCTTTCACTGCCCCATTGATTAATTAACTGATCCTCTGTTAAGCAGAGCCAATGAAGTGATCCCAGGGGTGTATTTTCTGTTACCCATCCACTCGTTAGTGAGGGGGTCTGCCTGTTGTAGTTTGGAATTTTGTTCCAAAGCATGGGGAGTCTATCCCTCCAGCATGTTCTATTTATTGTTGTGGCAAGGTTTAGCTCACTAGAGTGCATGGCTCGCAGTGACTTGGATTTCTTTAGGTGGAGCAGGTCCATCAATTCTGAGTTGGACATGGCTTTGTAAGTCAGAAAGAGATCGCCTCTGAATAAGCGATATGCCACTGAGTACAGCTGAGTTTTTTTCAGTTGAGCTGCATAGGACATATGTTTGAGGCCAGTAATCCTCTTGGAGAGGTACTTTGTGGTCTTTCCAGCTGTTTGAAATGTCTTGTGAGGTACATCCCAAATGGGGCATCGTACTCTATGATGGGTCTAATGAGTGACGAGCAGAGGGGCACTATAAACTCTTTATTTCTAGATGCAAACCCTTTAGTAATTAGATGGGCCACATAGAAGGATTTCCTAACTGCTTTGGCAATATGATTGTCAAATGAGAGATTGCTATCCACCTGGGTCCCCAGATCTCTTATTACCTCTTCTATATTAAGGGGGCTGCCACCTATGTGGTAATTCATGGGTGTTTTGTTTTTTCCAAATGGGATGACTATGCATTTTTTGGCATTTAGCTTGAGGCCATGACTTTGACACCAGGTGTCTGTCTCAGTAAGGCCCTTTTGGAGGATGTCCGTGTCAGCCGGAGAGTCATTTATGGTTCCAAGTTTGCAGTCATTGGCGAACTTGGTTAACCATAGTCCTCCTGTGTTTGCCTGTACTTCTGAGAAGTATATGCCGAACAGTTGGGGTCCCAGGACCGAGCCTTGCGGGACACCACTTTTGACTGGATTTGAGTCGGACCTGGAGCCTGCTATTCTTACCGTGTTAGTTCTGTCTGTAAGCCAGTTGGCAGCCCATCTCATGACATAGGGGTTTATGTTCAGGCTGGTGAGTTTTTCTGTAATACCCAAGTGGAGAATGGTGTCAAAAGCCTTGGCAAGGTCAAGGTAGGCTGTGTGAACCACCTTTCCCTCGTCTATGGCCTTGGTGACTGTCTCGAAGAAGTTAACCAGGTTTAGTAGGCATGATCTGCCCTTAACAAAGCTGAACTAGGTCAGGTTAAGTGTTTGGAGGTTCCCAATGTCTTTGTTAATGAGTTCCATGATGATGCACTCCATAACCTTGCAGACCAGGCTAGTCAGGCTTATAGGCAATAGTTACCAGGGTCAGCTGTGGCCCCTCCTTTGTGGAGAGGAATAACCATTGCTGTGTGCCATTCTATGGGCACGTAGCCTGTGGAGAGGCTGAGGTTGAACAGCGTGTTTAGATGGGGAGTTAGTTCGTTCTGTAGTTCATGCAAGACGCAGCCTGGGACACCATCTGGTCCCATTGACGTTGTGTTTTTGGCTTTTGAAAGGGCTGTTTTCACCTGTGCATCTGTGATTTTTGGGACACTATACTTTTCCGGTATTGTTGTGGGCCCTTTGGAGGTGAGAGGGGGGTGAAGTTTGCACTGAATCTATCTGCCGGGATGTTGGCAATATCAGTAGGTTCAGTATATTTTGTGCTATTTTGCACTAGTTCAGTGCATATCTGTGAGTTGCCACTTAGATTCTTCACATAGCTAAAGAAGGCTTTGCGGTTATCTTTTGAATCCTTGGCTATTTTTCTTTCAAAGTTAGCCTTGGATGATTTCATGAGGGACCTTAGTTTCTTACTGATACTGATTAGGGATGTCTTTCCTTCTTGGGATTTGCTTTTTTTCTGAACTAGTTTCCTCCTTCTATTGTATAGCCTATTTATGGCAGGGGTCCACCAAACTGGTTTCCTTCTCTTAGAGGAGTGAGTCTTGGTTTTGCTAGGGATGGCACAATCCATGCATCCTTGTAGGTGCTCATAGAGTGCATTTGTAAAGGTTTCTGCATCTTGGGCAGCATTATCCTTTAGCGTGGGGGCTGTGAAACTTATCACCTCTGTCTTAAGTAAGGTGAAGTTTGCTTTAGAAAAGTTTTTTACTGTGGTTTCCTTAGTTGGGGGTGGTAGTGGGGTGTGGACATCCAGAGTAATTAGTTTATGGTCTGATCTAACGAGTGACGGGTTGACCGCCGGTGTGGAACACCTGTCGCCCATGTTGGTGATGACCAGGTCCAATATATTTTCACCTCTGGTAGGGGAGTTTACCAGCTGATCCAGGGCATTTGAGTTGATGAATTCCAGGAAGCGCTGGGCCTGGGAGTTTGTACTCGAGTAGTTTTCTCAGTGAATGGTAGGGTAATTGAAATCGCCCAATATCAGGATGTTCAGTAGGACCTTCATGTTTTCCAGTGTCTCCAGAAAGGTGGAGTGGTGGTCCTGGGTCATGGAGGTTGATCTGTAGCAGGCCACAATTTGCATTGCAGATTTGCCTGATGTTAGTTGTACATGGATGATCTCAGAGGTATCATGCTGTGCCACTAACCTGGAGGTGTAGGTATCCTAGATGAATATGGATACACCCCTTCCTTTTGTGTTTCGGTCCATGTTCTGTGGCCAAAACGTGTGGTATGAGTTGTAACCAAAAGCAGGGACCAATGGTGCAAAAACAACCAAGAAACGAAAGAAGGCACCACCAACCAGGAATGAACACGAACCAATAAAGGATCCAAAAACAGTTTATTCCACAAACGCTAGTACAGTTCCAACACGTTTTCGTCATCAACTTCCTCAGTGAATGAAAAGCAACCACTGAACAACCTTAACAGTGTGATCCCAGATTTTAGCAGTCCAGTCAGAGCTGCAGGTAATGAAAACTTTAGGGTGGAATGGGTTCCAACAGACAGCATCTACTGTCATGCTATGAGCATCATAAGTATCCAAAAACTGGCTTGAGTAGGCTTTTGAACACTTTTTCCTTGCTTATACAATCCTTTAGGAGCCTGTAAGCATCTTGTATTTGTATTAGCCCCGCTGCACTCGGGCTCGCTCCGCACCCCGCCTCCTATCTTTTTTTTTTTTTTTGGATCCTTTTTTGGTTCGTGTTCATTCCTGGTTGGTGGTGCCTTCTTTCGTTTCTTGGTATGAGTTGTAGCCCGGTAGTGCTGGGGTTCTCTCTGGAACATTGAACCAGGTTTCAGTTACTGCACAGATGTCGACGTTCTCCATACTGAGAAGTGCTTCAAGTGCATGCATTTTGAGATTTAAACTCCTGGCGTTGAGTAGCATAACCCTCAGTTTTTTGTTAATTGTGCAGTTTACGGAGGTGCATTTGACTTTTGAGCCTTGCCTAAAAAAGGCACTATGGGGGCAGCAAGAGCCTTGGCCAGTATTCTCTCTCCTCTGAACTGATGTTGTGGCTGTCTCTCTACAGAGTACTTGTTAGAATTACTATGTAACCATTGATAGCAGTGGGGGGTAGTTTCACCTCATCACTGATATTCTGTCCTGCCTTATATAAGTGGTGGGTGGCCATGGTGGTGCAGCAGTTAGCATTGCCGCCTCACAGCAAGAGGTTCTCTGGTTTGATTTTCGGCTGGGGTGCCTTCTGTGTGGAGTCTGCATGTCCTCCCTGTGGTCGCTTGGGTTTCCTCCGGGTGCTCCGGTTTCCTCCCACATCCCAAAGACATGCTGTAGGTGGATTGGGCACTCTAAATTGGCCCTAGGTGTGAGTGTGTGCATGTGTGTGCCTTCTGTGGAAGGTTGGGCGCCGGACTGGCAACTCGACACCGTAAAACTCCACTGCCAATCATGAGTGGACAGGTGATCCGCTGTGGTGACCCCTAACCAGGAAAAAGCCGAAAGAAGAAGAAGAAGATTTTGAGTTATCTCTGCCTAATATCTGAGCTTTGGCCGGCTAACATCTACTTGAAATCAACTGGACATATAAGTGAATTTAAGTACACTTTTTTCTGCTCTTTTTCATATGGTACTGTAATAAATTTATTTATTTGTGTTTTTCACTGAATATTATCTCAACTGAAGTTGTGGCTGTCTCTCTACAGAGTACTTGTTAGATTTTCTGTGTAGACATTGATAGCAGTGGGGGGGTAGTGTCACCTCATCACTGATATTCTGTCCTGCCTTATATAAGTGGTACTTTTTTTAGTTATCTCTGCTTAATATCTGAGCTTTGGCTAACATCTACTTGAAATCAACTGGATGTATAATTGAATTTAAGTATCCTCTCTGCTCTCCTTTTTGCAGCCCATGGCTTCATCTGAAAATAGGAATTTATGAAGAAAAAGCACCAGCACAAGGCTATAGATCCTCTGTGAGCAGGCAACAATATGAAAAAGAAACTCAGAAGACCACCACGACAATAAAAGTGATTTAATAAAGACAAGTGCTTTCACATAGAACACATGCTTTCTCAAGTCCTTAATACAAAATAGCAAAACCTTATACATTTTATACAAATTCAAATGCAATGATCAACCAATGAAAACAATTAAAAGCATATAATTAGAACATTTAGCTAGTAATTAAACATTTATTTATTTTACTTAAGGGGGTGGGTAGCAAGCTCTGGCTTGATGCACACACATTTTACAATTTCTGCATGGAAAAGTTCCTAATTTATGTATAGAGACTGATGCTCTTTGGTGGTCATTGCATAACAACTGTTTCAAGTTACAGTTGTTCTTGTAAGTAAAGCTCGGAGACTGTCCTAGAATGTTAAGCGTCTCTCTGTCACCAGTCAAAAAGTGCCAGTTTCTCTTAATGATACCGCACATTCTGTTGCTATCATTAGCATACTTGGTGACAAAGCATACCTTATTTCTTTTTTTAACTAATCCTTCTTTAGGGACAACCTCCACACGGTCAGCATAGCTGTTATTCTGCATGTCCCTATTTCTAATAGTTTGAAAGGTAGACCCTTTATAGGCTCTTTCTACAAATAATTGTTGTAAGTAATCTGTCTCACTTTCTTTATCAGTAGCTGTATTACAAATATTATTGACCCTATTCAGCTGTCCTTTGATAATATTCGGAAAAAATATGCCTGGGATGCATACTACTATGCTCCAACAGGCTGTTTTTCCAACATAATTTAAGAAACAATTTGGTATTGATAGCCCCTGCTTCATCTCTATAAATCGAGACATCCAAAAAAATCTATGGATTCAAATGAATAGGATAGTTAAACTAGTATTCACATGAAACCTATGCAAAAATGTACCACAAAATCCATTGGTAGTTGAAACAAAATATCACAAAAGCAGTTTCCTTTTGTGATCTTTTAACCAAAACCCTACCACTAAACTCAAGACATAGTTTGTCTGAATAATGGTAGTATTATGGAAAGGTAAGGTGTAGAGTTGGGTGTAAGGCAGTGGCATGGCTAAGGTTAGAATTCGCATGCATTAGTACGGTGAGGAATGTGTGCCAACCCTAACCTTGCCCTTACATCCGTTTCTTTATCTTGTTTCCTCATAATCCCTGACAATATGTCTGCCTGCTTCTGTGCGCCCATTGCTCTGTTCCTTTTGACTGTTGCCTCTTGTCTTCTAGATCACTTTCATTATCTATCTAGCATCGCCTACTAGCCTTATTGTTTTTATTTTATCTATTTATTAATTTACAATTATACTTCAGCCTTTCATTATAGTATTAACTAGATTAAAAAAGAAGTTGAGAAGCAAAGAAATAAGTAAAAATATAGACTAGGAGAGCTTTAAGTACCAGTGTTCCTTCAGAAATAACTAAACATGTCTAGACTAGAAGAAACATAAGTAACAATACTTCTTCAGCTCAGGCTGTCATTTTCCATCCACCTTATGCCAGAAGACAGTGTTAACAACTATAATACTCATCGTTTAACACATAGTAGTATATCACCTTTAGTCAAAATAATATAACTTATTGTAATATCCTTACAAGAAAAGAAGAATGTTCCCCGACCTGTAAAATGGAACTACAGGTAATAACATCCTAGCTGGAAACTATCTGAATGAGATGAACCTATTTATTTTAACCGTGGGTGGGAGGGGTGGGATAGGTGTGGTTGAGGGAGGATAATGGGTAAAATATGAGGCAAGATAACAGGTGGTGACCTATTCTGTCAGGCTAAAAAACAAAGGCTATAAGGATTTCAGTTTGCTAATCCACAGCTCTTGTGAAATTATGACTGCTTGATTATTTTCTTATGAAATCATAAAACATAATAAATTTAACTCTAATGTGGTCTTCAAAACACACAAAAGCACAGAAACAGCTTGAGCAGTCAAGTTTCAAATTTTATAATTAGATAACTGAACCACATCTCTACCCAAATGTTGATTGTTTTGACACTTGTAGTATCATGTATAATAATAGCACTGCATTATACATTTATTTATTTTTTTACTTATTTACATTTGTTTACCATGAAAGTCTGACTGGGCAGATACCCATTTTCAGTGGAGGCCTGGGCCTCTGAATACAGCCCTTTAAACTGAAAGCACACATATTTAGAGAAACATTCCAAGAAACCTAATCGTGTCTTAGCTGAACAACATTTCAACCTAACTGTAAGTGATGGGTGTTCGGTTTTCATGGTGTAATAATTAGAGTAATAGCATGATGATTGTCAAATAGATGGACAAACAAATTGAAAAACATCATTGTGTATGTATGTATGAATGTATGTATGTATGTATGTATGTATGCAAAGCAGCAAGAATAATACATTTGTTGAGAATTCTTAAAAAAATGCACAAAATTACAGAAGTGGTCTAGGCCACTTTGTAAATTATTTTAACACATACATTTTTCATTCATTCATTCTCTGATAAATTGCTTCATCTAGTTCAGTGTCAGTAAGAGACCAAGCCTAACCCAGAATTCAGTTGGTGTAAAAGGCAGTGAAACTAATTCTGAAAAGGGTGCCAACCCATTTCAGAACACATGCATATATACTCAGTCCAACACAGCACAAACATGTACAGGCAATTTGGAGGATCAATGAATTATCCTCTGACACATTATTGGGATGCAGGAGGAAACTGGAGCTCACGGTGAAAATTCAGACAGCCACAGGAATGGTATGCAGACTCCACACACAAGGCAACCTGTTCAGGTCTTCCTAAAATAATGACTTTATGGCTATTAATAAATGCAACTAACATGATACGATTGATACAGAGAGATGTAAACAGCTAGACTGTACAATCTAATGTGGTACATGTGACACAAGTGACAAATCTGATGAATTATGAATCATCACCAAGAGAATTTAATGTCTAAAAACTACAATAAGATATTACAATATAATTGCCGTATAGAGAGTCCTTCAACATAACACATATCAGAATAACAGCATGTCTGGTCCATTTTTTGGTTCTGTGGTACCACACATAGAAAAAAATGAATGCTGATCTTGCCAGAGGGCCCAATACTCTCTTTTGTGTACCAGCGACTGCAGTGTATTTCAGCATCATGTTAGGCTGCAGAAGTAACTTGTATCAGATTTAATATTGTTGCATTGAATAGCAGATTTGCATCAACTTAGTAATGTGATGTCAAAGAAAAAGGAATTTCAGGAAATCCAGCACAATGCCTTCATTTATTCCCTAAAAGAGAGAAAACAAAACATTTTAATTTGTATTAATTATATATTGCAGTATGCAGTTTTAATCCACAAGATTTAATACATGTAACACTTTCATTATAAACATGAAGACATCAGGTCATCATGCTTGTATCATGTATTACACTTATACCTGTTTTGTTTTGTTGAGGGTAGTCAGCGATGATGCAGCTTTGACTATAGCTTGTAGCTGCTTGTTACAGATCTGTCCCTTGAGAAGCCCTTATTCACTACTGTTTTTTTTTTTGGGTCTTGCTTAAGACAGGTCGAGGAATCACTCGACATTTGCTTTAGTTAAAATCCTGGCACACTGAGGATCTAATTAAGCCAAGAGGCAGGTTTATGATAAGAAATGCTTGGCTAAAAATGCCAGGAGCCTAGCTGTTCTGCTGCAATTGTTTTCTATGTAAGATCAACTTTTACATAACCAACATCTGTTCAGTAATCTATTCTGCCTCACAGATGCTATCTTTCTTTATATGGAATGTACATTTTTACATGGGTTTTACAAACAATCAGACCTTTGTATAAAATATCCTGCACTTTATTTGACTGACTTTCTAAGAACAGGGCTTCTAAGACAAACTACCTACATATCCTTTTGTGATAAAGAAACTCTCCAGAGGTAACCATGATCTTCCAAGAGGGCCTGTCCTAAATCCCTCTGTAAGCATGACTCTCTGTGTACCTATCACATTGACAAAACACCCATGAAGACTGATTCTGTAATCAAGGATATGAGAACATATGGCAATAACAAACTGTCCTTTGATCACCAGGTATTCACTACTGTGAGGAAGCCATTTTTCATCATGCAACTTATATTTAAAGGTACGGTGTCCATGTCCAAGGATGTAATCATTCCGCCATCCTTGGCACTCATTAGGCTGATCATTGAGTATACTGCCCTTTTTGGTGTGTACTTGTCCAAACACTTGTCACAACTGGAACAACCACAATGTTTCGTCATTAAGAAAATCAAGGGTCGATCATAAAAACTATGTGGACTGCTCAAAGCCTTATCCTTCTTCTGTGTATTATACAGACTTCTGAGAGGTGACCCCTGCCTTTCAAATAGAGCGTCAACAGACCTTATCCTGTCAGGGCTATTACATATTAGCAAGTCCAATGGTAGCAAAAACACTCACTCATGGGATCTCGATCTCTTCTGCAACATAAGTAGAACATGTTGGAGGGCTAGGCTTATATAGGTTCATAGGTAGGTACTAGGTTATCTGCCCGAAGGCATTTATAAGCCTAGCCAGAATCTCATCACAGAGAATTCTGCTTCTGAGGAACTGTCTTCTACTCCACATGAAGCAAAGTACTTTTCTTACCCTATTTAATCATAATTTGGACAGTTAGATGGGACTGCAATTTCACCCCGGTTTAACACTGTTGTATCTCATGGATAGGGGAAACAAGGAAATCCCTCACCATAGTATTCTTTTTCCCATCTCTAGGTTATTTGTACATGAAATATAAAGGCTGGAAACTACCATGAGAATGCAAGGATAGGTTTCTTAAGATCCTCACAAATCAGTAGCTTAGTAAATCCCTATGAACCTATAATCACATAGCTATACTTTCTTTTTTGTCATTCCACGGTAACTTGTTTTTATAGGCTTTTAAAACTGTGTATACTATACTGGAGTGCTGAATCTGTCTGTTACTCACTCATCAAGGCTTTGTATGCTCAAAAAACTTAGTTATGACCTCTGAGTTACAAGGGATACCCTCCAAATAAATGTATTACAAGATGGTTTAAAAGTGATTTTTTTATTTAGTTTCAGAAAACATAAACATTTTTACTCTGTAACACAATATTTTGTTTATTGAAAATATTTATAAATTACTAGTGACCAGGCCGCATAAGCAGGGACTTCACAGGGATTACTTTAAACAGGCTGCCAGACATGTAAAAGATGAAAATTTCACTTCCACTGGAATTGTCATTATAAACCACTATCGCCAGCATTCCATACCTGAAGTGCCCTAGAAAATAATAAACTTAACAATAAGGATACAGTGTTTTATTGTGCAAAGTATCATGTCGTAACTCATGAAATAAAGTTGTAAAAAAATCCTGGTTCACACATTTCCTGCTAATGAGATATTTGGTTCAACAGCAATATTACTACAGCAGCAGTTTAGTTTTGCAACATCTGCATGCATGTTGCTTAGCAGTTGAAGAATCACTGACTATTCCCTTCAGCGTGCTTACATGGTTTTCTGATATACTCAGCTTAAAAGGTGGTGAATACTGTTTTTACCTTTGTTGTTTTCTAGATTAGATCAGTTTGAAGTTAATAGAATTTATGCTACCTTTGAATTATTGTCTTTCTTGGTTTTCTTTTTAACAGTTGTGCTTTTTACTGTGGCTTTACGTTCACCAAGTATTTGGTAAGTTATAGAAACATCCGTGCAATACAATGAATAAAATATGAACTTACTAAAACATATTGATTTACAAATTTTACAGCAGTTATGTTAATTAACATACTGACAGATCTTTCTTTGAAACATAAGACAACTATTTTGATGTAGACACTTTCGTAAATAATTTTATTTATTTTTACTTATGATTGCTTGTTCTCTTGGATGTTAATATGTTGCATTAATGTATTAAATCTGAATAAAATTCTTAAAGAAATATATGTACTTAATCCCTATGTATGAGTTTCTAAGAACAGGAAATGTTGCAAAATATCTGTTCTTGCAATAGCATTGAAACTTCCCTTTTACCATCTTACAAAAGTGTATTTATTATTTCTATACACAGTCGCTTCTGACATTATACACTGAGGCACTTTACATACTTCTGGGGTTCATTTGTTAAGTGTAGAATAAATTCATTGTGACAAAATGATGCTCTACCTTCACAAAAGGAGGGGGGAGGTCAGATAGATGCTGTCTTCATCCTTTCATAGGTTCATAAGTAGGTACTAGGCTATCGACCCTAGGGCCTATACATGCCTAGCCAAAAAGGTACCCTGACTTTTGCTACCCAAGAAAATAATTTTCCTGTGCCCTTGTTGAGCAGACCCACAGAGGTGATCCCCGGGGTGAATTTCCTATTTCCCATCCAATCATCAAGATTTTTCTTGAAGAGTGCTAATGAGGAGCTTTGTTTGATATAGATAGGTAGTTTGTTCCAGAGTATGGGAAGTCTCTGGGACAGGAATCTATCCCTCCAGCATGTTCTGTTTATTGTGGTGATAGAGCATGTAGCTCAGAGGGATTGGGATTTCTTTAAGTGGAGCATGTCCAACAGCTCTGAGTTTGACATAGTTTTGTATGTTAGGCAGAGATCGCCTCTGAGCAGGTGATATGTGACGGAGTAAAGCTGGAGTTTTTGAGACGGTCTGCATAGGGCATCTGTTTGAGGCCAGTAATCCTCTTTGTGAGGTATTTCTGCAGCCTTTCCAGTTGTTGTAGATGTCTTGTGAGGTACATATGAAAAGGGGTGTTGTACTCTATAATGGGTCTAATGAGTGACGAGTAGAGGGGAACAATGACCTCTTTTTTCCTGGATGAGAAACCTTTTGTGATGAAGTGTGCCACGTAGAAGGATTTCCTGACTACTGTGGAGATGTAATTATCAAAGGAGAGATTACTGTCCACCTGTATCCCAAGGTCTCTTATCACACTTTCAGTGTTAAGTAGACTACCACCTATGTGGTAGTTCATGGGTACAGAGTTTTTACCAAAGGGGATGACAATGCAGTTTTTGGCATTGAGCTTGAAGCCATGGCTTTGACACCAGGCATCTGTCTCAGTGAGGCCCTTTTGTAGGGTGTCCACATCTTTAGGAGTTTCAATTATGGCTCCTAGTTTGCAGTCATCTGCGAACTTCATTAGCCAAAGACCTTCTGTGTTAGCCTGTACTTCAGAAAAGTAGATACTAAACAGGAGAGGACCCAGGACTGAACCCTGTGGTGCTCCACTTGTCACTGGTCTGAAGTTGGATTTGGAGTCTGCAACTTTCACAGTGTGGGTTCTGTCAGTGAGCCAGTTGGCAACCCATCTTGTGACATATGGATTTATACCTAGTTTAGTGAGTTTATCTATAATTCCAGAGTGGGGGATGGTGTCAAAAGCCTTGGCGAGATCTAGATAGGCAGTGTGAACCACCTTACCCTCATCTAAGGCTTTGGTGACTGCTTCAAAGAAGTCAGTCAGGTTTAGGAGACATGATCTGCCTTTTACAAATGCGAACTGGGTGGGGTCCAGAGTTTGGAGATTACCAGTGTCTTTGTTTATAAGTTCCATGGCCTTGCAGACCAGGCTCGTTAGGCTAATGGGGCGGTAGTTCCCAGGGTCTGTGGTGGCTCCCCCTTTGTGGAGTGGGATAACCATTGCTGTGCGCCATTCAGTGGGCACAAAGCCTGAGGTGAGGCTATGATTGAACATGGTGCTTAGGTGGGGTGCCAGTTCATTCTGTAGTTCATATAGAACGCAGCCTGGGATGTTGTCAGGTCCCATGGATGCTGTGTTTTTGGCTTTGGAGAGTGTGTTTTTTACCTGTGCAGCCGTGAGTACAGGAACTTTGCATTCGTCTGGTATAGAGATGGGTCTTTTATGGGGTGGGGGGTAAAGTTAGCACTGAACCTATCTGCCAGGATGTTGGCAATATCAGTTGGTTCTGTATATTTAGTGCCATTGTGCTGTAACTCAGAGCAGATCTGAGTGTTGCCATTGAGATTCTTGACATAGCTATAGAATGCTTTGTGGTTGTCTTTAGAATCAGTGGTGATTTTGTTTTCATACCTAGCTTTGGAGGATTTTATGAGGGATCTCAGCTTCTTACTGAGGCTGACCAGGGAGTTCTTCCAGTCATGGGATTTTACTCTTTTTTGCAACAGTTTCTTTCTTCTGTTGTAGAGTTTGTTTATGGCAGGGGACTACCAGGTTGGCTTCCTTTTTTTGAAGGATAGCATCTTGGTTCTGTTAGGGATAGCACGGTCCATGGACTTGTGTAAGTGCTTATAAAGTACACGTGTGTAGGATTCAGCAATCGTACCTCTATTGTCCGTCTGCATGGGTGTCGTGAAGTTTGCCACTTCTGTTTTAAGAAGCGTGAAGTTGGCTTTGGAGAAATTTTTACAGTGGTTTCCCTAATGGGGGTGGGGTGGGGGCGGGATGTGGATTTCTACGCTGATTAGCTTGTGGTCGGATCTGACCAACGAGGAATTGACCTCTGGTGTGGAGCACTGGTCACCCATGTTGGTAATGACCAGGTCTAGGATATTGCTGCCCCTGGTGGGGGTGTGGATAAGTTGATCCAGGGCGTTGGAATTTTTGAATTTGAGAAAACGTTGAGTAAAAGAGTTCGTACATGATTCGTTTTCCCAGTTAATGGTGGGGTAGTTGAAATCGCTCATTATTAGGGTGTTGGGTTGTACCATTCACTTTCATCTGTACATATCGTGTTGATGATCTATCATCACTTTCACTTCTGTTCTCTTACTTCTACACAAAAGTAGATGTATGAAGGCCATCTACTGACATGCCCATAGCAACTAAATGTCTTGCCTAGGTTTCTGTTCACATAGATTGTTTTTATTTTAAAATGATTTATCTCCCTTTATAGCTTCTCTCTCTTTCTTTGTATGGGTGGTGCTGTAAAACTTTCCACAAGGAATTCGCCAAGAATAATGCCATAGTATAAAGAAAAATGATTGGCTTTAACAATTGGTTAAAAATCTGATGTCATTCTGGGGGGATTCTGCATGCGACAGTAAGGGATGGATATACATTATATAAAGTTTTTTATTGTTGCAAGAATGTGGCTTATTTATTCGAAAAAGGTAAAATGCCATTTATAAACAAAACAAAAAAAAAACTAAAGCAAGGACAAAACATACCAACCAATTGGATGTCAAGAAAAAGCATTTACCACTGATGCTAAATTTCAAACTTCCATACAAGAATGAAATCCAACCACTCAAGCAAGCTGGAGTAAAGTGCCTGTCCATTATAGCCATCCTGTAAAATGTTCCAAGTTCAAAACATAGCTGAAACATAAATCACTTCAGAGCAAAGGTGAAAAAACACAATGGCAGGGATAGTATACAAACCTGCTATATATACAATTATACCCTTAAATGCTAAATGAAAAAAAAAAAAAAAACAAGGCTGAAACAAGAAAATGCAGACATGGGATCATGGACAATGTAATCAGAGTTTTGTAAATAAACTCTATTTTTTTTTGCATTGTAAGATACAGTTTATCAGTTCCAGTAATACACCCCTCACACACAAATTACATTATATGGGAACCAAAACCAATTGCTGGAATGGCTATTTCTAGAGATTTACAATGTACTATCACTTTTTTGATGTCGTAGAATAACTGAAAAAATAATCTCTGTGATTCATAGAAATGTGGCTGTGGTTACATATAGGGCCTATTGCAAGTTAAGTCAGTTTATGCAATCCTAAAATGCAATTTAGAGGCAGCTTTTGCTAAACTGAGGAAAACCTCATATTGGCTAATTTCCATGTATCTGAATCACATGTTTGTTTCTACCACCCATGCTAAAAGCCCTTTGCGGCTTTAGTGTCATCTAGCATCCTCTATACCATGTTGGCACAGGCACCATACCTCTCAACCTTCCAAACGTTTATGGAACATCTCTGATGTTGCCTCATATATTTGCTTTGTCCCTCCAAATTTGAGATTTTCTGATAAATCACTAAAGATTACAGTTAGTCAATAATGCCAGATGTTACAGTTTCATAGTTCTTATCACTTTTAAAATGTATCTTGATGCAAAATCTGTTGTTCGGTTAATTTTTAAGTGAATCAGAGTAATATTTAAAAATTGCCCTTGATTGTGGCTATTAACTTCTTTTTCTTTTGGCTATCGGCCCTAGGGCCTATACATGCCTAGCCAAAAAAGGTACCCTGACTTTTGCCACCCAAGAAAATAATTTTCCTGCGCCCCTGTTGAGCAGACCCACAGAGGTGATCCCCGGGGTGAATTTCCTATTTCCCATCCAATCATCAAGATTTTTCTTGAAGAGTGCTAATGAGGAGCTTTGTTTGATATAGATAGGTAGTTTGTTCCAGAGTATGGGAAGTCTCTGGGACAGGAATCTATCTCTCCAGCATGTTCTGTTTATTGTGGTGATAGAGCGTGTAGCTCAGAGGGATTGGGATTTCTTTAAGTGGAGCATGTCCAACAGCTCTGAGTTTGACATAGCTTTGTATGTTAGGCAGAGATCTCCTCTGAGCAGGCGATATGTGACGGAGTAAAGCTGGAGTTTTTGAGATGGTCTGCATAGGGCATCTGTTTGAGGCCAGTAATCCTCTTTGTGAGGTATTTCTGCAGCCTCTCCAGCTGTTGTAGATGTCTTGTGAGGTACATATGAAAAGGGGCGTTGTACTCTATAATGGGTCTAATGAGTGATGAGTAGAGGGGAACAATGACCTCTTTTTTCCTGGATGAGAAACCTTTTGTGATGAAGTGTGCCACATAGAAGGATTTCCTGACTACTGTGGAGATGTAATTATCAAAGGAGAGATTACTGTCCACCTGTGTCCCAAGGTCTCTTATCACACTTTTGGTGTTAAGTAGACTACCACCTATGTGGTAGTTCATGGGTACAGAGTTTTTACCAAAGGGGATGACAGTGCAGTTTTTGGCATTGAGCTTGAAGCCATGGCTTTGACACCAGGCATCTGTCTCAGTGAGGCCCTTTTGTAGGGTGTCCACATCTTTAGGAGTTTCAATTATGGCTCCTAGTTTGCAGTCATCTGCGAACTTCATTAGCCAAAGACCTTCTGTGTTAGCCTGTACTTCAGAAAAGTAGATACCAAACAGGAGCGGACCCAGGACTGAACCCTGTGGTGCTCCACTTGTCACTGGTCTGAAGTTGGATTTGGAGTCTGCAACTTTCACAGTGTGGGTTCTGTCAGTGAGCCAGTTGGCAACCCATCTTGTGACATATGGATTTATACCTAGTTTAGTGAGTTTAACTATAATTCCAGAGTGGGGGATGGTGTCAAAAGCCTTGGCGAGATCTAGATAGGCTGTGTGAACCACCTTACCCTCATCTAAGGCTTTGGTGACTGCTTCAAAGAAGTCAGTCAGGTTTAGGAGACATGATCTGCCTTTTACAAATGTGGACTGGGTGGGGTCCAGAGTTTGGGGATTACCAGTGTCTTTGTTTATAAGTTCCATGATGATATGTTCCATGGCCTTGCAGACCAGGCTCGTTAGGCTAATGGGGTGGTAGTTCCCAGGGTCTGTGGTGGCTCCCCCTTTATGGAGTGGGATAACCATCGCTGTGCACCATTCAGTGGGCACAAAGCCTGAGGTAAGGCTATGATCGAACATGGTGCTTAGGTGGGGTGCCAGTTCATTCTGTAGTTCATATAGAACGCAGCCTGGGATGTTGTCAGGTCCCATGGATGCTGTGTTCTTGGCTTTGGAGTGTGTGTTTTTTACCTGTGCAGCCGTGAGTACAGGAACTTTGCATTCTTCTGGTATAGAGATGGGTCCTTTATGGGGTGGGGGATAAAGTTAGCACTGAACCTATCTGCCAGGATGTTGGCAATATCAGTTGGTTCTGTATATTTAATGCCATTGTGCTGTAACTCAGAGCAGATCTGACTGTTGCCATTGAGATTCTTGACATAGCTATAGAATGCTTTGTGGTTGTCTTTAGAATCAGTGGTGATTTTGTTTTCATACCTAGCTTTGGAGGATTTTATGAGGGGATCTCAGCTTCTTACTGAGGCTGACCAGGGAGTTCTTCCAGTCATGGGATTTTACTCTTTTTTGCAACAGTTTCTTTCTTCTGTTGTAGAGTTTGTTTATGGCAGAGGACTACCAGATTGGCTTCCTTTTTTTAAAGGATAGCATCTTGGTTCTGTTAGGGATAGCACGGTCCATGGGCTCATGTAAGTGCTTATAAAGTACATGTGTGTAGGATTCAGCAATCGTACCTCTATTGTTCGTCTGCATGGGTGTTGTGAAGTTTGCCACTTCTGTCTTAAGAAGCGTGAAGTTGGCTTTGGAGAAATTTTTTACAGTGGTTTCCCTAATGGAGGGATGTGGATTTCTACGCTGATTAGCTTGTGGTCGGATCTGACCAATGAGGAATTGACCTCTGGTGTGGAGCACCAGTCACCCATGTTGGTAATGACCAGGTCTAGGATATTGCTGCCCCTGGTGGCGGTGTGGATAAGTTGATCCAGGGCATTGGAATTTATGAATTTGAGAAAATGTTGAGTAAAAGAGTTGGTACATGATTAGTTTTCCCAGTTAATGGTGGGGTAGTTGAAATCACTCATTATTAGGGTGTTGGGTTGTACCATTCACTTTCATCTGTTCATATCGTGTTGATGATCTATCATCACTTTCACTTCTGTTCTCTTACTTCTACACAAATGTAGATATATGAAGGCCATCTACTGACATGCCCATAGTAACTAAATGTCTTGCCTAGGTTGCCGTTCACATAGATTGTTTTTATTTTAAAATGATTTATCTCCCTTTATAGCTTCTCTCTCTCTCTCTCTTTGTATGGGTGGTGCTGTAAAACTTTCCACAAGGAATTCACCAAGAATAATGCCATAGTATAAAGAAAAAAATGATTGGCTTTAACAATTGGTTAAAGATCTGATGTCATTCTGGGGGGATTCTGCATGCGACAGTAAGGGATGTATATGCATTATATAAAGTTTTTTATTGTTGCAAGAATGTGGCTTATTTATTCGAAAAAGTTAAAATGTCATTTATAAAAAAAAAAACAAAAAAAAAAAAAAACTAAAGCAAGGACAAAACATACCAACCAATTGGATGTCAAGAAAAAGCATTTACCACTGATGCTAAATTTCAAACTTCCATACAAGAATGAAATCCAACCACTCAAGCAAGCTGGAGTAAAGTGCCTGTCCATTATATCCATCCTGTAAAATGTTCCAAGTTAAAAACATAGCTGAAACATAAATCACTTCAGAGCAAAGGTAAAAAAACACAATGGCAGGGATAGTATACAAACCTGCTATATATACAATTATACCCTAAAATGCTAAATGAAAAAAAAAAAAAAAAAAAAAAAAAGGCTGAAACAAGAAAATGCAGACATGGGATCATGGACAATGTAATCAGAGTTTTGTAAATAAACTCTATTTTTTTTTGCATACACCCCTCACACACATATTACATTATATGGGAACCAAAACCAATTGCTGGAATAGCTATTTCTAGAGCTTTACAATGTACTGTCACTTTTTTGATGTCGTAGAATAACTGAAAAAATAATCTCTGTCATTCATAGAAATGTGGCTGTGGTTACATAAAGGGCCTATTGCAAGTTAAGTCAGTTTGTGCAATCCTAAAATGCAATTTAGAGGCAGCTTTTGCTAATCCGAGGAAAACCTCATATTGACTAATTTCCATGTATCTGAATCACATGTTTGTTTCTACCACCCATGCTAAAAGCTCTTTGTGGCTTTAGTGTAATCTAGCATCCTCTACACCATGTTGGCACAGGCACCATACCTCTCAACCTTCCAAACGTTTATGGAACATCTCTGATGTTGCCTCATATATTTGTTTTGCCCCTCCAAATTTGAGATTTTCTGATAAATCACTAAGGATTACAGTTAGTCAATAATGCCAGATGTTACAGTTTCATAGTTCTTATCACTTTTAAAATGTATCTTGATGCAAAATCTGTTGTTCGGTTAATTTTTAAGTGAATCAGAGTAATATTTAAAAATTGCCCTTGATTGTGGCTATTAACTTCTTTTTCTTTTTGGCTTTATCCATAATTACTGGGCATCAACATTACGAGGTAAGACAGGCACCTCCACACACCCAACACACACACACACGTACAGACATACTCACAGACACAGATACAGAAATCCACTCGAAATCCCCCCCACACACACTCAGATGAACTAATGGACTCACTCACCAATTCACCCATGTGCATGCTTTGACACTCCTCCCATACCCACATATCAGTACTCTTAGTTCTCTAGCTAACTCTCCTACTGCGGCCACTTAGACACACACACACACACACACACACACACACACACACACACACACACACACACACACACACACACACACACTTGTCTGACTCCATTCATACCCTTGCAGATATGCCCTCATGAAACACACATACTGATACACAACACACATACGCACACTTAAACTGTCCCATCTATATTTCTTCACTGTACCTCATTGGGCTTATCTGCAACATGATTTAATTTATTTACTTCAATGGGTGATTACAGTCTTTTGTTCAAGTTGCATTTCACCTTACCAAAGTAATTTACACAGCTGATCAATTATCTGAATCACTTAGCAATGTAAATTTGCCTTGTTACCATGCACCATGGCCAATGGGCCTGACCTCAGTGCTATTGCATGTAGAAAATTAGTGTAGTAGGGCAGTCTATGAATTAGAAAAGGTTGCTTTAGGGGTAAACTGCTCATGGTAAGGCTTGCCACTCATAAGATTTTCTGGTTGCAGGCAATATGTTTTGAAACAATACTAATTTATATGAAGATGAGCATAAATGAATGAATCAATTTACCACCAAGAAAATACTTCTACAAACCTCAAGCTTTAAATAGGAAGTGGACAGCCCTGACATATGCCTTAAAAACTGTTGCATTATAGTTGTTTGGATGTTTAATATTACAGGATGAATTCAGTGTCATTATCAGTTTCTTTATACTGAGCCTGGTATGTGAGAAAGAAAAGAGAAAGAAACAAGTGAGGTCTCCTGAGGTTCATTTCCTGTATTATAAAGATCAGTACTGGCTCCTACTGTGACCTCCCTACAGTAAATAAATAAAGAAAGAAAAACAAAACTAGTTTGATAGATTGCTTCACTTTGCTGCACTCAGTCTGACTCATGTCATTCTTTTACTGATCAATCTTTGCAAACATGCTTTTTTCTATTTCATACTACCTCTTGTCAGCTGTACATGATATCATATATATCAGTGGTGTTACGTAGAGCTTGGACCAGCTTGGACCCTCTCTGGTGATGGGCAGGACTATGCCGTGGCAAAATTGAGCTAGTTGAACATTCCACAATTCATCAAGTGAAGATTTTCAGCAAGAAGTTTGAAGTTCTAGTTAGGGAAATCACCTTGGTGGTTAATCGACCAGCTGTGCTGTTTAAGGTAGTGGATAGGTTGTGCAGCCCAGCCTGCCTGTTTGACAGAAGGGCCTTATCTAGTACTGAATATGAATCTGCTACTTGATTTTTTTGTTGATAAAACTGCCTCCATTAGGTCTGCTCTTCTGCAGTGCATCCATGTGGTGGTGTAGCATGTTCATCTTTCCTTCTCTTGTCTTGGTTGGTGTTCATATTCCAATGGATCATGCCACTTTGTAGAACATCTAAAGTCCTAATGTGGTTTCTCTGGTATGGATGTTGACTAGTTTACTTTGTACCTATATACCTGTACTAATAGGGTCTGTTCAGGTCTAACTTTGTCATCCTTATACCACCTTGAATGTGGAATACCACTGGGTTCTATTATGGGACCTTAGTATTCACTGTGCATAGAATTTCTTTAGGAGATCTGCTGAGGGAAAGGAGTTTAGTGTACCACAGCTACATAGGTGACACTCAGATCTGCTTTTCCTTTCCTCAGGAGGGGATAGCTTCTATTTGTTCCCTATCTGATGGTCTAGAAGCCATACATATTTGGCTATTAGAAAATTGACTCAGATTTAACACTGCAAAGACAGAGGCCCTGGTAGTTCTTGCAGTCCTGAGATCCACACCCCCCCATCTCTGCTATTCAAGAGATGAAAAACAATAAAAAAAGAACTTTATTGTAGTAAGAACATTTGTAATGATGACTTACTACAGATATGCCCCCCCCACAACTCTTCCATTGAAGAGCAAAAAAACTTAGTTTTTTTAAACTGTATAAATCTGTTACAGCTTAACACACAGGAAGATCTGAAGTGTCTTTCTGTACTGGCATTCTGAAATGCCTATACAGAAAGAATGGAAGAACTGCTCTTCCTCCAATCAAGCCCTCAAACACATTGTTCCTGGGGCAACTGCCCCCTTTGCCCCTGTCATGCTATGTTACTGCATGATGATACTAACTGATATAATGCAGGTTTTCTATTTGCTTTTTTTATTCATGACTTGAGTCCTTGTTACCTGAAGAAGCTCATTGTTCCATCCTGCTTAGAACTGGTATTGCATTCAGCCTCCAAGTGGCTGCTGGCAGTTCCTCGGATAAACCTTGAAACCTCTGGCTTTCATGTTTTTATAACCAAGCTCCATGTCTGTGGAACATGCTACCTCAATGACTATAAGAGAGTTCTACTCCGGCTGGTTTTATGTAGGCTTTGACAACTTTTTTTTTAATTAGCGTATGATGGTGTAGTTTGATGATATTCTGTCATATTTAATATTGCTTTATTTAGTTATTATTTATTTTTTAATGTTCTTTTACTATTGTTGTGGTGTTTGAGGATGAGGTAGTCTTTCTTCATGTGCAGCAGCTACATATTGTACAGTTGCATGTGGAAGCATATACTTACTGGTAATAGTCACTGAACCCACCTGAGAGGAAGTAGATGTGAACTAGGTATGCCTGTCAATAGGTCTATGTTCGGCTATCAAAAAATATATATATAATTGAATGGCTAAATATCATATGTAAAACATCAACAAATTACTGAATATGTCTTACTTCGAAAATAAATTAATTGAATGACCATAGTTGGCCAACATAGCAAACCCAATCAACCAAGGTGGGGGCTTTTAACCACCCCACCCTATCTATATATATACCAACTCCAAGATCACAATACAGTAAGGAACAGGGCAAATTTAAAAGGTTTCCTTCACTTGCCTTATGCATTGTGGTACTTCCTGGTTGTTGGCTAACTATGGCCATTCAATGAATTTGTTTTTGAAGTAAGATGTGTTCAGTAATTTACTGTTTCATTGTTTTATATACAATATTTAGCCATTCGATAATAGTTTTTATTCAATAGCCAAACATAGACCCCCTCTGAACACTGTAGTTCAACAAGGGCAAATAGATCTAAATATGTGGGGTGCCAAAAAGCCAAATCTAGACCATACATATGGTGCAGATGTATTTGACTCATTGCAGCCTAGTGACATCTCCAGAAATTTCTGTAGTTAAATTCTATTGATGTCTCTAGGTGTCGAATAATGCTTTTTCATATTTGCATCAATAATTTCCAAACCATTTTCATTAAAATAAAATGTCTTGTAAGATGTGACACAGGTTCAAATGGATATGATAAGAAGCAACTGAATAGAAGATCAACCTACCAAACATGAATGTATGCATGTAACACAGAAGGTGAAACTAAACATTAAAAAAATCTATTACACATAACTGGTGGGAATAATAACTTCTTATCATAATTACACTTTCCATATTATCTTTAAATGTGAATGGCCTCACAGATATATATACAAAAAAGAAAGAGTAGTGAATTATATTAAAAAATGAAAAGTGCAAGTAGCTATGCTACAGGAGGCACATTTGGAAAGAAGTAATCATGTGAATTTGATAAAGGAATGATTTCAGGATGGTTATTCAGTGGAATATCTGGAGCAAAGAAAAAAGGGAGTACTTATATTAATTGTGAGAGGAGCTCTAATAATAATGGTAGGTTTGTAGTACTAAGGGGCTACTGGCAAGGGAGGAGGATTATGCTGGCATGTATTTATATTCCACCTACAACTGCTACAGTGGAGCTTAAGAAAATTCTGGGAGAAATAATCAGCTTTCATCAGGAAATATTACTTACAAGAGGGGACCGGAATTTCATTTGCAACAGTAAGAATGTATCTGGGGGGCCTAGAATGGGAAATATAGCAAAAGAGGGTAGATTTTTGAAGAAATTTATAAAAATATTAGGTATAGAAGATGAAAACTCAGTAGCAGGAGTTCAGAGAGAATTTACATATTTTTCCCAAGGTACAAAAACTGGGCTAGGCTAGACAGAAATCATATTTCACAGGAACAAGTGCATTTAATTGAAAGTTTTGATATGCATCCAATAACTATTTCAGATCATGCACCAATAATAAATAAAATAAAATAAAACAGGGTAATGAAATAAAAATGAGACACAGGCACTTCCCCACCTATCTGTTAAAAGAGAGGAATTTAATGAATGGGTAATGCAAATTATTCAGGAGTTATTAGAGAAGACAAAAATTTCTTCTGAAAATATATTTAATGAGTGGGATAAAATTAAAGTTGAATTTAAAAATAGGGTGGAAATAAAAGAAAAAGAGATATGGTTATGAAGTAACAAGAATTACTTAGAGGGACTGATAAAGGTTAATGTATTGCAGAATAGGGTGAATCTTACGGAATAAGAAGAGGTGCAATTGCAGTGTGCTAAAGAGAAAATAAAGTACTACCTCAGTAACATTCATGAGCTTAGAAAGATTGCTGTTAAGCAACTGTTTTTTGATAATAACTCCAGAGCACAAAAACTTTTATAACAAAGGCTCAGGCAAAAGAAAGTAGAAAGGGTTCTTGCCAAGCTTAGGGAGTCTATAGCAAGAAAAACAACCCGAGATCCTCTATAGGTATTACAAATATTTTGGAAATGTTATGAAAATCTGTATAAAGCAGAGAAATGTGGAAATCAAGAATAAAATACAAATGGAAATGTTCATGGAAGAATTAAATATGCCAAGGTTAGGGGAAGATGAGGCTCAATTACTAACAGTTAGGACAGGAGATGAGATAAAAATGGTGATGTATAACCAATCTACAAGAAAGTCCCCAGGAATAGATGACATTCCTGTGGAAATTTGGAATTTAGAAGGGAAGAAAGTGGTAAAGATCTTTTGTTTAATAGTATTTTACTAGGAAGAGAAGCACCAACATCCTGGAAGAAAGTGGAGGTGGCTGTAATAAAAGATGGTAAAGACCCATCAGTTCCATCTTCATATAGGCCTATTTCAATTATAAACCAGGGTTATACAATGTTTGTGTCTATAATGGCTAAAATAATGGCAAAGGGTATGCCAAAATTAATAGATATGGATCATTGTGGTTTTCTGGATGGGAGATAAACATATGGCAACATTACTACAACAATGATGATGATCCAGATGGAATGCCACTGTTGCTGGTGGTCTTGATACAGAAAACCTATTTGACAGAGTAAACTGGAATTTTATGAGCAGGGCAATGGAAGAATTTGAATTCCCTGATAAAAAATAATAAAGTTGATTAGGAGGATAGATGAGGGATCAGAGGTGAAAAATTAAAGTGGGAGGTTCCTCTCTGATATGTTTTGTTTAGAACCACTGGCAAAGAAAATAAAAGATTCAGAAATTCAAGGATATAATGGGCATGGTAGTCAAGAAGAGTTGGCTTTATTTGCAGATGACATTATTTTTTACCTGATAAAACCAGTGTTGTGGAGCATTCTCAGACAGTTTCAGGTCTTTTCAGAATTAATGAAGATAAAACAAAGGCAATAGTTGTAAACTGTCTACCCACACATGAATTGGCTCAGCAATACCCATATTTATAGGGATATGGTAGAATGAAGTACTTAGGAGTATGGATTAAAAAGAATTCTGTTATGGCAGCTAAGGATATGTGAGAAGAGACTAAATAAAAGATAATACAACAATGGAGAAATTGGAAGCTCTGTTTTATGGATATGGCTAGCAAAACACAAGCAGTGAAAATGTTTTTAGCCCCTTTAGTTTTATATACAGGTCAGGCATATTTTTATCAACCAGAGGAGAAGTTATGGCTAGCAATTAACACAGAGATGAAAGATTTTATTTGGGAGGGGAAGAGGGCAAGAGTCGAGTGTGATAAGTTGATTCTTCCAAAAGAAAAAGGTGGTTTGGGATTACCTGATTTGAAGGGATATTTCAGAGCTACACAGTTAAGGTGGAAAGTGATGATGAACCGGAGGAAGCTCAAGAAACAAGGAGAGACCAGAATTTTGGATGCAGCTCCTTAAGGAGAATAACAATAACCATACAGAACTACAGGAATCAATCAAAGGAGGTTGGAAAGGATTGGAAAGAGAGATTGGATAAGCAATTCACAAAGAAACAATGGAAGATATATGTATGGCTCTCAAATATGCAACAAAGTTTGGAAAATTTAGGATCTTTGCCTGGAAGTGTTTGCAAAGGTATTTTTATACCCCAAGCAGACTCCAAATAATTTTCCTTGGGTAGATTGCAAATGTTAGAGGTTTGATGGGGAAGAAAGAGGTGATTTGAAACATCTTTTTGGTAAAGGGTTGGCAGATTTTAAAAATTCCCTGTAAACTTCTCTATCAGAAAGACTGGATAAGCAAACAGGTGTAACTAAGGAAATTATTTTTGAGCTATAATGCAGAATTGGAATTGTCTAGACACAGTAAGGCCTTGCTGAGTTTAATTCTGGTGGCTGATCAAAAAGCAGTTACTAGAAAATGGAAATCAAAGTCTAAAACAACTGTACTAGAAGTAGTGAATATAGTAACAGAGATGAAACAACTGAAAGTGGGATCTTTGGAAACTGGTAGAAGTAAGTTACATAGAAACAATGGGAATTGTGGAAACACATGCAGAATGATGTTTTGGAGAAGGAATGAGGTTTAAAGGAAGGTGGGAATTGAATGAGCTTTGTAATTTTTTACTGACAATGACTGGAAAGATTATAAGTGGTGTATAATGTATGCAACTGAAAATATGTCAACATGGTTTGTTTTTATTTATATAAATATATGATTCCCTCTGTCATAAAGGATAATTTAAGAAAAATGTTTCTTGTTTTAAAAAAAAAATCCAAAACAAGCTTAAAGCTTTTATGATGGCAAGCTCAACTGTATTGATATTTGGCCTCTGTCTAGTACAGCTAAAGGGAAGCTGAATATTATTTGTATATGTTGTAATAATGTTCATATTTCTCTAACTATCCCAATAATCAAGTGACATAGACATAGCCTCATATGAAAACTCAGAGCTGTATGAAGAAAATGTTGCTGGCAGTGTGGGTGTTGCTTGAATGCTTACCGAAGTATCACAAGCTGTTTATATAACATTACAAACATTAATATTTACTATGTTTATTGTAGCTTATAAAAGCCAGTTTAATACCTAGAATCAAATGAAAGCAATCACTATAAAGATTACTGTCTACTGGATATTTTGCCATTTACAATTTAAGCACTTATAGAGATATGAACATTTGTCTGATCTGTCCAGTGATAACTTCATTTATTTAAAGGCTTAGAACACGCCTATTTCAATTATAAACCAGGGTTATACAATGTTTGTGTCTATAATGGCTAAAATAATGGCAAAGGGTATGCCAAAATTAATAGATATGGATCATTGTGGTTTTCTGGATGGGAGATAAACATATGGCAACATTACTACAACAATGATGATCCAGATGGAATGCCACTGTTGCTGGTGGTCTTGATACAGAAAACCTATTTGACAGAGTAAACTGGAATTTTATGAGCAGGGCAATGGAAGAATTTGAATTCCCTGATAAAAAATAATAAAGTTGATTAGGAGGATAGATGAGGGATCAGGGGTGAAAAATTAAAGTGGGAGGTTCCTCTCTGATATGTTTTGTTTAGAACCACTGGCAAAGAAAATAAAAGATTCAGAAATTCAAGGATATAATGGGCACGGTAGTCAAGAAGAGTTGGCTTTATTTGCAGATGACATTATTTTTTACCTGATAAAACCAGTGTTGTGGAGCATTCTCAGACAGTTTCAGGTCTTTTCAGAATTAATGAAGATAAAACAAAGGCAATAGTTGTAAACTGTCTACCCACACATGAATTGGCTCAGCAATACCCATATTTATAGGGATATGGTAGAATGAAGTACTTAGGAGTATGGATTAAAAAGAATTCTGTTATGGCAGCTAAGGATATGTGAGAATAGACTAAATAAAAGATAATACAACAATGGAGAAATTGGAAGCTCTGTTTTATGGATATGGCTAGCAAAACACAAGCAGTGAAAATGTTTTTAGCCCCTTTAGTTTTATATACAGGTCAGGCATATTTTTATCAACCAGAGGAGAAGTTATGGCTAGCAATTAACACAGAGATGAAAGATTTTATTTGGGAGGGGAAGAGGGCAAGAGTCGAGTGTGATAAGTTGATTCTTCCAAAAGAAAAAGGTGGTTTGGGATTACCTGATTTGAAGGGATATTTCAGAGCTACACAGTTAAGGTGGAAAGTGATGATGAACCGGAGGAAGCTCAAGAAACAAGGAGAGACCAGAATTTTGGATGCAGCTCCTTAAGGAGAATAACAATAACCATACAGAACTACAGGAATCAATCAAAGGAGGTTGGAAAGGATTGGAAAGAGAGACTGGATAAGCAATTCACAAAGAAACAATGGAAGATATATGTATGGCTTTCAAATATGCAACAAAGTTTGGAAAATTTAGGATCTTTGCCTGGAAGTGTTTGCAAAGGTATTTTTATACCCCAAGCAGACTCCAAATAATTTTCCTTGGGTAGATTGCAAATGTTAGAGGTTTGATGGGGAAGAAAGAGGTGATTTGAAACATCTTTTTGGTAAAGGGTTGGCAGATTTTAAAAATTCCCTGTAAACTTCTCTATCAGAAAGACTGGATAAGCAAACAGGTGTAACTAAGGAAATTATTTTTGAGCTATAATGCAAAATTGGAATTGTCTAGACACAGTAAGACCTTGCTGAGTTTAATTCTGGTGGCTGATCAAAAAGCAGTTACTAGAAAATGGAAATCAAAGTCTAAAACAACTGTACTAGAACTAGTGAATATAGTAACAGAGATGAAACAACTGAAAGTGGGATCTTTGGAAACTGGTAGAAGTAAGTTACATAGAAACAATGGGAATTGTGGAAACACATGCAGAATGATGTTTTGGAGAAGGAATGAGGTTTAAAGGAAGGTGGGAATTGAATGAGCTTTGTAATTTTTTACTGACAATGACTGGAAAGATTATAAGTGGTGTATAATGTATGCAACTGAAAATATGTCAACATGGTTTGTTTTTATTTATATAAATATATGATTCCCTCTGTCATAAAGGATAATTTAAGAAAATGTTTCTTGTTTTAAAAAATCCAAAACAAGCTTAAAGCTTTTATGATGGCAAGCTCAACTGTATTGATATTTGGCCTCTGTCTAGTACAGCTAAAGGGAAGCTGAATATTATTTGTATATGTTGTAATAATGTTCATATTTCTCTAACTATCCCAATAATCAAGTGACATAGACATAGCCTCATATGAAAACTCAGAGCTTTATGAAGAAAATGTTGCTGGCAGTGTGGGTGTTGCTTGAATGCTTACCGAAGTATCACAAGCTGTTTATATAACATTACAAACATTAATATTTACTATGTTTATTGTAGCTTATAAAAGCCAGTTTAATACCTAGAATCAAATGAAAGCAATCACTATAAAGATTGCTGTCTGCTGGATATTTTGCCATTTACAATTTAAGCACTTATAGAGATATGAACATTTGTCTGATCTGTCCAGTGATAACTTCATTTATTTAAAGGCTTAGAACACACCTTTTGGAAGTTAGAGTAAACACTCAAAGTGCCCCAGTGGAGGGAATGAGTTAAATAATTATTAAAAGTGTACTGTACGACTGTGATAGATCACTGCTTCACACTGTATACATGACATCCGGGATCAAAGTCTGGGTAAGTGGGTCTACTCAAGGTCTCATAGAAGCATAACTCTCAACCTTCCAAAATTCTGCAGAACATCCCTAATTTAGCCTTATATATGTACTTTGTTGCCAGTCAAAGTGTGTTTTTTTCTGGATAATCAGTGTGGATTATAGTCAGTCAGTTATAAATGCCCATATGTAAAGTTTGATACTTTATACTATTTAGAAAATGCATTTTGGTGCAACACCTGCTTTTCTCACATGAGAGAACCCCATCAAATTAATTCAGTTCACTTTTCAGTGACATATACTGTTGATACAAATTCTGCAAATACTGCCTCAAGGATGCCCCAAGAGTATTCCCATTGCCACAATATACTAATTCAAACATCTGTTTCTTTCTTCTGTCTGGTATCTGTACTTTATTTTATAGTACAATATTTATCTGTTTTGTGTTTTTAACCTAGGTAAGTAGATGAGAACCATTAAACACACACACACACACACACACACACACACACACACACACACACACACACACACACACAGCTTTGGGATTCCTAAATGACATAGAACAGAGCCCCACAGCACCTCTTTTTATATCAACAATTCCCATTTCTTGTACTGGCTGCTATTCCATCCTACAAATGCATCCCAGCGATATTACAGTCCACCAGTAGTTGAAGGTCGACTACTTGTAAAGATACAGGACAAGTCAAACTTGTAAAACCCCCAGCTTCCAGAAATTTTTTACATAGATAGGTTGTACTGCAATACCTCAGGTGTACAAGCTTTGTTGCAGGGCATTTTCTCTTTTCCCTAGTATTGTGTAACTTTAGACTTAATATAAACATGTAAAGAGACTGCGGGGGTGAATTTTCCATATGTGGGATACAGGGTATATTGTACCTTTTTAAAAAATGTTTTACTTATTTTACCTGCCATTTCAATGGGTGAATTTTCTGAAGCGGTTACTTTTGTTACTTATGTTTGGGGATAGTTTTATTTTGATTTTTTAGAATGGATCTCTGTGACATGGTATGCTGGGTTCCAGCCTTCTCCTTGAATTCTCACAGGGACTGTAAAAACACAAGCTTCTAATTAATCCCTCTCCAAGGGGGAGGGAGAACAAGAGAGTTGACAGTGTTTTCTCATTCTACCCTGTTGAATTCTGGTAGCATGAATAGCTAGTTGAAACTCAGTCAGCAATAGTACAGCGAGGAGGAAAAAGCCTTGCACTATTGGGCAGGCTCCCTTGTGGTATTTAATTACAGGCTTTGGAAAAACAAATGCAGATCTGAAGGAAGCAGCTTTAGTTCAACTCATTTTAGTTAGACTGACTGAGTGAAAGTTTGGGAGTTAGAACTTAAAGTTCACAACTCGTTGTTCACTTTGACCGTGAAACTGAAGCGTTATTATTTGGTGACCATTTTCTCACACCACTGGCTGTCATGTAAAGCAGAAGCCTTGGCTCTCAACTTCATACTGTACTTTCAACTCTTTGTACATCTCAGAGATAAATCACAAAGAAGTTGCAGTAACTATCCTTTGCATTTGTTCTTCACTTGCTTATTAAGGCTTTAGACCTCAGCCACACTTTTTTGCAATTGTAGTTATATTGTGTCATTTTTTTGCAGGTATTTTCATAGAATATGTACTGAATGATCCAGAAAAATCAGACAAAACTAACATTAGTTAACAGCGTGTGGTGCATTTTTTACTCTCTCTCTCTCTCTCTCTCTATATATATATATATATATATATATATATATATATATATATATATATACAGTTTCATTGTATGATGTTTGTTCTGGTCCATTTTATGTTGAGGGGGTATTGAAGAGATGGGAGAAAGAGAGACACACACACACACACACACACACACACACACACACACACACACACACAGATTGGGTAGTGTGTTTGGGGTGTGCATTATGCTTTTTTGAGAACATGTCATTGAGTTCTAGTGTTTTCTGTAGCAGAATATTGGTGATACAAAATGAAAATACTTTTTCACATACCTCTCAACCTTTTAGCACAAGAAATGTGGAAAAAGCCTAAAATAATGGGGAACAAAGGCCCAAAAATAGGGACAAATGTTAAACATTGTTCTTATACACTTAGAAAGTTGCTAGAATAACAGGATTTCTATTAGTTTACATTTTCTGAAAAATATGAAGTCTGAAACTAAAACGTATGTCATTATTTAATTAAATTTTATGAGATGAAAATATGGACATTCTGCAAAAAATCTGGACAGTTGAGAAGTTTGCTTTTTCACTGTAGTGGTGTTTGCTCTTTCTCCATGGATGTACAACTGTGGAATTATCAAATTCACTTAATGGGAAGCATATCAACTTTCTGCTTTCAAAATGCATGTTTATTTTATTTTTTGATGTTAGTGGAATTTGGCTTTTATATATAAAGTAGAGATGGTTTTGTTTCAATATTGCAGGATGTGATTTTTCTGTCTTTGTCATTTCATCATGGGTCATAGATCCCATACAACTGTAAGATTCATAGGTTTACACTAGGCTAATGGGTTTTCATAATCCTAACTGTGCAATCCAACCTAGTTTTGTCTGTGAGTTCCTTGGATGCCTGTATGGTAGAGTATATTAGTAAAGAGTTAGCTGTGTGTGTGGGGGGGGGTGTTAGGTGGGGATTAATTTACTTAATGTTAATCTATGTTCTTCAGAGATACAGGGGTGAATTTGTGATTTCCCATCCAATGATCAAGGTTTTTTTTTTTAAATAAAGTCAGAGATGAACTTTGTTTCATGTAAATGGGGAGCTTATTCCATAGTGTGGTGATCCTTTGACATACATATCAGTGTCTCTAGCATGTTAAATTTATGTTGTAGGCAAAGTTCAGGTCCTTGGATCATAAATGGTTATTACTGGGAGACAAATTATTATATGATATATGGCCTTGCAAACTGTTCCTTTTGAATGCCATATCTTTGTAGTATAATAATTGTCAGAAAACACTGCTGGATAGCCCTAGATTTGAAAGCAATCTGATAAAACATATTTATTTTTTCTGTTTTATGTGTCAGGTAAGTGGACTGTACTCAAGGGACCCATTTTCAGGCACAACTTAGTTACATACATTACTAGTCGACACAACAATAGAAATACACATATTGACTAGATAATTACATAACTTGATACAAGACAAAAATCTGTGTTTGCACATTATATTATATAAAAATTTCCCATACTTCAGAAAAGAGGCACCATGTATCTTCACCATTACCGAAGCAGGTAACTGAGGCATGAACAACAGAAGAATCAACAGATGGAATATATTTTTGGAGCTCTTGTGTCATTCATCTGAATTGCATGTGCACTTCAAAAAAATGCAAAACATCATATTTTTCCTGCTTTTCCCATCAAGAAAGCCAAGGTTGCCAGAGCCATTGGGGGGGCTCTTACTTTCCACTGATGTATGACCTCTGCCCTTGGCTGACTTGTTGGCTGGAAAAAAATACACTTATTAACTGCAATAGCAGAAAATAAAGAAACAAGCTTGATTTTAATAAAACAAGCATGCTTCTAATTTTCTGATATAGTAGTTAAATAAATGCTTTTGAGATCTGAAAAAGAAAAAAAGAAATGAAACATGCATCATTGGTCCTGCTTTCATGTATATCTTATTGGAACGTCTCACTTGGTTGTGCAGCTCTGCAATTTACTGACAAATAGAGATACAGTGGCAGTTTGGGCACTATCATTGGGTACAGAGGTTAAGAAAAAAGTAATGGAGTCTGATGCCTCAGTTTCCCCAAGTTCCAACAAAAATTATATACTTTTCTTAGAGAAGTCATACATTTCAATTGTCCCCAATTTTGCAGGATTTTCCTGATTTTGCCTTATTTTCCCCTTTATCTTGTAAAATTTTTGATTTTCTGGTACATTCTCTGAGGATTACAGTAAGTGAAAAATGCCAACCGTTATTGTTTCATAGGCTAATTGTTCAATGCCTTGTAATTTTGCTTTATTCCCTGGAATAATTCACAGAGGATTACAATCAGTTGAGAATACTTGTCATAGAGTTTCATAATGTTCAAAAAATGAAAACTGATGCCAGGTTTATTAGGAGATATAAGTAGTCCACACTTACATTTTTCTCAGAAGAGGGACTCCATAAGTATGCGTTTGTGTGTGTGTGTGTGTGTGTGTGTGTGTGTGTGTGTGTGTGTGTGTGTGTGTGTGTATATATATATATATATATATATATGTGACTGTGTATGTACTAATGTGCTACAGTACATGTATGCAAGTGTGTGAGATTGTGGTTTTCCAGATGTTAGCATATGTGTGTGTGTGTGTGTGTGTGTGTGTGTGTGTGTGTAAAAACAATCTGAAATACATTACAGTGGACAAAATTTATTTCAGCTAACAATACTTAACACTAAAATATTTACAGTCAATTGGTGGAAATGTTATTTTTCTTGATGGGGCCAGAGGAAAAATATGTTTTAATAGCCAACATATCATGAAAGTACAGTTATGTAAGCTGACCTTCCCATAACAGTAGATGTTTGAATGATCACTGTTGCAGTAGCCTTAGCTATATGGGTTATATCCTACCAAGGATATAACAGCCATCTAGCTTCCAAAGCTTCATGGCACCTTCCATACGATCAAACAATCAAGCAGCTCAAGCTGAGCTGACTGAAAGACAAGTACAAAGCCCTTCAGAGCTTTCCTGCTAGCAGAGGAGAGATGGATGATGGGACTGAGAGGAGAATGCTAGAAATAAAAAAAATAAATCCCCATAACCTGGAATAAAAAACACACCAAAAAGCAAGGAGGGTGGATGGAGGGAGCGACTACTGCAGTAGTGATTATTCAAGTATCTACTGTTATGGTAAGTTCAACTTACAGAACTGTACTATGTCCTTCATATTGATCACTGCTTCTGCAGCCTTAGCTATATGGGTATATTACCATAACTAACTATATTTGATAGATGGAAGGAGAAGTGTCCAAGGGAGAATTTAAAATCTCAGTTTTTTACATCATCTGGGAAGTTCTGGGAATGCAGTCAAGTAAACTTCCTTAAAACAGTACTTGTGGCCATAGCCCTGGAAGAATTATAAACAGAATCATACACACAGCAAACAATCAAACCAAGATCGCTGCTGTAAGAAGACACTTCAGACACCAGAAATTGAATTAGTGCTTTTGTTTCTTTAATTAATAAAATGGAACTTCATCAGATACATTTCCCATTAAAAATTCACCCTTATATCCCAAAGGTGATCCAGTCAAATCATATCATTAATTAAAGCTCAATTTCATTTAAAGAAACATTTCACATATCTAATGTCACACATTTGATTAAAAATAAATACAATCTAATGAAATTAAAATGTATTATTTTTTAACTTTTTAACATTTAACTCTGGAGCCAGCTAAATACAGTATACTGAAAACACTGACATTTAAATTCTGTCAGCTTTTAATGATAATAAACTATTAATAGAAATTCTATCATTAATCCCTGGGAACTGTTTGGCATTAAATAAACCCTGCCAGTATGTCTCCCTATATTTCAAAAAGGATGACCAGTTTCCTCTCCTGTTATTTTTTGCCACCAGTTTATAGACAAGCTAGTATTTCTCCAAATTTTAATGTCTGTCTTTTGTATTTTCGAAAAGGTGGCATTAGTAGTGGAAGGGAGCTTGAATGTTAAATGCAAACCACACTAGAATATCAGGAGAGAACTACAGTCAACTTTAAGTATACTAGAAGTTTATTATCTCAGCTTTTCATCCATAAAAGACTTAATCAGAAAAAAAAACACCTACACATAGTGCTCACTATTTAAATAAATCCTGTTCCAATCAAAACCCACATTCATTTGATCAATAAGACAATTAAAAATGTCTTAAAGCAAAATCATACCAAGCCAATCGAAAACATCATTCAATATTCATTAAAATGCTTTGGCCAACAGTTAAATTGCTGCACATCCTTTGGAAAAAAAATGAATAAAACCAAGTTTAAACAGTCATATGTATAAATACCATATACAAAATGTAAAAATAACATATACAAAATATAAATAACATGTATATATGTGATAAAAAATATATTAAATTTGAAAAATAGTATACTTAGTTTCTAACTACTGCCAGTCTTTATTCCGAGCCTTCTATCTCTTAGAAAGCATTTGATATCAAGCCATGGAATTCATCAGCTTTCAAACTAATCTGCCATATAAAATAATTTGTCAGCAGCCAGTACCTCTGTTATGAAACACTACAGAGAATATACTGGCAGTAATACTAGACAAGTTAAGTTAGAAGTTAGGCAAATGTATATAATTATTTCTTACATTGTTTTTTCTGATGAACAAGTTAAGATAATCAAGCATTTTTGGTCATTTTTATTTACATTTAAAGTATTTTGTGATACATTATGCAGATTTCCTATATTTTCGTACACAAGAGGTAGAAACATACAAGACATTATTGTACACAATAAATTTGTTAAGCCAGTGGATAAATTATGCAGCACTTTAGGTATACTGAGCACTAGTGGTTGTACTAGATGCTCAGCATGCAAATATATTGTTAATTTTTTTAGTTATATCAATGGTGTTCCCTTTAGTCCTAAAGGACATTTTACTTCTGTAACATCTAATGTTATTTATGTTCTCAAATGCTCCTGCAGTCTCTTTTATATAGGTGAAACTAAGAGAACTTTTAAACTGAGACTACAGGAGCACATTAGAGACATAAAAATGGAAAAACGTTGCTAGTCCTGTTGCCATTAATTTCAAGTTGTTTCACAATAGCAATCCAAACTCTCTGCAAGCCAACATCTTAGAACAGGTTAATTGAAGTGTTGGCAACTCTGAGTTTTAGAATAAACATTATTTGTTAAATAAAGAAAGTATTGATATTTTAAAATACAATATTTGTAGGTCCTTGTGGACTTAATACTGAATGTTCATGGAAACGTTTGATATAATTGTTTTCTAAGTATAATAGAAATACAGTATTTAATGTTTTAGATACTAATTAATTAGTTAAGTGTTTTATAATTGATAGCAAGAGGTTCTCCAGTTCGATTCTCGGTTGGGGTCCCTTCTGTGCGGAGTCTGCATGTCCTCCCTGTGGTCGCGTGGGTTTCCTCCGGGTGCTCCTGTTTCCTCCCACATCCCAAAGACATGCATGTAGGTGGATTGGACACTCAAATTGGCCCTAGGTGTGAGAGTGTGTGTGCGTGTGCCTTCTGTGGAAGGTTGAGCGCCGGGCTGGCACCTTGGCACCATAAAACTCCACTGCCAATCATGAGCGGACAGGTGATCCGCTGTGGTGACCCCTAACCGGGAAAAAGCCGAAAGAAGAAGAAGAAGAAGAAGAAGCCAATGTTTGTATAAAATGTCACTGTTTTTTCTTTATTGATGTACTCCTAGAAGGCATTTCTTGCCGAAGTGCTAGAGACTTGAGATGTTCTTGTTAATAAAGTGCAAGCTGGTGATTTTTATATTTTTTACTGGCCTTTTTGTCGTATTTTCTTAATCTGCCATATAGCTTCTTTCTTTTCTAGTAAATTCTTACAATCACCTCCCCTTTTGTCATCTAACAAATGCTTTAGAACAAAAACAACAATTTTTGAACTTAGCACAGACTAAGCTGTGCTTGTATAAAACTATTAGTCTCTTTCTTTTTGATGGCATATAAATGTTCTTTTATTCTTTTATTGAGTCCTCTGGTAGTCATTCCTATATAGAATGCTTCACACCCTGTACAAACACTGACGTAAACAACCCCCTGGGTGGTACATGTAAACCTTCCCGAGGCTGTAATAATCTTGCTAAGTGTGGTAACATAATGAAGGCCTCTTAATTAAATAAAGGAAGTGGTGTAGCATTGATATTTAAACACCACCTCAATATTCAACTCCTGAACTCATCTGCCCCTCACCACAACAATGAAGAAATCCTTTATGCCAGTCTCAAACTAAACCCAAACAAAACAATCAATATCATAGGATGCTATTTCCCACCAGGGCAAAATATCACACCCCTAAAAAATCTTCTGAGCTGGGCTGCTCTATCTCTACCCCAGGAAACCATCATTCTCAGTGACTTTAACATCAGCTGGCTATCCTGTAATAACAGTCTCCCAACCATTCACCTTAATCTCCATGGGTTCACTCAACTCATTCAATCCCCTACTCGAATCAACAAAAACCCTAACAATCATACCTTACTTGACTGGATCCTAGTCAACAAAGCCCCTCACTCTTACCTAGCAGGCTGCTTACCTGACAGTCTTAGTGACCACTCCCCCATGTTCCTAGTTTGGCACCACACAAACAGTCTGAAGCCCATTATTCACAAGCAAGTATGGAACAAGTCCAGTTTCAACCCCAACACCTTCATCTCCTCCCTGCAAAGAATTAACTGGTCACCACTAAAATACCTCAACCTAGATGAGGCTGTTCACTTCTTCAACAGTACCTTCCTCTCCATCCTAAACACCCATGCTCCTGTAAGAAATGCCAACGTCAGATCCAGGCATGCCCCATGGTTACAAAAGACCACCAGAACCCTAATGAAATCCAGAGATAAGGCCTGGGAGCACTGGCAACTAACAAAAAATAACTCAGATAGGCAATCATTCCTTGAACTGTGCAATAAAGCCAAAAAGCATATAAAATTAGACAAGTCCCTCTACTATAAATCCACCCTAAACTCTACCAACCACAACCCTAAGCATTTCTGGTCCACTATTAACAATATCCTCCACCCAGGGAAGGTTGATACCCCCCAGCCGTCCATTCCTCTCTCCTCCAGCAGTATTGCTGAATCCTTCAACAAACACTTCACTGAAACTATAACATCTCTAAACAAACAACACTTCCCTACAACAGTCCCCCCAACTCCTAACCCTAAACCCCCACTCCTCTTTTCTTCTTCACCTCAGTACCTACCTCCAACATAAAAAGACTATTGTCAAAACCTAAACCCATCAAACTCACAGCTGAGAACCTCCCCTCTAAATACTTGAAAATTGTATCTGATACACTAGCCTACTCAATTTCAATTCTAATAAACTGTTCCATAACAGAAGGCTATGTTCCCTCGATATGGAAAATATCCCACATCATTCCCCTCCACAAAGGCACCCCCTCCACTGACCTCTCCAATTACCACCCATTGCTATCCTTTCCCCTCTCTCCAAGATACTTGAAAAATGTATCAACACCCAGGTCTCCAATTACCTCCTAGCTAATAATCTCCTCTCCAAAACCCAACATGGTTTCAGGCCATATCACAGCACTACCTCTGCTCTCCTTCACCAACACTATACTTCATCACAAAAACAATGGCCTCTTCTCTACTGCCGTATTTTTAGATCTCTCAAAGGCCTTTGACATGGTATCTCATGAGCTACTACTCTCTACTCTCCCCAACCTCTTCATCTCACAACCAGCCTGCAACTGGTTCCACAGCTATCTACACGGATGCCAGCAATCAGTAATCTGGGACAATAACACATCACCTCACTTTCCAGTTACTCTCGGAGTTCCCCAGGGGTCTATCCTTGGCCCTCTGCTATTCTCACTTTTCATTAACAACCTACGTACTGCCACCACACAAGCATCTCTTATACAGTACGCAGATGACTCTACTCTCATGTACTCTGCCACCACTCTACCAGAACTACAGCAAATCACACAAGAATCATTCTCTTCTGTAGAAAGCTGGCTATCCAATGTTTAGCTCCTACTCAACCCAAGTAAGACAAAACTTCTCCTGTTCCTACCTTCCAAAGCTACCCAAAACACCCCCCACTTCAACATTCTTGCCAAAGACAATACCATCATCTCTCCATCAAAACACACACAATTACTTGTTGTGGAAATAGACAACAAACTTAGATTTGATACCCACATATCTCTTGCACAATAAAAAAATTCACAAGAAACTTGGTGCATTATATCGAAGCCGCCAATTCCTAACCAAGGCAGCTAAAATCTCCATAGCCAATTCCCAGCTAATCTCCACCCTACTCTATGCATCCCCGATACTTACCAACCTTAGACAGACAGACCTACACAAGCTGGATACTTGTTACAACAAAATTGCTAAATTTGCCACTTGAACCTCCTACCGCAGCCATCATTGTATGTCCCTTAAAGAACTAAACTGGCTAGAACTCCCACAACTCCTTCACTTTAATCAACTCACCCTCGCCCATAAACTTATTAACCACCCCCTTAACATCCCTTTCCTTCAAACCCTTCTCCAACCCTATCACCCCACTAGGCCCCTAAGATTAAGCAACAAAAATCAACTCACTGTTATCAAACCCAAAAACTCAGCACGAGAAAACATATTGTCATGTACCATATCTAAACTTTGGAACAATCTTCCACGCTCTATAACTACTCTACCTTCCAGCAGCTTTTTCAAGACTGCCCTCAAATTCCACTTACATTTGCACTGGCTTTGTCCTTGTTCTAATCCAGACAAACACCCCCCCTTACCCCCCCCCACCTAGACTCTTAACCCAACTATACTACCGCCACTACTAACCACAATCAGAAATAGCCTTGTCTGACAACGTTGTTACTAATATTATAAATGACAAAAAAACTATCTTAACTTGCAACATTTTCTGTATATACTGTTGATAATCAATATATTGTTATTGTATTAAAGCCAACAACCTGTAATGTTGTTTACTATTGCTGCAACTTTGTATCTCCATCATGTACATAATGTGGAGCTTTTCTCTCTGGGCATCTGTTGAAAAAGGACCTGCATCCAGTCGGAATTTCCCAGTAAACAAATGTAAATAAATAAATAAAGAAAATTAATAAACCTACAGGCACTACAGAATCCACACTTATAAGTATTCCTAGGTTTGTCAGAAATGGCTGGTCTCTCCAGAGTATTGTCATGTTGTAATAATGTTTTTAAGCACACATTTGTCTTGTACACAAAAGGCTTGTCTCCAATTGTTTTGTACAAATCAGCATTGCATTGCCTTTTAAAATGTGCCAGTTATTACAAATCATTTTTCATATCACAAAGTTATCAACTGACATAATCTAAGCTGAAAACTAACATGTTGTTTATAGCAGAAAAATCATTGGCATGCTTGGTTTTGTCCAAGGGCTGGCGTAATATAGAGGCAAAAAAACGATGCTTTTCTTGTTGATTATTTCAATAGCACTGTTATATGCAAGTGTTTTTTTCTGATGAAGTCTTTTAGGGATGAAAAGCAGAGATAATAAAGTTCTAGTAAGCTTAAAGTTGATTGCAGTTCTCTCCTGGTATTCTAGTGTGGTTTGTGCTTTGTTTTTTAAGTTGGACTTTTTATACCACACATAGAATTCCTTTTCCTTGTTTGTTGCAAAATGTTAAATGCACTGAAAGTGTTGACTATATAGGTTTATTGTGGCCTACCGACATAATAAAAATGCAATGTAATGCAATTTTGCTCTAGTTTTAAGACATCATTTCCGGTGATGACAATGTAGGAAAGATATGACATAGATCTAAATGAAAAATGTCATTGTATGAAGGGAAGGTAAAGTGTAAAATTTAGAATTATGCTACAGATATGCTCTTCTTCACATTGGCCATAACTTGATGTACATAATAAGACAAATTCTTGTGGTTAAAGAGTTTTAATAAGAGATAATGAAGTAACGTACATGGATAATGTGGAGCATTATACCCGTTTAATCATTGTACAGAGTCACTACAGAACATCTACTTGTACAGAAAGAACAATGATGAATCTAGGTTTGTGGGAAGGGGCTGATGCAGGGTACATGCCACTAATTCTAAAAGTCAAGGCCTGCTGACTAGAGCACAGAGATTTCTGTTAGATGCATGCATGTGATTTATCACACCAAGTGCACCTCCTTCCTGCAAATGTCTAGATCTGCTATTCAGGAAGTAACTCTTCAACAAGCTTTTTTTATTCTTAGTCTTTCCTGCTGGTATCTGTCTTGAAGTGAATGCTATTGATGATTAATGGTTTTTATCTGTCAGCAACTTATCAGTGAAAAACGAAGTCCGTGTAAATGCTTTGTGTCACTGATGCATAATCAGTGATTCCTCAGTGAGCAGTATATTTCCTTGCATGGTGACGAAGAAAGGTACAGCTTTGGAAAAGAATGCACATTTTCTTGTATTTTTTAAGTTATTTCTGTTTATTGGATGAAGTTTTGGTCATAAAATGTGAGTAAATATGAAGACTGTAGCAAATATACAGAGGTACAATTTAGTGGTAATTTCGATATCTTAGCTTTCAAGCAACCAAAAAAGCTGGCTATTGTGTTGCATATCATGAAGCAGTAAATACTATACAAATGGAGTTCAGCAGATGACTTGAAAGCTGTCCTACTGTTATATTGTTATACTTTTTAAATGTAGGAAACTGAATGAATACCACTTTACCAAATGGAATACCACAATAAAACATAAATAAATTCCTTGCATTTGACATGCCATTGTGGTCCTTACATACACCTTACTCTGTATTTTTGTTCTTTATTTATTTATTTTATTCCAGTTAGACCAGTTCTCTTCCTGCATACCTACTCCATTTTCTTTATGTCATTAACCTTGTTTGTGGTTAGTCTTCTTAGGCACTCTGTTGCTATATATATATATATATATATATATATATATATATATATATATATATATATATATATATATATATATATATATATATATATATATATATATATATATGTGTGTGTGTGGGCTGTACTATGCATTGGTGAAAACACCCAAAGTTGACTGCCTATATATCAACTACATATAGCTGAAAACAAGGAAGTCAACACCATGCTATGCAATGTGTCAAGAGGACATCGACATTTGTGCTGTAACAGAGATCTGGTTCAAGGCAGCAGAAAGCACCTCTGCACTACCAGGCTATAACACATTCCATACCTTTCGGCCCCAGAACTTGGACTGAAACTCCAAAGGTGGTGGTGTTTCCATATTCATAAAGGATGCACACACCTCCAGACTGGTAGCACAACATAATGCATAAGAGATACGTCAGGTGCAGCTAACATTGGGTAAGACAACGATTCAGGTTGTAGCCTGTTATAAGTCCCCAACCATGTCCCAGACACTCACTCCACGTTTCTAAGCACTCTGGAGAATATTAGGGTCTAACCTAGCACACTCATACTGGGCAACTTCAACTACCCCTCCATTAACTGGGAAAACTACTCATGTAACCAATACACTTGCCCAACGTTTCCTGGAATTCATTAATTTCAATGCCCTGGACCAGCTCATTCTTACCCCCACTAGATGTAGCAACATCCTTGACCTGGTCATTACTAACATGGGTAACTGTTGCTCTACACCAATAGTCAACTCCTCCCTGGTTAGATCTGACCACAAACTAATCACCTTGGAAATCCACACCCCCCCACAAAGGTAACCACCATGAAAAACTTCTCCAAAGCTAACTTTGGTCTCATTAGACCTGAGCTGGCTAACTTCCCGACACCCATGAAAATGGAGAATAGTTGCATGACTGCTGAATCATACACCAATGCACTGTACGAACATGTACACAAATGCATGGATCTCGCTATACCCAATAGAACCAAGATGCTCTCCTCCAAGAAAAGGAAGCCAATTTGATGGTCCCCTGCCATAAAAAAACTCTACAACAGAAGGAGGAAACTGATATGGAATAGAATGAAGTCCCAAGACTGGAAAAACTTTCTTATCAGCCTCAACAAAAAGTTGAGATCCCACATCAAATCCTCTAAAGCTAGCTATGAAAATAGAATTGCAACAGATAGTAAAGACAACCACAAGGCCTTTTATAGTTATGTAAAGAACCTCCACGGCAATACCCAGATTTGCTCTGAGCTACTGTACAATGGTACCTCATATACCGAGCCAACAGACATTGATGATATACTGGCCAACAGATTCAGTGCCAGCTTTACCACTCCCCCCCAAAGGACCCATCACAATACCAGTAGATTGCCAGGTACCCAATATTACAGCTGCACAGGTTAAAACAGCACTGTCCAAGGCCAAGAATACAGCTTCTATTGGACCTGACAATATCCCAGGCTGTGTTCTACATGAACTGCAGAGTGAACTGGCACCTCACCTGTGTGCCTTGTTCATTCACTGCCTCACCTCAGATTTTGTCCCTACTGAATGGCGCACTGCTATAGTCATCCCTCTCCACAAAGGAGGAACGACTACAGACCCTGGGAACTATACCCCATTAGCCTGGCAAATCTGATATGCAAAGCTATGGAATGCATCATCATGGACCTAATAAACAAGGATATATGGAATCTCCAAACTCTGGATCCCATGCAGTTTGGTTTTGTGAAGGGTAGATCATGCCTGCTCAACTTGGCCAACTTCTTTGAGTCAGTCAGTGGAGCTGTGGATGAAGACAAGGTGGTTCATACAGCCTACCTTGATCTGGCCAAGGCCTTTGACACCATTCCCCACTCAGGAGTCATAGAAAAACTCACTAAGCTAGGCATCAACCTGTACATCACTAGGTGGGTTGCAAACTGGCTCACAGGTAGAACCCACAGTGTGAATGTAGCTGACTCCAAGTTCGACTGCCGACAAGTCATGAGAGGAGTCCCACAGAGATCAGTCCTGGGTCCTCTTCTGTTTGGTATCTACTTCTCAGAAGTCCAGTCCAACACAAAGAGACTCTGGCTGAAAAAAAGTTCATAGTCGATTGCAAATTGAGAGACATTATTAAATCCCCAAGTGATGCTGACATCCCAGAGAAAGGCCTCATGGAGACCAACAACAACTGGTGTCAGAATCATGACCTTAAGCTCAATGCCAAAAAATGTGTCGTCATCCCCTTTGAGAAAAACACAGTTCTCATGAACTACCATATCGATGGTAGTCCACTGAACACAGAAGGCGTTATAAGAGATCTGGGAACACAGGTTGACAGCAACCTCTCTTTTGACCACTACACTGCCACTGTGGTCAGAAAGTCCTTCTATGTGGCACATCTCATTACTAAGGGTTTTGCATCCCTCATTAGGCCAATCATCGAGTACAATGCCCTATTTGGCATGTACCTCACTAGACATCTGCAACAACTGGAGAGGCTGCAAAAGGACCTCACAAAGAGGATCCTAGGCCTTAAACACTTGTCCTATATGGAAAGACTAAAAAAACTCCAACCATTCTCTGTCTCATATCGCCTACTTAGAGACAATCTCTGCTTGACTTACAAAGCCATGTCTGACCCAGCTCTGTTAGAAATGCTACATCTAAAGACATCCCAATCCCTCCACACCACACACTCCAGAGACCTCAACCTCATTACCACAATCAACAGAATGTGCTGGAGGGACAGGTTCATAACTCAGGGACTGCCCATGCTATGGAATAGACTTCCCATACATGTCAAACAGAGCACCTCACTGGCCCTCTTCAAGAGAAATCTTGATGAGTGGATGGGAAATAGAAAATTCACCCCAGGGATCACTCCAGTGGCTCTACTCGACAGAGGCACTGGAAACTAAGGTCGGGTGGCATGATGCCAGGGTAATCCTATGGGCTAGGCTTGTAAAGGCTCCAAGGCCATTAACCTAGTACAAACCTATGATCTGCCTCTGTGCATGCAGCTTTCACATACAAAAAAGTAAGACATCATTTTTTGTGGGTGCAGGCCCCTCTACACTCCCATGTGGGGGCTGATTCCCCACACCCCCTGGTAATTATATATATATATATATATATATATATATATATATATATATACTAACTCCAAGATCACACAATCCCTAGGGAAAGGGAATGAGTCTTCTTCTCAGAGATTGTCGATGTCACACACCCATAAAACAACTGCCTATTCAATCATATGCAGTTGACTAGACAGTTGTTGATACACATGTTTGACAATTTCACTGCACCCATATATAAATATAAATATAAGCACACACACACACACACACACACACACACACACACACACACACACACACACACACACACACACACACACACACACACACACACACATCTCACCTGATGTAATATCCTTTGTGCTAGTTTAATCCCTGCACTCTTTTCAGAGGAGCACAGAAATGTAGAATTGCCTGGCAGACAGTGACATTTTATCCTACCTACTCTGCCTAATACCTTTCCTGATGCTACAATTCCTCATTTAAATAGCACCCATTTCTTCCCCTAGTTCACTACAATTACTTAATATCAGTTTTGGGTGGGAGGTTGGTGTAATGGTTAAGGTGTTTACCTTACAAACACAGGGTACAGGGTTTGATTCTCACATAGGATAATTGGTTATGCTTAAAACAGCAACAAACCAAAAGTTGATTCTGCAGTATGGCAGGTGCACAGGCTAAGCCAACCAAAGTCAAAACAAGAGGCCAGCACTGATATAGTGGAGAAATACCTTTATTAATTTAATTATGGCAGCACCATCCAAGGTAGTGTGTGAAACACACAATACCCAATACAAAATCAGACCAGTTTTGGCATAAAAGCTTTCCTCAGTGATAACCTATACAAATTAAATCAACCCAATATATACACATGAGCTCAAATTAGTCTCAAGCAAAAATCCTTGTAAAATGTTACCAATGTAAAAAGCAGATCATGAACAAGTGGCTAAATAAATCTCTTAGTTGGTGCTACAATTTCCAGAAACTTAATATCATACACATTAGCTGTATTTTTGCTTGAAAATTGTTTGGTCTGCATAACAAATTTACAAAAATTGCAATGTTCATTGGGCTATTGCACTTTTTACATTGTTCAAACTTCCCATCCCCTGCGCATCCATATACCTGAACATGAGTGACATTAGAAATAGGAGAATGTCTAGTGCTTTATATAAACACTCCATCCAACATACCACTGCACAGTTCAGATTTATTATAATTGACCATATTCAGGGTGAGAGTACTAACAAAGGGGGTTGGCACACTATGTTGAACCAAAAAGAAAAGAAGTAGATAGTTAAATTGGGAGGGTTATTTAACCCTGGGTTAAATGAGCGTCTGTGATTAACCAATAGGAAGGATTTTTGCTTGAGACTAATTTGGGCTTGTGTGTATATATTGGGTTGATTTAATTTGTATAGGTTATCACTGAGGAAGGCTTTTATTCCAAAACCGGTCTGATTTTGTATTGGGTATTGTGTGTTTCACACACTACCTTGGATGGTGCTCTCATAATTAAATTAATAAAGGTATTTCTCCACTATATTGGTGCTGGCCTCTTGTTTTGACTTAGGCTTAAGACAGCCCACATGGCAGTTAGCCTAGTACTAATCTATGAACCTATGTTTTCTTGGATTCCACTTTTATTTCACAACCTTCTCAACCAGGCTCCAGAAAGAAGTTTCTTTTATCATAATTGTGCTATTTTCCTTCTGTGTTTATTTTGTGCTTCCTTATTTTTATGCAGACCTTCTTCTGAAAGTTGGATCCCCACTAGATCTTCTTCATTCTGTTGGGATACTTTCTTTTGCCATATCCATTCCTCTCCCCTTATTTCCTGGATATACATATTATGCTTCTCTAGGCACTTCTTAGGCATTTTCTGATGTATACCCAGCATAGTTTTTGCTGTTGTTTGCACAGTCCCCAATGTCCAGTGCCTTATCAAACATGGAGAATGCAGAACTATGCACTGTGCCCTAGACATAGTAATTCCAGCTGTTAGTATGGTGGAGTAATAACTTCACTTTTTATTGGTGATGACTCACATTGTTTATACTGAATTTTCCAACCTTTATTGGTATCTTTTTACATTGGCTGCTAATCTTTTAAATTTATGATTTAATTCTAGCAAAGGCTGTTTCCATTTTTAAGTTGATATCTGTGTTTTACTTCCCATTATGTGGTCATTGTACGTTTCTGTTGCCTATTTTTTGTTCTCTTTCACTTTCTTTTTGCATTGGATCAAAGTTGCATTTATGACAGTTGAATGAAAACACTTTAGCCCAATCATCTTCACCAACACACCCACATTGACAAAAAGTGTTGAGATTCTACACTGTCACCAAATTTGTTTTTCCAATTTGCAGTTGAGTTAACTTACTACAGAGAGGAGATAAAGAGCATTGTCTCTCAAGACTCCCTAAATTAAATATTATTAGATCTACATGTCACTAAAATTGACACTAGTGTAAGTCAATGAAAGAAATTCAGCATCTTGGAATGCCACTCATGCTTCCTGCTATTTTAGCAATTTTAGGGTACAATTTCAAAAAATTGACAACTAGCTTAGCGAATAACATCTACACTACCATTTAGTTGCCCATTTTACTTACTTTGCAAACTCCTTTATTACTATGTTTGCCCCAGACATGTACTTTTTTTGAATGTTTTTTTTTCTTATGAGATAGCAGTAGGTCTCTTCAACAAAAATTAGAGTTGCGGTGCCTATCATGATGACAGCCATCAAAACAGAGAGGGAAGCTAAGGAGCTGAAGAGACACTGAAGACATAGGAAGTGAATTACTTTTGGTAGCCTAATATGCAGTCTGTGATGATGGCATGTTTATTACATGAGAAAGGCAAATAACACAGTGGACTTGATTATATATCCACATGTATAAATATGGCTACATTGCATAAACAGTGCATGGTATAATCAAGTACGTGCTATGATCCATAATGGTGTTGTTGCATTACCCTGTCTCCACTAAGAGTCAGTACAGCAGATGATCAGATCAAACCATCTCTCCAGAATAACTCTCATCCTGCAGGCATCAAAAATAAGTACAAACTGAAAACAAACATAAGCTGGCCAAAAAAAAAATCTGGTAATTTAATTGGAATACATTTTTCATATAACTCTATTCACTTCCAATAGGACTGTGGGATTATTCTCAGAAACACATATTTAAAACATTGAGAGTCACAAAACAACACAAAAATATAAGTATGTTATGATATCTTTATTGTGAAATGAAAATATTGCAGAAAAAAATCGTCATTCTCATGTTTATCCATAAGTAGTTGCTAAAAGCTGCATAATTACAACACAAGTCAGAAGTTGTTTTGACTGTAAAACAATGTAATGTTGGTTTGTCAGTCTCCATCATGCTATAATTAAGTATAAAAATAATATGTATGTCTTGGACTGACGGAGAGGCATAGATAATGTTTCACTCAAAATATGAGGAAAAACTAATTTCTTAGCTTTTTTGGTGGAGCTGTCTTTCAAACAGCAGATGAAATAATATTTTTAATCAGTTAAAGACAACTGCCCCAAGCACACCTTTCAACTTCTTTTCTTTTTGCATCGACATGCATTTTCTGCATAATAAGAAGTATGAAACGATATTGTTATGCATTATTGACTGACTGTGATTCCCAATGATTTACTAGAAAATCAAAAATAATTATGGGAGAAAATGCAAAAATATGAGACAAAATCTGGAAAGTTCTGCAAAATCAAGGAAAGTTAAGAGGTATTGCCTCAACTCTACTTTTTTGCTTCTTCCTCCTCCTTTTATTCAAAGTGATATGTTCTAGATTTGATCCATTTAGAAATTTGCAATCTACTCCTAGAAATGAAAAGCTCTTACTAGCCCAAGGTCTCCCAGTTCAGCTCTCAGAAATCCTGTCACTCATTGCATTAAACGGGTCTTCATTTAGTTAACCTTTCCTTAGAGACGGTCTTCCTAATTGATTTTTTCATTTATAACAATACTTTGCATTATACATTTACTTCTGTTTAGCCTTTGTCATGTCATAGATGAAATGGTATGCTTCAGATCTTGTCACTAAACTTGCTAATAAATAAACAAAATTTGCCCATGGAAATAATGCAGTCTTTTCTGCATTTTACCCATAGTATTTCCTACCTTTAGAAGTTCCGATTCTCTTGTAGATAAAACGATGGCATGATTTCTATATCAGGAACAAACCAAAAACCACGCAGCGAGGGACTAAGTGCACGGTCCAAACCAACAACAAAGGGTGAGACAAGAATGTGGACCAGCACAATGGTATAGCAGGGAAAATATTTAATTTGTTCAAAAAGTTAAAGCCATATAAATGGCTAATGGCAAGCAGACCGGTTTCGGCTATACAAAGCCTTCTTCAATGCTAAAAAATCATGTCAGAAAATTGTGTAGCTCCCAACATCCTGGTCTTATATAGTAGAAATTTAAAGACACATTGCAGAAAAAATGTATACAATGACCATTCCATATAAAGCATGAATAGTAAAAATCTTCTAGTAGTTACTACATAATGATAAAAAATTATTACAGCAAAAAAGAACAACAAAATTGAAATAATAGTTATAAATATAAATTAACCAAAGCAATATATTACAAAAAGAAAATTGATTGGCATAATCAACATATTTATACGTTAAGAAAAAGAATGAATCTTATTGTTATTGTTAACAGGACAAATCACCTATATAATATAATATTTTTGGAGTAATAATGCCAACCAAAATGCTTGTAAATTGTGAAAAACTTAATAAATCAAAATATTGGTAAACATGTTATTCTATTTCATTAAGCCCAGGTTTGAACAGTACTCCTAATCTGGTTATCCACATGTTTTCCATGTTATTGAGTTTAGTGTGCCAACCTGCTTTGAAATTCCTATGCATTTGAATCTTATCTATAATCACAAATTTTACTATTCATGCTTTATATGGAATGGTCATTGTATACATTTTTTCTGCAATGTGTCTTTAAATTTCTACTATATAAGACCAGGATGTTGGGAGCTACACAATTTTCTGACATGATTTTTTAGCATTGAAGAAGGCTTTGTATAGCCGAAACCGGTCTGCTTGCCGTTAGCCATTTATATGGCTTTAACTTTTTGAACAAATTAAATATTTTCCCTGCTATACCATTGTGCTGGTCCACATTCTTGTCTCACCCTTTGTTGTTGGTTTGGACCGTGCACTTAGTCCCTCGTTGCGTGGTTTTTGGTTTGTTCCTGCTGTTGCTGTTTCTTTCACGCTGGGGACGCCTGGTTGCAGGCTACATCGTTTATCCAGCTCCTCAAACCTGGCTTTGGCGTATATCGTTTGCCAATTTTTTGGTTACATTGCTGAAGACATCATATGTAGTCATCACTACATTCCAACTCTTTTTGGATTATTTGGAATAACTTTTCGTTTATACAGGGTTTTCAGTTGATGTTACATTCTGGGCCTACCTCTTGCACTACACTGTTGTATACAGGTTTGGTCTACATATTTGGATCTAGATGTCGGCTGTGGTCCACATTTGGTCTAATTCCAGACTTTTATAACATTTTTCTTAAGGCTTGGGGCGTTTCCTACGAATATCACTCCTAACAGGTACTGTGCTGATACCAATTACTTTTGACTTTGGCGTATATGTTCTGCTTTTCGTGCAGGCTTACTATATTTGATTTTACCATCATTCGGATTATTCCTGGCACTATACCACTATTTGGAACATTATTCTGAGTCTTGATATCGTAGGCACTATAAAAGATATAAATCCACTTCTTGTGGACTACAATTTATGGACAGATTCATCGTGCTTTGGACTTTATATAGTTAATTAATATTTTTGATCCCTAATAGACAGTGTATGCCTTACCTTTTGATTTATATCATGGATTTGTTTAATTCTTGTTTATTTAAGGGACACTGCTCTGTTTTCTAACCATTTAGCAATTACAGCATGCTAAATATGTTAGTAATAATTTTTGGTCTTAACTATGTTGATTTACTATGATTAATACACAATTTAAAGAGGTTCAACCTTATTTAAAATAGCTGTTCTAGCTAACATTAGTCTTAAACTCAGTGCCACTTAATTTTTGTTATGGTTTATTGGATAGGTCAATATTTTCCCATCTGTATCCTATTGCTTATAGTATATGACTGCTTTGTGATTCATAAGAAGCAATATTTTGTTAGCCATTGTGATTTTCACATAAACTTTGGCTGTCTTTTATACATTTAGGGATTTTTCTTGGGTTTGCAGATATATTCATATAGATTATTTAGGAATATGATAACAATTGACCATTAAGGTTATGTATATTGAATTATGCTTATATTAATTCAGATTTTCCATCTCAATTTATCCAATTGATATCATATAAGTTGTCCATTCTAGTTCTGACCCAAATACTTGCTGTTTAAGATTACCCATTGGGTTTATATATCTTCTCACAACTATTGATTCATGTGTGATTTTGTACTGTAGTTAAGCTATTTGTGGATATATACACATTCAATATAAACAACCTGGCGCCTCACTATCTGTATATATATATTGTTTTTCTTCAGTCCATATTCTTATTTTGGTTAAACAAAATAAGGGAGTTATCTCCAACCCTATATATTTTCATAGACACGTATGAGTTTAGTGATATGTCCTTTATGGTGGCAGAGATGAATGGTCAGCTACCTTTACAAATTACGACCAAATAATTTTGTTTTTTTCAATTTATTTATCCTTTATGTTAGCAGAGACGAAGAGTTATACTGAATTGACTCACCACTGATTGTAAGGGACATTCAGACAAACCTTTAATGTTTGTTATCAAGCTTAAGGTCTAACATATGGACATTTAATAATCTCTATATACAGTGTGTGGTGGTTTGAGTTGTTGTATCAGACATAAATAACCTTGACAGTTATTATATTGGGCTTGCTCAGTGCTTCTTCATACATTTCAATAAGAATATATATTTTAGTTCACAGCAATAGTCTTTTTTGGGTCAAGAACAGGATTGTGACATAATATTTAGTATGGATTTGAGTGGAATTTTGCAAGGACTTTCAGCTGATAAGGATAACCTTGATGCTTTTGGTTTTAATACCAATAATTTACATAACCCAACTAATAGTGCAGTTGATGCTAGACAGAGATGTGGGTCCGTTTTTCAAAAACTAAACAGAAATATGAAGTCCCTAAGATCAAACATCTGGCATTTGAAATTATTCAAGTCCTACAAACTTAAAGATATTACACCAAGGGGTCTTAGGATTCGTCTTCAACCTCTGGTATCAAGTGTTGATACCCAGTTGTCACAGGATTGGGCTTCAGCTCAACATCAGGCTTCAATGCTTTTTGTTGACACCCTAGCTAGTTACTATGAGAGAACTATTGAATCTCAAATAGCAGAAATTCAAACATTTTGTTTGGAAGCTCAAGTATTTGCAACTGAAGTTTTTTTCCAGGAACATATTTCTGATTTAGCCAAAGACTTAGCCAATTTAGAACAACAATTGATGAAGAGGAAAATACATAAATTCAATAGGGATTTAGCTGATTATGACAAAGGTAAACCCTTTGTCACATCCAAGAATGTTAAGTTTACTGACAGAACTAACAAAAATAATAAGGGCAGGAAAAGGCCAAGATCTATATTGAGAAGGACAGAATCTACCCTCAGCGGCACATCAGAGGATGATACCTCATCTGTCACAGATTATGATGTCCCCTCACGCCAGGCGTCCCCAGCTGCTAAGAGAAAGCAGCCGGTCCCTTTAGACACAAGACACGCAGGGGAGGCAGGAAGCGCAGAAATAGATACAGGAACATCCACTCTGCAGGCCTTACTACAACAAATTGTGAAACAGTGAATAATGTTCACAACATTTCATCATTTGAATTATTACCTGTACACTACCAAGTACTGAATAAAGGCCTCAATTATGTCCCCACTGCACCTGTTTCTCAATATAATTTGTTACAAGATGTCAATGGCTTTTGTAGATTGTTAAATCTTAAGTTATTTCTTTCAGGTCATGACAATACTCAAAGATCTACTGGTTTCAAATTTGGGAAATCTACTTTTACACCACCTATGGACAAACATGTTTCTACCTTCAAAGAATGTGTCATGAACGATTTACACTTTTCAACATTATATCAACCCAATAGAAATAATCTTACTCAAGCTGAGAGATCTGCTCTTTCCGAGCTTCAACATAATTATGACATTGTCATCACTCCAGCTGATAAGGGGGGAGGAATTGTGGTTATGGATCATTCTAAGTACAAAGCTGAGGCTCAAAGACAACTGTCTGATGCTCGCTATTACATACAGATGGTTGTAGATCCCACACCTAACTTTAAGGCACAAATTGATTCCTTTCTGGATCTGGCAATTGAGGAGGGCATTATTACTAAACAGGTTGGTAAACAACTTAAAGTGGATGAACCTATGCCACAATACCTATACCTTCTTCCAAAAATACACAAAGATTCCAATAATCCCCCAGGTAGACCTATTGTCTCTGGTAGAGGATCTCTAACTGAACCACTATCCGCTTTTCTAACTTATTATCTGAAGCCATTATTACCTATGGTCAGATCAAGGATTCAAGACACTACAGAATTTCTGAATATCATCCAGGATTCTCAGTTAGAAGCGCATTGGTGGCTATGTACATTAGATGTTTCATCCTTATATACAAGTATCCCCCATGATGCTGGTATTTTGGCCATTTCATATTGGTTGGATAAATCAGAATTATATTCCACTGGTTTTAACAATTTTCTGGTGAAACTTACTGAATATGTGCTGCGCAAAAACATTTTTTACTTTGATGGAAAACCATATTGGCAAATTAAATGTACGGCAATGGGGGCATCTTTTGCCGCCCCCATATATGCAGATTTATTTATGAGATTCTTCGAACAATCTTTTATATATGATGTCCATTAGAACCTTTATATCAACCATTTAGATATCTGAAGAAGATATCTAGATGATTGCTGGATGGTGTGGAGTGCTAATAAGGACCAGGTGGCTGATTTTGTAGGTTATCTTAACAACAATCCTTTTGACATACAATTTACTGTCAACATAGAGTATCAAGAGATTGTCTTTTTGGATGTTGTGGTTTCAAGACTTCCAGATCATACATTGGCCACCTCTGTTCATAGGAAATTTCTTCAATATAACACATTGCTTCATGCAACCAGTTCTCATCCACGCCACATTATCCGTAACATTCCTAAATCTCAGTTTTTGCGCATGAAACGCATATGTTCTTCACAAGAACAACATCAAGTTTGTAGACAAGATCTGTCTAATAGGCTCATTAACCATGGCTACTCAAAGCATCACATCTCTCATACCATTGACCAGACAAACCAGGTGACACGTTCAAACTTATTACAATACCAACATTTGAAACAAGAGGACAATTCTAATTCTGTCCAACCGATTAGGCTTGTAACAACCTTTGGAAACAACACATCCAGATTCAGGGAAATTATCAATAGAAACTGGGCATACTAAAATCTCATGAATTTCTTAATGAGATTTTACCAGAGCAATGTGCTTTCTCATATCGCAGGGGACGCACTATACACTCTCGTCTTACTCATTATAAGAGGTACACACCTGGGACTACTGTCCAAACTACCTTATTCGGTGATCCTTTGGTGGGTTGTTTTCCTTGTGGTCATTGTAGTGCCTGTCAACATATCTCAAAAACCAAGGAATTCTCTAGTAAAAATACATCACAAGTTTACAATATTACCATCTTTGGTAATTGTAGCTCAGATTGGGTTATTTATCTAGCCACCTGTTCCTGTTCTGCTTTTTATGTGGGTCAGACATCTAGGCCAGTTAAATTAAGAATCAGTGAACATTTTAGTGCTATTAGAAACAAACGTTTGTCTAATGCCCTATACAAACATATTACCAATCACCCTACTGCTGTTTTCAAATTTGTGATTATAGATAAGATTCAAATGCATAGGAATTTCAAAGCAGGTTGGCACACTAAACTCAATAACATGGAAAACATGTGGATAACCAGATTAGGAGCACTGTTCAAACCTGGGCTTAATGAAATAGAATAACATGTTTACCAATATTTTGATTTATTAAGTTTTTCACAATTTACAAGCATTTTGGTTGGCATTATTATTCCAAAAATATTATAATATATAGGTGATTTGTCCTGTTAACAATAACAATAAGATTCATTCTTTTTCTTAACATATAAATATGTTGATTATGCCAATCAATTTTCTTTTTGTAATATATTGCTTTGGTTAATTTATATTTATAACTATTATTTCAATTTTGTTGTTCTTTTTTGCTGTAATAATTTTTTTATCATTATGTAGTAACTACTAGAAGATTTTTACTATTCATGCTTTATATGGAATGGTCATTGTATACATTTTTTCTGCAATGTGTCTTTAAATTTCTACTATATAAGACCAGGATGTTGGGAGCTACACAATTTTCTGACATGATTTTTTAGCATTGAAGAAGGCTTTGTATAGCCGAAACCGGTCTGCTTGCCGTTAGCCATTTATATGGCTTTAACGTTTTGAACAAATTAAATATTTTCCCTGCTATACCATTGTGCTGGTCCACATGATTTCTATGTCTACATAATAAAAAGATGACCATTTTTTCTCCAGGTAGACCAAATTGTTAGTATATGTGAAGAGTAGGTTATTGTTTGCTTTTAAGAAAAATAAAAACTAAAAGTGATGTCAAGTCCCCACACCAAAATAAATAAATAAATAAATAAATAAAAATTAAAAAAATAAAAAAATAAAAAAAAAATAAATAAAATAAAAAACTGCAATGCTGCTATGAACAAATAAAAATGTATTATTTTTTTTAAACACTGTTTTTTAACATCACACATTGAACAATGACATAGGTATGCATATATACAGGCATCTCACTTAGATTTTTTCACCAGACACAATGGGTTGGATATTATACTAAATTATCTTTTCCTGTATTTCCAAAGATTAAGATTATTTTTTGTTTTTTTTAAGAACTTTTTTTTTGCCCTCTCCCTCATTTAGGGGTAGTATGGAACTTAAGTGTATTCAGGGGCTCTTGCAGGCAACTGTGTCTATGAGAAACGGGAGGAATTATTTTATGTTATAATCTACCCTCTTGTCTCTCTTCCCTTCCTACACCCATCCTCAAATCTTCTGAGGGCTATTTTCCTCTTTAAGGACCATGCCATAAGATGATTATTTCTGATATTCGCATGTAGCAGTATACCTAGTGACTAGGAGTATTATATTTGCAGAAATACTTTTGAATTATATCGTGTCAAGGATTACTGCAGCTGATTCAGACATAGAATCTGCATGCAGTGATACAGCATGAACCCCAGCGATGAAGGGCCAGAGGAAGATGATGAACTGGTTACCTAAGGGTCCTCCTACATGCACTTTCTATTTTGACTTTTACAGGTCTCCTCTTTTCAGCTTATTGACTGTGTCCTACACCTGACCTGTACAAGAGTAGCCTGAAAAGAAATTGTGTCAGTACATCATGACAGCATGTGATTCAACGCTAAACATCAAGCAGTACTACCAAAAGTGGTACAGTTGAGAGGTATGCCTCCCACCCAAGATGGCTAAATATGCATCAGTTCCTCACTCACATAGTACCCTCACCTGCTTCTTCAGCTTGCTGATCAATCCATGATCATCTTGAATGTAGTAATAGAGAGATGTATTTGTCTATGCCACAGAGCTGGATATCATGTAGAGGGTGACCAAAAGAAAAACAACTTTATCAACAAAAATATGTTAACATTCAAAACATAACAGAGAGAACAATTACATCCTTGCATATGATTTTGTTAATGAAAGGAGGATATTGCCTGTGGAACTCATAAAGAATGAACAACTGCATCACCTGCTGCTTACCTGCCTTACTCCATGATGTCTACCTATGAATGAACAACTGCATCACCTGCTGCTTACCTGCCTTACTCCATGACGTCTACTTATGAATGAACAACTGCATTACCTGCTGCTCACCTGCCTTACTCCATGACGTCTACTTATGAATGAACAACTGCATCACCTGCTGCTTACCTGCCTTACTCCATGACGTCTACTTATGAATGAACAACTGCATCACCTGCTGCTTACCTGCCTTACTCCATGATGTCTACCTATGAATGAACAACTGCATCACCTGCTGCTCACCTGCTTTACTCCATGACGTCTACTTATGAATGAACAACTGCATCACCTGCTGCTTACCTGCCTTACTCCATGATGTGTACCTATGAATGAACAACTGCATCACCTGCTGCTCACCTGCTTTACTCCATGACGTCTACTTATGAATGAACAGCTGCATCACCTGCTGCTCACCTGCCTTACTCCATGATGTCTACCTATGAATGAACAACTGCATCACCTGCTGCTTACCTGCCTTACTCCATGACGTCTACTTATGAATGAACAACTGCATCACCTGCTGCTCACCTGCTTTACTCCATGACGTCTACTTATGAATGAACAACTGCATCACCTGCTGCTCACCTGCTTTACTCCATGATGTCTACTTATGAATGAACAACTGCATCACCTGCTGCTTACCTGCCTTACTCCATGACGTCTACTTATGAATGAACAACTGCATCACCTGCTGCTTACCTGCCTTACTCCATGATGTGTACCTATGAATGAACAACTGCATCACTTGCTGCTTATCTGCCTTACTCCATGATGTCTACCTATGAACGAACAACTGCATCACCTGCTGCCTACCTGCCTTACTCCATGATGTCTACCTATGAATGAACAACTGCATCACCTGCTGCTCACCTGCTTTACTCCATGATGTCTACTTATGAATGAACAACTGCATCACCTGCTGCTCACCTGCTTTACTCCATGACGTCTACTTATGAATGAACAGCTGCATCACCTGCTGCTCACCTGCCTTACTCCATGATGTCTACCTATGAATGAACAACTGCATCACCTGCGGCTTACTTGCCTTACTCCATGATGTCTATCTATGAATGAACAGCTGCATCACCTGCGGCTTACCTGCCTTACTCCATGACGTCTACTTATGAATGAACAACTGCATCATCTGCTGCTTACCTGCTTTACTCCATGATGTCTACTTATGAATGAACAACTGCATCATCTGCTGCTTACCTGCCTTACTCCATGACGTCTACTTATGAATGAACAGCTGCATCATCTGCTGCTTACCTGCCTTACTCCATGATGTGTACCTATGAATGAAGAACTGCATCACCTGCTGCTTACCTGCCTTACTCCATGATGTCTACCTGTGAACGAAGAACTGTATCACCTGCTGCTTACCTGCCTTACTCCAATGCCATCTATCTATGTAGTCATCACTTGACTGCCTCCCCTGAATAACATTTCATGACCTATGTGAGGACAGAATTCCTTGAATTGAAGTCTTTCCATAAATAAATGTCTCCGCATCTCCCCACAGTCTCTTTTTTGTCTTCCTTTTTCCTGTTTGTCCTTTTCAGATTTATTATTTCAGTCCTTCCTTCCAGGATTCAGTGAAACTGGATTATGGTCTTTGTCCTTTTTCTTCTTTACACTGTACATGTTCAGTGCCACAGCTTCTCTCTGTTATCTGTACCACTACTTAACTTATCATTTAATCATCCATTTCTTAAACATATTAGTGTTACACTTCAATAAGGGCATCCAAAAATGTATGCAGTTCTTGATCTGTTGTCTCAGCACTGTACCAGTAAATGGAAGAATGATCTGTTATTCTGTAGAATGTACACCATATGCTGTATACCTAACATCCCTGTTTTTAGAGACCATGCCTTACCACACCTGGCAGAGTACCTCATCATTGGTATGCTCATGATACCCTAATTGTTCTCTTCCTCTGGCCTTCTTACTGCCACCCCCAGTATGAGTGCCCCTGCTTCCCTTTCCTTTTTCAGAACTACATGACTATAGTTTTGGCACTGAATTTAAGCTGACAGTTATATGATAACTCTTCTAACCTGAACAGGCCCACCTGCATCCCTTTCACAATATCTGTAACAGCAATTGTCACATGTTCATGTACAAGGTTACATTCCTGCAACATTTTCATGACATAATGGGTAAGAGTATGCCAAAAAGAGCTGGAATTAATAGTGATACCTGCAGAACACTACTATAAGTGACCTGTCTCACAGATGACATAGCTTTCCTGCATCCTGCTTTCCACTCACTTCCTCTGAATTTGATCCTATCTTGATTTTCTACACCTAAGCTTACTGGACAGTTATGGGGAATGCAGGCCTTACTTAAGTTCAAGTGAAAAAAAATAAAAAACTCCAGAGCACTGTAGAATGAAATAGATAATATCACCCTCCCACCCCCAAAAAATGTGCCTTTGCCAAAATGCAGACTATATATGGCAGATTCTACCAATGTCATGACCTAGCCAGAATACCAGATCATTCTGGAATGGTGGGAATCCATAGTGCATGTAATGTAAGAGACCAATAACCTTTGCGAATATTACAAGATGAGCTTGTGCTCTAATTAGTAAGCTCTATTTTTTACTGCGGTGGTGGTGCTGCGGTAGCGTTGTCGCCTCACAGTAAGACGTTGTCCTGTTCGATTCTCAGCTAAAACGTCTTCTGTGTGGAGACATGCGTGAATGGGTGCACCTTCGTTGAAGGTTGTGCGTCAGGGCTGGCAGCTCGGCACGTAAAAATCTACTGCCAGTCATAAGCCAAAAGACCCAATAACAACAACAACAGTCTACAGCCTTTTTAGAGCAAACCCACAAAGTGTTAAAGTCTGTTACTATCTCATCTGCTTTAAGAGGTATATCTTTTAGGAGTACCAAGGACCTAATCATCTTCCTCTGGACCCTTGTTAGCATCAAATAATGCTCTTAAGGGGCTTTGTTTTCCTGAAATTATTTTAATTTATTTTTCCACATTTTTCTGTCAGAGAAAGTAAGTCCAGTTCCCTTTCCCACCTGCTCTCACTTTACCTCTTACCTAGGCATTTCTCTAATCTTTTTTTTTTTTTTTTTGAAGATTAGGATAAAACAGTTATGGAAATCCAGTACAGCTTTCAACTGAGTTTTCCAGATTTTTTTCTTACCCATAAACATACCTGCAGCACTTCTGTTCCTCTACTTTGATTCCATTAATTAACTTCCTTTCTGCAACAGTCTTGGAATTCTCCGTCATCTCTGGTACCAGATCCCTAACCTCTACACATGTCCCAATCTTTCCATGCTTTCCATTTTTCATTACGTGATTTGGCTTCTGGTTTCCTCTCTGATGGCTTGTATCATTGATCTGGCAAACTGCAAAGGAATTCTTCTACTGCTGTTCAGTTTCCTTATAGTCCTCATCAGAGGTGTCATTCCATTTCATTTCAAACCTGTAAATGAATCCATCCTTCATTTTTTTTCCCATCCCCAAATTAACTTTACACAGTCTAAATTGTCATTTATTACTTACTTTTCTGTGTAAATATCCAAGATTACCACTTCTGCCATAGAATTGGAAATTGTACTGCAGTATTTTCAATGTTACCAAACAACCAACGAAAGGTCTAAATGTTCCCTACCAGATCTTCTGTCTCCACCTTTTCTATATCATCTCTTCCTTCCTATGCCAAATCCAGATTATCCTCCCTTTGGAACTGGAAATACAGATACAATTACACAGCATTCCATTTTCATGGCATCTGTATATTTTAAATATTCATGCTTTCATTGTAATGAACACAGAAGTAACATTTTTGTTAAGCTGCTTATAAACGTAATCTTTACATATTAGAAGTCAGTACCAAGCCCCAGTGGATTTACATGAGGAAGTAGATAGCTCATATTTAATATGAACTTCCCAGAAATCCTGCTAAATTATGTAAATAATATTTCTGTAGATGCATTTATATGGAGTGATGGAACTTAAATGGAAGATGTTTTGGCTAGGGGTCAAACTACAACCACAGATATATTTAATTTTGCATTGGCTTATTAGTAAAACTAAGTAAAAAATGATATACTGTGAGGATAAGATGGCCTGGTGACACAACCAGGAACTACAACCAGGCTTACACTGTTGATTTCCATTACATTGTTCTCTGGATGTAATGGTTATTACATTTTTCAATCATAGATATATATTCTTGTGAAAGTTTGAATAAAACATACTTACTAGACTAAAGTTAATTCAGAAGTGAGGTAAAAATACTTTTTTTTTTGAGTTTCATAGCAATAAACAAAAAAGTTTCCATTATAGCTTTTGTTTTGAGGCTGTTCACTGAAGTCTGAATGCAATGAACAGGTGCTACTTTTGAACCTGTTGCTCCTCTCTGGCATCACTTGTCTTAAAACTCCAGATGGTCTTTATCTTGTACTCTTCCAGGCTCTTGCCATCTCTCGTTCTCTCTCACTATATTTCAAACCTTAGCTGAAACCGTTATTCTTTATTTGTCCTGCCTGTCCTGCATAAACTAAAAGTAATATAGACTTTGGCTGAAAAGGAGGTGCTTCATAGACTGACATATCTATAAATGAAATATATGGGGGTCTGATGTGTGATGCAAAACTCATGAGATACTGATGGAATAAGTTTTACAATGAGTGGTGAAACCATGTTACAAAATGAGTTTCCTAATCTTACAGTGCAAGATATTTCATATATCAGATACACCAAATCCCACTTGTTTTGTTAACCCGTTTTTGTGTTGAGTGTTGTTTCCTATGGGCAAGGTTACTTGCCTAAATTTGTAATGAACAGGAATTTTAGTTGTTTGTATAGGTTTGGATAAATGGTATATCTCATGAATAACTTTGAACTCTAGCTCTGAAGTACAGTTTATTTAATTAGGATTTTTTTTTAAATGGCATTTCATTTATTTGACTTATTTTAGTAGCATAGTGAGAGTTATGTAAAAATTAATTAGTTTTATAATCTACTGTATTTTTGTTGGTTTACATAGTTGGAATCAGGTTTGTTTTGCCTGTAATGCTGTTTTCCAGGTGTTTAGTTGAGTTAATATTTAGTTTTATTTTTATTTTTTGTTTCATTTTTTTTGTATTTCATAAGAACAAAACTGTGTGACTGAGCAAGTCACTTAACCAGACACTACTCCTGGACTGAGTCTGAAAAAGATCCATGGAGATCAATGCTCTACAGCAGAAAACAAATACAAATAAATGCATGTAGTTTTCAGGGGGTCAATTTTAGGTGGGCAGTGTTGTTTGTATTGTTTTTTGTCTGTTTGATTTCTGTATGAGCAGTGCAAAGTTACCTTTTTATATTGTAGTGTATGGAAAATACAGTCCATGCTTCATTTTTTATTTTACTTTATTTTGTATTTTTAAATTAATCTAAGTGTACTGTTTGGTATAGGGATTGTTTCAGGTTGGTTACAATGTATTCAGAGGTATCAATGTCTATTTTTTGTTGTTGGTATATATATATATATATATATATATATATATATATATATATATATAATTAGTAGGGGATAGAGGAAGCAACCCCCCACAACAGAAGGAGTCGGTGAACATGGGACAATACTTATGTAGGAGGTTTCACCCCCATACTCCCCGCTAATTATATATACCAACTCCGAGGTCACACTAAACTGGGGAAAGGGCAGGTTCTGTTAAAGCTAAGTTACCAGTAAGCTAGTAGTAGATCATGGTTCCTTTATGTTGGTCAGCTATGGACATTTGATAACTTTATTTTCAAAGACATGCCTGTTCATTAAAAGTGCTGTTCATTGTGTAATGTTTGATGTACAGATGTTTGATTTAATATTTTTTGATAGATGAACATAGACCCCTTATTTATATACTCTTACTCCATTGTTGCACAGATATGTTGTTGCACCTACATAACCAGTTATTCTGGAAGTTAAATGAAGTGAAATACTTAACAATTTTTGTGTATTAGCCTTATTAATAATGGAAATAGGGAGGAGAGTTAAAAAGAAAATGGAAAGTTGTTGTGTTTGTGGTGAAGTCATTAATCCACATGCTGATTGCACAATGAATGGTGATAAGGCTGTGGTTTAATTAAAGAGCCTTAGAGAAGACTTGAACATTGCTGTAAGGGATAGGGTATCTTGGGTGCAGCCGATGCCTGCCTGAACTATATTGCTTAAGCCAAGGAGAGAAATGTTGAGGTGGTATATATCTTAAAATCTCATAATGGTGCCTATTAAGAACTCTAAATGGAGACTGAAGAATTGAAAGAGCAGTGTACTTATTATTTATTTATTCTTTCCTTCCTTCCTTTCATTTACCACCATAATCTGTTTGGGCTTTAGCACCTTTTCGGTGGAGTCCCAGGGTTATAAGCTCCAAAAAAACAATAAAGTCAAAAATCAAGTAGTATCAAACAGTCAGTAAGTAATATACCTAACAGTGAGGTCCAAATAACCGAAACCTCTCTGAATATCAATAACATGTATAATTATTAATTAAAAATGTATACTAATGGACTTGAAGCTTTATACATTTTAGCTGGCTTTCCCCAAGGTATATTTCAAATGAAGATTTAATATGTTTGGCCTCTCAGGAAGCATTGATGGCTATACATGAATATGAATCATTGTAAAGTGAAGAAGACAAGATGATCCAGAAGGCTGATACAGAGTGAGGTAAACTGGAGACTTGGAGATTTTGAAAAGTACAGCCTTGAGCAAATTTAAAGTGATTTGGTCATGACTGTTGGTGCATTGCAGCATCTAGTGAGTTGAGTGCTGCGATGTATTTGCAGTGTTCTAATTTTAGTTATTTGGGTTGTTTTTAATAAAAATCTTTGAAAACATTTTGTTAAATCATGGCCCAAATAAATCTAGTATGTTCTACCTTGAGGTCACTGTAGCAGAGTGAGCACACTGTCTGTTGACTTTAATGGGTGCACCTCTATGCACTCACAGCAGTGCACCCATTAAAGTCTATAGACACATTTCACACTTTCACTAGCATGATGTCACTGAGATTAAAGTTTACTTTTAAGCTCAGTGGCATAATTATAGGGAAAATGCTGATAAAAAATGTATTTCCACCAGCAAAATCAGCTGCCAGACCCATTTCCCAATGCTGTGAAAATGTTGTTTAGCACTTCATGCACTACCTGATATAGTGCAACGGTAGGGATTTTTTTATGACTAAATCACTTTGAAGTATTAAGGAAATGTGTAAATCTTTAGAGCTTGCATGACTCTGTGGTAAAAGGCAGCAAACTGTATAGCAAAGCAGGTTGGATGATAAGTTGAGCTTTGGACCGTTGTCCCTGAATGTTATGTCTGTACTGATGTTTGTAGACCCCTCTGCCTGCACCCATTTAGGCTATTCATTCCATGTTAACAGGAGCTAGGAATTCCTGGACAAGGTGAGAGCTCTACTGTGCATTCATTCCCGCCCAGGAATCTCCATCAGCTTGCCTGCTCACAGTGAGAGTCAGGAGGTAGGGAGTAGACCACCATGCTGATCCTATGAGGTAGCCTACCCTCTCCCCTGCAGAGAACCTGCTTCCCTGTGGCATTTCTTATAAGTTCATAGGTTCATAGGTTGGTACTAGGCTATTGGCCCTAGGGCCTATACAAGCCTAGCCAAACAATTCCCCGGATATTTCTTCCCACAATATTTACTTCCCTGGACCCCTGTCTAGCAGGGTGACTCACGTGATCCCAGGGGTGAATTTCCTATCTCCCATCCAATAGTCAGGGTTCCTTTTGAAGACGGCCAAGGAGGCGCTCTGCTTGACATGTATGGGCAGTCTATTCCAGAGTATGGGGAGTCTCTGGGTCAGGAACCTATCCCTCCAGCATGTTTTGTTCACTGTGATGACAAGGTTTAGATCCCTGAAGTGTGTGGCTCTGAGGGGACTGGGATTTCTTTAAGTGTAGCATGTCCAACAGTTCAGGGTTTGACATGGCCTTGTATGTTAAGCAGAGATCGCCACTGAGTAGACGATATGCCACAGAGTATAGATGGAGTTTTTTTAGATGGTCAGCATAGGGCATCTGCTTTAGGCCTGTGATTCTTTTAGTGAGGTATTTCTGCAGCCTTTCTAGCTGTTGCAGATGTCTTGTGAGGTACATACCAAACGGGGCGTTCTACTCTGTAATGAGTCTAATGAGGGATGAGTACAGTGGGACAATGACCTCCTTTTTTCTGGATGAAAAGCCCTTAGTGATGAGGTGTGACACATAGAAGGATTTCCTGACTGTTGTGGCGATGTGGTTATTGAAGGTGAGACCACAGTCCACCTGTGTCCCTAAGTCTCTCATCACACTTTCAGTGTTTAGTGTACTGCCACCTATGTGGTAATTCATGGGTGCATGTTTTTTTTCCAAAGGGGATAACTATACATTTTTTGGCATTAAGCTTGAGCCCATGGCTCTGGCACCAAGCACCTATTTCTGTAAGGCCCTTTTTTAGAATATCTACATCATTTGGGGATTCAATAATGGCTCCCAGTTTGCAGTCATCTGCAAACTTTGTTAGCCAGAGTCCCTTAAAGAAAGCAGGCCTATGGATAATGAATTCCTCTCAGCTCACTGTGCAACTTGCACATGGCAATGTTGGCTCAATAGATTCAAGCTCCAGGGGGTAGATGGATCTATCTGACATGACTGAATGGCCAGAATGTCAAAACCCACTACACTGAGATATTATAGTGTCAAACATTGCATTTGTTGAAAGGGGACCTCATTGAAGTCCAACCTTTTGAATACCAGGGTAGACCAGTAGCTCAGATGTCCATGTATACTACTATTTAAATACATTGTGCTCTCTAGATAAATACATACATGCCTGTATGGGTGACCATTGAGCTGCTAGTCTACCATAGTATTGATGGGCTGAACTCCAATCATGTCATTTTTTGACAAATGCGATGTTCATTGCTGTGGTCTTGATGGAGTGGGTTTCGGCATTCTGGCCTTTCCATCATGTAAACTAGATCTGGGTAGACACCGAGTGCTCCTGCTTAGTATCACACATGTAGTGAGCCAAAGCTACAAAGGATGGGCAAGTTGGTAGTGTCTGCATACTGCCAGTCTCTCCTGCCTGTTCCTACAGGCACTAGAGCCACTAATCAAACTCAGGTTACTTGTGATGCAGTCAGGGCTTCCTCCCTTAATGCCATGGGTCTGGCTATGTCTATACTGTTGTTATCTAATACAGTTTAATGATATCTGATGTAAAGTCCACTTAAATTAATGTGAAATGTTTTAAGTTTTAGGTAACATCTAATAAACATATATAAATAACAACATAAATGCAATACACACAAGCTTTATTTAATGAAACTCCATCCCTCCTCAGTTCCTAGTAAATTTTAAGGGGTACAAACAAAATAAAACAAAAATCACACAGTTTAAATTGTAAAACAACAACATACAAACCAGTGAAATTAAAATAACAACTATTGCTCAAGGTATGATAGTTTTTCAGTTAATCTCTCTGTTTAATCTCAAAGGGAACAAAGTATCACATATGTCCTTGTATCCCAATACATTTTTGGCATAATTTTCAATGTGGTCTGTGCTCTTCATACTTAATAAAATCTCTGCCTATAAATTATTATATCTTGACTTTTGGCGTGTTAAAATGTGTTCTGTCAAAGGACCAGTGATGTGTTTAGTTTTGCTATTATAGTCATTTTCCTTAAGCATGGTAGCAAACTGCCTTTTTGTTCCACCAGTATAGTTAAGAGCACAGTTACTAATTATTACATAAACAGCATTAGTTGTATTACATGTGGCATTTTACCACAAAGAATATAGTTCCACCACTGATAATTGCTTTATATTTTGCATAATTTGCATATGTTACCTTTACCACTTACGCAATTAAATAAATACTTTATCATTACCCAAAACATGTAATTAAAAATATTGACATCTTGGCATACAAAGTGGCTGTTCACAAGAAGGTCTCCTATTCTTGGACCTTTAGGGTATGACGGTTGACATATCTGAGAATAACATTTCTAACATCATAATTTTTAGAAATGAATAGGGCAATATTTCTTAACACTTTTCACCACTTCATCAGATTGCGTATTATATTTCATTACTAAATATACTTTGTTTTTACAAAGTAGTGCCTGGGTTGCAATTAGGTCTACATCCCTCTATGCCATGGTGCCAGGCATGTAATTATCAGTGTTCTGCCACTACATTTTTAAAGATATAGAGAGCCAATGTAGTGTTTTCCTCTGAGTGTTATTTGAAGGATAAAAGATTCAGTTTTAGATATGGCATTTTATTATTTCCAAGGTAAATTCCACTGCTGTCAAGTCACATCTGACTGCTATAGCAACCCCATGAACAGCTGATGACATACACAGAGGTAAATAGGCAAGTAGGGAGCAAAAAATACACTGCAGGCCTTTATGCTATATCAAAAATATATAAGACTTAGAATGATGGATTTGGACTCAGTAGTATTTTTGTCTTTTTAATTCACATAAGTTTTTTTTCCTTTTGAAAATGTTTTGCTTGAATAAGACCACCCTTGAGTCCAAGTCATCATTCCAACTGTTGATATATATATATATATATATATATATATATATATATATATATATATATATATATATATATATATAGGTCCACTTTGTAAATTCAAAATACTGAAATCTCGAATTTCAGTATTTCGAGCGAATACTCACTTTTCCGAAGCCATCAGAAGCGCAAAATTCAAAGTACCAAAGCATAGATATTTTGAATTTCTGCTTCTGGAGATAAGGAATGTGGATGTTTGGGTTTAATTTTAGTAAGTTTGTGTGTAAGTATTTTGGTAGGGGTTTAGTGTGTGTAAGTGTATGTTATGACTGTTATGTGTGTGTTTGAGGGACTGTAAGATGTGTGTGTTGGTTTCGTTTGTGTTACTGTTTGTGCGATCTCGGGGTTAGAATATATAAGTATGGGGTGTGTGGGGGACGCATATGTTTATCCCCAGGATTCACGAAGCCTCCGTGTAAGAGTTATAACTCTTACACGGAGGCTGCAGTTAAACGGAGTGATGTCAGCATACTTTGCATATTCATGAGAGCATGCTGAATCACACCTAAGTCTAACACGGTCCATGTAAGACAGTAGGGGGCGTGTCCGTAGGCTGAGCCCTGCAAGCGGACATGCCCCCAGAAGTGTAAAAGTGCCCAAAGTAAACACCCACAACAGAGTCCACGGAAATGTGAATAAACACAACACAACACATGCCCCCACAGACTATGAACATAAAATATATATAAATGAGCATGTTATATATTTTTTTTAAATTGTAAAGATGTTTAACCGTGAGTGCGCTCGTTTGCGCGGGCGTGCCCGTAGTGCAGCTACAGTTAGCAGCCAGTGGGAAAGCATATAGGAACTAAATATGCAAAATAAGCCAGAAAGCAATAGCATAGCAGTAGAGATGTTGGCTGAAGAGCAGGCATTCATGGTTCGAGCCCCCACAACACCAATTTTTTTTTTCAAAATAAGCAGGAAACAAGTCCCTGACAAATATGTACACATAAAACCACAATTTATGTAAAATGTAATGAAATAGCCCATTTATATTGAAGACATGTGAGGTAACAAAAGAAGAAAAAATGCCAGATGTGCTCATAGCTGAGCTACAGTTTAACAGAGTGAGTGCATGTGCCCATAGATGAGCAGTGGTTTAACTGGTGCAAAATGAGTGCCTGTAGCTGAGCAGTGGTCTAACACGCTAAATCTATGTGCCCCTAACTGAGCTGAGCGTAATATGCGTGCTGATAGCCAAATGAGGCTTAAAGCAGTGTACCCCATTTGCGCAGAGCTGCACACCGTGCAAACAAGCTAACCGACGGGCAACGTTGAGCAAGCCGTATCAAAACTGCCTTTACACAGACACACCCCTCTGCATGTCTAGACAGTCACGAAAAATAAAAAGCAGTGGCCAGGTTCGAACCCAGGATACTATACACCATAGTCAAGGTACAGAACCACTAAGCCATGACAGCAGTACCTTTAAATGCAATAATAGCTAATATATAGGAATGAATACAAACTAGAGCATGACAATGCAGGTTTACTGAAGTTGATACAATTCCAAAATGGCCAATCACAGATATGTGCGAGAAAAACAGACTATATAAGCCCCATAGGCGGGAATACACAGCATAAACGATTGTAGAACTGACCTACAGGCAGAATGACAGGAGTAGGAGAGGGTAGTTGCTTTCGAGCACAGAGGTGGGGTGTTGAGGAGTCCAGGTACATGGTCTGGCTCCTAGTCCATAATCATGAGGCCCAACTCATACAGGGCCAGGTCCTCTGGGGAGCATACAGGGCTGAGGCGTGGGACCGGTTGGCTCATGATCTCACCAGTGCCACAGAGATTCCAAGGACTGGTGAGCAGGTCCGTCACCACGATGCGGACC